>NC_052150.1:156235501-156861771 GCF_902713615.1 Scyliorhinus canicula
ACAATTACAGATGGGGGCAGCAGATTTGTTATGGTTAAGGGTAAGCTCAAAGGGGTGAGAGAGTCTTGGTCAGCGTGTATGCCCCTAATTGGGACGATGTGGATTTTATCAGGAGGTTTCTAGGGAAGATCCCAACCGATTGTGGGTGGGGACTTTAACACAGTCCTGGACCTGAGCCTGGATCGGTCGTCTTCAAAAACGGGTAGGTTGCCAGCGATGGCAAAGGTACTGAGAGGGTTCATGGAGCAAATGGGGGGAGCTGATCCGTGGAGATTTAGCCGGCCGTCAGCGAGGGAGTTTTCGTATTACTCCCACGTCCATAAGGTGTATTCCCGAATTGATTTCTTTGTTACGAGTAGGGATTTTCCGGCCGGGATGGTGGGGGCAGAATATTCAGCAATTACCATATCAGACCATGCTCCGCACTGGGTAGACCTATGGATTTGTAAGGACAGCTTTCAGTGCCCACAATGGAGGTTGGAAGTGGGATTGCTTTCAGACGAGGCGGTGTGTGAGAGACTTGGGGAAATGCATGCAGAATTACCTGCAGGTAAATGATACCGGAGAAGTCTCAGCAGCAGTGCTCTGGGAGGCACTGAAGGCAGTGGTGAGAGGGAAGCTGATCTCAATCCGGGCTCAAATGGACAGGACAGAAAAGGGCCGACTGGTTCAGGAAATTCTACGGACGGACAGGAGCTACGCGGAGTCCCCAAGGCCAGAGTTACTCAGGAAACGACAGAGGCTGCAGGCAGAGTTCGGGGTGCTGACTACAGGCAAGGCTGTAGAGCAGCTTAGGAAGGCAAAAGGAGCGATTTATATGAGCATGGAGAGAAGGCCAGCAGAATGCTCGCGCAACAACTAAGGAAGAGAGAAGCGGTGAGGGAGATAGGAAGGAGAGCGGATGGGGAGGGAAATTTGGTGGGGGACCCGGCAGGGCTGAACAAGGCGTTCAGGGACTGTTATAGTAAGCTGTACACTTCGGAACCCCCCCAGGGAACCGGAGGGGATGAGGCGATTTCTGGTCGGACTGACCTTCCCAAGAGTAGGTAGGGGGTTGGTAGAAAGACTGGGGGCCCTGGTTATGATGAAAGAGGTATTGGGGGGCCTGAAGGTCATGCCGTCCGGTAAAGCCCCGGGGCCGGATGGGTATCCGGTGGAGTTTTACAAAATGTTTGCCAAGGTAGTGGGACAGATGCTGGTCAGGGTTTTCAATGAGGCAAGAGACAGAGGGGTTCTACCCCTGACGATGTCGCAGGCCACTATTTTGCTTGTTCTGAAACGGGATAAAGACCTGGAGGCTTGTGGGTCTTACAGGCTGATCGCATTGATCAATGCAGGCGCTAAGTTACTGGCCAAGACCTTGGCGACTAGAATTGAGGACTGTGTACCGAACGTAATTGCGGAGGACCAAATTGGGTTCGTAAAGGGTAGGCAACTGGCAGCCAATCTAAGAAGGCTGCTTAATGTGATCATGATGACCCCGGAGAACAGGGAGGCAGAGATAGTGGTAGCTATGGATGCGAAAAAGGCTTTTGACCGGGTCGAGTGGGACTATCTGTGGGAGGATCTGGGAAGGTTTGGGTTCGGGGAGGGGTTCATTGACTGGGTTAGGCTTTTATATCAGGCCCCAGAGGCTTGTGTAAGGACGAACAGGACACCATTAGATTACTTCAGACTGCATCGCGGGACTAGACAGGGATGCCCTCTCTCCACTGCTGTTTGCGCTGACCATAGAGCCGCTGGCAATTGCTCTGAGAACTTCAAGGGACTGGAAAGGGCTGGTCCGGGTGGCGTGGAACATAAAGTCTCGTTTTACGCAGATGACCTGCTGTTATACGTGTTATACGTCAGACCCAATGGCGGGGATAGACGGCATCATGGAAATTCTGAGGGAATTTGGCCGGTTTTCAGGATATAAACTGAACATGGCTAAGAGCGAGATGTTCCTAATTCAGGCGAGGGTGCAGGAGAGTAGGCTGAAGGGGTTGCCTTTCTGGCTGGTAGGAGAAAGCTTTAGATACTTGGGGATACAGGTGGCACGGGATTGGGGCAGGTTGCATAAGCTCAACCTGTCCCAATTGGTGGAACGAGTGAGTGAGGAGATTCTGAGTTGGGATGCGCTCCCGCTGTCACTAGCGGGGAGGGTACAGATTGTTAAGATGACGATTCTCCCGAGATTCTTGTTCATATTTCAGTGTCTCCCCATTTTCATCCCATGGTCCTTCTTTAAGAAGCTGAATAAAATTATCCTGGGATTTGTCTGGGCGGGAAAGTCCCCGCGGGTGAGGAAGGTGATGCTTGAAAGGAACAGAGGGGAGGGGGGGCTGGCGTTGACGAACTACTACTGGGCGGCCAACATAGTGATGATAAGGAAATGGATGATGGGTACCGGGTCGGTTTGGGAGCAGATGGAGGCTGCTTTGTGCAGGGGCACCAGTTTGGCAGCCCTGGTTACGGCACCCCTGCCGCTCCCGCCAGCGCGGTGCTCCACCAGCCCTGTAGTGGTGGCGGCTCTGCGGATTTGGGGCCAGTGGAGGAGGCATATAGGGGAAGTGAGAGCATCGGTGTGGACCCCAATCTGTGGAAATCACCGAATTGCCCCTGGGAACATGGACGGTGGGTATCGACTGTGGCAGACGGCGGGGATTGCGAGGGTGGGTGATCTGTTCCTGGAAGGGAGCTTTCCGAGCATGAGGGCATTGGAGGAGAAGTTTGGGCTGGCGGGAGGGAATGACTTTAGGTACTTACAGGTGCGGGAATTTGTGCGCAGACTGGTGCCATCCTGCCCACGCCTCACGACAAAGGGGAGGCAGGACAGGGTAGTTTCTAGGGGAGAGGTAGGTGAGGACAGAGTCTCAGATATTTACAAAGAGCTAATGGAAGCAGAGGATACACAGACTGAGGATCTGAAGCTTAAGTGGGAGGAGGAACTCGGTGGGGGGGGGGGGGAATTGGGGGACGGTATTTGGGCAGAAGCTCTGGGCAGAGTAAACACAACCGCAACATGCGCCAGGTTCAGTCTGATCCAGTTTAAGGTCATTCACCGGGCCCACATGACGGTGGCCTGGATGAGTAAATTCTTCAGGCTGGAGGACAAATGCGGCAGATGCGCCGGTGGGCCGTCTAATCACGTGCACATGTTCTGGTCGTGCGCTAGTCTCAGGGGGTACTGGCAGAGATTCGCGGACATCATGTCCCGGGTTTTGAAAACTGGGGTGGTAATGAGCCCTGAGGTGGCAATCTTTGGGGTGTTGGAGGACCCGGGAGTCCAGGAGGAGAAGGAGGCCGACGTCTTGGCCTTTGCTTCCCTGGTAGCCCAACGACAAACATGCGACTGGGACTGGGAAGGCGGAGAATTGACCCCAATGTACTTCCGCCAGAGATGAATTGTGACGATTTGCACCAGGAGCCGATTCCCAATTCTTAGCCATGGCGCAGATTGCAAGGGAGTCCCGTGCAAGGGAGTCCCTAGAATACTGTTGGCATGGAGGGACTCAAAGCTCCCGAAGACCGAAGCATGGCTATCGGACATGGCAAGCTTTCTTGGTCTAGAAAAGGTTAAGTTCGCCTTGAGAGGTTCACTATCGGGGTTCCCCTGGAGATGGCAGCCATTCATTGACTTCTTCGCGGAGAATTAATCATCAGCGGGCGGGGGTGGGTGGGGAGGGGGGGCTAGGGTAGTGTAGAGTCGGGGGTGGTTTAGGCAGGTCCTTGTGAGAACGGAGTTGTGGTTTGCACTATGCGTTACTTTTGTGCAGTCCTATACAATGACATTGTTTTATATGCCAAAAATACCCCAATAAAATTGTCTTTAAAAAGAAAACATTAGGGGTCTCTCGTTGATCTCTTTAATTGAGGAGGTCTCGGGGGAGGGATATGTTTAATTCAGGGTTTTCTGGTGGGGGTCTCTTTAATTAGACTATAAGACCATAATATATGAGCCGAATTCGGCCAATTAGCCCACTGAGTCTGCTCTGCCATTCAATCTTGGTTGATATATTTCTCATCCATGTCTCTGGGGGGGGGGATCTCTTTAAATAAGGGTCTCTGTTTGGGGTCTATTTAATTAGGGGGGGCTGGGTCAACCCCCATACCAGGGGCGAGCTGGGGGGGATCTAGTAAATCCCGGTGGGTGGGCGGGGGGCTGAATTGTGCTGCAAGGGAGGTAGCTACGGGACCTCGCTATCAGACCCCCGCTTAAAATGGCGGTCCAATAGTGGGATTTCCAAGGGACTCCCTTGCAATCTGCGCCATGGCTAAGAATTGGGAATCGGCTCCTGGTGCAAATCGTCACAATTCATCTCTGGCGGAAGTACATTGGGGTCTATTCTCCGCCTTCCCAGTCACATGTTTGTCGTTTTCAGACCGTCACGGCAGCGGGGGTCTCCATTCCCACCACCAACCAATGGAATTTCTCATTGTGGCCACCCCACGCCACTGGGAAACCCGCTGGCGGGGTTGCGTTGTTGGCGGAACGTAGAGTCCTGCAGAAAGTTCACCCCCTCGTCTCCCAAACGAGAATCCTGCCCAATGTTTTGTGTTATGTGAGCACAGGCTGGTTGCATAGGGTCAGTAGTTTGCCTGTTGATAATAGCTGAAGGTACATGCTGTTTGATGAAATGTCAGTCGTTGTGACGGACGCCCTACAAACCTAGCATCACATTGGCCCTGAAATTCATACACCACATTACTCAACTGTGTGATAGGAGAATGTCTTTTGGGCTTCATGGCAGGATGCTGTTTGTGGAGAATATGTTAGTGTGTAACAGATAACTTCCGATCTTTTTCAAATTTATGAGACACATTACCCTTCCGGGTCATCTGAGGTAGACTGGGCACATTTTGTGACTGGAAGTGGTAACCTTCTGTGCATTCATGAGTTTGCAATGACCTGACAGTGGTCACCATTATCTTATTTTAGCATCAAGCTAAGAGGGCAATTAACAGTCAACCACATGTTGTTTGGAGTCACACATAGGCCAGATGTTCAGGTTAGGTGGGTTTGCCATAATCAATGCACGGGTTATAGGGGTTGGGGCAGGGGAGTGGGCCTAGATAGAGTGCTCTTTCGGAGGGTTGGTATAGACTCAATAGGACGAATGGCCTCCTTCTGCACTGTTGGGGTCTATCAGGTCTGGATGACAGATTTCCTTCCCCAAAGGACATTAGTGAACCAGATGGGTTTTTACAACAATTGGTGATAGTTTCTTGGTCACTATTACGGAAAAGAGCTTTCAAATCCAGATGTTATTAACTCAATTTAAATCGCATCAGCTGCCTTGCTAGGATCGGAATTATTTTCTCCAGAGTATTAGCCTCAACCTCTAGATTACTAGTCCAGTGACTGCCCCACCATCTCTCCCAAATTTAGGCTTGTGGTTGACAGTGACAAATTGTGCTAACAAATACACTGAAAACCAATTTAAGATTATCAATTAGGCCTGTAGAGTGGCTCGCTTACATATAGAACAGAACATAGAACAGTAGAGCAAAACGGATATATTTACACACTGGACCCTGCCCTTTGCAGACAAAAGGAGCATGTCCACATATTGCGCCTTTTGCAAATAAATTAAAGCTTGAGCACAGCCATTCCCTGCTTTATATCCCATGGCAGTGCCTTGACCAATTCGAATCGACATGCCTGGTTTGAATTTGAAGGATAACTTAGCAGTTGACTGTTCTTTGCTGCATTCTCCATGTAACTCATGTCCTTCAGGGAAGGAGATCTGCAGTCCTTACCTGTCTGGCCTACATGTGACTCCCGACCCACAGCAACGTGATAGACTCAAATGCCCTCCGAAACAGCCTAGCATGCCACTCAGTTCAAGAGCAATTACGGATGGGGAAGAAATGATGGCCTAGCCAGCAATGCCCACATTCCATGAATGAATAAAAACTCTACCAATCAGAGTCCACTTGCCAATCTATCAGCACTTTCTTCTCGTGCAGCATAAATTGTTGTTGCCTTTCCTACTGGTAATCTTGCAAATTGCCCTGATGAGTGCAAGATGAAAAGCTTAGACAGCATGTCTCATTTTCCAGTAATGTTCATATAGACTTATTTTACTTTTTCTTTGTTGATACAGCACAATAGAATGCAATGATTCTGGGGAGCATTTAATCTGTTAAGCAGAGGCAAGGGTAATGGCATATTTCAATGTGAATTCCATGCAGCAATGGGCTATGTGACATGATTGTATTGAAAGTGATGTTGGCCATTCAAATTGTTCTTTCCTCTAAGTTCACAAGAAGGACATTGGGCAGACATCTCTGATTTCAGCTGCTTCCCACAGAGTGAAGAGTGCAGGGCAAAAAAAATTGTCCAGAAAAACACTGGAAGTTTTTAGTGTTGGGAAATTCAAAAGGGAGGTGATGAATGTTTGGCAGAAGGAGTTGATGAGTATAGGCACAGTGATCAAAATGTTTTGGTGGCTTTTACTTCTGGGGATAACAATTTGTGGGATAGCTTTGTCAAGGTGTAAACCTGAGTCAGGGTACAGTACAGTCACTTTGATAGCCTGGTTCATAAAATCTGTGCATATCTTGGTTTGAGCAGACACAATCCAATTCAGGTGTGCTGCACATGTCCAATATCCAGGTTTGTGATGGAACATTAATTTCCTTGCATTGCATATTGAATTGTGACATTAATGAATTGCTTACTCCCTTCCCTGAGGAAGAGATTGCCCTATAGCATTACTATTTTGCTTAATCTATGTCGTGTATAGGTGCTTTAAAGTTTTTTGCTGGCCTTGAGTTACGATTTGATTTATGAATGTTACTTTTCAGTTTGACAATGATTACCTGGAATTTAAATGTCAGATGGATGGACTTTATCAGTCAATGCAAGCTTTTATGGATTCCTGGTTTGAGCAATCCTTAACTGTAAGTAACATTGAACAAAAACATTCAAAAATACTGGTTGAATCAAACCCATTGCCGTCACTGTTTCTTGGTATCTTTTCAGACAGAACGCATGCTCGACTTGCTGGGCAAGTTTGTGCGTATTGCTGGGCCACAATTGGATCTTACTGACAAGTATCAAGCAGTCTTACAACGATTTGGACGAGATTTAGACCTCATACGCAAGACCTACCAGAAGCAAAGAGAAAATCCACCTATACAACGTAATGTTCCACCTGTAAGTTTACTTTGTAATTAAATTTCTCTTCTATAAAACGTTTTATACAAAAGTTACACTTCAACTTAGAAATCTTCAAAACAAATACGCATTGAGCAACTCAAAGGCAATTTTTATGGATGTTCTCAGTGTTTCCTTTAGGCTCTAAACTATTTGGTTTTTATAGAAGTGATATTTTGATCATATAGTTAACATTTCCTACATCATAATGGCTATAAAGCGTTTGAAGGCGCCTTGAGGTCATGAAGGACTTTCTTTCATTGGATATAATACACAGTATTTTCAGTCTGGTGAAGTATTAATAACTATGAAAAATCTTCTGGTCGGCAGGTGTCTGGGAAGATTATGTGGGCCCGACAGCTGTTCAGAAAAATAGATATTCCCATGAAGTTTCTGAAAAGCAATGTTGAAATTTTGAAGGTAATTGTATATATCTATAATGTCTTCTAGAAAGAGCAACTGTGACTGTAAAATTTTTCAATTTAAATTGGTATGGTAATGCTTATTCTTTGCGATTTTTGTATATTTAGACCCCTGATATGAAAAAGGTTATCAAAAGCTATAACAAGATGGCAGCTGTTCTCCTGGAGTTTGAGGTGGTGTATCACAGGGGTTGGTGCCGAGCTGTTGACTTTGCTCAAAATGGACTTCATGCCTCACTGATTGTTCGACATCCTGAGACTAAGGTTAAAAAAATGTCCAGTGATGATTCTATTCCAATGTTTATAACTATAAACAACTCAATACATATCATTTTGTTTTTTTATAAATGTTTTTTATTGGGTTTTTGAACAAAGTATATTTACCATTATGTACACAGGATAAGAGACATATATATCACACATATATAGAAGAGAAGGGCACACCCAAACATACCAAAGAAAAGAAAATAGTAAATAATTTTAAAAAATACTTACATACGTTCTTGAAGTCTCCAACGTAACAATGGAGAAAGATAAGCAAACGTGTGGTGAATTAGGTCTGTTTTACAAACCACCTGGTTTAGCACCGTTGAGTGTGCATCAAAGTAAAAATAAACAATATGCTTTTGATTCGGTTAAACGTGCCTTCGCTGCAAAATCTGGGCTTCTATACTGAGACAGATGAGTTATGTTTCAATTATGTCAAACTCAAATTTTACATTTGAGAGTTTCTGTGGTTTAAAATCATATTCAAACCGTTATTGCAATTTATATCATTTTCCTGCATTTTCTCTTTAGGTGCTAACTCTTTTTCTGATGTATTTTCATTGGGTATATCAAAAAACCATGCAACCAGTGAACCTATTTCTATAGTTGTCTTTATGTTCTCATTGTATACAATGTGATGAATATTTAAAATGTACCGTTCATTCTGGCATTGCTTCTCTTATTTTTCCATAGGTTTCTTGCTTCCCCTTTTCCCTCTAATTCTATTTTTTTCCATAGTTTCTGAGTTACAGTAAACATAATTGCATTCTACAATGCTTCTCAGAAAATCTGAATGGCTAGGTTTAAGATTTGTTCACGTAGATTGATGGGCTGGGAAGTGGTCAGATGGCAAAATGTCAGAGGAACATGTCAGGACAGAACCTGATGTGTTCTGGCCGCTGTTGAACTTTCCCGCAGATGGGCATTGCTTTAGATGACTGTGATATTTGTTCCCTGGTTGCCTGAGCCCGAAATATCGAGGAAGGCTAAGCTGTTATATATAGTGTGAAGAAATTTCACCAATATGTGCACGGCCGGCAGTTTGACATAGTGACCGAGCAGAAGCCATTACTGGGCCTCATAAATAAGAAGTCTTACAGCACCAGGTTAAAGTCCAACAGGTTTGTTTCGAATCACTAGCTTTCGGAGCACTGCTCCTTCCTCAGGGGAATGAAGAGGTCGGTTCTAGAAACATATATAGAGACAAAGTCAAAAATGCAAGACGATACTTTGAATGTGAGTCTTTGCAGGTAATTAAGTCTTTACAGGTCCAGATGGAGCAGGTTAAAGAGGTGAGAATTGTCTCAAGCCAGGACAGTTGGCAGGATTTCGTAAGCCCAGGTCAGATAGCGGGAGGTGAATGTAATGCGCCATAAATCCATGGTCCAGGTTGAGGCCGCACTCATGTGTGCAGAACTTGGCTAGAAGTTTCTGCTCAGCGATTCTGCACGAGTATGTACCACGTACCTGGTAGGTGGTGTTCTCACGTGTAATGGTGGTACCCATGTCGATGATCTGGCATGACTTACAGAGATTGCCATGGCAGGGTTGTGTGGTGTCATGGTCGCTGTTCTGATGGCTGGGTAGTTTGCTGCAAGCAATGGTTTGTTTGAGGTTGCGCGGTTGTTTGAAGGCAAGTAGTGGGGTTGTGGGGATGACCTTGGCACGATGTTCATCTTCATCGATGACGTGTTGAAGGCTGCGAAGAAGATGGTCCATACTCGTGCGACTTGGCCAACGTAGTCTACCTCATACACTGCAGGAAATGATGTCCCGAAGCATGGTACATTGGCGAGACCATGCAGACGCTGCGACAACGGATGAATGGACATTGGGCAACAATCGCCAGGCAGGAATGTTCCCTTCCAGTTGGGGAACACTTCAGTAGTCAAGGGCATTCAGCCTCTGATCTTCGGGTAAGCATTCTCCAAGGTGGCCTTCAGGACGCGCGACAACGCAGAATCACTGAGCAGAAACTTATAGCCAAGTTCTGCACACATGAATCTGGCCTCAACTGGGACCTTGGATTCATGGTGCATTACATTCACCCCCCACCATCTTTCCTGGGCTTGCAAAATCCTAACAACTGTCCTGGCTTGAGACAATTCACACCTCTTTAACCTGCTCCATCTGGACCTGTAAAGACTTAATTACCTGCAAAGACTCCCATTCAAAGTACCATCTTGCATTTTTGAATTTGTCTATATATATGTTTCTGGAACCTACCTCTTCATCGCCTGAGAAAGGAGCAGTGCTCCGAAAGCTAGTGATTCAAAACAAACCTGTTGGACTTTAACCTGGTGTTGTAAGACTTCTTACTGTGCTCACCCAGTCCAACGCCGGCATCGCCACATCATGGACCTCTTAAAAGAACATAAGCCCATATTGCCCCAGCTGTGCGGCATACTCCACAGTCACGCCGATTTTCGGGTCCCGGATAATCCCTGAACCGGTGCCGGGCCCAATTACGGCATGAAAGTGGATTCTCCGCCCCCAAACCGGCGAGGGTTCAACATTGGCCTTGCTGCTGGCGGGATACAATGATGTGTTCCAGCACCGGCCTGGCATGTAAATTGCCAATGTGGATGCATTAAGTCACTCCTGCCAAATAGCATTCCACTGCCACCAGTACCCCAGGAGATCATCCTGGCCTTGAACTTCCTCGATACTCTACCAGTGTCCGCTGGACATATCGAAACTGGATTTAAAGAAACCCAGGGCTGGATTCTCCGAAATCACGGCTGGCGCAGGACAAAGCATCAACTTTCACGTCATAATCGCACCCGGCGCTGGTTTGGCGATTCTCCGGGACCGGAAAATTGGCAGGGCTGCGGGTACACCACACGGCTGGGGACCCATTGACAGAGGCCCGCCCAGCAATCCTCTGCTCCCGAACGGCCGAGTTCCCAATGGCAAGGAACTAACCACATATTGCCGGTTGGGATGCTTGCTTGGCGGTGTGGACTCAGTCCGCCGCCGCCCTGGTTGGGGACAGGGGGATTGGACACCGGAGGGGGGTGGCCTATAGACGCCCGGGGATGAGATCCGCGCGGTTTGATGCTCGGGCATGCGGCCGATCGGGGGGATGCCTCCTTTCTGTTTGTGGCTCCGCAGTCCGAGTCCGCCTTGGAGCTCAGTGCGGCCGCTGGAGATCGTCGCCGTGCGCATGCGCCTACTCCAAACTGGAAGTGCGGGGGCCCGTATCCGCAGCTAAAGCTGCGAGATTTACTCCGGGTCCTTGCTAGCCCCCTGAAGAGCATTGAATTAGCTCAATCCCCGGGGGGTGACGCGAATCCTGCCCCACCGCCCCGATACCAGCTGCCGTATTCTCCGGGGCCAGTATTTGAGCAGGGATGATCACCCCGCGCCTGTCGGGGGCTGTTGGCAGCAGCCCCCCGGCAATTCTCCAGGCCCCAATGGGCCGAGTGGCTGTCCGTTTTCGGCCAGTCCCGCCAGCGTGAAATGGACATGGTCCCACATGACGGGACCTGGCTGGTAGGCCAGCTGGTGACGTCCTCGAGGGGGCGCGGGGGTTCCGTCCCCGGGAGGTGGGGTGCCCACGGTGGTCTGGCTCGCGATCGGCATCTACCGATCTGCAGGCGGGCCTGTGCTATGGGGGCACTGCACTCCTTCATTTCGCGCCAGCCTCTGTAGGGCTTCGCCATGGCCGGCGCAGAGAAGAAACCCCCTGCGCATGCGCCAGAACACGCCGACCCTTCGGTACCAGTTGGCGCGGCGCCAACCCTTCTGGTGCCAGCCTAGCTCCCAGAAGTGTGGAGGATTGTGCAACTTTTGGGCGGCCCAACGCTGGAGTGGTTCGTGCCGTTCTTGGCCCCGTTGTCGGGCCATTCCGCCGATTGCGGGAGAATCCCGCCCCTGGTTTTACTTTGTAATTTCACTTCAGGTGCATCTTGGTTAGTGGGACCGGTTGTGGCCCAGTTGGGACTGGAGTCACATGTGGTTAATGTCAACGGGAAGACCCTCGGAGAGCATGTTGGCAACTTGCAACGGAGGTGGTGACCCCCAGCTTGGATAGCACGGTGGAACAGTGGTTAACACTGCTGCCTCACAACTCCAGGGACCCGGGTTCAATTCCGGCCTTGGGTGACGGTGCAGAGTCCGCACGTTCTCCCCGTGTCTGCGTGGGTTTACCTTGGGTGCTCCGGTTTCCTTCCACAGTTCAAAGATGTGCAGGTTAGGTGGATTGGCCATGCTAAATTACCCCTTAGTATCCAAAAGGTTAGGTGGGGTTACTGGGTTACGAGGATAGGGTGGAAGCCTATAGGGCGCTCTTTCCAAGGCATTGCAGACTCGATGGGCTAAATGGCTTCCTTCTGCACTGTAAATTCTATAGACTCAACAAGTCCCACCAGTATGGTGAACCCTCCTGTAACTCCATCTGGCTGAGGGGAGCCTGGGGCTTCTCAATCTACTCATCCAGCTGCACCTGTCAAGGTCAGTGAGATCAGTTTACCTGTCGTTGGGGCAGTGCCTCCTGAGGTGACATCGACTGTTTGCAATTCATTTTCCCAGAAGGGTGCTGAGATTGTGACAGGGCTACGGAGGTTTGGGCGGTCCCAGAGGTCTCCAGACCGAGTAACATTTTGATGGACTCTTTTTCCCCTGTTATCTTTTATAATATTTGAAACTTCTGCATCTAGTTTTTTTTGGGTAATTGTAATTAGGGCCTTAAACTGGGAGGGACATGGTAGCTATTTAGTTCAACTATTTAGTTCAACTCAGCAAGATCCGTGACAACCAGCTACTGAATACAGGCACAATGGACAAGATCCAGGCTCCTCATCAGCTCAGGACCACCAACAATCTTAGTGCCAACTGGCGATCATTCAAGCAGAAATTTCAACTATACATGGAAGCATCCGATCTCAATGGCATGACCGACGTGCGGAAGATAGCTCTTCTACTCACCACTGTGGGTGACTATGCAATAGAGATCATCAACTCCTTTCACTTTTCCGAAGGGCAGGACAAAACGAAGTACCAAACCATCCTGGACAAATTCGACAGCCACTGCGAGGTGAACACCAACAAAATCTTCGAGCGCTATTACTTCAAACAGAGGAGGCAAGGTAAAGACAAAACCTTCAACTCCTATCTAACTAACCTTAGACTGCTAACGCAATCCTGCAACTTTGGTGATATCACTGACTCCATGATCAGAGACCAAATCGTTTTTGGAGTCCACTCTGATCCTCTGTGAGAGCAATTGTTGAAAATCAAGCACATGGCCCTGCCAGTCACGATTGAAACGTGTATTGTGCATGAGCACTCTAAAAATCGCTATTCACAGTACAAAATGGCAGAAAGTGAAAAACAAGCCTCCCAGGAGGTGGAGAGTGTTCAGGCCATCTCCCGGATGCAGTGCCTCCACATTGACAAAAGCGGCCATTTTGCGCGCTCTTCCCGGGGCCCAACGCATGCGCAATTCGATCGAGAACACGAAGCGGCCGAAAACCACACTGCGCAGGCATCCGAGAACTGCACTGCGCATGCACAATGACGCACTGAGCGTCATGATGTTTGGGAACTGTGGCACCGCCCATTTAAAAAAAAACTGCCCTGCAGGAGGCTAACGCTGTTTAAACTGTGGGAAACTGAACTACTATGCAGCCCTGTGCAGATCGGCACCACTAGTCAGGAGCCAGCGCTCCCAATTCCCACAGCGGCGCATCAGAAGTGTGCAACACCGAATGCATGACTCTGATCCAGGCAGTGCGACGGATTCAGATGATGAATACCTGGACAAAACTTACCGAGTGGGCATTATTACCAAGTGCGAATACAATCGCGAGATCAATCAATGCTGGCTGTGGATTCCGAGGACGAATGGCATGCAGTGATGAAGGTCAACCACTGCCCCATCCAGTTCAAACTGGACACAGGTGCCTTGGCAACCTGATTTCGCAGGTGGACTTCAAGAGAATCCAGAAGTCCCCTGCAATCCTTCCAGCTGCCTGTAAACTCCTGAACTACAATGGAAACGCAATCAAGGCACTGGGGTCCTGCCATCTGCGGTGTCCAGCCGACACACACAAGCAAGCATACGCTTCGAGATTGTTAAACCAGACTGGGCGTCCCTGCTAGGTGCGCATGCCTGCTAGCAACTGAACCTCATTCAAAGGGTCTACACCATGACGCCGTCCCATTCAGATCTTCAGGCCAGCATTGACGACATCCTAACCCAGTACCCAGATGTATTTAGCGGGATGGGCACGTTGCCGTACGAGTACAAGTTTCTACTGCGGCCTGATGCCAAGCCAGTGGTCCACGCACCACGACGTGTCCCTGCTCCACTAAGAGAGCGCCTGAAGGCAGAACTCACGAGTCTACAACAAAAAGGCATCATCTCCAAGGTCACTGAACCAACTGACTGGGTCAACTCAATGGTATGCGTAAAGAAGCCTTCGGGGGACCTACGCATCAGCATTAACCCCAAGGATCTAAACAAAAACATTATGCGGGAACATTACCCCATCCCTAAGAGGGAAGAAATCACGAGTGAGCTGGCACACGTGTGCTGCTTCACAAAATTGGACGCATCCCAAGGATTGAAGAATCCAGCAGAAGGCTCTGCACCTTCAACACGCTTTTTGGCAGATTCTACTATAACCGAATGCCATTTGGCATCATCTCGGCATCAGAGATTTTCCATCACATCATGGAACAGATGATGGAGGGAATAGAAGGGATCCGTGTCTACGTTGACGATATCATAATCTGGTCCACAACCCCAGAGGAACATGTGTCGCGACTCAAGAAAGTATTCCGACGCATACATGAACATGGCCTCAAGCTAAACAGGTCCAAGTGCTGTTTTGTGACATCCACACTGAAGTTCCTGGGCGATCAGATTTCATAACACGGTGTGCACCCGGACACAGATAAATTAAAACCATCGAGGCAATAAAAGTCCCCGAGGACAAGAAGGCAGTACTGCGCTTCCTGGGAATGGTCAATTTCCTCAGCAAGTTAATGCCGAATTTGGCCACACACACCATGGCCCTACATAACCTTGTGAAAATATCAACCGCCTTTGAGTGGAAGGCGGAGCACCGAACAGAATGGCTGCAGCTGAAAGCCAAGCTCACCACTACACCCGTCGTTGCATTCTTTGACCCAGACCGAGAAATCAAGATATCCAAAGATGTGAGTCAGGATGGCATTGGGGCAGTGTTGCTTCAAAGAGACAACACGTCATCCTGGGTACCAGTAGAATACGCGTCACGGGCAATGACACCCACTGAGACCAGATATGCGCAGATTGAGAAAGAGTGTTCAGGTCTTCTGACCGGCATCCTCAAATTTCATGATTATGTCTACGGCTTGCCAACATTTACTGTTGAGATGGATCATAGGCCTCTGGTCTCCATCATCCGAAAGGACCTGAATGACATGACGCCTCGTTTGCAGAGAATTCTGCTCAAACTCCGGAGGTATGATTTCAATTTAGTGTACACACCTGGCAAGGAGCTCATCATCGCTGATGCATTGTCCCGCTCCGTCAACTCACCCAGTGAACCACTGGAGATCATCCAGCACATTGAATTGTAGCTACAACTGTGTGCAAGCACTCTCCCGGCAAGAGATGAGAAGGTCGTTCTCATCCGAGAAGAGACGGCCAAAGACCCCCTATTGCAGCGAGTCATCCACAACCTCAGCAATGGCTGGCAGAAAGGGCAATGCCCTCAATTCTACAACGTCAAGGATGACCTGATGCTGATCGACGGCATCCTGCGCAAGCTGGACAGGATAGTCACCCCGCTACGTTTCCAGAGCATGGTGCTGTGGCAGATTCATGAAGGACACCTGGGCGTAGAAAAGTGCAGACGCAGGGCCCGGCAAGCTGTCTACTGGCCCGGCATCAACCAGGACATCACGGACATGGGGCGAAATTCTCCGACCCCCACCAGGGACCGTCATCAAAGCGCGTAAAGAGACATTCTCATGGCATCCTGAACACCATCATGAGCGACAATGGCCCGTGCTTCTACGGTCGAGAATGGTCCACGTTTGCCAAGACCTACAATTTCAGACATGTCACCTCCAGTCCGCACTATCTGCAGTCCAATGGCAAAGTCGAAAAAGGGGTGCACATCGTTAAGCAGTTCATCCGCAAGGCCTCCGACATACACCTTGCACTACTTGCGTACCGGGCGACTGTCTTGTCCACTGGCACGTCGCCAGCTCAACTGCTGATGAACAGGGACCTACGGACGACGCTTCCAGCCATACACCTGCCCAACCTTGAACACCTCTCAGTGCTGCAGAGGATGCAGCAGCTTCTCGACAGCCAGAAGCAGGGCTATGATGCACATGCCACCGATCTGTACGTGCTAATCCCGGCAGACACGGTCAGGATCAAGATACCGGATGGTGGGTGGTCTGCGCCGCGCCCAGATCCTATGTCATACGTATGGTTGATGGCTCCATTGTGCGAAGGAATCAAAGGGCACTGCGAAACGTTGTGTTGCTCATTCTGGGTGAGTGTGCTTAACACTCAATTTGGCTCTGTTTCGTTACTTAGCTCTGGAGTCGCCAGGTATCGTTAAGATACCGCCACAGACTTCCGGTTGCGGCTATGACCAGCTAAGTCGCACGTTTGGCTGCTCCTGCTACAAAGGTGTTTTCGGGCCGATTGGAGGGCCCCAACGGCGCTGTAAGGACAAATCCCGGTGGGGGAAGGCTCCCTGAAGAGAACCAGACCAACTTTATGGTCGGTACCCGGAGTGGGGTGGTAAAGAAAGCAACAGCAGCTCCCAAAAAAAAGCGGGGGAAGAAGACCAAAATGGCGGCCGGTGGAGCACCCGAGGAATGGAGGAAATGGGCGGAGGAGCAGCAGGCCGCTCTCCTGCGCTTCTTTACGGAGCTGAAAATGGAGCTCTTGGAGTCAATGAATGCGACGACCACCAGGCTGATGGGAGCCCAGGCGACCCAAGAGGCGTCGATTCGGGAGCTGCAACAGGAGATGACTGTGAGGGAGGAGGAGGCCACGGTCCTCGTGGGAAAGGTAGAGGTGCACGAGGCACTCCACCTGAAATGGCAGAGCCGTTTTGAGGAGCTGGATACCCGAATGAGGCGGAAGAACCTGAGGATCTTGGGCCTGGCAGAAGGCCTGGAGGGGTCAGACCTCCCGGGATATGTAGCAGAAATGCTGAGCTCCCTGATGGGGGCAGGGGCCGTCCCTTCGCCCCTGGAGCTGGAAGAGGCCTACAGGGTCATGGCTAGGAGGCCAAGAGCAAATGAGCCCCCGAGGGCGGTGCTGGTGCGGTTCCAGCGACTCAGCGATCGGGAGAGAGTGCTGGAGTGGGCCAAGAGGGAAAGGAGCAGCAAGTGGGAGAATTCGACGGTGAGGGTCTACCAGGACTGGAGTGCGGAGGTGGCAAAGCGGCGGGCCCGGTACAACCGGACGAAGGCGGTGCTACATGCAAAACGGATCAGGTTCGGAATGCTGCAGCCAGCGCGCTTGTGGGTCACCTACAGGAACCAACACCACTATTTTGAGTCCCCAGAGGAGGCGTGGGCCTTTGTACAGGAAGAGAAACTGGACTCGAATTAGACCCAGGGGATACTTGGCGGCCGTAGCCGCTCGGGTACTTTCAGCTGAATTCTTTGTTTGGATTTTGAACTCTTGCTGTGGTTTTTCTTCTGATGTTTTTTCCCCCTTTGCCAACTTCCCTTAGTTATTGTTATTGTGGTTATTCATGGTTATTTATGGTTATTTATGCTGTTTGGTAGAGGGCGACTGTTAAGTACATTGTTATTTGTTATTTATCTGTTATTTATAATGTTAAGTTGGGGAGGTGGGACGGGGGGGAGAGCAGATCGGGGATATGGGCTCCTAGGGGGGGTTCTTTTACAGGCATGGACGGGGACGGGGGTGGAACTGAAGATGGCGGGGTGGGGTGTGGCAGGGCGAAAGCGCGGGCTTTCCTCTGTTTTCCCGCGCGCGGGGCAGAGGAGGGGGGAGGGGAGGAGTGCGGGGCGTGGCTAGCAATGGCGACCTTTCCCGCGCTGGAGCGGGGCCAGGGAGGAGTGGCAAGGGGGGGGAGGCCCCCCCCCCGAGCCGGGGGGGGGCGGGGTGGGGCAGGAGCAGCCGGGTCAGCGTGAACCAGCTGACTTACGGGAGTACGATGGAGGGTACATCGCGGCTAGGAGGGGTCCTAGCCTGGGGGGGGGGGGAGGGGGGTTAGGGAGGGACACCGGGTTGCTGCTGAAAAGACCAGAAACGGGAAGTGGAGGACTGGAGAGGTGGGGGGAGGGGGACATCGCCATGGGGAGCGGGTCAGAAGGGGTGGGTCGACCCGGGGCGAGCAGGGAACAGGACATGGCTAATCGGCAGGGGAAGGGGGCGGGTCGTCCCGCGACCCGGCTGATCACTTGGAACGTGAGGGGGTTGAATGGGCCGGTCAAGAGATCAAGGGTATTCTCACACCTGAAGGGACTGAAGGCTGATGTAGCAATGTTACAGGAGACCCATTTGAAGGTAGTGGACCAGGTTCGCCTGAGAAGGGGGTGGGTGGGACAGGTGTTCCACTCTGGATTGGACGCAAAGAACCGGGGGGTGGCGATTCTGGTGGGAAAGAGGGTGTCGTTCGTGGCGGAGGAGGTGGTGGCGGATAAGGAGGGTAGGTATGTGATGGTGAAGGGTAAGCTGCAGGGGGAGAAAGTGGTGATGGTCAACGTATATGCCCCAAACTGGGATGACGCGGGTTTTATGAGGCGCCTATTGGGCCTCATTCCGGGACTGGAGGCAGGGGGCTTGATCATGGGGGGGGACTTTAACACAGTGCTGGACCCCGGGCTAGACAGATCGAGCGCAAGGACCAATAGGAGGCCGGCAGCGGCAGAAGTGCTGAGGGGGTACATGGAGCAGATGGGAGGAGTAGACCCATGGAGGTTTGGTAGGCCGAGGGC
Source organism: Scyliorhinus canicula (assembly GCF_902713615.1). NCBI lineage: Eukaryota > Metazoa > Chordata > Chondrichthyes > Carcharhiniformes > Scyliorhinidae > Scyliorhinus > Scyliorhinus canicula. The sequence goes on from NC_052150.1 coordinate 156,254,270, forward strand.
GAGGGAGTATTCCTTTTTCTCCCACGTCCATAGAGTGTACTCCAGAATCGATTTCTTCGTGTTGAGCAGGGGGCTGATCCCGAGGGTACGGGAAGCTGAGTACTCGGCCATTGCGATCTCTGATCATGCACCGCATTGGGTGGATGTGGAAATGGGGGAGGCGCGGGACCAGCGCCCGCTGTGGCGGCTGGATGTGGGGCTGTTAGCGGACGACGAGGTGTGTAAAAGGGTCCGGAAGAGCATTGAGAGCTATCTGGACTTGAATGACACGGGTGAGGTGCAGGTGGGGATGGTCTGGGAGGCCCTGAAGGCAGTGATCAGGGGAGAGCTGATCTCCATAAGGGCGCATAGAGAAAGAAGGGAGAGGCAGGAGAGGGAGAGGCTGGTGGGGGAGCTATTGGAAGTGGATAGGAGATATGCGGAGGCACCAGAGGAGGGGCTGCTGGAAGAACGGCGCAGCCTGCAGGTCAAGTTCGATCTGCTGACCACCAGGAAGGCAGAGACGCAGTGGAGAAGGGCACAGGGCGCGGTCTATGAGTATGGGGAAAAGGCGAGCAGGATGCTGGCACACCAGCTTCGCAAACGAGATGCGGCTAGGGAGATTGGGGGAGTGAAGGAGAGGGGCGGGAAGGTAGTGCAGAAGGGGCAAGAAGTGAACGGGGTCTTCAGGGATTTTTACAAGGAGTTGTATCGGTCTGAGCCGCCGACAAGGAGAGGGGGAATGGAGGACTTCCTAAACAAATTGAGGTTCCCAAGGGTCCAGGAGGGGCTGGTAGAAGGGCTGGGGGCGCCAATAGGGCTAGAGGAGCTAGTCAAGGGAATAGGTCAGATGCAAGCGGGGAAGGCGCCGGGGCCAGATGGGTTCCCGGTGGAATTCTATAAGAAAAATGTGGACTTGGTGGGACCGGTACTGGTACGAGCCTTTAATGAGGCGCGAGAGGGGGGGGTTCTGCCCCCGACAATGTCGCAGGCTCTGATCTCCCTGATATTGAAGCGGGATAAAGACCCCGTGCAGTGCGGGTCCTACAGGCCTATCTCGCTTCTGAACGTGGATGCCAAGTTGCTGGCAAAGATCCTGGCAGCTAGAATAGAGGATTGTGTGCCAGGGGTAATCCATGAGGACCAGACGGGGTTCGTGAAGGGGCGGCAGCTCAACACGAACGTGCGGAGATTGCTGAATGTAATTATGATGCCGGCAGTGGAGGGGGAGGCTGAGATAGTGGTAGCGCTGGACGCGGAGAAGGCATTCGATAGGGTGGAGTGGGAGTACCTGTGGGAGACGTTGAAACGGTTTGGGTTTGGGGAAGGGTTTATTAAGTGGGTGAAGTTGCTCTACTCGGCCCCGACGGCGAGTGTAGTGACAAACGGGAGGAGGTCGGAGTATTTCGGGCTCCACCGAGGGACCAGGCAGGGATGTCCCCTATCCCCCCTACTTTTCGCACTGGCGATTGAACCGTTGGCGATGGCACTGAGGGGTTCAGGGGGGTGGAGAGGACTGACTAGGGGAGGGGAGGAACATCGAGTATCGCTGTATGCGGATGATCTACTGCTGTACGTGGCAGACCCAGAAGGGGGAATGCCGGAGATAATGGAACTATTAGCAGAGTTTGGGGACTTTTCGGGGTACAAATTAAATTTGGGCAAAAGCGAGGTTTTTGTGATACACCCGGGGGACCAGGGAGAGGGTATTGGGAGACTCCCCTTCAAGCGAGCAGGAAAGAGCTTTAGGTACTTAGGGGTGCAGGTGGCAAGGAACTGGGGGACCCTCCACAAGTTGAACTTTTCCAGGCTGGTGGAACAGATGGAGGAGGAGTTTAAGAGGTGGGACATGGTACCGTTGTCGCTGGCGGGGAGGGTGCAGTCAATCAAAATGACGGTCCTCCCAAGGTTCTTGTTTTTATTTCAGTGCTTGCCCATCTTCCTCCCTAGGGCCTTCTTCAAAAAGGTGACGAGTAGCATCATGAGCTACGTGTGGGCGCATGGCACCCCAAGGGTGAGGAGGGTCTTTTTGGAGCGGAGTAGGGACAGTGGAGGGCTGGCACTGCCCAATCTCTCGGGGTACTACTGGGCGGCAAATGTGTCAATGGTGCGCAAGTGGATGATGGAAGGGGAGGGGGCAGCTTGGAAACGAATGGAGAGGGCGTCCTGTGGCAACACAAGCCTGGGGGCCCTAGTAACGGCACCATGGCCGCTCCCCCCCACGAGGTACACCACGAGCCCGGTGGTGGCGGCCACCCTCAAGATATGGGGGCAGTGGAGGCGACATAGGGGTGAAATGGGAGGTCTGTTGGCGGCGCCAATAAGAGGGAACCATAGATTCATCCCGGGGAACATCGACGGGGGATTTCAGAGCTGGTACAGGGTGGGCATACGGCAGCTGAAGGACCTGTTTATAGAGGGGAGGTTTGCGAGCCTGGGAGGGCTGGAGGAGAAGTTTGAGCTCCCCCCGGGAAACATGTTCAGATATTTACAAGTGAAGGCATTTGCTAGGCGGCAGGTGGAGGGGTTTCCCCTGCTCCCCAGTAAGGGGGCGAGTGATAGGGTGCTCTCGGGGGTCTGGGTCGGAGGGGGGAAGATATCAGACATCTACAAGATAATGCAGGAGGCGGAAGCAGCATCGGGGGAGGAGCTGAAAGCCAAGTGGGAAGGGGAGCTGGGAGAGCAGATAGAAGACGGGACGTGGGCGGATGCACTGGAGAAGGTCAACTCTTCCTCCTCGTGTGCGAGACTGAGCCTCATTCAATTTAAGGTGCTGCATAGAGCTCACATGACGGGGACAAGGATGAGCCGGTTCTTTGGGGGTGAGGACAGGTGTGTCAGATGTCTGGGAAGCCCAGCGAACCATGTGCATATGTTCTGGGCATGTCCGGTGCTGGAAGGGTTCTGGAAGGGGGTGGCAAGGACGGTGTCGAAGGTGGTGGGGTCCAGGGTCAAACCAGGATGGGGGCTTGCGATCTTTGGGGTCGGGGTAGAACCGGGGGTACAGGAGGCTAGGGAGGCCGGAATACTGGCCTTTGCGTCCCTAGTGGCTCGACGAAGGATACTAATTCAATGGAAGGACGCGAGGCCTCCAAACGTTGAAACTTGGATTAACGATATGGCTAGCTATATTCAGCTAGAAAGGATCAAATTTGCCCTGAGAGGGTCGGTACAGGGATTCGCCAGGCGGTGGCAACCTTTCCTTGACTTTTTAGATCAGAGATAGACGTTCGGGGTCGTGGCAGCAGCAACCCGGGGGGGGGGGGGGGGGGGGGGGGGGAGGGAGGGAGGGGGGGGAGGGGAGGGCAGCAAGGGTCGTGGGGGGACACGCACGACTGTAACGCGGGCAAGCCTGCTCGCTGCTCATGTCTGAAACTGTAGGCTGCCTTGGTTGTTAAGGTTGCCTGGGGGGGGGGGGGGGGGAGGACTGGTGCGCGCGAGAGGGCGGGCGAGGGAGGGACATTTGCCTAGAGGGATTGTGTTGTAAATAATTTAAAAATTAGTAGGGGTAAATGTCTGTATGGAAAAACTCTTTCAATAAAAATTATTTAAAAAAAAAAAAAAGATACCGCCACAAGTTTCAAGGTGAAGTTCAAAGCAATAAAACCATACGCCAATTAGTAAGTTCAAACAACTGAGTTTATTATAATACAATTATAATAACTACCCATGCACCCGCTAAAAGGATTAAACTATTCCTACCGCTAAATAAACTAATACTTATCCCGAAGGAACTGCCGGGCCAGGGAACAAGGCCTCTTGCTCTGCTGTGGTCTGCAGACTTCAGGTTGATATAGGTTAAAAAGGGGTCAGTAGTGTCTATCTCTGGTAGCGATCGTTGTGAGACACTTACTTGCTGGCGGCTGCTGTCCCAAACCTCTCTCTCTCTCCTTCAAGGTCTTCTTGGCAAAAGCTGGTCGAGGTGCTGGTCCACAGGGGAGGGCTGGTCAAGGAGAGAGGAGGGCTGGACAAGAAGAATGAACCATGTGTGGGACTTGTCTTTTATAGATCCTAGGGATCCGTGCCCCTTTGGGCGGACTCCCTTACCTGCTTGGAATCGATTGGGTCTCTTCCCAATCGATATGTTTGAATCCCCCCAATACTGAGGCTGTTCCTTAGCTACTGGGCGGGCTTTCAGGCTGGTGCCGGGGTGTCTGGTATTCTTTACAATGTTGCAGTTACTTCCCCATTTGTGTCCATTGTCTCTGGAATCGTTCCATTAATATGCTAACTATCCCGAAGATTGCCTCATTAGTATGCGGAATGTTCGTTTCGGTGCTGTCTGCTTTCTTCGCAGACAGAATCCACACCTGCTTGGTGCAGCCTGCTGGTGCTGCAAACATTGTCCATTTTATCCTATATGCTTTGCGTTCCTCCATTTTGTATTCAGGGAATGGCCAACTTCGGTGGCTACACTTGCTTGCCCACAACCACTTTCCCCTCCATTTCCACATGTCGAATTGCCACCTCCAGACACCTCGAACCACAAGGCCACCAGTCGTGCCTCCCACTCGCCTCTCAAGACACCGTCATTCCCTCCACCACCTATCTGGCGGTCGACGAGGATCAGACACAAGCCTCAGAGACTGGACTTATGAGCATTTGTTTTGTTTGTTCTGTTCTGTATTCCTCAGTCAGTTACATTAGACAGACACATTCACATGTATTTACATCTAAAAAAAAGACAAAAAAGGGGAGATGTCATGATATGCAAACATGCAACCAATGAACACTCAGAATAGGACACAACCAATGGGCAGTCAGGACACTCAGAGGTGGCATCACCACAAGGGGGCATGACATAAACACTATAAAAGGGATGAGGCACTCACACCCTGCCTTTTTCCACAGACAGACATCTAGAGAGTTAGACAGGGTTGATCAGCAGCATCACACCCCAACACGTGGCTTAGAGCAAGCTGGTACAGTTAGACTGAGTTACTACAGTGAGATTGGCAGAGAGTCGAACTCATTTGAGAACTGTGCTAATAGTTCAATAAACACGTTGAACTAATTTCAGAGTCTGGAGCATCCTTTAGTTAAGACTGCATCAGGTAGCAGCCTGTGTTATCTGATGCAGCATAACACAACACTCTCTACATAATAATCTTAAAACCTCAACCTTTTCTTATTTATTTCTCCAACACCCATAGTTAAGACAATGGCATGTAGTTCAGTGAGCATCTCCTGTATTCAGGGTCCCATGCTGAATCTGACTTCCCAAGAGGTTTGCTGGTGTCTAAGTGAAGGAGGCCATGCATACACCAGAGACATATGGCTGCAGTCATGGCCTGGATGTACGCATGGCTGCATAAAACCTTGGGATATCCGACAAATGTCCACTCACCTCATGCTGCTGTTCCAGTATCTGCTCCTTGTTGATGACTCCAGATGCACACTGTCAGCCTGAAGTTAAGCCATGGATTCCAAAGCCCTCAGATTGGCAATGGCTGTAATAATCACTGGCTCTGTTAGCTACTAAGCAGATGAAGCCACCATATCTAAACCTGAGCTAATATCCATCAATGTGAGAGCATTTATGCTGGTGTTCACTGGAAATACTCAGAGAAGGAGAGAGAGAAATGAGGTGAGGTCACTGTGGGTTCCAACACCTCTTACTGTCTTTCAACTGCATCCTCTTGTGTTCAGGAACAGGCACAGATGTGCTAAGGTTGGGTTACGGGGATAGCGTGGAAGTATGGGGATAGGGTGGAGGTGTGGGCTTAGGTAGGGTGCTCTTACCAAGGGCCGGTGCAGACTCGATGGGCTGAATGGCCTCCTTCTGCACTGTAAATTCTGTGATCTGTGTGATCTGCTTATTGCCGTAAGAAGGTTTAATGATCTCTTCCATTAGGTCTTTCACTGTCTCTGGGCTCTACACACATTTCACCGCCATTGGCAGGTTTTCCCGCTTTCAAGCCCCCTAATTTTGTTGTATTTTGGAGGTACAAAACTTTGGAGCACAGAGGTTTAAAACAACGGAGCTTTATTTACAGTGTGTGATCTCTTTCATGATTGTTCTTCTCTCCCTGTTTCCCGTGCTAGGATTTGTGACATCACTTCCGGTTAATACATTAATACAACAGGGCTTCACTAGAGCGAATAAGAATTATTGTAAATACATAACAAGTTTCATCACCTCCTCTTCCACCAGAACATGTACAACGACAAGTAGCATGACTCCTCTAGTCGTTTCCCTTCTCGGCATTGTGAGCATCCATCTGCTGCAAGCAACTGAATATTGTCACTTGTCCATCATATTCATGCTGCTCAACCATGTTGGTGGCAGCCTCAGTGGCCATTAGTTTGTCACAGGGGTAACTGCTGTTATTTTGGATTGTCAATGCAGCGGACAACCCTGACTGAGAGGGTCCTACACTGAGAGCCTGCTTTGCATCTGACAGCAAACGCTGGTTCCTGATCATGGCTTTACCTGGGTGGGCACTCTCTTCGCATTTCATCTGCACCTTTTGTTTTTCAAGTACGCAAGCTTATTGATATGATTTCCACCCACCTTTCCAGACCACATTAGAGCATTGATTCTCTTCCAGCACTGTAACCTTCTCACTCGCGCCAACTGCCTCGGCCAACTGCCAACTTCCGCGGCAACTTCCAGCCATGTTCTCATGGTTTGCCTGGCTGGCCTCCTCCTGCCGTAATATGGGAAGAAGCCTTTCTCTGCACCCTTGTGGTCCAGAGGTCCATCTTCTAAGCTTTGAAGGATTTTGAGATATAAAATCCTTTTAAGTAAAATATCTACGTTCCATATTCTTAATTTATAAAATAGGTCCCTCAGTTATGCCTGACCTAACAAGGTACGAATGACCAGTATTTACGAATCAAGTAGAATTTATTAAACTAGATGTTGTATAGAATTAACAAAAATGCTAAAGGCAGTGTTGATGCTTCTTATCTGTCAAGCCCAAAGCTTCCTTGAGCGCTGGCAGCATAGCCAAAGGCCGGGATTCTCCGACCCCACGCTGTGTCGCAGAACCCCCGATTTTTGGGCAACCGCGGGATAACTGCCATGCCAGTCGAGCGGCCCCCTGGTGATTCTCCGGGCCTCGATGGGCCAAGTCCCGCAGGCGTAGGTTACTCAGGTCCCACCCGGCGGGATCTGGAAGGTCCGACCCCATGGGGGGGACCTCCACGGTGGCCTGGCCCACGATCGGGACCTACCGATCGGCGGGCAGGCTGGTTCCGTGAGGGCCTATGTTTCTCCGTGCTGGGCCCCTGTAGGGCTCTGCCATATTGCCCCGGGGCTGGTGCGGAGATGGGAACCTACGCGCATGCGCGGAATCATGCCGGCTGTGTCGCGCATGCGCGGAGAATACCGGGTCGGACCTGCTAATGATATGCAAACCATGTCTACTGTATGTGTGTTTTGGAACGCTTGACGCCATTGTTCAGGTGCTGGAGCATTGCAATTTGGCATCAAATCGGCGCCTGCCATGATTTTGGTGTTGGAACCGATTTTCCACCCAGTCATCTTTCCCGATTTCAGCATTGGTTGATGAAGAATCCCGCCTTCTAAGTTTTCCACTTTTGACCCTAATTCCAAGGATACCTTGGGCTGGATTCTCTGGCGGCAGGATTCTCTGTTGCAGCGGCAGTGCACCCATGCCCGTTGGTTTCCAGACAGTATGGGACGGCCACAATGGGAAATCCCATTGGCAGGTGGTGGGAACGGAGAATCCCGCTGCTGGCGAGGACACGCCGCCCAGGAAAACATGGCTGGTAGACCAGAGAATCCCTCCCCTTGTTCCTTATTAGGAAATAGTGACCAAGGGCGAGGATTATCTGGTATTGTCCCACCTCTGTAATTAGAGTCATGTAGGCTGAGAAAAATGTCCATCTCTTACTAGCTGGAGCCCAGGAGGTTATATTCCATATTGAACAATAACAGGCCCTTGCAGCTACAGATTGCAGTTGCACAAACAATGCTACATCATTTTATCAATGAAACAAATTATTATAGATAATTAACATAAACATGCTCACCTATTCCCATGGATACAAAGGCAACTAAGAACAAATAGTAGTAATCCCTGGCAAGATATCCTCATGAAATGTAGGTATCCTTATGTCATATATATGGCTAACAGTTCAAGGTATGAGCAAACTAAAGCCCAATTCAAAAGCAGGGTTTTGTCTGACAAATATCACAATAAAGAAGACATGTTGAGTTCCAGCTGTTGGCCAAAACTTTTGCTTATTAATTTAAACCTGACAAAGGAGACTCAAATTGCACATAGTGTAAATTAAAACAAATGTGTCTATTGTAAGTCAGAGAAATTGACATCTCTGTTTATCACAAAGGCTAGTTTTTCATGGAGACAGCTGCTGTGCCTGTTTTCAAGCTGTTTTAACTGTTGATTGCCTCACTCTGCAGACAGAAATTCAAACTGGGCTATTTAATGGCTAAGGTAAAATCCTTTTACTTCAAGCTTAAAATTAGTAGTGAAACCCTCAAAATTAGTAGTGTTATCAAAATTTTGCAATCTCCAGGGGGCATCATCAAATCTGAGCACCACCTATGGCAGATGTCAATACTCTATTGTTAGCCTAGTCTGCTTTTTTTCCCAATTTCCTCTGCCTCTGTTGCCATACAACAGGATGTTGCTTCTTCTTTACATATGGTGGCATCTGCTCTCAGGAGCCAGGACCTACTCCCATGCCTATGTATCCTATTATTTGCCATTAATTGGATCCACAATACAATTTCCGACTATCTTTGACCACCTGCTCCCCCAGCTATGCCACCCGCTTTGCTTCCAAATGTTGGAGCTTCTTTACTGGCACAAAATTCTCCCTTTGTTTCCTGCTGGACTCAATTGTGTAATCCCGATGCCTGTAATGGAAATCCCACATAAATATCTACCTACAGAAATTTCTTCGACTAGCTATTTCATGAATAGGAGCTTCACGTTATAGGAATCTCAAAGGAATAGAAGCCAATGTATTTTATGATATGATAATTGGAATTGTGGTAGGTGACCCCGGAAAGAGTTCGAAAGCTTCCGGCTGTGGAGGCAGACTGGGTGAGAGTCCTAGCTTGGTGGTTTGGCACTTTGTTGAAGATATAAAAATATGAACACATGCCTTATCCATGCCAACCCTTGCCATCTCATGTCCTCCCAGCCTCCCATGGCTCCTCATACCATCCATACCAACCAGTGCTCCTCTACCAACCTCACATAGCCTTTATAGCCATTATGCCAACTTAATGCCAACCCATTCCCCCACTCACCACCCTTTGCCCTAAACCTGCCATTCTAACTCACCCAGTAACCACCACAGGAGACCTCAGGATGCATGCTGAGTTTAAATACCTGTCTAAGAATGAATGTGGTACTCAAAAAATACCACCATTGATAAAAACCCATTTACTGCATTTAACAATATTTAATGCCTTATTAAAAACAAGTGTTTGTATTAATCGTCCCACTTCAAAGAGTTTATAACCACTTGAAGCTTTTAATCAAACTGTGAGCTGACAGGCACCCAATTGTGATAATGATAGATTGTGCAATTAGTCATGCAGCACCAATCCCATATTGAAGTTCCTCAGGCCATGTCAACATGCAAGAATTGTTTGTTTTTAACACTGCAGACATATGTTTCCAATATTTAAAGAGCAGGCTATTTAAAGCTTTTGGCAGATTGACTGTTCTCTTGGCAGTTATCTTGACAGTTATTTTGACAGTTCTCTTGACAGTTCAAATGAGTTTATGAATGTTTTATGAAGATCTATGTTCACTTTTAACATCCCCAGAGAGCATTTTAGTTCTCAAAAGGGCAATTTACATCTCTTAAAATTTCATGGAACCATATGCAAAATGGTACCTCTCCAAAGAACCCCAGTAGTTTTAGACCTTCTACCAGACGTAAAGTGTATACATCATTGGATATGCCACTAACCAAGATCAGATCTGACTGAACGAACTCCACTTAAGCATGTGCAATTACCAACGTGAACCACGGATGTGCACTTTAGAACCTGTACCCATTTTGATACAAAGTACTCCTGTTCCTAAAGAGTGGGAAGAAAATACAGGAGGAATCGAGCTGGCCCATTCTTTGAATGACTGGTTATAGGGTGGAATATTTAAGGTTTAGGAGCATGTTCAATACTCAGTGGTGATGAAGGAATAAATTTGTATTAATGAGTGCTTGTATTATAGGTGCAAAAATCCTAAACGAGACATATAAATACCGATAGAATGGTGAACAATGGTTTGGGTATTTGCATTTGTTAATTAATATGACTAATGATCTAGTAATGATAATTTATAGCATATACTGCAAATTCCAATAAGACATACGGCATATTTACATTGTTAAACTTAATTAAATGTATTGTTAATTAACAATTCGATATTTTTGTTGATTTGTGTGTATATTAATATTGACATTGTACTTGTTCCAAAATATAGGATATATTTGTGAATTTTGATCCAGCTGTGTTAGAAGTACTTCTAGAAGCAAAGTACATGTCTAAACTGGGACTTGAAGTGCCACAGGCAGCTCTCAACCTATGTTTAAAAGAGACAAAAATTAAGCAACATTATTTAAGGTCAGTGTTTCTTTTAGGTTCAAGGTCAGGGCTTCAATAGCAAAAGGTAGAGAAATAGCTGATGGATACAGCCATACTTCATGACCAAGTTCAATTGATATATTTTAGGAGGCATCTAGTCAATTGCTTTGAAAGAAAAGCAAAGTTTAGCTGCAGTTCCTGACCATTCTGTATACAAAGTTATAATGAAAGTACTATGAAACAACTGTAGATTTCTATTCCTAATAACTACATTCCTTTGATTAAAATTTGTTCTTTTAAGGTGATTCATAGTTGACATGTTAATCTTTTTGTTTATTTGCAGCATTCGGGAACTTTTAAGTAACTATCAAAATGTGGTGAACAACATCCCAACTATGATTCGACCATTGATGAAACCTTTTATTCGCCAAGTGGATGAAGCTCTCATTCCTGGACTAACTATATTACCTTGGACCTCTTTAAACATTGGAAGATGTATGAATCCATATTTTGAATCAATTTGAGAAAGGAATTAAGGAGTTTTATTTTTTTATTTAAAAAATGTATTTCTTTTATTTCTTTTTTCCAATTAAGGGGCAATTTAGTGTGGCCAATTCACCTACCCTGCGCATCTTTGGGTTGTGGGGGTGAAACCCACGCAGATAATGTGGGAACGTGCAAAATCCACATTGAGAGTGACGCGGGTCCGGGATCGAACCCGGGTCCTCAGCGCTGTGAGGCAACAGCGCTAACCACTGCGCCACCGTGCCGCCTTAAATTAAGGAGTTTTAAATAGAATTAATATTCTTTTTTACTCCTAGTCTCCATTTTTATGTCCTTTTCCTTCCATAAGATCCAGTACCATACACCATTCATCACCTTGAAAGACATAAGTAACAGTTTCCCATTTGGCAACTATATTCTAAATATTAAAATGTGGGAATGAATTTTGTGGATGGTGGGTGGAATTTCACAGAAGCATTTTGGATTTGATTTTATAGTTGGTGAGATAGCTCCTGCTGCTACGACCTACAAATTTGACATCCAACAATCGCACCCATTTCCTGTTGGAAACCACCTTTTGATTTTCTGGTCAGACTTTATGTCTGAGTAACCTCCTTTTCCAGATTTAAAGTGTGAGTTTTAATTGGCAGCCTGTCTTTGTGTAAATAAAGATCCTATAGAATCAGCTAATTTTCAGGCTAAAATACAAAAAATGGGGAGAACTGTGCGTAATTTGTAAGTATAATAGTTCTAACGTGCTGCAAAGGATTATGTTTAATTAACTGTTTGCTCAATTATCTTTTCAACCTTAGTCATAGAAAGTGTGTACAGCTCACTGACTGAGCTGAAACACATCGTGAAGCAAGTGTCTGACACTTTGGAGTGTAGGATTGAGAGAGTGCTGCAAGAAATGTCTCTTACTGCCCTGGTTGACCTCCCTGAAGATGACCTTGTGGAAGCACGAGCATTTCTAGAGATGACTGAGCATATTGTTTCCTCAGCTGGACAAGCTTTATCTACGTATGTTTTTTTTTGAGATGATATCAAGTAAGACCATGAATGGCATATATGTATGAAGTCTGGCAAGGAATGGCATTTCTAGGCAGTTAAATTGATGTTCCCCCTTAAATTTCTACAATCCAATGTTAAATATGTTAAGATCTTTTCAAAGAAAGCACATCTTTTTATCTTTTTTATATTCTCCCTCTTTTAAAGGTATTGGCACTAGCCAGTTTACAACACCACTGAGAATTGTCATCCTTTACTAATTTGGCCAAGTTGTCATTCTTATAAGCTCAGACAATGTCAGTAGTTTATTTTATAATGTGGTCTGAGGCAAGGACCCCACCAATGCTGAGTTTAATCCTCACCAAATTCATGAGCTTTCTAATCAACATAGTAATCTAGATGAGGAAATGTGACAGCTTCACTTTTCCCTATTCCAAAGCTGCTGAGACCAGTTGTACCACTCTCACTCTCACTTGGCCATGATCAGCTAACCCAGGACAGACAGGATATTGATCCTTGGACCTTCTGAACTATATGGTTCAGTTAACAAGTGAAGCACTGAGGCAGGAGGAGCTATTGCTTTTATTCACCGAGCCGTACACAAAAATAAAATGTTAGATTATTAAAAGCTGAATTGATATTAAAAATAATCAAGTTAATAGTAGCATTTGGGAGTAACATTTTCTAGGGTTTAGGAAATGCATGTTTTGTTGTTTGGATTGAAACATATACTGACTCTCTGCATGCAGGCACAGTCAACAACTGGAGTGTTCCATGTTTCAGTTAATGGATGGATTGACACAAAAACTGAAGCCAGAAGAACAAGCCAATCTTCAGGTAGTTCATATCAAATATTCCAACATTGCTGTGGTGTACTTTTTGGATAATACTGTAAGGATATGGGATTGTTTTTTGAGGGATCAAACATTGCAAGATTAAATGTGCCTACACATTTTCGTAGAACTGCTCTTAAGAATTCACTGCTTTTAGATTTTGCTAACTCCAGGCAGATGCAGTATCACAAATGGTTTTGTTGTAGCAAATACAAATTGTTACTTTTAAAAAAGAAAGAAAAGGAACAGAGCGAGACTTACAGCTGTCTATGGCACGTTGAAGAAATGACGCCTAAACTGGCCATTCAGCCCAACCAGTTCATGTTGGTGTTTATTCTCCACTTGAGCCTCCTCTCTACTTTTCTCATCTGAATTTAGGGTTTTAGTGGCTATGATCCGATGGATTTTTCTTCAGTTCTAGATTTTGGGGTTGACCATGAGGGTATGGGTCATTCTCAACCTAGAAGGGGCATGATCACTGGACATGTGTACAAGCATATGTGACCAACTATTTTCTTCACCCTCACTTGCTTTCCCTTTCAATGTATTTATACTATCTGCTTCAACCACTCCCGGGGTAACGAGCTCCACATTGCAACTCTTTGAATAAAGTTTCCTCTGAATTTCCTATCGGACTTCTTGCTGATTATATTATCTTGATGGCACCTGGTTGTTCTTTTCTCCACATGTGGAATCATTCCTCCATCCACACTATCAAAGCGTAAGTAATTTAAAAGGTCACCTTTCAGCCACATTTTTCCAAGGGAAAAGAGACCCAGCCTGTCAATCGTTTCCTGATATGTATCACCACGGATATCATCTTGTAATCTTCTCTGCACCCACTGCAGTACTTCTATATCCGATTTTATAATATAATGACAAGAGCTTCACACGGTTTCCCTCTGGAGCCCAGTACAGAGCCCATTACACACAGTGATGAGCAAGCCTTGCACATCAAGGTGTGTATTTTTCCTTTGGAGCACACAGCCCCTCTCTGTAGTTGGGGTGCACCATGTTTCCAACGATTGCTCTTGCTGCATGCCTGCTGCTCATCTGCGTCATCTCCTATCCCTGACTCCAGACTGTGAGGCCCACATTGAACATAGAACATAGAGATACAGTGCAGAAGGAGGCCATTCGCCCATCGAGTCTGCACCGCCCCACATTCAGCCCTCACTTCCACCGCATCCCCGCAACCCAATAACCCCTCCCAACCTTTCTGGACACTAAGGGCAATTTATCATGGCCAATCCACCTAACCTGCACATCTTTGGACTGTGGGAGAAACCGGAGCACCCGGAGGAACCCCACGCAGACACGGGGAGAACGTGCAAACTCCGCACAGACAGTGACCCAGCAGGGAATCGAACCTAGGACCCAGGCGCTGTGAAGCCACAGTGCTATCCACTTGTGCTACCATGCTGCCTATCATCCGTGACTTTTTTCCATTTCACAGCAGGAATATCTGCACTCTCTGACTCATGTCTTCCAGCACTTGAACTTGGAGCCTTGACGTAGATCCCAGTACCAAAGAGGACTATGGACTACAGTGACCTTCACAAACTACTGCAATCCCAACCTATTTATTGTTTGTGTGAACCATCCCTAATGTGCCACACTAACAGCGCCATGTTTTGAAGTCTGCATACATTCCCTTCCAATAATACATGTGAGAATTCTTTGGCCCACTTGTTTGTCTGTGTTTTATGCAGCCTTGGCAGGGTCCAGCTTTTTCCTCCTCAATGTTCCCCCTGCCTTACATTATTTGTCTTCTTCATCGACCTCCTTGTCCCTCTGCCTGCCCTCCCCCTCCCTTCCCCCCCGGACCTCTTTGCACAATTCTCCTCCACGTTGTCCCCCTTGTCTTCATCAGTCCACCCACACCTCTGGTCTCACCTCACACCACACCCCTGGCCAAACTTCAGACCTTTGTCACGGTGGGTGCATGAGTCCCACAGCACAGTGCTATCCAGATAGACACTGGTGTATGGCACCGGGGGAAGGAGGCCCCTGCACTCCCTAACTCCAGGTTCAGTACTGATCCGAGACGGTGAATCAGCAGGGTCTATGGGTCTAACAGCATGGTGCTGTCCATGAAGACCAGCTTGGCATGGAGAGCAGGAACCGGTCTGTCCTGGCAGAGGGCTATACAGCGCTGTCGGAGCAGCAGCATGGCAGGTAGCTTTTGTATGTTGCATTCACCTGAAGTCTCTTGCAAACTGAGAAGCACCTTGTGCACTCTCTAGCAATCGCGTTCTAGACCGATGTAATTACATGCTGGCATGATGTAAGATTGGAAGCGTTGACGGGATGCCGACGGGCAGCTGCTTTAATCAGCATTCATGAGATGCAAATTAATGCAAATGGTTCACGATACCAGGCAGTGGGAAGAATAGGTCATCATTAACCTGCCATTGGAAGAATTGCACTATGTTTTTACATTGGTGGATTTCCAAATTTATTGCTGCCACTAGATTTTCCCTTTCGTGGCAGGATGGCAAAATTCTGCCAAACAGAGAAATTATGGTATAAAACAGAAAAGAAGAAACCAAGTGGACAAATAATGTATATAAAGGGTCAAAAGGAGGTCAAAATTGGAATAGCAGAATCATCAGCAACTACTGTCACGCAAAACAATGAGGGCAGGTGTTGACCTGAAATTGTTGAACTCCGTGGTGAGTTATGAAGGGTGTAAAGGGTCTCTTTGAATGCTGAGGTGTTGTTTCTTAAGCTTCATTGGATCAATGTAGGAATCTGAATACAGTGAGGTCAGAGTGGGCGTGGCTTGACTTGTTTTCTGCCCCACTCCCACTCTGAACTCTGCTCCAAGGTTAATATGGCAACTCAACTTCAAGAACATTGAACAGGAGGCTAGGCTACAAGCCCTGCGGGAGGACAGTTACCTGGACACTTTGGGCGGGATTCTCCGATCCCTGCGCTGGCCGGACAATCGGCGCAACCGCGCCACACCGCCCCGACGCCGGCATGCGATTCACTGAGGAGCGGAGAATCAGCGCCATTTGCACTGGTGCGTTTAGCGCGGTGCCGGTCGTGGGCAGCTGTCCGCGGCTGGGCCGCCAATTCTCTGGCCTTGATAGACGAGCAGCCGTGCGGAAACGGCAGAGTCCCACTGGCGCCGTTCACACCTGCTCGCAGCCGGCGGGAACTCTGTGCATAGGGTCGGGGGGCGGCCTGTTGGGGGTGGGGGGGGGGGGGGGGGGAAGGGGTCTCCTTCACCGGGGGGAGGCCTCCGATGCGGTCTGTCCTGCGATCGGGGCCCTCCGATCGGCGGGCTGGCCTCTTCAGCCCCGGCCCTCTTTTATTACGCGGCCGGCCCCTTAACCACCACGCCTTATTGCGTCGGGGCCGGCGTGTTGAGGAAGTCCCCCGCACATTCGCAGGTTGGCGCGCCGCTACTGCGCATGTGCGGGTTGGCGCGGCGGCCAGTTGCCGCCAGGAAGGGAGGCTGAAGTGGTGTGAACCGCTCCAGCGCGGGCCAGAATCGGTAGTGCCCACGCCCGTTTCACGCTGTCGTGAAACGCGACGGTGTTCATGATGGCGCGAACACTCTGCCTCCATTTTGGAGAATCCCGCCCTTTATTCCAGAAGACAGTCACAATCTTTAGGATGGGCAATGAAGGGGACAAGTAATGTAAATAAAGGGTCCAGAGGAAGTGGAAATGGGAATAGCTGAATCATCAGCAACTGCTGTCACCTGAAAATATGGGAACAGATGTTGACCTGAAATTGATAAAATCAGCACTGAGACCTGACGATGGACCATGGCACAGGAAGTCATTTAAGCAGGTGGAGTTAGTAGAATTGGAGTGATAGTTGGGGGCAGTATAGTCAGAAGGCTAGACCCAGCTGGGAGCCAGAGTCTAGGGCTGTGCTACCTTCCCAGTGCCAGGGTTCGAGACATGGTCTTGGAGCTGTAGAGGAATTGCAGTGGGAGGAGGAGGAGGAACCAGTTGATGCAGTTCAACTAGGTACCAATGATATAGATAGAACAAGAAAGGAGGTCCTGTTTAGGGAGTGAGAAGTTTGGGATTATATTCAAGAGCAGAACCTCAAAGGTAATAATCTCTGGATTATCACCTGAACCACTATCAAATTGGTTTAGGGTAAATAATAGTAGATAGTTAAATGCATGGCTGAGAGATTGGTGTAGGAAGAATGGGTTTTGATTCCTAGGGCACTGGCACCTGTATTGGGGCAAGTGGGAACTGTAGCATTGTGATGGTTTCCATCTGAACTGTGTTGGGACCAGTGTCCTAGTGAGTCATGTGACTGGGGTGGTAGAAAGGGCAAGGAACAAAATGTTTGGGATGAAGGATCATTTGAGGGAAGATGTAAATTAAGGATAAAGGTCAAGGCAATAGAGCAAGGCAGCAATAAGGATAATGATAATCAGTGCATAGTAGGAAGGGATAGTACATACTAACTTAAGAGTGTGGTAACCAGTAAGGCCAGAGTTTGGAAAAATAGTGGAAAGACAGAACTAAATGCTCGGTAATATTCATAACAATTGGAAGAATTATTGGCACAAACAGAAATAAGACTGATAGCCAATACAGAGACATGGCTGCAAGGTGACCAAAGTTGGGACCTGCATATTCAAGGGTATTTGACATTTTAGAAAGACAAGAAGTTGAAAAAGATAGTGGGGTAGTGGGTAATTAAAGATGAGATAGTACAATAATGAGATTACCTTAGTGTTTTAAAAAATTAAGGTGCAATTTAGTGTGGTTGGTCCACCTACCCTGCACATCTTTGGGTTGTGGGGGGTGAGACCCACACAAAAATTGGGAGAATGTGCAAACTCCACACGGACAGTGACCCGGGTCCTCGTTGCCATGAGGCAGCAGTGCTAACTATTGTGCCACTGTGCTGCCCTTAGATGACTTTAGTTCTAATGGTCAAGATGTTTGATTTAAGACAAGTGTTTTAAACTTAAACAAAGTCAATTAAAAGGTTCTAAAGACCATAACAGGCATTTAAGGAGAAATTCCATAACACTCAGCAAAGATACATTCCAGTGCGAGGAGGATGTCCCACCTGTGGCAACAAGGAGGTTAACCATAGGATTAAGTTGAAAGAAAAAGCGTACAATTCTGCAAATATTAGGGGCAGGTCAGAACATTGGACAGAATTTAAAAACCATCAATGAATTACTAAAAAAATGAGGGAAAAGTTAGAGAATGGGAGAGAGCTGGCTAGTTATATAAAAACAGATAGAAAGTGTTTCTACAAAGTATCTGAAGAGAAAAAGAGTTCTTAAAGATAATATTGTGCGACCATTCTTAGATGTTAGGAAATTTGGATTATAAATATATTGAGGCGGGGCTAAGTGCGGCCTCGGCTGCGTGTTCCCCGCTGAGGCCCCAATCGACCCGGATGGGTGTTAGATAATAGCACTGAGCACCGGGAAACACCCGATCAATTGCGCTACTGGACTCTGTACCCATTCGGTTTAATATGGAGATGAGGAGAAATAGTTTTCCATTGAGTGTCCTTAGTTTGTGCAAATCTCTTTCCCAGAGAGCCCTAGTGGAGGCAGGGACATTGAACCTTTAAAGCCTGAATTTCTTGATAGACAAGAGAGTCCAAGAAAGTAGAGTTGATGCCATAATTAGATCAGCCATGATCTACCTACCGGATGTGTACAGCAGGGGACACATGCACATGTGAGAACATATGAGGAAAAGACGTGGGGCTGGATTCTCTGCCGGCGGGATCCTCCATTTCGCCTGCAGATTTCCCCACCGCGTGGGATGCGCACAATGGTAAACCCCAGTGGTCAGCTGCCGGGATGGCGAATCCCACTGCCGGCGGGGGCACACTCCACCAGAAAATGGATGCAGCAGGATGGAGAATCCTGCGCGTGAACTTTTTAACTGTGAAATGAATATTCTTTTGTGATTTTTTTTAATTGTCCCATTCTGGGGATTTCTCACCGTAATTATCCTCCCCACTCCAACACTGCCTCTTTTTCCTTGACCTAAAATTTTACAGTACAGAAGGTGGCTATTCAGCCCATCGAGTCTGTACAGCCCTTGGAAAGAGCACCCTGCTTAAGCCCAAGCTTCCACCCTATCCCCGCCACCCAGTAACCCCAACTAACATTTTGGACACAGAGGGCAAATTAGCATGGCCAATCCACCTAACCTTCACATCTTTGGACTGTTGGAGGAAACCGGAGCACCCGGAGGAAACCCACGCACACATGGGAGAAAGTGCAAACTCCACAGACAGTGACCCAAGCCGGGAATCGAACCTGGGACCATGGAGCTGTGAAGCAGCAGTGCTAACCACTGTGTCACCTTGCTGCCCAATGCTCCAATGAAGCTCAAAAATAAGATTGAGGAACAGCACCTAATATTTCGATTGGACTTTTACAATCTTCTAGATTCAACAATTTCAGAATGTAACCTCTACCCTATTTTTTCAGGCAATAACTGCTGGGATGACCCTGTTTTTTTTATTTACACCTCCTCTAAATCCATCTTTTATTTCTTTACTTGTCCGATTAGCAACTCCTTTTTTTGCCTCACAAAATCATCCCTTTGGTCATTTAATCTCTCCTATCTATTGCAAAAATGTATTTTGCTCTTCCCTCTCCCCACTTTCCCTGTCTCAATATTTGCACAGAACATGTTACACCGCGAATATCTTCCCGGTCTGACTAAAGGTCCTCATTGTTGAATATTATTAAACTTATTTAAATTTATGAAACTTATTAAACTTTTATTAAAATTATTAAACTTTTGATGGGCAGCTGAAATGAAGGATTCTTATTTATATTCATGTCCTTTATTCCATTTATACATTGGTTTATGTGCAGGATACCTATGCATGTTTGCATCCTGATGCAAAACAAAAGACTCGCTGTCAAGAATGCTTACCCTGCAGCTACTATAATCTGATGGGCCAAATTTGGCAAAAGAATACTGATGCCTTGGTGAAATGTAAGTGTTGTGAATCCACAGTGTGAATGAAACATTTATAAACTTTCTTTATTGTAAAGCTTATTTTATATCACTACTATCTCTGACAAAGGGTCATCTGGACGCGAAACGTTGGCTCTTTTCTCTCTCTACAGATGCTGCCAGACCTGCTGAGATTTTCCATTACTTTTCTCTTTTGGTTTCAGATTCCAACATCCGCAGTAATTTGCTTTTAAATCAAGTACTCTGATACAGATACCCGGAAGGCTGGATTGGTGTTTGTGGGACCAATCCCGTCATTGGGAGGAATTGCAGGTGGGGAACCCACACGTGCTGGCATTGAGACCCAGAGGGTGATTTTTGAGGAGACAACCAATTATGTGGTTGCCGCCAAGAGCCTGTTTGCTGTTCTTAATTCGATGGTGAGCTCACTGGTGACCAATTTGGAGCTGCTGTTTGTAAAATCGCTGAGTCGGTCTCGCTGCCAACCTGTGCGGGATGGGGATCTGTTTTACACTCCCAACATTTAGATCTCAAGCCACATCTTAAAGTTTAGCCCATTTAGTCAGTTTATTAGTATAATTAAAATGTTCTCACTGCACACCTTGGTCTATGTAAAGGGGATGTACCAATTAAAAGCCATGACATTAATACATTAATTGCAAACTAACTTTAAAACTACTGGAAAGATCTAAGGAACTGCAAACAAATTTAAATTCCTGCACAGGAAGAATAAAATCGTCTACCTTTTAAAAGGCTGACATTTTTATATATATAAATATGTATATAATATATTAGCCAATGAAAGGGAGAGAGAGAGGATTCAAAAAAACAGCAGTGCAAAAGCAAACAAAGGAAATCTACAATCCCCACCTGGTCTGGCCTACATGTGACTTTAGATCCAGAGCTATGTGGTTGACCCTTAACTGCCCTCTGAATTGGCCAAGCAAGTTATTCAGTTCAAGGGCAATTAGGGATCAGCAAACTGTCTCTCGGCTGACCCAGACCAAACTGAGTCAATTGTCCTTGGCCAGTGAGAGTGTGGTATACAAAGGTCCACAGATATGTATTGGTACCGACTAATCATCCTGGCACTCCTCCCCTTCACCACTTGCCATTTCACCATGAAATACTTTATTTGAGGTGCTTAAAAAGCAAACATACCTTAAGGGGTAACAAAAACGGCTGCAAAATATTTTATATAAGAAAATATCATCAAAGCTTCATAAAGATAGGAAAGATTGTTCAGTAAAACACCTGTAAAGAGGTACTGTGTGCAATGGAGAAAATCCTTTGCCACTTTGAGAACTTCTTCACTTAAGGAGTTTCCTTTGCTGCCATTCCACATAAAAGAATAAAACAGGTATAAATCAAGCAAATGCGAGGTGATGCATTTTGGAAGATTTAACTCAAGAGCAGACTATATGGTCAATGGAAGAGTCCTGGGGAAAATTGATGTACAGGGAGATCTGGGAGTTCAGTTCCATTGTACCCTGAAGGTGGCAACGAAGGTCGATAGAGTGGTCAAGAAGGCATACAGCATGCTTGCCTTCATCGGACGGGTTATTGAGTATAAGAGTTGGCAGGTCATGTTACAGTTGTATCGGACTTTGGTTAGGCCACATTTGGAATACTGCATGCAGTTCTGGTCGCCACATTACCAGAAGGATGTGGATGCTTTGGAGAGGGTGCAGAGGAGGTTCACCAGGATGTTGCCTGGTATGGAGGGTGCTAGCTATGAAGAAAGGTTGAGTAGATTAGAATTGTTTTCATTGGAAAGACAGAGGTTGAGGGGAGACCTGATTGAGGTCTACAAAATTATGAGAGGTATGGACAGGGTGGATAGCAACAAGCTTTTTCCAAGAGTGGGGGTGTCAATTACAAGGGGTCACGATTTCAAGGTGAGAGGAGAAAAGTTTAAGGGAGATGTGCGTGGAAAGTTTTTTACGCAGAGGGTGGTGGGTGCCTGAAATGCTTTGCCAGCGGAGGTGGTAGAGGCAGGCACGATAGCATCATTTAAGATGCATCTGGACAGATATATGAACGGGTGGGGAACAGAGAGAAGTAGATCCTTGGAAAATAGGCAACAGGTTTAGATAAAGGATCTGGATCGGCGCAGGCTTGGAGGGCCGAAGGGCCTGTTCCTGTGCTGTAATTTTCTTTGTTCTTTGTTCTTCTTTGTTCATGCTCATTTAAATGTTTTTGTGCAAAATTTGGTGGCTTAAGCATAAAATAGTGTGAGACATCTAACACATTAAACACGGCAGTTTATGCAATGGCATCTGGTAGAAAATGACATAAGGCCTATTCTGCCAATTCTGCTAATTCCCTTTGTGTCTGTAGTACAAACACACACTTCGTGCACAACATGGCGAAATCTGCCCCATGTAATTTCTGTCTTTTGATCTGTAGCATGACATTTTTTCAATATGTGTGCAGGCACCAAGTTATCACTGGATGCTGTCAAGCGACATTTACATGTTACCAGCTCGAAGTATGAGGCAGCAAAACCATTTCCTGGTGGTGGTGTGGAGGCACAAAAAGCTCCATTCTTCAAGTCTGAAATTGTACTGGCAATTCCCAATGTTGTGATGCGACCAAGTTTGGAGGATATTCAAGTAAGTGCCCAACAGTAAATTGGCAAAATATTAATTTGATAACATACTCTAAATATGAATGTTGTGGTATTCTCCAACAAATCTCTGTCTAATTTCTGACAGAGCTATGTGATACACCACCTTGTCCAGTTCAATCAGTTGATGCATGAGCTGGCGAAAATTGCCTGGGCAAGATTCTCCATCCCGCCAGCAACAGGATCCTCTGTCCCACCAGCTGGATAATGGGGTATCCCATTGTGGGCACCCCACGCCGTTGGGAAATCCACTGGCGTAGTGTGCCTCCAGTGAAATGGAGGATCCCGCTGGCGGAGAATCCAGCCCTCTATCTCTTGTTCCTATTACGCATACTTGCAAAACAAAAGCAGAAATAGTAATCCAAGTACTCAAAGATGTAAGAACGGTTTGGATACTTTAAATAAATTGGAATAATGTACTTTTATGTGCATTCAGTGTCAACATTGCATTTTGTGATGAAATAATGTGTAATTTGACTTTTGAAATTCACAAAATTATCGCAACCCAAGATCTTTACCGGTTTAGGAACACACTCCAGCTTGTGCGTTATCCTATGACTAATACCTCCAATAAAATGCTAGTGTGTTTGTATGATTTGTATGTTATAGGCAAATGTTTTGAGATTAATATTTTTATATGATGTAGGCTTGGAGAGACTGATTAGTACAGTAACTAGCACATTTTTCCTCAAGGATGCTAAGTTTGATGCTCCATCACTGGTATTGGAATCCTCCTATATTGCATGAGGGAGTAGTATCCCAGCTATAGTGAGAGCTAAATTGTTCATTTTCCTTGGAGCACAAAAGTGCCTGGAATGGGAAATGAAGTACAATTACACCACTTGGGATTCTAAGGTTTGGAGTAAGATACATTATTCTAGAAATAACTGTTGGCAATCTGAGTGGATGAATGTAAAAATTCATTTTTATAAATCTCCACCACCATTTTAACAGAGGTATTAGGTACTTTTAATTTACATAGATAATAATAGATAATAGCATAAAATAATGTCAATATAGCGTCAGCTGTGCCTCACTGGGGAACACTACCTCGGTACATGTGACAATAAACAAATCCAATCCAACTTACCTCTGAGCCAGAATGTTGTTGGTGGAAGTTTCAATCCAGGACTTCACCACAAAAAGCAAGGCAGTACTGAGTGAGCGTTACCTTGTGAAAAGTGCCATCTTTCAGATGGGACACTCACTAAGGCCCCATCCATTTTCTCAGGTCAATGTAAAAGATCCCATGGCACTAATTTGAAGAGGGGCAGAGGAGTTAACACTGCTGTCATGACCAATATTTTATTCATCAATCAACATCAATAGATCAGTCTGGTCCAAATCAGAGACGGGATAGACCTGCAATATACGCTTCAGAACCTTGCAGAAGTACCGGCATTGAAGGAAGTGTCTGGGAAGTTTGAACCTCCAATAAGCAATTCCCTTGCTCCCCGAGACACTCGGACATTCCAGCACAGGCATCGGATTTGGTGAGGGGTGGGGTGTGGGGGTTGGGGGGGGGGGGGGGGGGGGGGGGGGGGGGGTGGAGTCCAGTGCGGGCATCCAAGCGTAGGGCTGGCCAGCATCGGCAATGGCAGGGAGCGGGGTGGTGAGGCCACCCAACATGGGTCTCAGATGGCAGGGTGCCGGGCAGGCCTCGGAGCAAATAAATAAAATAAATAAATAACCTTTTATTGTCACAAGTAGGCTTACATTAACACTGTAATTAAGTTACTGTGAAAAGCTCCTAGTCGCCACATTTCGGCGCCTGTTTGGGTACACAGAACTGGTACGGGAATTGAACCCGCATTGCTGGCCTTGTTCTGCATCTCAAACCAGCTGTCTAGCCCACTGAGCTAAACCAGTCCTCCAGCAAGAGAAAGGGTATGCGTGTAAGTGTCGAGGGTGAATGTCTGTGAGAGAGTAAGTGAATGTGTAAGAGAGGAAGTGAGTGTGAGAAAGGGGGTGAATATGTGTGTGTGGGCGGGTAAGTGTTTGAGTGAGGGTTTAATCTTATCGAGAGAGGTGGTGCATGTATGTGAGAAGGGGTGAGCGAGTGTGTGTGAGAGGGGGACATGTGTCTGTGTGCGAGAGAGAGGACATTGTGTGTGTGTGTCTGTGTGTGTGTGTGTCTGTTTGTGTGAGACAGATAGGGAGATTTGTGTGTTTGTGTATGTCCAATTCACTTTATTCACCTGCCACCCTGCCCACCTGCCACCCAACTTAGTTGCCACCCTACCCATCCTACACCCCACCCAGCTGCCACCCTGCCCAGCTGCCATTCTAAACTTACCCACCTATTATTAGCCTCACGGTAGCATGGTGGTTAGCATCAATGCTTCACAGCTCCAGGGTCCCAGGTTCGATTCCCGGCTGGGTCACTGTCTGTGTGGAGTCTGCACGTCCTCCCCGTGTGTGCGTGGGTTTCCTCCGGGTGCTCCGGTTTCCTCCCACAGTCCAAAGATGTGTGGGTTAGGTGGATTGGCCATGTTAAATTGCCTGTAGTGTAAGGTTAATGGGGGGATTGTTGGGTTACGGGTATATGGGTTACGTGGGTTTAAGTAGGGTGATCATTGCTCGGCACAACATCAAGGGCCGAAGGGCCTGTTCTGTGCTGTACTGTTCTATGTTCTATGTTCTATTTCATCCACCCTACCCACCTACACATTTGACCAGTCACTTACATATTCACTCATATACACACAATATATTGACACATTGAAAAGCTGTTTAAATGTCTCCAGCTTTTCAGTGTGCTACTGAACACAGACCAGAATATGCAGCTTGTCTGACAGTGATTGTCACTCCTTGGAAGATTTGGGCCATTATCTGCTCATTACCACATTGTTGTTTGTTGGTGTTTGCTGCTGCATTCCCAACATTCCAGAAGTGACTACACCTAAAAGTACTTCATTGGCTGTAAAGCGATCCCTTTGCTTTGATAAATACAAAACGCAATATAATATAAAGTTTTATGACTGACAAGGCAAGAAACAACGTTTTGTTATATGTAATTAAAAATTTAAGGGCACAAAATTTATTTGTGAAAGCCTACCTGATCCTTTCTTGAGTACAAGGTCCTGAAGGGTTTGTACACAGCTGGCATTTCCTCCTGCCCTGCCTGCAGACCAGTTGTGCCCCTCACATGTGGATCCAGACTCCGTAATAGCTTCTAAGGTAGGTACAGTGTCTGTGTCTGACCTGGTCGCTGTGTCTGTAAGGCCAAAGGATTGTGCTTCTTCTTCACACTCTTACACTCACCTTTCCTCCTGATCAATCGACTGCTCTTGACGATCTGAAAGCACAAATATATAAAGGGATGAGTGAAAGGAAGGGTAGCAGAGCAAAGCATGAGTCCCACAGTTACTTCTTCCGCAGTTTTCCATCAAAGACAATTTTTAGGGTGAGGATTGAATGGAGAAGGCGGTTAAGGCAGCAACTGATCATCATCCTGGATGGACTCAACAGTGCCAGCTGCCACTGGATCTGTGGCATTGTTACCCATAATCCTATTGACTCTCTCTTCCAGGGCAATGACGGGATGCATGGTCATCCACCAGTCCTATTTCAGTCCTCCACCTCCTGCACGAAAGATAAATCAGAATGTTTATGACTGTGCCTCAGTGGGGTTGGGTAATGTGCCTTCCATAGCTGCATAGCTGGAGATTTGCACAGTCATGTAGAGGTGTGTGTGTGTGTGCACAGCTGACATGATTGGAAGTTTCATATTGGTGAGGTGCTGAATACAGATGTTAGAGGTTAGTCGTCAGTGCCGAGAGTGCTACTGGATGAACGATGGGGGTGGTGTCATGCATTGAGCAGTGGAGAGAAGGGTGGAGTCACGGGTATGAGTTGTGATGTACAGATAACTTGACCACCCAATTAGGTCTTAAAACCTTTCCTGACACTACTGCCCCATGTCCTGAGGGTGGACGTCTCGCCATTGGCTAGCCATGTCATGTGCTCCCATTGCCCATGGAAGCTCAATCTCGGTGGTTCCTAGTCTGCCAGCAGAAACATCGCCTTCTTCTTGGTCTCCAGCTCTCTGACTACTGTGTCCAGGCTTCACTAAAGCAGGGAAATCTTTCCTTTGTCTGTTGTGCCATCCAGGGCAGCTTGTGGCCATGCTACAGAAAACTAGGGAATAAGATGGGTGCAAAAAGCGGGCTCCATGTCCAAAATCAAGGCCGACAAATTTCTAGCTCTATAAATTAGATTCTGTGTTCCACTGATTAGATATGCACATCGAATATATCAAATTAAAAGTTAATTAACCAATCTTTCATCATGTTGTTTATAGTATATTACAAAACAATGTATTGATTATTATCAATTCATATTTTATTTTACAGTCTATTCTAAATAAAGCCGTGAATGTAATTCTGTCCATGTCTAAGGATATTCCCCTTTGGTCCTTTGCCTATATTCATCTGAAACAGCAGCAGGTATCTACTAAATTCCACTCTGATTTGCTTTTTAATTACTTCAATTGTAAAAACCATTATCTTCTGTTTGCTCAGAGGACAATAATGTATTGAATATTTGAGTTTAGTTTTCATGCTTAAATTTATTGTTTATTTTTGCATGGCCAAAACTTAGATTGAACAGAATGCTGCGCGAGAACTGGGTGACGATAACATCCTTGGTAAGCAGGTGGTACTAAAATCCCTTGACAAACAAATCAGTGAACACAAAGATGTCACTAAGGTGATGATCCAGCTCA
This sequence comes from Scyliorhinus canicula, assembly GCF_902713615.1. NCBI lineage: Eukaryota > Metazoa > Chordata > Chondrichthyes > Carcharhiniformes > Scyliorhinidae > Scyliorhinus > Scyliorhinus canicula. Next base: position 156,281,436 of record NC_052150.1, read on the forward strand.
GTTCCATTGTCTCCTCATTGAAGACTGATGCAGTAGAGATTCTTGACAATTTCTCTCACTTCTCCCACTTGTGGAATCAGGTGAGTTTGTATCTCATCTGTATTCATTTGTGCGCATGCACACATGTGTGTGAGAGAGACTGATGCTGTAACAGTAAATGCTTCAACTGTCAAACGTCTTGTTTTTTTTTCTTACCTCCTGGAAGCAGTCTAATTGATTGGCACCTCATCTAGTAGCCTAACATCCACCTGCTCCATCGCTAACATATAATGGTTGCTTTGCATACAATATACAGGGTGCAGCGCACCAATTCGCAGTGGCTCCTTCCGCAGCAGCTCCTAAACCTGTAACCTCCACCTTCTAGAAGGGCAAGGACAGCAGGTTTTGGAATACGACCTCCCCTGGATTTCCCTTCAAATTACACACCATTGTGGCTTCGACGTACATCACCATACCTCTGTTATTGGATCAAAATCCTGAAACTCCCTTCCTAATAGTATTGTGGACCATTGCCATAAAGTCTTTAATGGCTGAAGAAGAAGACTCACCACAAATTGTGAGGGTAACTAGTGATTGTCAATAAAAGCCAACCTTGATCAATTATGCCAAATCCCAACAATGATTTTTTAAAAAATACTATATTATCCACATTTTGATTCTTCAAATTCATTTAGTAAAATAGTCTTATACAGTGGTGGGTGATGATGATGATAATAATGATGTTGATGAGGATAAAGAGCCACCTCAGTTTTTCCTGGCATCTCCTTGCCTGGCACTTCATGAAATTCTAAGCTTCCCTTTCATGCCATACACATGAAAGGCAGCAGTCAACAACTGTCAGAATGAACAAAGAACATACAGTGCAGAAGGAGGCCATTCCGCCCACCGAGTCTGCACCGACCCACTTACGCCCTCATTTCCACCCTATCCCCCTATTCCAATAACCACTCCTAACCTTTTTGGACACTAAGAGCAATTTAGCATGGCCAATCCACCTAACCTGCCCGTCTTTGGACTGTGGGAGGAAACCGGAGCACTCGGAGGAAACCCACACAGACACGGGGAGAATGTGCAGACTCCACACAGACAGTGACCCAGCAGAGAATTGAACCTGGGACCCTGGCACTGTGAAACCACAGTGCTAACCACTATGCTACCGTGCTCATACCTATGACTCACACAATAGTTTCCAAGTATTCAGTGTAGACCCTTGTAGTAAGGAGTGCATCTACATTGCACAGGTATTGATCTATGTTTGACAAATTTGGTCATCTTTTGCTTTAATGTTTCTTTTGAGTACAGTAAGAAGTCTTACAACACCAGCTTAAAGTCCAACAGGTTTGTTTCGAATCACTAGCTTTCGGAGCACTGCTCTTTCCTCAGGTGAATGAAGAGCTGGGTTCCAGAAACATATACATAGACAAAATCAAAGATGCAATACGATACTTTGAATGTGAGTCTTTGCAGGTAATTAAGTCTACAGGTCCAGACCGAGCAACTGGAGAGAGGGATAATCACAGGTTAAAGAGGTGTGAATTGTCTCAAGCCATGGGGAACAAATTTGCACCTCAATATGCTAACATCTTTATGCACAAGTTTGAACAAGACCTCCTCACCGCACAGGATCTTCAACTGACGTTATACACCAGATACATCGATTACATTTTATTCCTTTGGACCTATGGTGAAGAATCACTGAAACGACTACACGATGACATCAATACGTTCCACCCCACCATCGGACTCACCATGGACTACTCTCCAGAATTGGTTGCATTCTTGGACACACTCATCTCCATCAAGGATGGTCACCTCAGCACTTCGCTTTACCGCAAGCCCACGGATAACCTCACGATTCTCCACTTCTCCAGCTTCCACCCTAAAAACATTAAAGAAGCCATCACCTATTGATAAGCCCACCATATTCACAGGATCTGCACAGACGGGGAGGAGCGTAACAGACATTTACAGACGCTGAAAGATGCCACGTATGAACTGGATATGGCGCTCAACTCATCGATCAACAGTTCCAACGCGCCACAGCAAAAAGCCGCACCAACCTCCTTAGAAGACAAACTCGGGACACAACCGACAGAGTACTTTTCGTCGTCCAGTAATTCCCCGGAACAGAGAAACTACGACATCTTCTTCGCATCCTTCAACCCGTCATCGATGAAGATGAATATTATGCCAAGGTCATCCCCACACCCCCACTACTTGCCTTCAAACAACCGCGCAACCTCAAACAAACCATTGTTTGCAGCAAACTACCCAGTCTTCAGAACAGCGACCACGACACCACACAACCCTGCCAGGGCAATCTCTGCAAGACGTGCCAGATCATCGACATGGGTACCACTATTACACATGAGAACACCACCTACCAGGTATGTAGTACATACTCGTGCGACTCGGCCAATGTTGCATACCTCATATGCTGCAGGAAAGGATGTCCCAAAGTGTGGTACATTGGAGAGACCCAGCAGATGCTGCAACAACGGATGAACAGACATCACGTTACAATTGCCAGGCAGGAATGTTCCCTTCCAGTCGGAGAACACTTCAGCAGTCAAGGGCATTCAGCCTCTGATCTCCGGGTAAGCGTTCTACAAGGTGGCCTTCAGGGCAGGCGACAACGCAGAATCGCTGAGCAGAAACTTATAGCCACGTTCTGCACACATGAGTCTGGCCTCAACTGGGACCTTGTGTTCATGTTGCATTACATTCACCACCCACCATCTGGCCTGGGCTTGCAAAATCCTACCAACTGTCCTGGCTTGAGACAATTCGCACCTCTTTAACCTGTGATTATCCCTCTCTCCAGTAGCTCTGTTTGGACCTGTAGACTTAATTACCTGCAAAGACTCGCATTCAAAGTATCGTATTGCATCTTCGACTTTGTCTATATACATGTTTCTGGAACCCACCTCTTCATTCACCTAAGGAATGAGCAGTGCTCCGAAAGCTGGTGATTCGAAACAAACCTGTTGGACTTTAACCTGGTGTTGTAAGACTTCTTACTGTGCTCACCCCAGTCCAACGCTGGCATCTCCACATCATGCCTTTTGAGTGGCATAGGTGCAGCCAAGTGATCTACGACCTGATATGTAATTCATACCACTTCCAGCTGGTGCTTACTCAGGTCAAAAAGAGTTTACAAATTATTTCAAAAAAGGATAAATGCCAGTGTATCACAGGTGCTGGTGTAATATGCAACTACAACAGCAAAAAAATGTAAGCACTTTATTCTGATAACACTGTTTGATCTTTCCATCTCACCCTTATTCACATTTTCTCTTCCCCATTTGTGTCAAAGCTTAATTATTCTACCTAATTAAACTTTTAAATTATTTCAATCATTTTTCCTAATTCTATATTTTTCCTGTATCACATTACCCATGTTTCTGGTGGAGGTGAATTTTTAAAATAACTGTTTTAACTGGCTAGAAAGCAAACTTAAAAGTCAATTTTGCAGTCATTGAAAGCTCAGTCATCGTAGGTTAAGGAAATGAAAGTCGCTGTAGTCCCAGATGACCATATGCTACACTAGCCTTTGAAAGAGAGCGAGAGCTGACTAGTGATGATTCAACCTGAGGGTCACCACACCTCAGGCATGGGATATGGTTGAGAAAGTGGAACCTCCATGAATAACCTTGGTCGGTACGTGAATTGAACCCACGCTGTTGGTGTTGCTTTGCACCACAAACCAGCCGTCCAGCCAGCTGAGCTAACTGACCTCAGTTTAATATGGGTGGATCACAGATATGATCAGGACAATTCTTAGTATATTGAGTGCCAGGAGCCTCCGAGTGCATTGTCCATGTGGCCAGAAAACATGTGTGAGCCCTGCATATGGCCAATTCTGACCTATTGGATCAATTATGGTCATTACGGCCGAGTCATAGAACATAGAACAGTACAGCCCTTGATGTTGTGCCGAGCAATGATCACCCTACTCAAACCCATGTATCCACCCTATACCCGTAACCCAACAACTCCCCCCCTTAACCTTACTATTAGGACACTACGGGCAATTTAGCATGGCCAATCCACCTAACCCGCACATCTTTGGACTGTGGGAGGAAACCGGAGCACCCGGAGGAAACCCACGCACACACGGGGAGGACGTGCAGACTCCACACAGTAGTGACTGTCATGACTGTCTTTATCATGCGTCTACACATGCAAACTTTCTGTGGGGTCAGTAGATAGTTACCATAAGATGAAAACTGATCAACATTTTCTTATGTTCTCTTTAACCTGGTGATGTTCCAGCTGCAGAGATTTGCTAACTCACCATGGAGAACAAAATGACAGAGTATTATTTGAATGGGATAAACTGCAAAAACCTGCAGCACAAAGGGACTTGGAGGCATTTGTTCATGAAACAGAGAACGCTACTCCACACATGCAGCAGTTAATCAGGAAGGCTAATGGTCTGTTGGCCCTTATTTCAAGGGGGTTGGAGTATAAGAGTGGGGAAGTCTTGCTGCAACTGTGCAAGGTACAGGTGAGAGCACATCTGGAGTACAGTGAGCAGTTATGGTCCCTTAATTTAAGGAAAAATATTGGGCATGATCTACCCGGGAGAGGCCTTTCCCAAGATTCCCGATGGCCGATACGTCTTGCGAGATCTAACAAGATCTCATGAGATGTCATGATCTACATCCCGTCCATAATGGGTGAGACCCAGTCACTCACAGCTAAGTGAGTTTAAAAACCCATTTAACCCTGCTGCCACCGAATTGAATAGCCACCCATCATCTATTGGCTTTGCCAAGATGAGCCCAGCTGGGCGCCGCTTAGCATTAGTCCCCATAAACAGGGACCAGGCGAAAGGGCACTTTGGGGGGTCTTCCTGGTGATCAGAGGCTCCAGATGGTTGGCCTCTGGGCAGGGTGGCACTTTGGCACTGCTGGTTCCACCTGGTGACCTTGGACTACCAATCTGGCACCCTGGCAGTGCCATCTGGGTGCTAGCCTGGCACTGTCAGGGTACACAGGTGGCACATCCAAGATGGCCGGGGCACTACCTGGTTCCAAGGTGCCAGGCTGGAATTCTGCCCATGCTGGGGATTAGGCTCGGGGGTGCCCTGCCGGTATGTGGTGGGATGCGGGGGAGGGCTCGAGGACTCCCCAGCAGGTGAGTTGGCGGGGGGTCTGGGCGGTCATGTCGGGAAAAAAAAGAGGGCTGTTGGATAGCAGGGTCAATCCTGGTGCTACAAACACCGGAAACGATCCTTTGATACCCACGCAGAACAGATTCTGTTTTTTTTCGTTAAATCACGCACATTTTTTGATTGGAGGCAGTTCAGAGAAGATTCACTAGAATGATCCCCAGTATGGAGGGATTGCCTTGTGAGCAAAGGTTAACAGGTTGGGACTCCATTCATCGGAATGTTGGAGAATGAGAGGTGATCTCATTGAAACATACAGGATCCTTAAGGGGCTTGACAGGGTAAATGCTGAGAGGATGTTTCCCCTCATGGGGAGTCTAGGACCAGAGGGCAGAATCTCAGAATTAAAGCTAAATTAAGACTGAGATGAGGAGGATTTTTTTCTCTCAGAGAGTTGTGAGTTTTTGGAGCCCCTTGTCACAGAGAGCTGTGGAGGCTGAGTCCTTGTGTTTATTTAAGGCTGAGATAGGTTGATTCTTGATCAGTGAGGAACCAAGGAATCCAGGGAAAGGGCAGGAAAGTAGATGTGAGGTATGTTGGATCAGCCTATTGAATGTTAGAGCAGGCTTGAGGGGCAGAATGGCTTTCTCCTTTTCCTACTTTTTATGGATCGAGTTTTTGAATCTGGAGATTTCTCGTTGTTCGAATGAATCAGTGCCAAAACACACGGTTTATTTATACACAATCTTTTCTGCAGCATGTAGATATGATGGTTACTTTCTTTTGCATTTACTGAAACTGAGGATTTGCTCAAAATGTGCAGAATGACAAGAGAAAAGGTAACACAATTATATTTTACCTTCAAAAGAAAAATCAGCTTCTGATTTCATACGATAGTTTTGTTCAGAAGTTGGCTGAAAAATCACCACCACAAAATGCACAAATTCCTGACATTTTGCGGAGTTTAAGGGTTAAAAGATGAAATTGTTATATCACCAAACTGATTTATTAGAATATGCCAGGTTTAACCTGAACATATTGGAACTGCCAATGCACGTTACTTTCACATCATTCATCTTGGTGTTGTGGGTGTAAGACTGCTGCATATTGATTAATGTAGTGTTTCAAAGGAAGTTATTATGCTGTCATTTTCCCTGTGTGGAATCAATTACGAAACACTTGCTGACATGATTATGAATTTTATATTTTACTCAGGATCCTGCAGAGAAAGTGAAGGAATTCATGGATTCTAAACCAATCCTCTCTGAGTTCAATGAGCAAATTACCTATTACTCTGTATGTATAAAACATCCTTTGGTTATCATGGATTAAATACTGGTATACTGTTTTTATTAAATGAAAGTAACACTTGTCACACTTTATATTTAATACAGAAATTGGAGGCTCAGATTGATGAGTTACCTTTTTGCTATGAAGTGGGCTCAGTTCAATTTGACACACAGCATTTGAAGCTGGCATTGGTGCAGGAATGCCGCTCATGGAAGAGAGCCTTTGGCACAGCCTTGAACCGAAAAACCGCTATGGAAATGGATGAGATTTATTCCTTTATTGAAAATCTTAGCAAGCAACTGAATCGACCAGTAAATGATTTGGATGATGTGCGTGGAGCCATGACAGCACTAAAAGAAATTAGAGATGCTGAGACCAAGATTGACATGACCATTGAACCTATTGAAGAAACTTATGCTCTTCTAAGTAAGCATGAGTTGCTTTTTCAAGATGGAAACGCTGAGAGAGTTGATGGACTGTCTTACGCCTGGAAGAACATAAATGCACAGGTACCCCCCTAGAAATAAAACTCCAAATATACAAGAATGTGCTGGCACAAGATATTACTTTTGGAATTCATAGTTACTTGAAGCATTTTAAGAATAAACCAGGTTTTTATTATTTGGGGATATTTTCCACTTGGTAGGAACTAAATTTAAGGAAGGGAACATTTTGGCTCTCTCCCGTCATTACTGTTGGGGGTGAATCTTTTTCCCAGTGGAGTTTACACATTTTCCCCGTGTCTGGTAGGTTTCCTCCGGGTGCTTCGGTTTTCTCCAACAGTCCAAAGATGTGCAGGTTAGGTGGATTGGCCATGCTAAATTACCCCATAGTGTACAAAAGGCTAGGTGGGATTACGGGGGATAGGGTGGGAGAGTGGGGCTAGGTGGGGTGCTCTTTCAGAGGGTTGGCACAGCCTCAATATGCCAAAGGGCCTCCTTCTACACTGTAGGGATTCTATGATACTGAATGTTTCCCAATAGAGGTGGCCCTAGAACTGAGAATTGAGAAGTATTGGAAATTATATATGTATTTTCATGACCCAGCACTCCAAGATGCTGTTCCAATGCTCTGCAATTCCAGTAAGAACAAAAAAAAACATTTGGCAAGTCACAGGGAAAAATGAGAGCTTCAGTATCTTCAAATAGATATGGACTAGTGATACAGATAGGTTGAGATATGACAGAGGGATTATAATTTGATTAAATGTTGGGCTGAGCATATACAATTACAGTTAACAGCAAATGCTTGTGCAACAAAAATGAGAGATCCAAGAAAAAAGATTTGGGTGTGATTGGTAATCATGCATTGAAAGCTTTTGGTTAGTTAGGTAAGTATTAAAAGGGCATTTGGTGCATCTAAAGGATATCCTACCACAAATCAGAACATGCTACACTGAGGTAAGTTTTGGAGTGTGGCAAGCAGTATTGGACACTGTTGGGCTGATTTTCACTGCTTTCACTAATGTGAACAGGAACACTCTCAAACATGCGGTTGGTAGTCTGCCAACTCTGTTAAATATTGCGTAGCTGTCTGTTCCACAGGAATAGAGGAACAGAAGTAGGTCTTTTGGCCCCTCGTGCTTGTTCTGCCATTCAGCGAGATCATGGCTGATGTGCAACCTGACTCAACATACCCATATTTGCCCAGTGACCCTTCTTATCTTTGGTTGAAGAAAATCAATCAACTTCAGTTGTTAAATTAGCAATTAACCCACCATCAGTTGCAGTTTTCAGGAGAGAGTTCCAAACCTCCACCACCCTTAGCATTAAGAAATCTTTCTTAATTTTACTCCATTTTGAAAGGGTTCCAGTACTTGATCTTCAGTGCACCAGCTGGTTTCAGCTGATAGAACCCTTTTAAATGGTTCATAACTCCTGGCAGGCACCCAAGGACACAACCCGTGGAGGCAAGAGTCCACAAGGTTGCTGAGCTGATCATTAGTCTTCTCAAGCGACGACTCGGAACGGCCAATCGACCATGCCCGAATTGAGTGGGCAATCATTGACTACTTAAGGGTTGTTTCCCAACCAGCTTCAATTTTTAGGCTGGCAGGAGGAATTTACTGATATGGGGGAAGCACGGAAATAATGGGCTTTAGGGATCTGGTGAGATGGGGAGCGGTGTGCATCCATCAGAAGCCCAATTTTAATTTTGGGCATCACTGCCCTGAGACCCTCAAACCTTACCTCTTCCTGGAATGTGTGAACTTTGGCTGCAGGGACTGCATACATTCCCAGTCCTGTCTGTGACAGCCTCTGCTCCTGCAGGGACTAGAGTGCTGCCAGCCAATCTGATTGGCTGCCAGCTGTCTAAGGTGGGACTTCCTCCGTTGGAAGGGCTGGCAGTCCTGCCTGCAGCTAATCAACATTCGTTGGCGCATTCCATTTTTTCCGGGGAAGACAAAGTCAGCATGGATGTCTTTCCCAGTAATTGTTCAGATGAAAGAACAGGAAATCCCATCATCCTACAAATCCTGGCCATTATGTTTTGGGACTGTGTCTTTAAAATAGGGTAACATGAAGTGTGCCATGTGTCCTGTTCTAAAGTCTACCTGGGTGATGGGACCTTTAAAGATTCAAAGAAGGCCTGGATTTTTTTTACTGTGAAAAAGGTGCAATCCATTCACAATTACAGATAATGACAAAGGCAGCTACGTTGCCAGTGGACAGACTGTGAGTCTCCACGGGAGTGTTAAAAATGCTAGGTTGTGAACAGGTAAACTTTCAATTGTCCATTTGATTCCAGGATAGGACAGAGTTGGGTTCTAAAAAAAGGTTAATCAGCATTTCTTTCTGGATACATGGCCCATGTGATTCATGTTGTGGAGCGAAAGGATGCAGAGGGAGTTCTTGTAGAGATTTTCAGTCTCTCGCTCAATGCGGCCATTAAATTGTGCCCTTATTTCTACTTCAATAACCTTCCTGATTTTGCAGCATTGCAGGCAAATCCTGCGTGCAGTACCTCTGGCTTTGAACTCCTTTAGTAACTGTTGCCTGGGCAGCATGGATCCTTTTCCAGAGCTTTTCAATCCTGCGTGTTACAGACAGGAAGAGGTTTAATTTAAACAACCTTGATTTCTCCTCTCACCACCCATCTGTAAACAGAAAGTTGTTTTTGATTTCTCCTGTTTTGTGAGTGGTGGCATAATTTCCGCAACCGTTTAGTTTGGAATGATCCGATCCTCTAATAATAACACTGCAGCAAACTTGAGATCAGGTAAACTAAGAGGGTGGATTTATTTTCCACAATTTCAAAAATGCGGGACGGGGTTTTGCAATGTCCACTTCTTTTGTATTCGTTCAAGAGAAGAGGGATAAGAGAGAGAAAGGGGTACAGGACAAACCACGAGAAAAATAAGGGCTGTAACTTTGGGCTTCCCAGCGTTGGATTTGGGCGGTACCCCAAAGATCCTCTGGGGAATCCCTCTCAAAATGTCTCAGGTAAGCATTTGCACGGTAATTGCCCAGAAGCGCTAACGTCCCTTGGGCAATTGCCCTGCAGAGTGAGCCATCTGAAAATGAGTTTTAAATTGCAAGCTTTGGATACTTCAGTCAGGGTTAAGCAAATAGTTACTCTGAAAAAGTTAGCAGAAGTAAAACCTCTTCTAACGTCTGGGTAACTATTTTTAACAAACTGACCTATTCCTACACAGGACTCCCCGCACATCTCCAGCCCCTCAATGGACACCCCACACCCCTGACCCTGCTCAGGGATTCCCAGTTCCCAACTAATCAAACCCCCAACAGTATCCCCATCAAACCCCAATGGAAATCCTCTCACCCCCACCCTCCCCACCCCTCTAGGCACCGACTGTCGTGTTCGGCCCGAACCTCCTCCCCCGACTGGCTGGATCCACCCACGACCTGACTCCACCCCAACCTGGCTAACCCTCCCTTCCTCAACCCTGCCCCTATGCCACTGCTCCCACGCCACATCACTTACCCCCCCCCCCCCCCCTACGTAACCTGACCCCCTGAACTGGCTGGACACCCCCTGACCTAATCCAACCATGCCCCCCCCCCCCCCCCAACCTAATAGGCTGGCCCCTCCGGCATGACCCACTTCCTTGACCTGCCTGACCCTCCCTTATACCCCCCAACCCTACTAGACACCTCCTCTGACCCTAACCCTGACCTGGCTGGACACCCCCTTGACTCGACTCCCCCGGTATGCTCGACCACTCCCTCCCCCCCACCCCAACTGACATGATACGACCTCCCGATCATAGAACATAAGAACATAAGAACTAGGAGCAGGAGTAGGCCATCTGGCCCCTCGAGCCTGCTCCGCCATTCAATGAGATCATGGCTGATCTTTTGTAGACTCAGCTCCACTTTCCAGCCCGAACACCATAATCCTTAATCCCTTTATTCTTATTTAAAAACTTTCATTTCATTTAAAATTCTTTCATTTAAAAACATTTAATGAAGGAACCTCAACTGCTTCACTGGGCAAGCAATTCCATAGATTCACAACCCATTGGGTGAAGAACTTCCTCCTAAACTCAGTCCTCAGCAGGATCACATCCAACCCCTTTCCCACTTCCGCACTTTTCCCTGACCTGTCATTTAAATCACACCTTGAAACTTACCTGCTTTACAGCATCTAGTGTCATAAAAAAGGAGCATGACCTCCTTTACTCTAATGCTCCTGCACATTGACGCTGGACCACAATGACTGCTGCGCTGTCTGGATCTTGCCTGGCATGAGTCAGAAGGTCGGGTGAGACAGGTTCGGAAGAAACATGGCACAACCCGATGCTGATTTTCACTGCAAGGAAGTTACATCCCAGGAGTTATAGTTTAACCTGACTCCAGAGTTCAAAATCAAAAGTCCAATGGTGTATTTCTTCAGAGGTTAACAGAGGAACAGTTAATAGTCCATTCATTCATTCAATGTCCCACCATTAAATGAGATCATGGCTGGTCTGTGGCCTCGCTCCATATGCCTGCAGTTGGCTCATATCCCGTCATACATTTGCTTAACTAAAATCTATCTATTCAGATTTAAATTTAATGTTTCCAGCTTCAACAGCTGTTTGTGGGCAAGAGTTCCTATGAACGAAAAAGAGCTTTCGAACATCTCTCCTGAATGGCCTAGCCCTAATGTTTCGACTATGTTTTAGAATCTCCAACCAGTGGAAATAGTTTATCTTTATCTATCCTGTCTTTTCTTGTTAATATCCTAAATACTTTGATCAGACCACCCCTTAACCTTCTAAATTCTAGTGAAAACATGCCTAATTTGTGTAATTTCTCCTGGTAACTTAACCCCTGCAATCCAGGTATCGTTTTTGTAAACCTATGTTGCACTCCCTCCAAGGTCAGATTATCCTTCCTAAAGTGTGGTGCCCAGAATCTAACCAGGGTTTTGTATAGCTTCTGTGTCTTTATACTCCAGTCCTCTATATATAAAGGTTAGCATTCCATTAGCCTTTTTGATTATTTTCTGCACTTATTCATGGCATTTTAAGGATCTGTGCATCTGAACCCCCAGATCTCTTTGGACATTCACTGTACCTAACCTCTTTCCATTTAGGACATACTCTGCTCTATTCTTTTTTGGTCCACTTCCCCAATGGAAGAAGGCACAGAGCGACAAATGAATCTTCTAGGCACAGATACAAGAGTATCTTCCAGTAACATGCAGTGTAAATGAATGCCAAATAATTTACCTGGACAGAGCTCTTTCTGCTGTTTTTTGTTGAGCGGTAAAATAGTAAGCTGCGTGGATTCAGTTCCACATGGTAATATTACAGGCTCTATCAGCTTGGGGGATTCAGGTGTCATACCGTCATACCTCCCATTTCTTCTCCTGGCTTTTGGACAAAGGGTGTATTTTCCCAGGTCGAAAATCTTGAGTTGTTTAATAGAGATGTCAAGGCCCCTTTATACTTGCAGAACACCAACTGGAATTTCCCAGTCTTTCCCCTGCTGCGGATTCCCTGATGGTGGGGTGGGGGTGGGGCATTGAATGGGAATGATGGCAGTGGGATCAGATGATCCCGCCACAGGCCAATGGCGGGCCACCTCCGCTGCCACAAATCAAATCCCAACATCCATCTCCATGGCCAGAGCTCTGCTTTAGAAATGTGCAGGGTTATAACCCGCATGGGTCTTACCAGGTAGGGTTGATTAACTACCCCGTGGATCTTGCAGAATACGATCTCCCCTGATCAAGGGGCGGGGGACATTTTACAATATCTGGCTATGCATAAATAGAGTCGGCCAGTAAGACCCAGACAAGTGAAGACCCAATAGGGAACTACTGGAGCTATATATAATAATGGTTGTAAAATAAAGTAAGTTTTTATATCAACAAACCCCGGTGTGGATTTTTCGTGGCCCTTACAAAAGGGCATTTCTTTGGAATTTGATTTTCTGCAGTCACAAGTGTCTCTTTAAAATAACAAGGTCACTGCTGGAGATTCTTCTGGTCTGAGCCATGGTTAGCCAGTATGTCAGGGTAAAGTATTTGTCCATTTTTAAAACAAAATAAGAATTTTGACATAGGTATTTATTTTCCATCCTGCCTGCTGGACAGGAAATGTGATTTGCAATAAATTTTTAATTGCATGGAATTTTAACAATTTATTGGTACTGTGGGGAATGAATTTGATACAGTCCATTATTCAGTTAAAACTGGAAATAAGAGATCTTTAGTTTTTATGTATCATAGATCTATTTAATTGGAATGCATGTTTTATTTTAATTCCTGATTGAAAACAGAATCATAGGTGTGGAAGCCAGTGTCGGGGTGGATGGGGGTAATATTTCCCTCTACCCGATCAGAGAGTATGGTCTAAAATGGAGTGGCTGCACTTAGTGCCCTGTTAACTTTATTAAAATGTTGGTACAACTGGCTGCAGCATTGGATAAGGTGGGGCTAGGCTCTGATTAGCGCCTCGTAAATAATTGCTAATCATGGAACTATGATGCCAATCGGACTCAATGGCAATTGAACACTGCCCTGAGCAGTTCATTCACAGCTACTGCCCAGTGCTAACGCTCATTTGACAACAGTGGTGCCATTTTTAAAATCGCTCTTAACCTCGCATAGCTGAACATGTGATAAACAGCTGGAATGATACTTATGTGGTGCATCGCAATTCCCATACCTCTTTGCGGATCTATATAATTAAGCTCCTTTTTCTTTCTTCCTGTTGATAAAATAGCCTCAGGATAATTTAGATAGTTTGAGTAGGAAGAGGGTGGAAAAAAGTGCTGAGAGCCACTTGGAAAGCAGTTCAATAAGAAAAATGAAATATTAAACACAGCGTGATTCAAACTCGCATTCCCCATCAAAGAGTAACCTCCACATAATCATGAGAAATAAATACTGAATTTTCCCTTTCAGGTTATGGATGATGAGTATCCTCTTCTGTTATATCCCTTTGACAAAATTCATCAGATTTTGCCCTCTGTTCTGCAGCTCAGAGACAGAAATAATTGACAAAACAAAAAACCTACTTTAAAAGAAACATAAATATCTGAGCAAAACTGAAGCTCACTATCTTTACACATTTAAGGAACACAAAAAAACATACTAAATTAATGCACAGAACTGCTTGACTTGCAAATGTCTACAGAATTTTAGCAGTACTCTGGGTAATAACTTTCATCCCCAGGATTAGCATACACAACAGGTAACAGACATTACAAGAATAAAACCACACATTAAACTGATAAATGACAAGGTAAGCCCACATGCATATTGAATTAACGTTAAGATATTAAGATTTATTATTCACAGAGAATCATCATCATTAATTGGCATTTGTGTTTTATGTCTGTCAGTTCGCAGCTGTCTAACTGTTCAAAACTTATGTGTGACAGGTTGTGCAGATACAGAGTGTACTTTTAAAAGTGGAGCCTGCAATGAAGACAGATCTGCAAGAAAGGGTCCAAATCTTCCAAACTGATGTTCAGAATTATTACCAAGACTATGATTCAAAGTAAGTGATGGAGGAAAACATGTGATAGGAAACAGAACAACTTCATGTAATGTAGCCAATACTCTCGGGGAAAGGAACTGTCAGTTTACAATAACTTGCTTCTTGCATATCTCTGCACTTCCATATTTTGATGGATTCATGGGCAGAATTCTCTGGCCGTTGGGATTCTATTTTCCCGCCGGCAGCGCACCCCCGCCCATGGGTTTCCGGCGTTGTGGGACGGCTTCAATTGGAAATCCCATTGAAAGGCAACGGGAACGCCAGTTAACGGCGCGCTGCCGAGAAACACGTGGCTGGGTGACCGGAGAATCCCACCCAATGTTTCTCCTACTGGAATCTAACTGTAGTCGATGTGCTGAACCAATGTGATCGTTGAGTGGTGAGGGGTCGAAGTGTGGAAATTAATTTAGCTTTTTCGGTAATCATGAGCTTTTCTTTCTCTTTCTAATGAATCCTTTTCAAGTTTTACTGTAGTGATAGTACAACTTAACAGGAAGTGCATTTAAAAGACATTAGCTCCTTTACGGTTCTCCAATCAATTGTAGCAGCAGACAAGGCATAGAATCCCTACAGTGCAGAAAGAGGCCATTTGGCCCATTGAGTCACCCGTGACCCTCTGAAAGAGCTCTCCAACCCAGGCCAAATCCCCCATCCTATCTCTGTAACCCCACCTAGGGATAATTTTGCATATCGTATCCACCCAACTTGCACATCTTTGGACTGTGGGAGGAAACCAGAGCACCCGGAGGAAACCCATGTAGACTCAAGAAGAATGTGCAAACTTCACACAGTCACCCAAGATCGGAATCGAACCCGGGCCCCTGGCGCTCTGAGGCAGCTTTGCTAACCACTGTGCCACCACGCCGCCCCACCTGGCATCAGAGATGTAAAGACAAGTTTCTGAAGTTTTTTTTTAGTATAAAGCAGATAACAGGGGCTGATTTAGCAAAGTGGGCTAAGACAATGCACAACAAGACCAGCAGCGCGGGTTCAATTCCTGTTCCAGCCTCCCCGAACAGGCGCCTGAATGTGGCGACTACGAGCTTTTCACAATAACTCCATTGAAGTCTACTTGTGACAATAAACGATTATTATCATTATTATTATATTATTTTTTTTCTGAGTAAAGGTATTCTGATTTTGAATCTGTCTCAACTTATCTTGGAGTTAGCAGTGTGAGTCACTCTGTAAGCAGTCCCTATACCTCGCATTCAGGAGTATGCTTGGACTTCCTAATATCTTAACATGTGATTGAGAAACCCGGATATAATAATAGGCGTTCTTTGTGATTTGGAGTGGATACATGACTTTAATATGTGCCTCAAATGTCCTTCCATAACATTTCAGTAAAAAGACTGAAAGCAGTTTAGTGAAGTGAGATAAGATACAAATCATTGAGCTGCTTTACTTGACAGCCATCAAGTGAACATACAACTTAACAGTGGTAACCTTAAGTGACTTAACTTCAAACCCTTCTTTAAGAATCAGGAAAGTAAGCAGCTCTGTTGCAATCTAAATAGTACTTCATTTTGTCTGTCCCAGCATTGTGAGTCTAAGACTTACACAAATTTGCCTGGCACTGGAAACCCTCTTCGGCTTTGTTGGTTGACTTTAAACATGGCTTTTTCTCTTTTGTCTGTTACTCCTGACCATGTGAGGTGAGTAAAGTGTCCCTGAAATTTATTTCCTATTCAATAATTTACCAGAGGACCTGTCAATAAAACAAGGAATCTAACAAGAATGGATTACTAACAGCACTCCATGGTGGCTCATGAGAATAGAGCATGCCAATAATAACAGGTGTGGGCCTTTGTAAGGAGCCTGAGAGGAGATTTGTAAAAAGCCTGAGAGGAGAGACTGAATTAACTCTTTGCCTTGTTCATTCTGTGGCCCTGGAGTTATGTATCTGGATCATTAACAAACAATGGGCAGCATGGTGGCACAGTGGTTAGCACTGCTGCATCACAGCTCCAGGGACTCTGGTTCAATTCCAGCCTTTGGTGACTGTCTTGTGTGGAGTTTGCACTTTCTCCCCGTGTCTGCGTGGGTTTCCTCCGGGTGCTCCAGTTTCCTCCCACAGTCCAAAGATGTGCAGGTTAGGTGGATTGGCCATGATAAGTTGCCGCTATGTTTCCAAAAGGTTAGGTGGGGTTACTGGGATAGGATTGAGGTGTAGGTTGCTCTTTCCAAGGGGCGTTGTAGACCTGATGGGCCGAATGGCGTCCTTCTGCACTATAAATTATATGGCTCTATGACGCTATGGCTTTGATAGCGAATTGTTGATGTTCGCTGTCTTTCCCCCTCGGAAGCAGAACACAACTTCAGGCATGTCAGGCATGCTGGAATTAGCGTGGAAATCATGAAATTGCATTCTGTTGCATAAGGTTCGAACATATGCTGTGTTGTGGCTCTTCCCAGAGTCAGAAACTGTGAAATCAGTAAAAACTTCAACTTTCCTGTCTCCACATTGCTCATTAAAAAGCTGCACCTTGTTCAATCAGATGGAACTGGGTTTTTAATGGTTATGTGATGAATAAAATTTGATGAACAAGAGAATTGACTCTTAAGAAATCATTTCATAATCACAGCGTACTATCAAATGATTAACTAGTAGGTTTCTTAAAACTAAATTTTTAATAACTTTTCCAAAAAAAGGTTTATTCAGAATATTTTAGATTTTGCCTTCATCCCATATCTATATCTCAGTCATTAATTTAAGATGTGTAAAACTTTTCTCTGCAAATTAACTTTAATGCTTTTTGTTTCTTGTTTGGGGGTGGTGTTCTGTAAACGTCCCTTCATGCAATTTTTGGTTGATGATTTTGAAAAGATAAACAGCACAAAAACAGGCTGTTGGAGGGAAGAAAAACCTCAAAGTCTGTTCTCGACCACATGGTGTTGGTAAAACTTTGTTTAATTCGGAAAAACTGTGCACACAGGAGAGGCAAGTTCTGCTGCTAGTCTGTCGCTCGCAAAAGTCAGCTCTGCCTGTCCTCAGAATTACATGCATATATATTTAAAGTTCTTCGGAGTCTCAAGCAGGTATTGACGTCACTGAATCATTTGGAACAATACAAAGTGATCAGTATACATATTTTCTGGTCTCCGTAATGGTAAAACGATTAAAGAATACAATGTTTCCTTACAATCTCCTGAGTTTGTGCTTAACATATTTGACTTCTAGAAGAGGTGCGAATGTGTTGGGCAATGGATCCCTGAGACTTACTGGGACCTCCTGTGTTTCCCTTTTCATATTCAAATGCTCTGTGAGATGATTAAATCATTTCCATTGTGGGCGACTTTAACCCCTTGCCTGCTGGTTTGCCCTTGACCTGTGCTATTACAATACTTTGAGACATCTTTATTATACCAATCCTGACACATATAGCAATTTCTGCGCTAACACTCCGCCATGATGGCTCTTGGTAATATACATACCCAAGAAAGCCATATAAACACTCCCTTCTCTCTGTGTGCTTCCTTTGGTTGAAAACATTTTATAGCTATCTTGTGGATTTATCTTGCCTGCTCGCCCATGGGTGACTTCCTACCGTTTAACTTATTGTTGAAGACACCGACCACACTTGATCCCATCGGGTGGCCAGCCCGCTGGTTCCACAGAATGTGTCCTAAACAACATGGCTGTAAATTCCAGCCACTCCTTTCTCCTCCCCTCCCCCATTTCAGACGAATGCCATTGGGATGTACTGAGGGGCAATTGGCCTTTGCCCTGCCTTTCTCTGCTTGCAGCACATAACACTTGGCCATATCAGTACTGCACATGTCCCCAGGGTTATCCTAACCTCACTGTCTCCCATACGCCTAATGAACGACCCCTTCCGAATATGTCCCACCAGTGGTGTGCCCCTGAGTTTCCTATCTTGGTGGCGGTCTGGAGCGCTAAGTTCGTCTCAATTCTCCCCTTGCTAGTTTGTTCTACAGGCTGCCTGGTATAATCCTGGGCTAATTCTGTGGCACGTTTCATTGCCTCATGAATTATACTGCCCGGTGTCTTGTCAATGTTCAGGGAATCATCCCACCTGGCTCCGAATAAATACCCTGATGTGCTCCCTGGCAGGTGAAATTCTCCACTGTCATTGAGTCTGTGATTTGCAAACAGAAGCTATGGCTGCTACGACAGAGTAAACCCCCTCAGATGATCTCCGTCTCCGGCATTGTGAAGCACCACTGTGTCAGTCCCACCTGTATAACTTTGAAGGCTTCCCGTAAAGGCAGTATGTTGACCATCACTTTGTTGGTATTAGACAGGGGCTCGAGGGTTTTACATGCTCACATGATATAATGTATTGATTCCGAACAGCACTCCACAGTGCTTATGTATGCCAAACCTTTGCTGTGTGCAATGTACCCCCTGGATCCAGTTCGATAGACCCAGCCCTCCTGTACTGTCCCCAGGGATTCGAACCTGCAACTGTCCTCAAAGGTGCCCTTTGTTTGACTTTCCTGAGGGACCGCCATTATGAATCTCATCCCTCCCTCAATTGGTTTGTCGCCTGACCTGCTGACCACAAGCTCATGCCTGTCCCTATGTAGATTTAAGAAATTTAACCTGTGTAGGAAGGCGAACTGATGCAGCGCACCTTCAGGGGCTAGGCCCGCCCTGGAGTGGTTTGCGCCCCGTCAGCCGGCGGGGAATGGGGTTGGCGCCATGCCAACCGACGGCCGGCGCGAGTTGGCACGTGTGCGGGAGCACCAGCATGTGTTGGCGTCATCCCAGCGCAAGCGTAGGAGGGTTTGCCTCCGCATCGGCCATGGCGGAGGACCACAGCGGCCGATGAGGAGGAATAGAATGCCCCCACGGCACAGGCCTGCCCGCGGATCCGTGGGCCCTGATCGTGGGCCAGGCCACCGTGGGGGCACCTCCCAGGGCCAGATCACGCTGCGCCCGGCCCTCCCCGCCCGAGAACCCCGGACGCCGCCCGCGCCGCCAGGTCCCAGGACCTACTCCAATTTATGCCGGCGGGACTGGAATAAAAACGGGCGGCCACTCGGCCCATCGCGGGCCAGTGAATCGCCATTGGGGCCGCTGCCAGCGGCCGCCAACCGGAGCAGCGCGATTCCCGCCCCTGCCAAATCCCCAGTGCCAGAGAATCCGGCAGCCGGTGGGGACGGGATTCGCGCCGCCCCCCGCCGATTCTCCGACCCGGCAGGGGGTGTCGGAGAATCCGGCCCAAACGGGATTCTCCGGTTGCCGGGTGAACACCTGCCCGAAGTTCTTTCTGAATTTTTTATTGGATTACTTGGTGACTATCTCATTTTGATGGCCTCTAGTTATGCTTTTCCCCAGAAGAGAAAATATAGGGTGCGATCCAATGGAAAAAAACAGTCCATTCTGTTTTTTATCAGGCCTCAATGGGGAACGTCCTGCCAAAGTGGGCACTCAGTCGCATTTCCTGCACAGAGGAGCTCCAGTTATCAGTGCATAAATGGTGCATTGATCTCTTGACCCCCCCCCCCCCCCCCCCCCCCCCCCCCCAACAACGTGACCCCCAGATTCCCAAATGCCACAACTAATTTTTTGGGGAGTCCCTGAGCCCCCTGCACCCCACTTCATATGTGTCGGGCACCCAGTCCTGATTCCTGACAGGCCTGACAGTGCCACCTGGGGACCATGGCAGTGCCAGGATAGCAGCGAGGTGGCACTGCATGGTGCCCAGGTGGCTCTGCCACAGTGAAAGGCTGGCAGTGCCAAGGTGCCTGGGTAGCATCAGCCCAGGTGCCAGCCTGCCCAGATGCCAACCGCCTCCTATCGCCTGGGAGACCCGCAAGTGCCGGTCCGCCCTTTTGTGGGGACCAGTGTTCAACGGCGCCCAGCTGGGGTCTCCTCAGCGAGGCCGGTAGATCCTGGGAGCCGGTTAGATCTGTTGTTGGCAGAGTTTCAGGTCACTTAACTCTGCAAGCCTGGGTCCTGCCCATTGTGGGCGAGATTCAAATTGCGACATCTCGAAAGATCTCATTAGATCTCATTTTGACTCGCAAGAGGAGGCAATGGACTTTATAACTGACCATGATGGGAGGAGTGTGGGGACACTGAACTTTGGAGAGGAGCTTTGTGTCTATGGTAGAGTATTTGGGATGGGATTTGACGGGGGAGCAGTGATGGTGAGTGTGCTTTTTGTTTTTTTTTGTTGGCTGGTAGGTGGGAGGAGGGGTGAGCTGGAGGGGGTGGGGAGGTTAGAGGCCTTGGAGGGGCCACCATGCTAGCTAGGTGGGCTAGTTAATGGAAATGAAGTGGGGGGTCATCAGGAGGAAGGTGGAGGGGGGAAATGGGGTTGGTTCTTTGTTTGGGAGTGGAGGGGGGAAAGGGAGGGTTGCTGACATGGTGGGTGTGGTTGGTGTTGTGCAGTTGGGAAGGGAGAGATGGTGATGCACATCCAAAGGCAGGCCTCGAGGGGCTCTTGACATGGGCCAGGGGTAGGCTCAAGAAGGGGTGTGGCTGATCGGCAGGGGAGGGGGCGGGGGGCCGACTAGGCTGGCCACGTGGAATGTGCGAGTGAATGGACCAGTTCAACAGTCACGTATGTTCACACATCTGAGGAGTCTAAAGACGGACGTGGTGTTTTTTAAAGAAGACACACCTCTAGTTGGGGGATCAGACGAGGCTGAGAAGGGGATGGGTGTGGCAGGTGTTCCACTCGGGGCTGGATACGAAGGCAAGGGCAGTGGAGGTGTTGATCAATAAGAGTGTGGCGTTTGAGATGGGGAGCATTGAGGCCGATCCGGGGGTAGCTATGTGGTGTTCAGCGGGAAGCTAGAAGGGTCAATTACTAGGGGGCATAGGTTTAAGGTGCAAGGAGCAAGGTTTAGAGGAGTTGTACGATGCAAATTTTTTACACAGAGGGTAGAGGGTGCCTGGAACACGCAGCCGGAGGAGGTGGTGGAAGCAGGGACGATAGTGACGTTTAAGGGACATCTTGACAACTACATGAATAGGATGGGAATAGAGGGATACGGACCCCGGAAGTGTAGAAGATTTTAGTTTAGACAGACATCATGGTCGGCGCCGGCTTGGAGGGTTGAAGGGCCTGTTCCTGTGCTGTACTTTATTTGTTCTTTGTTCTTTGGATGCTGATGGCCCTGGTAAACGCTTATGCCAGAATTGGGATAATGTGGATTTTATGAGGCAGGCGTTGGGGAGGATTCCGGATTTAGATACGCACCGTTGATTATGGAGGTGTTTTAATACGGACCTGAACTGGTTGAGTCCAGTCCCATCAGCCAGGTACTCTGTTAGCCCAATGGTGGTGTCGGCTTTGAGAGCATGTGGGTAGTGTAGGCATTACTTGGTGTTAGAGGATATGTCATTGTGGGCGCCGATTTGCAACAACCATAGGTTCGCGCTGGTGAGACTGGATGCAAGGTTCTGGGGTGGCGGTAGGCGGTATTGAGTACTTCAGGGACTTGTTTCTGGGGGGCAAATTGCAGTGCTGGAGGAGTTGGAGGAATTGTATGAGTTGCTCTAATGGAATGGTTTTAAGTACCTGCAAGGTCGGGATTTTGTGAAGAGAGAGGTGGCATCCTTCCCGGAGCTGCTGCCCCCGGTGCTGCAAGATACAGAATCGATATTAGAATCATAGAATCGCGACAGTGCAGAAGGAGGCCATTTGGCCCATCAAGGTGCCCCCGACATAGGTCCCGATCCTATCCCGGTAACACAGTAATCCCAACCAATCTTTTGGACACTGAATGGCAATTTAGCTGGGTCAACCCATCTAAGCTGCACATGTTTGGACTGCACTCGAAGGAAACCCACTCAGACACGGGGAGAAAGTACAAACTCCACACAGTCACTCAAGGCAGGAATTGAACCCAGGTCCCTGGAGCTGTGAGGCAGCAGTGCCAACCACTCTGCCACCATTCCTCCCTATATAGGGGAAGGGAAGGTGTTGGATACTTACAAGGAATTGATGGAGAGGGAGGGCCCCCTGGTGGAGGATGTTAAGCGTAAATGGGAGGCGAAGCTGGGGGAGAGAGTGGAGCTGGGATACGGGATGAGGCCTTGCGGGGGCTGAATGAGTCCTTGTTGTGTGCACGGTTAAGCCTCATCCAGTTTAAAGTGGTGGATCTGATAGCCCACGATTGATCTTGTTGTGTTGGCGGGACTCGGAGCTGCCGAGGGCAGGGGTGTGGGTGAGTGACTTGGCAGAATTCCTGAGGTTGGAGAAGATTAAGTTTGTTCTCTGGGGGTCGGGGGAAGTGTTTACCCGGAGGTGGAAACCGTTTATTTCTTCAAGGAGGATTGAGGGGTCAAAAAGGGGAGGGGGGTAAAGGGGTTAAAATAATTAAGGTGGGATGTGGCTGGTGGGTCGGTGTTCTTTGGATAATTTGTATGTTTATATTTTTGTTGAAAAGCCTTGAATTAAAATATTTTTTATAAAGAAAATGCGGTCAAACAATCCTAAAATGTGACAGAAGCAACATGGGAAATGTGAGGGCAGCACGGTAGCATGGTGGTTAGCATAAATGCTTCACAGCTCCAGGGTCCCAGGTTCGATTCCCGGCTGGGTCACTGTCTGTGCGGAGTCTGCACGTCCTCCCCGTGTGTGCGTGGGTTTCCTCCGGGTGCTCCGGTTTCCTCCCACAGTCCAAAGATGTGTGGGTTAGGTGGATTGGCCATGCTAAATTGCCCGTAGTGTCCTAATAAGTAAGGTTAAGTGGGGGGTTGTTGGGTTACGGGTATAGGGTGGATACGTGGGTTTGAGTAGGGTGATAGTTGCTCGGCACAACATCGAGGGCCGACGGGCCTGTTCTGTGCTGTACTGTGCTGTACTATGTTCTATGTTCTAACTGCTTTGGTGAAATGCTGAATGCAGTAAATTGCAGGAGTACGAAAAGATACATGCAACATGCGTTTTCTTTTTACGCAAGGTATTGGATGCTGAGCATAATTATAGTGTATAAACTGCTATCTTTCTGAGTGCAAAGTAGATATCAAGTCTGTGACCTTATTGATTTGTATGGTTTGATGTTACACTATGCAGTGTATTTATCAGAGAAGCCATCACTGGGGGCATGGTGGCTCTCTTTGTAACAAAGTTATATTGAGAGCCAAATGCCTATGTCTTTCAGAATCCTTGGTGAAGATTTGAGTAACTGCATTAGTTATTTAGGAATTATTCTTGTCAGGATAGACAGATTTTCAGGTGACCCTTTTTAAGATCAGTACAATTGAAAGATGAACTAGACCAACCACAGTGAATAAATCTGTGATGTACTGTGTGATTTATCTTAATATTGAAGAAGAATTCTTGAAGACAAAGTAAACTTTAGTCGTAACCTCCTGAACAGTTTGTTAGCCCTTATATTTTGCAAACTATTGTCAGTGGAACCCAGTTGCTGGGAAAATGTAGTAACTTGTGTTCTTATGCGATTTCTCATTACAGGGGCCCTGGTGCTGAAGGCCTTCCACCTGGAGAAGCTAATGACAGGCTGCAGCTCTTCCAGGCAAGCTTTGATGAGCTCTGGCGGAAATTCAACACTTACTCTGGAGGAGAAGAGCTTTTTGGGCTACCTGTTATTGGTAACAATTGTTTCTATTATTAATATATCTATTGCTAAGCGTTTTACATTTTAAGTAAAATATGTGCCATGCTTTTGCTATAATTGTGTAAAATATCTTTCTCCCAGCAAAAAGAGGTTGAGTTAGTATGGCATGACATATTACATAAGATAGGGCAGGATTATGTTGAAACATTCAAGGATAAAATGCAGAAAAAAGTACTTTTATGAAATATACTTATTTTCAGAATAAAGTGAATATATTTTTTCTTTGTATTATTAAATAGAATATCCTGACTTGCTAAGAATCAAGCGTGAACTCACATTACTTCAGAAACTGTATGGTCTTTATAATTCAGTCATTGATAATGTCAATGGTTACAATGACATTTTGTGGATTGATTTGGATATTGAAAAAATCAATAACGAACTTCTGGATTTTCAGAACAGGTATGTAAAGTTTATACAAAATATATGTAACTTCTTTAACATCTGTCTTTTGGTGTTGCCATGATGAATAGTCAGTGTTTTGTAACAATATGGGGACAAGACCGTGACCACTGATCGGCAATGCCTGAACATTTTGGCCTGGGATTTTCAATGGGCTGCATATTGGTATCTAGCATGTTCAGGGATTAATAATCATGGTTCCAGAGGGTGCCTTGGGTTCCCGATGCCTCTGGGACAGTTTTATATTTTCATAGAGCTGACGTGGAGTGAGCTGCAAACACAGTAGCCACCAATGACTGACTCCTTAAGAAATTCTTCAAATGTCTTTCCAGTGAGCCTGAACGGTCTTTTCTTTTTACTTTTTATTCTCCACATTTTCATTATTTTCATCAAACAAAATCAAAACAAATAAAATAACAATCCCAAAGCACTACAGTCCCCTCAATATATAGTCTGATACATCCATTTATACATTCCAAGTTAACTCAGAGCCTGAACAGTATTGAGCAAGTCTGTGCATAGCTACCGGATTCACTGTGGGGCCCGAACAACTTACATTGCATTGGTTTTTAAACTTTACTTGGTGCCTCCAACTAATGCTGGGATAAGCACTGATCCTCACTGTGGTGAATTATAAACCTAGTAATTCACACCATGTTGTATCATATGTATTGCGTCCTTGTGAGCTCGGTATATTAGCCATTGCGCGGCTCTGCCCATAGGGGTAGATGAGGAGTTTGTACTGGGCTCCACCCTTGGCTCCGCCCATGGCTCCGCCCATGGCTCCTCCCACTAACCGGAAGTATAAAGATCTGCAGTCGTGAGCCTGCTGCCAGTTCATCTCATCGCAGGCAGGCTCAGTTGTAAGACTATTAAAACCACTGTTCACTTCCAATCAAGTGTCTTGTGAATTGATGGCCTCTCACTTACCATCTTATCCGTGGCCACTTTTCAATCCACCCCAAAGAACTGCCAGCTGTAATTGGCAAGGCAATTGCTGCGTGACTTTGCTTCTTGTGCAGTGAGCTCCCATCTGCTGGAAGCAATCAATGCCTGTAATTGGGAGCGATTAGGCTATTTGTATTTTACAATATTGTGAGAGTGATGCAGCTCAGGTGCAGGATGGGATGCAGAATTCATCTGGGAGTCCTCACTGAGTAAAATGAAGAAACGTTGGAAGTGATCTAACGGTTCTCAGTATTATTTCAGGCGAGTTTGGCTGTGTCATGCCCCCGGTAGGTCGCACCCATAGTTTTATTTACAAAACGATATTTACACTGCCCAGTAGATAATCATTCCCATCCCGCTGGCCTGTGCGGGCTATTATAGGGTTCATGACCGTACATTGAAAATGTGTACCGTTGTTTTGTCGAGATGATAATCTCATTCCATAGAAATATCAGTTGCGTAAAATGTAAAGGTAGGTGAATCTGTATTAATATGAGAATATTTCTGGGGGTGATTTAGGCTGTTGGCTATCTGATTGAACACTCGACATGCTTGGTCATAAGGAACTCTGTTTATGCTTCAAGTGGAGCAAGATATCTGTATGTGTGACTGGAAAAAGCTTGCATTTGCTTGGATTGAGACAGGTGTTTGCATGCACGGTTATACAGCGATCTGTACATCACTGTTGGAGAAAGCTCTGCATATTTGATTGGAGAGTGATTTTGCGTGCATGGTTCGAGTGCTCTTTGCAAGCTTGATGGAGAGTGCTCTACCTGCTAAGTTAGAATGAGCTTCACACATGCTTCATTAGTAAGAGCTCTATGCATGCTTGGTTATAGAGAGTGAGGTATTTGAACGATTGGGAAAATCATAGAATCAGAGAATTTACAGTTCAGGAGGAGGCCATTCGGCCCATCGAATCTGCACCGGCCCTTGGAAAAAGCACCCTACCCAAGCCCACACCTCCACCCTATCCCCTGTATCCCCATAACTCAGTAACCCCATCTAACCATTTTGGACACTAGGCCAAGTTAGCATGGCCAATCCACTTAACCTGCACATCTTTGGACTGTGGGAGGAAACCGGAACACCCGGAGGAGACCAACACAAATGCAGGAGATAATTTGGCCCACCATATCTGCATTGGCTCTCCGAATGAGCATCATGGCTTAGTGCCATTTCCTTGCCTTTCCCTCATAACCCTGCACATGTTTTCTACTCAAATAATCATCTCATGCTCTCCTGAATGCCCCGATTCAACCTGCCTCAACTACATTTTCAGGCAGTGCATTCGAGACCTGAAGAAATTGCTGGATGATAAAGATTTTTCTTGCATCACACTTGTTTCTTTTGCAAATCATTTTTAATCTGTGCCCTGTTGTTCTCGATACTTTTACAAACAGGAACAGTTTCTCTCCATCTACTATGTCCAGCTGCTTCATTTGAAAAGCTCCAGCAAATCCTTGGCATTCTTCTCTCCAAGGAGAACAGTCCCAACCGCTCCAATCTATCCTCATAACTGAAGTTTGGCATCCCTAGAACCAATCCTGTAAACCTCTTCTACCCACTCTCCAAAACATTCACATCCTTCCTATAGTGTGGTATCTAGCACTGAACACAATATTCCAGCTGAGGTCTAACTACTGCCTTGTATAAGTTCAGTGTAACCTTCTTGCATTTATTCTCTATGCTCTTATTAATAAAGCCCAGGGCTAAATACTTTATTAACTGCTATCTTCACCAATCCTGTCACCTTTCTTCAAGTTCGGCACATAATGGGTACTTCTTATCAGGTGCCTCAAGGTTCATTCTTGGAACTACTTTCTTTTCTACTTGACAGAAAATACTTGAATTCAGAAACACCCTGGGCAGAATTTTACAATACTTCACTGGTAGGTTTGCAGGTGGAAGGTTCCCCGAGTGGCCTTTCCACCACCTTGCCACCCATGCCCAAGCTGTCAGCAATTTTACGTGTGTTGGGTGAGGCCTTGGCTGGAGGATTGTAAAATTCTGTCCATGCAGTTACGTTTTTATAGTGGTTCAAATGTAATTGGCCTGTTGAGGGCAGCACAGTGGAGCAGTGGTTAGCACGGCTGCCTCACGGCGCCGAGGTCCCAGGTTCGATCCCGGCTCTGGGTCATTGTCCATGTGGAGTTTGCACATTCTCCCCATGTTTGCATGGGTTTCGCCCCCACAACCCAAAGATGTGCAGGCTAGGCGGATTGGCCACGCTAAATTGCCCCTTAATTGGAACAAAATTTATTTTTAAAAAAGTAATTGGCCTGTTGGAAAGAACAGAAATGATTGTTCAAATAGTTTTCTCTCATTGCTTAACTTTTAGCATTCATATTACTGTTTTATATTTTGCCTTTCAAAAAGACTGAAAAATGAATTATTAATTAATTGCTGTAATTTGTGAAGTAATCAAAACAAATAACATTTTATAATTTCGAAGAATATTTTGACGTTTTAGACAACAGTTCTTTCTTCATCCACCTATAATATTCTGTTCAGTAGTTATTTACATTTTTTCCATTTTTGTTTACAGAATACGGAAATTACCCAAAGCTTTGAAGGAATGGCAAGCTTTCAATGACTTGAAAAAGACAATTGATGATTTCAGCGAAACTTGTCCATTGCTTGAAATGATGGCAAACAAAGTGAGTGCTCAGGTTTCCTCCCACAGTCCAAAGATGCCCAAGTTAGGTGGATTGCCAATGCTAAACTTCCCTTTAGTGTCCAAGGATGTGCAGGTTAGGTTACGGGAATTGGGGAGGTGGGCAAACGAGTGGACCTAGGTAGAGTGCTCTTCAGAGGGTTGTTGCAGACTGGATGGGCCGAATGGCCTCCTTCTGCAGTCTATGATAGGGATATTAGATTTTTAAAAATATAAAGAAACTGTGCAATCAAATTCAGCAAGAGTCCAACTGTCACATACAAAGTCCTTTGACATGATGTTGCTTCCGAACATTGAGGACTGCATTGCGGAGGTGGGCATTTCAGACCTTCCACTATTTTGCTGGAGTTGGACCAACTTCTGAAGATGACATGTCTCACATCAGCCCTGAGCGTTGTGAACCATGGGGGATGCCTGTTCAGAAGTTGGGAATCTTTTGACAGGTAAGTTCAAAAGGTGTTGCCAATTTCGCACACCATAATTAAATGCTGTATGATAAATTAAATAAGTTTCTGATGTAGTAATTGATGATAGTTCCTTGTTTTTACATGGTAAGTGATCATTACATTGAACAGGATTGTGAAAGTGGAAAAGTCTTCAGATGCATTAAGGTACATTATGCATTAGATAAAGTCCTCTTCTGCTGAAACAATATTGAGATTTAGATTTTGCTATGCGAATTGGCCTTTTTGCTTTAATCTGTTCATCGGATAGCAGTCAATCTGTTTGCCTGCTTCAAAGCTTGAACAAATGGCTGAGATCTTTAAATGATTTCAAAGGCTTTAATATATTCAGCTATGGATGTTTTGTTGACACGGTTGAACAATTAAATCACACTATGAATGCTTGGCTGAGGTCAAAACCCATTAATGTACTCAACTCAGCAGGACTTATTGATACAGTAATTCAATATAATCTCATTATAAATGCATGACTGAGCTCCAAACATATTAATTAATTCAGCGCAGCAAGGACTCTTGACACAGCTAGTTTATTTATATTGATTGTTTTATGAGCTCCAAAGAGGACATTGTTCTTTGGAATGGCTTTTGAATGATTCTTGTTTGTTTTCACAGTTTTAAGAGCATCTCAATGACTTCCCAATTTTTTAAAGGTTTAATTAGTTATTTAATGATTGGATAACAGGTGAGTGGGCATAAGGGTGAGGGATGATATGTGAGGATGAGCAGGAAATGGGTGGAAGGAGTGTGATGGGGTATATGGGTGCCATGGTGCCATTGTGCATATGGATGAGGTATGGGGCATGAAGGGTCCATGAGTGCATGAGACGTATGGAGGGGGCATGGAGTGAGGAGGTATATAGGGCATGGGTGTGAGGATGCATATTGTTAATGGCATGTTAATTGCATTGCTAAAGTTAAGGTGTTCAAGTACCTTGAGCACATATCAGAAGAGACTTCTTAGATACTGTGTGTTGGTTAGGGAAGAGGCAGACATGTGTAATGTTGCATTCTGTAAATAAATATAGTATTAAGTAAAAGACTGGCAGCTAGTTTTCTACTTCACCAACTGGATTTGGAAAGAGCTAACATAGTAACCAAGAATAATTGCCTAAAGGTGAAGATTGGAAACTCATAACTTATTTTCAGACAGATGTGTGTAATCTGAGTTACTTCCGTGAAGAATGGCTGAAAGCAAGACTAAATTGTGTGGTTACCCAAAAATGCTCTCTGAATCTGTGATGGGGCGATGGGGGGAATCAATTGCCCTCAGCTAATTGTGTTTATGTGCTCGAGTCTTCAAAAGTGCAATGATTACTGCCCATTAATCTGATGGAGACATATGGGGTGGTGGACATGGTTTTCATAAACATAGTTAAGGACAAGTGGGAGAACTTCATATTGCAGGGCAGCATGGTGGCACAATTGTTAGCACTGCTGCCTCATGGCGCCAAATACCCAGGTTCGATCCCAGCTCCATAAGACCATAATACATAGGTGCAGAAGTAGGCCAGTCGGCCCATCGTGTTTGCTCCGCCATTCAATCATAGTTGACATTTTCCTCACCCCCATTCTGCTGCCTTAACCCCATAACCCCTGATCCTCTTATTAATCAAGACCTTAACCATATCTGTCTTAAAGACACTCAGTTATTTGGCCTCCACAGCCTTCTGTGGCAAAGAGTTCCACAGATTCACCACTCTCTGGCTGAAGAAATTCCTCCTCATCTGTTTTGAAGGATTGTCCCTTTAGTCTGAGATTGCGTCCTATGTATCTAGTTTTTCCTACAAGTAGAAACATCCTCTCCACGTTCTATCCAGGCCTCACAGTATCCTGTAAGTTTCAATACTCCAGAGTACAGAGTCGGGGTCCTCAACCGTTCCTCATATGACAAGCTCTTCATTCCAGGGATCATTCTTGTGAACCCCCCCCGGACCCTTTGCAAGACCAGCACATCCTTCCTTAGGTATGGGACCCAAAACTGCTCACAATACCCCAAATGGGGTCTGAACAGAGCCTTATACAGTGAAGAAGTACATCACTGGTCTTGTATTCTAGCCCTCTCGACATGAATGTTAACATTGCATTTGCTTTCCTAACTGCCGACTGAACCTGCACATTAACCTTAAGAGAATCATGAACAAGGACTCCCAAGTCCGTTTGTGCTTCTGATTTCCTAAGTCTTTCCCCATTTAGAAAATAGCCTATGCCTCCAATCTTCCTTCCAAAGTGCATTACCTCACACTTTTCCACATTT
The DNA here is from genome assembly GCF_902713615.1 of Scyliorhinus canicula. NCBI lineage: Eukaryota > Metazoa > Chordata > Chondrichthyes > Carcharhiniformes > Scyliorhinidae > Scyliorhinus > Scyliorhinus canicula. The sequence goes on from NC_052150.1 coordinate 156,312,111, forward strand.
TATTCCATCTGCCTCTTCTTTGCCCATTGTCCTTGCAAATCCAAGTCCTCCTGCAGCCCCCCCCCCCCCCGCTTCTTCAATACTACCTGTCCTTCTACAGATCTTTGTATCATCTGCAAACTTAGCAACAGTGCCTTCAGTTCCTTCTTTCAGATCATTAATGTATATTGTGAAAAGTTGTGGTCCCAGCACAGACCTCTGAGGCACACCACTAGTCACCGGCTGCCACTCTTTATCCCCACTCTCTGCCTTCTGCCAGTCAGCCAATCCTCTATCCATGCCAGGATCTTACCCTTAACACCATGGGCTCTTAACATATTTAACAGTCTCCTATGCGGCCCCAGATCACTGTCCATGAGGTGTTTGCACATTCCCCCCGTGTCTGCGTCAGTCTCACCTCCACAACCTAGAGATGTGCGGGACAGGTGGATTGGCCACACTGAATTGCACTTTAATTGGAATTTTTAAAAAAACTTCATATTGCAGTGATATACCCTCAATTATGACATGAGAGAGTGTACTCGTAAAACAAAGGCTTTAATAAACAGAGAACTTCACCAGCCGGGGAAATGAGTGCTCACTGAGCGCAGCCCACCTAATATCCGGCCCCTGGGAGGTGGAGCCGGGGTTCCAAACCCGGTCTTAAAGGGACATTACATGCATGATCTTAAAGGCACATTACCCATTCATCACATTCATCCCCTGTTTCAGAAAAACACAGGGCGCGATTCTCCGCTCCCGCGCGGCATCAGGAAGGCCGTCGTGAACTCGGCCGAGTTTCACGACGGCTTCGGAGGCTGCTCCTCGCACCCTATTCACCCCCCCCCCAGGAGGCTAGAAGTGGCGTGCCGTAAATCTCGGCATGCCTAATGACGTCAGCCGCGCATGCGCAGGTTGGCCGGCTCCAACCCGCACATGCGTGGTTGCCATCTTCCCCTCCACTGCCCCACAAGACGTGGCAGCTTGATCTTGCGGGGCGGCGGAGGGGAAAGAGTGCGTCCCTTGGAGATGCTGGCCCGACGATCGGTGGGCACCGATCACGGGACAGTCCCCTCCCGAGCACGGCCGTGGTGCTCACTCCCCTCTCCGCTCCCCACAAGCCACAAACGAGCCTTTGGCGTCATGTTCACACCGGCAACGACCAGGTGTGGTTGCCACCGGCGTGAACAGGTTGGGAACGTCAGGTCGCTCGGCCCATCCGAGCAGGAGAATCGCCGGTCGCCGTGAAAAACGGCAAGCGGTGATTCTCCGAGCCGGGGGGGGGGGGGGGGGGGGGGGTGGGTGGGAGAATCGCGGGGGCGCCAGGGCGGCGTGTTGTGATTCGCCCGGCCCGCTTTAATGCGGTGTGGGGTAGGTGGTTGGTGAGTAGGGAGGGTAGCTGGGGGTGGCGGTGACATCGCCGGCGTGGAGGAAGGAGGAGGAGGCGCGAGGGGGAGGACGTGGTTGGTTGCAACAGGCGGTGTGGGGTGCAAGGGGGAACATTGGTAAGGGGGGGGAAGCATCAGTAGGGGAACCAGCGGGTGCCAGATTCCTCAGGGAAACCGTATCTTGCCGTCCGTCCGAGTGCACGACGTAGGCGTACTGGGGGTTTGCATGTAGCAGCTGGACCCTCTCGACCAGAGGGCTTATTGCTCGTTGTGCTTTTACTTAATTTGCTCTGTTTAATCACCTTGCTCTAGAGTCGCCAGGATACCACCACGAAGTTCAAGTTCAAGTGCTGATCAATAACTCAATACACCAGTTAGTAAGGTTAAATCAATATACACAGTCAATCGCTACTCATGGATAAAATACTACTCACTAGACTATCTTTAACACTAAAAGGCCAATACTTGGCTTTGGAAACTGGCCCACCAGGTCAGGGGAAAAAATGGCCTTTCGTTTGATTCTGAGTCTGCAGGCTTCAAGCTTGTATGGACTGGTAGCTAGGAGAGCCTATATCGTAGTGTGCGTTGACTGGACACTTACTTGGTTGGTGCAGCTGCTAGGCAGGTCACGGTCAAGCGTTGTTTCGAGCTGCTGAGAGACCCTGCCAAGAAGGACGTATTGAACTTGGGGACTCTATTTTATAGTCCCCAGGGGCTTCGCGCCCTTTTGAGCGGACCCCATACCTGGTTCCAAGTGATTGGACTAAGTTCTGATCACTTGGATCGATTTCTCCAATACTGGAGCTGTTCCCTCATCGCTGGGCGGTTACTAAGTGTCCGTTGGCCTTCCTTTGTCTTGGCTCCTGTTGGCGCCGAGGAGTCTGGTTTGGTCTTGATTACTCTTAATGTATCCAATTGTTCCCGGGGATCGCTCATTACTATGCAGATGGTTTTTTGATTTCGGTTCCGTCTGGGTTCTGCAAGTCCCAATATACAGGAAACTTCACACCTGCTTGTTTCCCTGCGCTTGACTGAATTTCCCTGCATTCTTAGCGGGCATCCATTTTGGAGTCGGGAAGTGGCCAACCCAGGTGGCTACAGGTTCGTCTTATAGCTCCTCACATGCCTCCGGAGAAGGACGGGTCCCGGAGTCGTCAGCCAAGGTGGAAGCTAGACCCCGGAGGTGGACTTCCTGGGGAAGACAAACAAGCGATTGTGAGGGGTTTCGTTCGTGGCCGTGCAAGAGAGCGACCTGAGGGAGAGGAGCGGGTCGGGTAGGACCTCCTGCCAGCGGGTGGTTGGGAGTCTTCTCGACCTTCGGGCCAAAAGGACAGCCCTCCAAACTGTTGCATTCTCCCTCTCCACCTGCCCTTTCCCCACGGGTTGTAGCTGGTCGTTCTGCTCGAGGCAATGCCCTTGCTGAGCAGGTACTGATGCAGCTCATCGCTCATGAACAATGTACCCCGGTCGCTGTGGATATAAGCGGGGAAACCGAACAGGGTGAAGATGCTGTGCAGTGCCTTTATAACGGTGGCCGAGGTCATGTTGGGGCAGAGAACAGCGAATGTGAAGTGGGAGAACTTGTCAATGACGGCTAAAAAATAGGTATTGCGGTTGGTGGACGGAAGTCCATGCTTAGTCGCTCAAAGGGCCTAGAGGCCTTTACCAGGCGAGCCTTGCCTGGTCGGTAGAAGTGCGGTTTGCACGCCGCGCAGATTTGGCAAGCCTTGGTCATGGCCCTGACATCCTCGGTGGAGTAGGGTAGGTTGCGGGACTTAAGAAAATGGGCGAGCCGGGTGACCCCGGGTGACAGAGATCATTGTGGATAGCCCGCAGGCGATCCTCCTGTGCGTTGGTGCACGTGCCGAGGGACAGGGTATCTGGGGGCTGGTTGAGCCCCTGGACGATACTTAATATTGTACGTGTAGGTCGAGAGCTCGATTCTCCACCTCAAGATCTTGTAATTTTTGATCTTGCCCTGCTGCGCGTTATCGAACATGAAGGCGACCGACCATTGGTCAGTGACAAGGGTGAACCTCCAGTACCGCACGGCCTCCACAATAGCTTGCGCCTCCTTCTCGACTGCAGAGTGCCAGATCTCGGAGGCGTTGCGGGTTCGAGAAAAGAATGCTACTGGCTGAGGGTAGCAGCCAGGGCGACGTCTGACGCATTGCTCTCGACCTGAAAAAAGATGGTTTCGTCCACCGCGTGCATATCGGCCTTGATGATGTCGGCCTTGATACGGCTGAAGGTCGACCGGGCCTCAGCCGTGAGGGGAAAAATCATGGTCTTTATGAGTGGGCGGGCTTTGTCCGCCTATTTGGGGACCCACTGGGCAGAATAGGAGAAAAGCCCCAAGCACCGTTTAAGGGCCCTGAAACTATGGGGTAGGGGGAGTTCCTTGAGGGGGCACATGCGGTCGGGGTCGGGCCCTAGGACCCCGTTTTCCACGACGTAGCCGAGGATGGCCAGTCTGGTTGTGTGGAAAACGCATTTTTCTTTGTTGTAGGTCAGGTTGAGGGCCTGGGCGGTCTGGGAAACTTTTCAAGGTTTGCGTCATGGTCCTGCTGATCATGACCGCAGATGGTGACATTGTCCAAGTATGGGTAAGTAGCCCGCAGCCTGTACTGATCCACCATTTGTCCATCATTCTCTGGAAGAAGGAGACCCCATTAGTAATGCCGAAGGGGACCCTAAGGAAGTGCAAAAGCTGGCCGGCTGCTTCAAAAGCAGAATAGAGGCAGTCTTCTGGGCGGATAGGGAGCTGGTGGTAGGCAGATTTCAGGTCGACCGTGGAGAATACCCGGTATTGCGCAATCCGGTTGACCATCTCTGTTATGCGGAAGAGGGGGTGCGCATCGAGCTGCGTGAAGCGGTTTATGGTCTGGCTGTAATCCACGACCATCTGTTTCTTTTCCCCGGACCGGACTACCACCACTTGTGCCCTCCAGGGGCTGTTGCTAACCTCGATGACCCCCTCTTTCAGTAAACGCTGGACCTCTGACTTGATGAAAGTCATATCTTGGGCACTGTACCGCCGGCTCCTGGTGGCCACGGGCTTAAAGCCGGGGGTGAGGTTCACGAATAGTGAGGGGAGTGCAACTTTCAGTGTTGCAAGGCTACACACCGTGAGGGGGGGGCAAAGGTCTGCCAAACTTCAGGGTTAGGCTTCGTTGGCTACATTGGAAATCCAGGCCGAGCAGTAGGGGGGCGCAGAGGTGTGGGAGGATGTACAGCTTAAAACGGGCATATTTGGTGCCCTGGATCGCGAGATTCGCAATACAGTACCCCTTGATTTGGACCGAATGGGATCCAAAGGCGAGGGCGATGGTTTGGGGTGTGGGATAGGTGCGCAGGGAGAAGCGCCTTACCGTTTCTGGGTTCATGAAGCTCTCCGTGCTCCCGGAGTTGAAAAAGCAGGGAGTGTCATGCCCGTTGATCTGGACAAAGTTCCGCAGGTGCTTTGGCCGTGACTGGCTGAGAGTGATTGCTCCCAGCTGTGGGTAGTCTGAGTCTTCTGCTGAGTTGGAGTTACAAAATGGCCGTCCCCGTCGGTCGCATGTGTCAGGTTTAGAAGATGGCCGCCACCAAGATGGCCGCCCCATGACTCGCACGAGGCCGATGACTCATCAGAAAGGGACGTGTCCGGCCGACGCGCAGCCGTGTTGCAGGGCCTGCGGGGCTGTGAGCTCGATTTTCGGGCCTGTTGGGGTTTTGTTTCTGTGCCTTGGGCCTGGTCAGGCAGAAACCTCATGAAATGCCCGTGCTTTCCGCAGTCGCTACAGGTCGCGGAACATGCCGGGCAGCGCTGTCGTGGATGCTGGCCCTGCCCACAGAAAAAGCACGGTGTGCCCCCGGTCTCGGCAGGTTGCTGCGCGGCGCAGGCCCGTGGCGTGGCCGTGTCTGGGGAAGGCCGAGAGGGACTCGCAGGATTCGCGGATACGTGCCGAGGTTCTGGTAGGCCACCTCCAGGGAGGTGGCGAGCATTACCGTTTGCTGCAGATCTATCGCCCCATTTTCTAGGAGTCGCTGCCTAATATAGTTCGATTGGATTCCAGACACATGGGCGTCGCGAATGTGTAGGTTCATGTGGACCTCCGCAGTCACATCTTGATGGTTACAGTTTCTAGCGAGCATGGTGAGCTTTTCCAAGTACTCGTCCAGTGATTCCCCTGAGCGCTGCCGGCGTGTAGAGAGCAGATGCCGTGCATGTACCTCATTGATGGGTTTTACGAAACGCTTCCTCAGAATCTTGATCACCCTGCTGTAGTTGGCTGCCTTCTCGACCAGGCTGGAGATTCTGTGGCTTACCCGGGTATGGAGTAGGCGCAGCTTGCGAGGCTCGGCGACGGGGTCTGCCGAGGAGTCCAGGTAGGCCTCAAAACAACGAAGCCAGTGTTCAAAAATTTCTTTGGCTTTCGCCGTACGTGCATCCAGGTCGAGCTTTTCTGGCTTGAGATTGCTATCCATCCTATCGTAATCTGTGTATTAAATTGATATACCCTCAATTATGACACGAGGAAGTGTACTCGTAAAACGAAGGCTTTAATAAACAGAGAACTTCGCCAGCCGGAGAGATGAGTGCTCACTGAGCGCCGCCCACAGGACGTCACCTTTTATCCGGCCCCTGGGAGGTGGAGCCGGAGGCGGATGTTACACTTACCCCTGTAACATCTGAACTCTGGGGAACTCAAAGATGTGCTCCGGAACTCAGGTGAGGATTACATGCCAATTGTTTGGGAAGTTCCAACTTCAAATGGGCAATTGCCCTGATATTGAAAGGGACTTGGGTGTACTCATACAATGAATGCAAAACTCGAACAAGCAGGTACAGCAAGCAATTAAGAAAGCAAATGGCATGTTGTCTTTTATTGGAAGGGCATTAGAATACAAGAATAAAGATATCGTACTAAAATTCTACAGGGCTTTGTTGAAACCACACCTGGAATACTCTATGCAATTTTGGTAATAATAATCTTTATTGTTACAAGTATGCTTACATTAACACTACTTACGTTGCAGACAGTACAGCAAATGTTCATTAGATTGGTCCCTGCAAAGATAGATTTCTGCTATGATGAGAGGTTGTGTAAACTAGGTCTGTAATCTCGGTAGTTTAGAAGAATGAAAGGTAATCTCACTGAAACGTTCAAGATCATTAAGGGTTTGACAGGACAGATTCTGAGAGGTTGTTTCCACTGGCTGGGCAATCTAGAACAAGGAGACAGTTTCTGTGCAAAGTCATTTAGGAGAGAGATTTATTTACTCAAAGGGTTATGAATCTGTAATTCTCAGGATGTGGATGTTTCATCATTGATTTTATTTGAGGTTGAGATAGACGGATTTTTGGTCTCAGGGTATCAAACAGACGGGAAAGTATCATTGAAGCCCAGGATCAGCTCTGACCATGCTAAAAGGTGTAGCAGGCTTGGCATGCCATTGTGCCTTCACCTGCTCCTGACTCTTGCTTTCCTGTGTTGAGTTCGAAGGAAAATTAAACTTGGGGTGGCATTAGGCCTTCCTGCCCAATTTTACCATATTTGCCATCTCTACCCCAGCTGTAAGGGATGGGATGCTGTAAGAAAATCCAGCCCTTGACTCAGCTATTTGTTTCACATTCACTGTAGGGTAGCTAAATAACTGGTTTTTGCTAGTTTTCATATTTTTTTGGAAGCGGCAGAAGTCCCGTGAATGATGGGTCAGGGATTGCACATAATAGAGGATCCACCTGCATGGTCCTGTGGGAGGCCATAAGGTTCAAATCACTGATCTTCCCATGTGGCAGCCGGCACGCCCAAAGGTATGTGGTCCTTAATTAGCCACTTAAGTGGCTCAGTTGGCTTCTGGGTTGTCAGCTATCTTCCAACTTTGTCACAGCAGACAATATGGTATGGTGAAGGGAAGATTTGGGGCATCACGCCCATGCTTTCTTGCCTCCCAGCCTATCACCATAAGGCTGGTAAAATTCCACCCTGAAATGTGGCTCGGGATGGCCTAGTGGTCTAAGGTGCTGCATTCAAGTTGCAGTCTCCTCTTGAGGCGTGAGTTCAAATCCCACTCCTGATATTCGTTTTGGGGCCAGTTTAGCTCATTGGCTGGACAGTTGGTTCGTGATGCAGAAAAAAGCCAACACCATGGGTTCAATTTCCATACAGGCTGAGGTTATTCATTAAGGCCCCCTCCCCCCCACCCAAATACAGATACAAAGATCTGTAGAGAGACAGGTAGTATTGAGGAAGCAAGGGGGCTGCAGAAGGATTTGGACAAGCTAGGAGAGAGGGCAATGAAGTGGCAAATGAAATACAATGTGGAAAAGTGTGAGGTCATGCACTTTGGAAGGAGGAATCTAGGCATACACTATTTTCTAAATGGGCAGATGCTTAGGAAATCAGAAGCACAAAGGGACTTGGGAGTCCTTGTTCACGATTCTCTTAAGGTTAATGTGCAGGTTCAGTCAGCAATTAAGAAGGCAAATGCAATGTTAGCATTCATGTCGAGAGGGCTAGAATACTAGAACAGGGAGATACTTCTGAGGCTGTATAAGGCTCTGGTCAGACCCCATTTGGATGGAGTATGTGAGCAGTTTTGGGCCCCGTATCTAAGGAAGAATGTGCTGGCCTTGGAAACGGTCCAGAGGAGGTTCACAAGAATGATCCCTCAAACGAAGAACTTGTCATATGAGGAACGGGTGAGGACTTTGGGTCTGTACTCATTGGAGTTTAGAAGGATGAGGGGGGATCTTATTGAAACTTACAGGATACTGCGAGGCCTGGATAGAGTGGACGTGAAGAGGATGTTTCTACTTGTAGGAGAAATTAGAACCAGACGACACCATCTCAGACCAAAGGGACGATCCTTTAAAACAGAGATGAGGAGGAATTTCTTCAGCCAGAGGGTGGTAAATATGTGGAACTCTTTGCCGCAGAAGGCTGTGGAGGCCAAATCACTGAGTGTCTTTAAGACAGAGATAGATAGGTTCATGATTAATAAGGGGATCAGAGGTTAAGGGAAAGAAGGCAGGAGAATGGGGAGGAGAAAATATCAGCCATGATTGAACGGCGGAGCAGACTCGATAGGCTGAGTGGCCTAATTCTGCTCCTATGGTCTTATGGTCCCTTCAAAGGGGAAAGCAACCTATGGGCATCTGGGATTATGGCGACTTTACTTTATAAACACCTTATTACAATTATTGTGTATTTCTTTCCTGTTCTGCAGGCTATGATGCTAAGACACTGGGAAAGGATTGCACAGGTCACAGGTCATACTTTTGATGTTGAATCTGATCAGTTTTGTCTCAAAAACATAACAGAAGCTCCGTTATTAAAATATAAAGAAGACATTGAGGTAAGGTGCTAATTATCTATCTCTTTACTTTCTTTCAAAAGCAGCAAAAAAGCAAACCTGGTTAAGACACTAATTTTGATTTATTCTATAATTTGCTAGTGAGAGGCAGGAAACTTTACAAAGTAGGTTTCTTCACGGCAATTATATTATGCCAGCAAATGTAGTTTTATTACAAACAAAGTTCATGGGAAAGGAATCAACCTAAGTTAAAAAGTGTTAATAATTTTGGCAAAATAGAATCTTAATTGACTTGATAAGCAGAAGTAAATTTAGCTTGTAATGTCATTTAAAACTTAAACTGTGTCACATGATAACATCAGTTTATTTGTAAAGGATTTTTCTTTATTTACTGGCGATTGTTTTTCATGGACTGATTCCTTTGTTCTCCCTCAACAAATGATTTAACTACAAGTTTATCAATTCACTACTAGGAGTCCCATGATGGTTAGGGAAACAAATAAGCATTTCTGCAGCCGTAGAAGTGAATCCAGGATTATATGTCAAGGATGTCACTGAATGGCTGCAGAGCAACTTGAGTGGAGACTGTGAACTGCCAGTGTTCGTGGTCCACATCAGTATCAACAACATAGTTATAAAGAGGGATGTGGTCCTAAAGTCAAAATTTAGGAGCTAGGTAGAAAATTCGAGCAAGATGTCAAAACTAGTAATCTCCAGATGCATCCTGGTACCATGCGCAACTGAGGAGAAAAATAGGAGGATAGAGCAGATGAATCCTGGAAAGATAGTACAGGAGGGAGGGCTATAGATCATTGGGACATAGGGAATCAGCTTTAGGGGAGATGGGACCTGTACAGGCTGGACTGGTTGCATGTAAACAGAGCCGGGATTGGTTTCCTTCTGGGGTGACTTGTTGCTGCCCTATTGGGGAGAGTTGAAACTAAATAGTAGTGTGGGAACCAGGAGTTAATACTAGAGAAGAGTGCAGAGGAGCTAAGAAAATTCGGGGAAACTGATATTACTAGAGTAGGAAACAATAAGCTATTAGGAGGGTTCAACATAAGGGGAAAAATGCATTTCAATTCCAATTCTCTTCATTTGCACTAAGGTATACTTTTGTCTGTTTCCATAGTTAGTAATTCGCAGAACAGCTCGCTTGTCTGTCACAAAGAGGGAATGTAATAAAGTTTAAATTAGGATACTGTGCATATATGTGAATGCGCTGAGCATAGCTATGAAGATTAATGAGATGCAGACGCAGATAGGTATATGGTCGTGGGAAGTTGGTGCATCTGGTTAGCCTGCAATTCAAGTTTGCTGGCTCTATTTGGAGGGTATGCATCTCCTATCCCACCTCAGTTTTCATGGAGCCAGGCCAACATCTCAATGTTTTGTGGTTCACAGTCTGTCGGAGAAGTCGAGAACTATAGTTGGGACCTGGGAACCTTTTCAAAGTCAGATTCAAAAGTCTTATCCATGCCCCATGCATCTTCCATGCCCTCTCCATGCCAACTCATACCACCCCATGTCCCCTTATAGCCCTCATGCCAAGTCATGCCCCCTATCCACCCCAGTGGCTCCTCCTACCTTCAATGCTCATTCACCCAGTATACACTGTGTATAGACCGAATAAACAATCTAGTAACAATGTGTTGAACTACTCAGAAAAAAACACCCATTCACCAGTCTTTTTTTGAAAAAATCTATTATTCCTACAACCCTATAAATGTGTGGACTTCCGGCGGCGTCCATGGAGTGAGCGGTTGCACATTTCGTAGATCCTGCTCAAAGTGGAATTTTTCAATCCTTTCCCCATTTGAGGGGTGTAGTTTTGGATGGAAAGAGGTGTAGGAGTCTGAGTGTAACTCCTCTGGTGTGGCTGGTGGATGGATCTTTGAAAGAACTAGGAGTGGATCGAGAAGAAGGGAGCTGATGGAGCAGGATAATCTTTGTGAGCCACAGGCCAAGATGGCAGAGAGAAAAGGGCCTGTTCTGTCCGCCCAGTGGTCAATGGAGCAGCTGGTGGACTTCTTAAATGAGGAGTTCAGACAGCAGAGAAGGGATGCCTGCAGGACTTAGAATTGGTGGTAGAGCCGCTCAAAGCAGGGATTGACCGTGTAGAGCAGAGGCTGGAGTCCCAGGGCCAGGCGATCCAAAAAGTGCAGGAGATCTTGGAGGAGCACGAGGAACAGGTCGCCTCGGTGGCAGCCGAGATGGGGGTGATGTGGGAGACCCATAAGAGGCTGAAGGAGAAAGTGGAGTATCTTTAGAACACTTCAGAAGGCAAAACCTGTGGATCGTGGGGATTCCCAAAGGCATTGAAGGAGTGGAAGCCAGCACGTATGTGGCCAAGATGCTGGAAAAGCTGATGGAGGGGGCCTTTGATTGGTCTCTGGAGTCGACTGAATGCACAGGGCGCTGATGAGGAGGCCACAGGTGGGCGAGCCACCAAGGGCAATGGGGGTGCGGTTGCACCGCTTCTTGGACAAAGAGAAGATTCTTCTTTGGGCGGGGCAGAGAGGAAGTGCACATGGGAGGATAACGAGCTACGGATATATCGAAACCTGGGCACAGAACTGGCCAAGAGGAGGCCTGGGTTTAACCGGGTCAAGGCTGCCCTCTTCAAGAAGGGAGTGAAGTTTGGAGCTCTGGACCAGCCCACCTCTGGGTGACTTTCCAACTCCAGGGTCTCAGGTTCGATTCACGGCTTGGGTCACTGTCTGTGCAGAGTCTGCACGTTCTCCCCGTGTCTGCGTGGGTTTCCTCTGGGTGCTCTAGTTTCCTCCCACAAGGCACCAAAATGTGGGCGACTAGGGGCTTTTTACAGTAACTTCATTGCAGTGTTAATGTAAGCCTACTTGTGATATAAACATTATTATTATTTTGGTACACTAGAGGAGGTGATGGAGTTTTTGAGAGACAGTGTACTGGCAAGGAAAGGAGGACCAGTGAACTTTGGAGTAGGTGTGAAGAGGTGATTTCTTTTGGTGATTGTTGGAGAACCATTTCTCCTTTGAAATGTTTTGTTGGGCTTGGTGGCGTGGTGGTTGGTGACTATAAAGTGCACCTTTTTCTGTTTCTTTGTTTCCTGAGGGAATGTGGATGGAGGGAGGGGGGGAGGGGGATCTGGGGGTTTAGGAGGTTGTGAGGCTTGGGTGGCGGCTGCTTTGCTGGCTGGGCAGGCTAGTTAATGGAAGCACAGCTTAGGGTGGTCAGGTAGTTGGTGTAGGGGAGGGGAATGGGTCTGTTATCTTGTTGGGAGAGGGGGGAAAGGGGTGCTGTCAAGGGTGTGGTTGGTGTGACACAGTTGGAAAAGGAGTGGTGATGGTGGACATCCGAATGTGGGCTTGGAGGATCGCGTGACATGGTCGGGTTCAGTCCTAAAGTGGGATATGGTTGATCGGCAGGGAAGGGGGTGGGCAGCCACCAAACAGGTGGGTCACATGAGGGGGCTGAATGGGACGGCCAAGCGGTCACGTGCTTTCACAGACTAGTGTTTACCGGACTAGCGTTCTACAAATCTAGACTAATAATCCAGAGAATTTGAGTTCAAGTCCCATGAGAATTTTAGAATTATAATTTGGTTTAAAAAATTTGGAAATAAAAAGATGGTGTCAGTAATGGAAAACATGAAACCTTCAGATTTCTGCTAGTCTCACCGACCCCACCCCCTCCTGCCTCAACCCTCCTCCCAAAGCCCCTTTCCAATAATCGTGCTAACCTTGGGTGAAATTCTCCGACCCCCCGCAGGGTCAGAGAATCGCCCGGGGCCGGCGAAAATCCCGCCCCTGCCGTGGCCAGAATTCTCCACCACCCAGGAATTGGCGGGTGCGGGAATCGCGCCACGTCGAGCGGCGAGCCCCCTGCGGCGATTCTCTGGCCCGCAATGGGCCGAAGTCCCGCCGCTGGGAGGCCTCTCCCGCCGCCGAGGTTTGAACCACCTCTGGTGGCGCCGGGATTGGTGGCGTGAGCGGGCTCCTGGGGTCCTGGGGGGGGCGCGGGGCGATCGGACCCTGGGGGGTGCCCCCACGGTGGCCTGGCCCGCGATCGGAGCCCACCAATCGGCAGGCGGGCCAGTGCCGTGGGGCACTCTTTTTCTTCCGCCGCCACCACGGCCTCCACCATGGCGGAGGCGGAAGAGAACCCCCCTACCGCGCATGTGCCGGTGGTGACGTCAGCGGCAGCTGACGCACCGGCGCATGCGCGAACCGGCGAAGGCCTTTCGGCCAGCCCGGGCGGTGGGCGTCAAAGGCCGTTGGCGCCGGTTTTGGCGCCAGTCGGCGGTGCACCAACCACTCCGGAGCGGGCCTAAGCCCCCAAAAGTGCGGAGAATTCCACACCTTTGGGGAGGCCCGACGCCGGAGTGGTTGGCGCCACTCCGCTACGCCGGGACCCCCCGCCCCGCCAGGTAGGGGAGAATCCCGGCCCTTTTCTCTACAAATAATTATCCAAAGCTTAACAAGCCATGCAACTGTACCTAGACAAATCTGCCGTTGTTCAGAAAGAAGGCTGACTACCAACAAATCTCAGCCTTGCCATTAATGCCCATATTCTGAGAATAAATACAAATAATCTTACTATAAACAAGATCAAATTTTAATAGACATTACAATGAATGTAATGCACCAGCTACTAAATAAATAAATATGTTTTCTAGGACATTTGTATTAGTGCTGGAAAGGAAAAGGATATTGAAGCAAAACTGAAAGCTGTAATTAATGAATGGAGTGGACATGTCCTTACTTTTGCCCCATTCAAGATGAGGGGTGAGTTGCTCCTGAAAGGATCAGATACCACAGAGAATATTGCACTAATGGAGGACAGTCTGATGATACTTGGCTCATTAATGAGTAACAGGTAATTGGATAATAGTGTATATTTTTTGTAATGCATACAATAATGGAATTGAATCATAAATTGGTTAAAGGTTTCACCTGACTGAAACATAAAGATGAAGATCAAACGGTATGTAAATATCTTTCAATTAAAATATTGAAATACAGCTGTTAAATAATTTTCTTGTACTCATTCACTGAAATATTGTAATAACCTTTCTGTTATTTACTTTAGGTTGGAAAATGTGATAGATGTTTTAAAATATGCAGTTATTTCTACTGAAGAATGCTACAGTTCGTATTTGGCTTCAGGTTTAATTATCTATTCAAAGATTAAAGGTTTGAATATAATTGTTCCATGTCATTGCTCATGCCTGTGGCTGAGTCATCCAACTACAACTCAACACCTCTACTTAGGTCATCGCAATGACTCTGAGCATTTCCTTCTCCTGGTCTGTTGCATTTAGCACATTTAGGTGAAACCCTCAGGGGAGCAAAACACTTTTAACTTGTTTTCCAAATGAAGCTTCTTTTGACATTTTCAAAATTATGAAGGAAATGGATAGAATTTGCCCAGTCAACTTGTTTTATTTTAACAAGGGGCACAAAGGAAAAGTTAGAAACATAAATGGTAAAAATATTTACTATTTTAATGTTGAAGCATTTCTTTTGCTGTGAATGAGTTTCTCAAAGATGTGTGGTTCCTTTGCTGCTAGGTATAATGCGCCATTCAAACCCACTATTCAACAGTGGGTGCAGAAGCTCTCAAATACCACAGAAATAATTGAAAACTGGCTCACAGTTCAGAACCTTTGGATTTACCTGGAAGCCGTGTTTGTTGGTGGAGATATTGCCAAACAACTGCCGCAGGTTTGTATACTCTGAGAAAGTAAACATTTTGAGAATTCCACACAGCGCTTTCAAAATTACAATTCTGCTGTCTTTGCAATTGTCGTCTAAAATGATTGGGGTCAAGTAAGTTTTGACCATTTGCAAAGAACATGATTGGCTAATGCTGATTATTCTTACATACGACATAAGGTTTAGGAGCAGGAGTAGACCATTCGGCCCGTCGAGCCTGCTCCACCATTTAATACGATCATGGCTGATCTGATTGTGACCTCAACTCCACATGCCTGCCTACCCCCTTGCTTATCAAGAATCTATCTAGCTCTATCTAAAAAGTTTTCAAAGACTTTGCTTCCATCACCTTTTCAGGAAGAGAGTTCCAAAGATTTACGATCCTCTGAGAGGAAGAAATTCCCCTAATTTCTGTCTTTAATAATAGGGGTCGCCCGTTTAAGACAGAGGTGAAGAGAATTTTTCTCTCTCAGAGGATTGTGAATCTCTGTGACCTCTAGTTCTCGGTTCTCACACAAAAGGAAGCATTATTTCTACATCCAACCTGTCAAGACCTCTCAGGATCTTATATGTTTCAATCAAGTCACCTTTTATTCTTCTAAATCCCAGTGTATATAAACCTAGCTGGTCCAACCGTTCCTCATAAGTCAGCCCTTCCATTCCAACTGTTAATTGAGTAAACCTTCTCTGAACAACTTCCAATGCATTTGCATCCTTCCTTAAATAAGGAGACCAACACTGTCCAGAGTAATCCAGATGTGGTGCCACCAATCCCCTGTATAACTGAGGCATTGGCCGGGATTCTCCCGGAATCTGCGGGGCGGCCCATACTGGCGCCAAAGAGCAGCATGAACCACTCCGGCGTTGAGCTGCCCAGAAGTTGTGGAATCCTCTGCACTTCCGGGACTAGGCCGGCGCTGGAGGGGTTGACGCCGTGACAACCGCCGCCGAAGGGTCTCCGCCGGCCGGCGTAAGTTGGCGCATGCGCAGAACCGCTGGCGTGTTTCCTGCGCATACGCAGGGGGTTTCTTCTCCGCACTGGCCATGGCGGAGCCTTACACAGGCCGGCACGGAGGGAAAGAGTGACCCCACGGCACAGGCCTGCCCTCAGGTCAGAGGGCTCCGATCGTGGGTCAGGCCACGGAGGGGGCCCCTCCCCGGGGCCAGATCCCCCCGCGTCCCCCAGTGGGCTCCGCTAGCCGCCCTTCAAGCCAGGTCTTGCCAGTATGGACCATATCTAATCCACTCCGGTGGGACTGGCCGAAAATGGGCGGCCACACAGCCCATCGGGGCCTGGAGAATTGCCGGGGGTGCCGCTGCCAACGGCCCCCGACCGGCGCGGCACGATCTCTGCCCCCGCCTGAAAACTGGAGCCGGAGAATTCGGCAGCCAGCGTCAGTGCGGCGGGGCGGGATTCACGCCGCCCCCCGGCAATTCTCCGACCCGGCGGGGGGATCGGAGAATCCTGCCCACTATCTCCCTACATTTGTAGTCAATTCCCAGGCAACAACAGTAACATTCTATTAGCTTTCCTAATTACTTGCTGTACCTGCATACTAACCTTTTGTGATTCATTTAAGAGGACATGCAGACCCCTCTGCATCCCAGGACTCTGCAATCTCTCATCATTTAGTTAATATGATTGTTTTATATCCTGCCACGATGGGCAATTTCACCTTCTCCCATATTACACTCCATTTGTCAGAACTTTGCCTACAAACCTAACCGGTCTATAGCACTTTGTAGCCTCCTTATGTCCTCTTCACAACTTACTTTCCTATCTTTCTTTGAGTCTTCAACAACTTTAGAAACTATACCTGCAGACCCTTCATCAAAGTCATTTAAAAATTGAAGGCATTTTAAATATATACATAATCACAAAAATACTAAAGCCAACTGTGGCAATGGTAACAAACCCCTCCCCCTCCATATATTCCCTCCAGCAACAGCCCCACTCATCTCGCTGCCACCCTGGTACCCGCCTCCCTTTTCCAACCTGTCGCCGCACCGCTCCAAACAAAAAGTAAACATCTACCCACCCCAACCCTGCTAACGACTCAATATGAAG
This sequence comes from Scyliorhinus canicula, assembly GCF_902713615.1. NCBI lineage: Eukaryota > Metazoa > Chordata > Chondrichthyes > Carcharhiniformes > Scyliorhinidae > Scyliorhinus > Scyliorhinus canicula. The sequence goes on from NC_052150.1 coordinate 156,328,544, forward strand.
TTGATAATAAACAGCTTCCACCTCAAGTTGACCCGCTCCTCCACTGCTTGAATGGCAAACTTAATTTTTTCCAAATCACTCACCCATACTCCCGCCTTTGGCAGCTCTGAGTCTCGCCAGCACAACAAAATCTGTCTCTGGGATATCACGGAGGCCAAGGAGTCAGCCTTTCTCCCCACCTGTATTCTTGGATCCTCCGACACTCCTAATATTGCCATCTCCAGACCTGAGGCTACTTCTACCCCCAAAATCTTCGGCATTACGCCTGAATAATAGGAAACAAATGAAAGATGAACTGAATAGTTACTTTGCATCAATCTTCACGGTGGAAGACACCAGTGGGATGCTAGAGCTCCAGGTGAACCAGGGGGCAGAGGTGAGTGCAGTGGCCATTACTAAGGAGAAGGTTCTAGGGAAACTGAAAGGTCTGAAGGTGGATAAGTCACCTGGACCGGATGGACTACACCCCAGGGTCCTAAAAGAGTTAGCTGAGGAAATTGTGGAGGCATTGGTGGTGATCTTTCAGGAATCACTGGAGGCAGGAAGGGTCTCAGAGGACTGGTAGGTGGCTAATGTAACACCGCTGTTTAAGAAGGGAGGGAGGCAGAAGACGGGAAATTATAGATCGGTTAGCCTGATTTCGGTCATTTGTAAGATTCTAGAGTCTGTTATTAAAGATGAAATCGCGAAGCACTTGGAAGTGCATGGTAAAATAGGACTGAGTCAGCACGGCTTTGTCAAAGGGAGGTCGTGTCTGGCAAATCTGTTAGAGTTCTTTGAGGAGGTAACAAGCAAGTTAGACAAAGGAGAACCAGAGGACAGATTTATTTAGATTTCCAGAAGGCCTTTGACAAGGTGCTGCATAGGAGACTGTTAAATAAGTTAAGAGCTCGTGGTGTTCAGGGTAAGATCCTGGCATGGATAGAGGATTGGCTGACTGGCAGAAGGCAGAGAGTGGGGATAAAGGGGTCTTTTTCAGGATGGCAGCCGGTGACTAGTGGTCTGCCTCAGGGGTCTGTGCTGGAACCGCTGGAACCGCATAGACTATTTTCTAAATGGGGAATTGCTTCAGAAAGCAGAAGCACATTTTTTGTATTCTATTAGATTTTATGGTCTAATTGAAAAAAAAGTCTTCAAATAAAACATTTAAAAATGAAATATTATGATCTGTAGCTTGCTTATAATAGAACGGCATGGTGGCACAGTGGGTTAGCACTGCTGCCTACAGTGCTGAGGACCTGGGTTCGATCCCGGTCCCGGGAGTTTGCACGTTCTCCCCGTGTCTGCGCGGTTTTCACCCCCACGACCCAAAGATGTGGGGGATTGGCCACACTAAATTGCCCCTTAATTGGAAAAAAATAAATGGGCACTCTGAATTTATTTTTTCAAAGAAGCTTGGTTGTAATTATTTTAGTTAAAACTAAATCTTTTTCTCTAATTAGGAGGCCAAAAGATTTCAGAACATTGATAAATCATGGCAGAAGATCATGCAGAGAGCTCATGATAATACAAACATTGTGCAGTGCTGTGTAGGCGACGAGACTTTAGCTCAGCTTTTACCACATTTACTGGAGCAGCTAGAGATGTGCCAGAAATCGCTTACAGGGTACTTGGAAAAGAAACGACTTTTATTTCCCAGATTTTTCTTTGTTTCTGACCCTGCTCTGCTGGAAATCCTTGGTCAAGCCTCTGACTCGCACACTATACAGGTAAAACTATTTTAATCTGATCTCTGGGATCTCTTGGCTGGGATTCTCCCCTACCCGGAGGGGTGGGGGTTCCCGGCGTGTTGGAGCGGCGTGAACCACTCCGGCGTCAGGCCGCCTCAAAGGTGCGGAAGTCTCAGTGCATGCGCCGGAGCGTCAGCGGCTGCTGACGTCATCCCGGCGCATGCGCAGGGGAGGGGGTCTCTTCCGCCTCCGCCATGGTGAAGACCATGGTGAAGGCAGAAGAAAAAGAGTGCCCTCATGGCACAGGCCCGCCCTCCGATCGGTGGGCCCCGATCGCGGGCCAGGCCACCGTGGGGGCACCCCCCGGGGTCAGATGGGCCCGCGCACCCCCCCAGGACCCTGGCACCCGCCCATGCCGCCAATCCCGCTGGTCAGGTAGGTGTTTTGATTCCCATTCGCGGGAGAGGGTTGTCAGCGGCGGGACTTCGGCCCATCACAGGCCGGAGAATCGCCGTGGGGGACCCGCCGACCGGCGCGGCGCGATTCCCGCCCCCGCCAAATCTCGGGCAGTGGAGAATTGGGGCCACGGCGGGGGCGGGATTGATGCCGGCCCCGGGCGATTCTCCGACCCGGCGGGTGTCGGAGAATCCCGCTCCTTGTTTCTGTGCAGATTATAAACTTGCGGTTATATATTTCCAATATCACGACTCCGACTTGTTTATTTTATGCAGGCAGTTTCTCACGAGGATAATTAGAATACGAGGAAAAATATTTACTCAGTTACGAGCAAGAGCACAGTTATGCTCAACGTTTTATTTGCTCTGCCTTCTTTTGACGTCATTACCTCCACCCAGGGCACACACAGGCATTCCTTTGGCGGCCACTGTCTTACACTTGGAAAGCTGGGTTCCATTGGTATACTGAGGTACCTTCCTAGTACGCCTATGGAGTTTTAACTATTGGTGTAGAGTTTCTGCGCCTGGCACTGCTTTCAGCTGTCAAATTGCTTTTTTAAGACCAACTGATTTTCTGTCACTTTAAGGTAAATGTGAAACCTTCAGGAAATGTCAGAAGCCAGTGCAACCTGGTCTTGGTCGCATTTCAAAGAAACATACTTAGAAACATACATACAAAATAGATGTAGGAGTAGGCCATTCGGCCCTTCGAATCATTATGATCATGGCTGCTCATCAAATTCAATACCCTGATCCAAGAGCTATATCTAGGTATTATGAGGTATACTCCTGGGGCGGGATTCTCCACTACCCGGCGGGGTGGGCCGTACCGGCACCGAGGAGTAGCGTGAACCGCTCCGGCATCAGGCCGCCCAGACATGCGGATGCTCTGCACCTTCAGGGGCTGGGCCGGCGCCGGTGGGGTTGGCGCTGCGCCAATCAGTGCTGAAGGGCCTCCACCGGTCAGCGCATGCGCGGGAGTGCAAACGTGTGCTGGCGTCACCCCAGCGCATGCGAAGGGAGTTCTTCGCCGCACCGGCCATGGCGGACCGTTACACCGGCCGGTGCAGAAGGAAAGAGTGCCCCCACGGCACAGGCCCACCCGCGAATTGGTGGGCCCCGATTGCAGGCCAGGCCACCGTGGGGGCCTTCCCCGGGGCCAGATCCCCCCGCGCCCCCCAAGGAATCACCGGACCGGGGTGGGAGGGGTGGGGGGCGCTGCCAACGGCCCCCGACTGGCCCGACGCCATTCCCGCCCCTGCCGAAAAACTGGAACCGGAGAATCGGGCGGCGGGGGGGGGGGGGGGGGGGGGGCAATTCACGCCGTCCCCCCGCCGATTCTCCGGCCTGGCAGGGAGTCGGAGAATCCTGCCCGTGGTTTTCCAGTAATGGTGGAAGATCTGCGGAACATGGAGGAGGTTTTGAACCCTAATATCTACCTAAATGTACTGACAACCCATATGATCACAGTCAAAGTTACAAATATAGGAGGAAAATATTACATTCGGAAATGGAGAATTCTGAATCATTTTGAAACATACTGAAAATGTATTGTAAAATTATGTTTGACATAAATATTAAAAATGTTTTAGACACGAGGGCTGGTTTTCTCAGTTGGCTAGATGGCTGCTGTGTGGTATAGAATAAAGTCAACAGTGTGGGTTCAATTCCTGTTCAAGCTGATCTAAATTTGGGATCTGCGCCCTCGACCTACCCCCTGAGAGAAGAAGACAGCGGCAAACCACCACAGAAGGAGAACTGCTCAGGATGTAGCATCAGCAGAAAATGAGCCAAGCACCTGCCTTCAGGCAGAGCACACATGAATGATTGAATTAATTTGAGACATATTAAAAGAAAACATTTTGACTGTTTCAGGCTCACCTGCTCAGTCTTTTTGACAATGTGAATAGAGTGGGGTTCAACGAAACAAATTACGACCAGATCCTCCGCTTTGAATCTCAGGAGGGAGAAACAGTTGACCTCAATGAATCAATTACAGCCCAGGTAAGAAAACATGGGGCAGTTCAAAATGGATTGCAGGACAATTATAGGTGAAAAAAATAGTCAGCCCTTCTCAGCTCACCCTTTCAGAAAGACCTTAAAATGCTCCCCATTGCAGTCACGAGTTGCTTGTTATTAATTCTATGTTTTATCACTCCTTCCTGCATCCAGGGCTGAATTTCAGTCCCCCATGGGATCGAATTGAGGTGCAGGTGGGCCCAGAAAAACACACACTCAGAAGGGGCTACTGGCTCCTGATGCCTCAGTGATGTGATTAGGTTTTCAAAGGAAGGGAAGACGGGAGCCAGAAACCTGCACACCTCAAAGTAATTATTTGTTGAGCTCATTGCAAAGATCATCAGGGATATGAGAAGCAACAGTTAGCAATTTTCAAATGACAAACGTAGTGAACACGGAGGCTCTGGGACATATTTGAGCATAGTTGTCAGGAGCACAGCAAGGGGCTATACATGCTTATGCCTGTAGTGTGAAAAGGTTTCTTAAAATGAGAGATTAAAACCCAGTTGCTCATGCAACAAGGTTTCCATCGGTAGAGCTGAGAGGTTTAAATTTGTGAGGAGAGGGTGTTTCGACTTTGAGAGGAAGGTGAGACTGCTGGCTTGCTTTATCTCTTTTTCCAGATGGAGGGAAGAGCACAGTTCTCCTGTTCACCACAGGGCATCAAGGGAAGTATCATAAAAATGTGACACTACCTGGAGATGGCCCTCTGCTCTTCCTGCTCATTCATTTGCAAAGGCAATGGAAAACTCATTTATGGCTGCCCTTTGCCTTTTAAATGATCCCTCCATGCCTAGCCCTGCCTCCTACCCATGCCTGTACCCATAATTGGGTGAGAAACCCAGTTCTGGACTAATTAGTGGCAGACACTTTGAAAGTTGTGTCATGCCACTGACATTGATGCAGTGAAGGGTTGGGACCTAGAAATATTCTGACTGGTGAGTTCCCACTCCTGAAATGAAAATTTGGTTCCAGGAGTCAATTCTCCATGTTAATCATTTTTTCTGTGATGAAAAATTTCCTGATATCTGTCCTGAAATTTACCTTATACTAGTTAGAACGTGTGTTTCCAAATTCTACTCTCCAAATTTAAGTAATATATTCTTGGTTTTCTTTTTCCATTGCATTAATTATTTTAAAGCCTCTATATGGTCACTTCTCAGAAACCTCCTGGGCTAAGCCACAAGTCCGTGAATCAGAGAATCCCTACAGTGCAGAAGGAGGCCATTCGGCCCACCAAGTCCACACTGACCCTTGATCCAATGGAGCACCCTAGTGTCCAAAGTGTTACGGATCAGCTTCATGCATTTTCTGTGCATTGTCTTCAGCACTTGAATTGTGTCTCAAGGAAAGCAGAGCATTGTAGAGTTCGATTTCAGATTTCAACTTCCTTTTTTTGTTGGCTCCATAGTTCAACATTCTACTGGCTTTTCTGATTATTGTTCTGCCATGGATTATGGATTATTTTTGAGTGCTTTATTTGTTCATTCCCACACTTTATTGGAAATGAAGTGTACAGTTTAATTTATTGTCTCACATGAACGTGTTGAAAAATAAAGATCTTGAAAATGTACCTGTTGAGGTTTGTCATAATGCAACTTGCATTTCATTTTGGACAATTATTGCGTAGATTGATTTCTGCTGTGCAATGTTTTATGTAACCTGTGCTTTAAATCTTATCTATTGCCATGATTTTTAATTTATTTTAATTATCTCACCTTTTAGGGCAACGTGGAAGTCTGGCTGGCGCAACTCCTGTCTGGGGTCAGAAAGACAATTCACAGTATTATCCGCCAGGCATCAATAGCTATCACTGATAAGGAGATCAAACTATATGAGTTTCAGGCCATGTTCCCTGCACAGATAGGTTTGCTGGGTATTCAGATGATCTGGACGAGAAACTCAGAAGAAGCTTTAAATAATGCCAAAGTTGATAAAAAGGTAATGCCCATTATTTAAATCCTCACGTATGGTCTTTTCAAGCCCACCCACATTTCTAAGTGGTGAACTATAGAGACCTTTTGTTTCGAGCTGCTCAGTCTCTCCCAGATTCTGGCACATTTCCTGTGTTTGTGAGTTTTCAGGAACATCATAGAAACCTTTTCCCTCGCAAAGCCCACCGCCATGCATCATAAATCACATGGGCTTTGTATCCGGGTAGAAATGCTGATGAGCTATTCTTTAGACCCAAACTCTATTCCAGCTTGGAAGTAAAAGGACAGATTAAAGTTAATAATTTACAATCCAACATTCTCAATGCCTTCCTGGGATTTTGGAGACTCGCAGTCTAACAACAGTAAATACAGATGCTGCGGCCATTGTCTCCCAAGTGTGAACACCTTAAAACTACTTTCCAACAAAACAACCTGGGCCTCCATTTAATCTTTAATAGTCAGGTCATCCAGGCCTGTTGTCAGTAAGTGAGCAGAGTAAGAAGTCTTACAACACCAGGTTAAAGTCCAACATGTTTGTTTCAAACACTAGCTTTCAGAGCACTTATCCTTCCTCCGGTCTTGTCAGGAAGACCTCAGATAAAAGAAAATTACTGCAGATGCTGAAATCTGAAACAAAAACTGAAAATTTTGGATAATCCCATCAGGTCTGACAGCATCTGTGGAGAGAGAACGGAGCTAACGCTTGGAGTCTGGATGACTCTTTGTCAAAGCTGGAGAGAACTGGAAATAGGGTCAGATTTATATTGCTGTGGTGGGGGGGGGGGGGGGGGGAGGGGCGAGGAGCAGTAAGGCTGGATAGAGGGCCAGTGATAGGTGGAGATTGACAAAGATGTTGTGGACAAAAAGACAAAGGGAATATAAATAGTGGTGATCATGGCTAAGAAGGGTGTTGATAGTAGCACATTAAGAGGTCAGAATGTGTTAATGGTAGAATAGGGGGAATCAATGTGTCAAAGGACAACTAGGAACAGGGAACAGATGACCTTCGTGGGGTGGAGTGGGGGAAGGGGAGACAATGGTGAGGGAAAAACAGATTGGTGGAAGAAATTAAAGTAACAGGTCACGTGACCCCTTCATATACCTCAAAATTTAAGACACAGCCATAAAACATAACAAACCTCATTTTCATTACATCAATTCCATTTTCAAATTCCCAGATATTGAAGCAGTCCATTGGAGGAAAAATAATTTTGTAATTCACATGGCCAGTCTTCATTGTTTCTACAACAGTTTAAATGTCCATAGACCATAAGACCATAAGACATATGAGCAGAATTAGGCCACTCAGCCCATCGGGTCTGCTCCACCATTCAATCATAGCTGATATTTTCTCATCCCCATTCTCTTGCCTTCTTCCCATAACCCCATAGCCCCTCATTAATCAAGAACCTATTTATCTCTGTCTTAAAGACACTCAGTGATTTGGCCTTCACAGCCTTCTGCGGCAAAGAGTTGCACAGATTCACCACTCTCTGGCTGAAGAAGTTCCTCCTCATCTCTGTTTTATAGGATCGTTCCTTTAGTCTGAGACTGTGTCCTCTGCTTCTAGTTTTTCCTACAAGTGGATACATCCTCTCCACGTCCACTCTATCCAGGCCTCACCGTATCCTGTAAGTTTCAATAAGATCCCCCCTCAGCCTTCTAAACTCCAATGAGTACAGACCCAGAGTCCTCAACTGTTACTCATACGTCAAGCTCTTCATTCCAGGGATCATTTTTGTGAAGCTCCTCTGGACCCTTTCCAAAACCAGCACATCCTTCCTTAGATATGGGGCCTAAAACTGCTCACAATACTCCAAATGGGGTCTGACCAGAGCCTTATACAGAAGTACATCCCTGGTCTTGCATTCTAGCCCTCTTGACATGAATGCTAACATTGCATTTGTCTTCCTAACTGCCGACTGAACCTGCACGTTAATTTTAAGAGAATCATGAACATGGATTCCCAAATCCCTTTGTGCTTCTGATTTCCTAAGCATCTGCCCATTTAGAAAATAGTCTATGCCTCCATTTCTCCTTCCAAAGTGCATAACCTCACACATTTCCACATTGAATTCCATCTGCCATTTCTTTGCCCACTCTCCTAGCCTGTCCAAGTCCTTCTGCAGCCCGCCTGCTTCCTCAATACTACGTGTCCCTCTACAGATCTTTGTATCATCTGCAAACTTAGCAACAGTTTTGACAAAGAGTCATCCAGACTCCAAGCTTTAGCTCCGTTCTCTCTCCACAGATGCTGTCAGACCTGATAGGATTATCCAGAATTTTCTGTTTTAGTTTCAGATTTCAGTTCCTTCTTTCAGATCGTTAATGTATATTGTGAAAAGTTGTGGTTGGTCTCAGCTCCAACCCTTAAGGCACACCACTAATCACCAGCTGCCATCCTGAAAAAGACCCCTTTATCCCCACTATCTGCCTTCTGCCAGGCAGCCAATCCTCTATCCATGCCAGGATCTTAGCCTTAACACCATAGGCTCTTAAGTTATTTAACAGTCTCCTATGGAAGGCCTTTTGGAAATCTAAATAAATCACGTCAACTGGTTCTCCTTTGTCTAACTTCCTTGTTACTTCCTCAAAGAACTCTAACAGATTTGCCAGATATGACTTCCCCTTGACAAAGCCGTGCTGACTCAGTCCTATTTTATCATGCACTTCCAAGTACTCCGTGATTTCATCTTTAATAATGGACTCTAAAATCTTACCAATGACTGAATTCAGGCTAACCGGCCTATAATTTCCCATCTTCTGCCTCCCTCCCTTCTTAAACAGCGGTGCTACATTAGTCATGTCATCCTATTTTTGCATCGGCAATGATCATCGGGCAGTCATTCTCTTTGACAATCTGGCAGAATATAATGTTTCATTCCAACTTGAAAATTCAGAGAAACTTGGTTGTTTCCCCAAACCAGCTAAACCTGGAATTTCTATGGCAGGTCTCCACATATCCGCTTTTGCGCACATGGGATCATCTGGCATAAAAGAAAAGGCGGCTTTTGATTAATCCCCATATTAGATTCTGCCTAACTTTTTATCCACTGATTTAAATAGAGAGAAAATTGGGCAGGCTCCTGTTACAGTCCCTCTTGCTCACGTTTCCACCATACTCAGAAATAATGAAGGGAAATCTGTCCCCCTATCATTGCTTCTTGGGTAGCAGGTCCTGGGAAATAGCGTTATTTTGGTATATGCAGGTGAAGAATAAGCAGATTTAATTTGCTGCTAAAATTCTTAGCGAACACAAAAATGAAATACTTGTTAATTTGTTAAACCCGATATGTCTATTTGAGATTTCCATAGACTTTTAAATCTATCTCAAAGATTAATCTACTTAGATCAAGCATTTTTGTGCTATTTGATAAATTAGTTTTACTTTTATTTCTAAAGAATTATATTATAATTTTCACATACTTATATATTAATTTAGCATTTCAGACAGAAGGGAATTTGTGTTTCTCAGTTTAAACCTTCACTCTCTCCACCATTGGTTCAACATGACTGCAGTGTGTACCATTTACAAGATGCACTGCATCAACTCAGCCACGCTTGTTCGACAGCACCTCCTGAACCTACGGTTTCTTTAACTTAGAAGGACAATGCTTCATCGCTGGAACATCCCGACTTCCACCCAGATGGTGTTGTGAAGTCCTCGCCGCCCGGCAGTGCCGTGGCGCACGTCCAAGGAAAGCCGCCATTGCCGTGAGCTCCAGGCTTGGCTGATTGGGAAGATGATGAAATCCTCGCCTCGGTGCTGGCTGTGTCACAGCAGGAATACCTGGACAGTATGAAGATGGGCAGAGACTCATACAGAGCCTTCCCCAGACATGAGCTGATAGACAGCTTCCTCACCCCTCACTCCCACCCCGGCTCTGCTGCTGCCAACATGCACATAGCTCCTTCTTTCCCTCATCCAGTGCTAGACACGCTCAAACACGGACTCCTTTCAGATTAGATGCATGTATGGAACTTAAATAACAAAAAAAAAATGATGAGTTGTAATAATGTCTCACCCACCTTAATACTGACATACCGTCTTAGAAAATATCTTTTTTTTGGTTAAAAAAAAACTTAGAAGGACAAGGGCAGCAGGCACATTGAAACATCATCACCAATTATCTTCCAGCTCAGATACCACACTGACTTAGAAATATGTTGCTGTACATTGATCGCTACTGGGTCAAAATCCTGGGATCTCTACTTAATAGCACTCTAGGCATACTTTCACCACATTGATTGCCATAATTCAAAGTGGTAGCTCACCTTCTCAAAGGCATGGGATGAGCAATACATGCTGGCCTTGTCAGCAACATCCATGTCCAATGAATGAATGCATTTTTAAAAATAAATGTTTTGTATTGGATTTTTGAACAGAGTATATTTGCCGTTATGTATACAGGATATGATATATATATCTATATCGGAGGGAAGGGCACACACACACAAATCACAAAGGGAGAGAAGAAAAAAACAGTAACAACACGAGAGAAGTACAAAATCAAATAATTTTTTTAAGATTGAGAAATATCCACATCATTTGCTCACATTTTACTGGATATATTACCCTATCATATCATTCATCTATTTTTGTGTCTGTTCAAACATTCATCAAACAAAACGTTTAGACTGCTGCAGAAAAGTTATTATTATGTGAGATAGATTTTTTGGATTTCTGCTATGGTGTAAGATTAAACCAATGCAAAGCATGTAACATGAAGTATTTGTTTGATGCAGATCATGCAAACAACGAATCAGACATTTATGGATATGCTTAATGATTTGATTGACATGACAACCCGCGAACTAACAAAAATGGAACGAACAAAATACGAAACACTTATCACCATCCATGTACACCAGAAAGACATTTTTGATGATTTGGTATGTAATAGCATATTCAAAACACGTGCTCACAAAGCATGCTGCAGGATGTATATACTTCTAATATTTGCTTCTAATATTGCACTAGGTTCGCATGAACATTAAGTCCACATCTGACTTTGAATGGCAAAAACAGTCTCGGTTTTACTTCATAGAGGACACAGATAAATGTGTTATTCAGATCACAGATGTTGAGTTCAACTATTGCAATGAATACTTAGGCTGTACAGATCGACTTGTGATAACGCCATTAACTGACAGGTAAGAAACTCATTAGCACATTGTGTAATATTCTGTACAATCTAGAATTTATTGATGCAGTTAATTTTATTATTTACTATACACTAGTAGTAAGCAACTGCTAAAACCTGAACGAGCAACCAGAATAAATGGACGTTATATTGTTGTTTCATCGCGTGCACCTAGTGGTGCACAAGGCATGCTTCCATCCGTTCCCAGAGCAATTTATTTCCTGGAACAGTTGAGAGCTTGTCACCAGAGGCTTATAGCTTGAGGGGGCACCATCCACATCAAGCAGCATATCTGACCAGGACTTTCTCTCCCCTCTTACCGCCTGCTATTGGAATGATTTTGCAGGTTGACACTCAACCCGTTTGGTTGCATTATGAATGCAACTTCCTTGAGCATCAAGTCCTGGGGTGGGACTCGAATCCAGAACTTCTGGCTGAGAGGGTGGGATGTTACCCACTGCGCAACAAGACTTCCACATTTATTGTATGATGAAACACAATTATGACAAACTGAAATCACGTAAACGTGTGGAGCACATACAGCAGAGAAACAGGTCATTCAACTTAAATAGTCCATTCTTGAATTTATACTATAAGAAGTCTTACAACACCAGGTTAAAGTCCAACAGATTTGTTTCAAACATGAGCTTTCGGAACCATTCAGGTCCATTCACCTGAGGAAGGAGCTGTGCTCCGAAAGCTCGTGTTTGAAACAAACCTGTTGGACTTTAACCTGGTGTTGTAAGATTTCTTACTGTGCTCACCCCAGTCCAACGCCGGCATCTCCACATCATGAATTTATACTGCAATTGTGGCTCCTCCTATCCTTCTTAGTTTTTTTAATCAGGATAATCTTCAATTCCCTTCTCTCTCATATGCCTGTCCAGCTTGCCCTTAAAATACTATTTGCCTCAACCACTCCTTGTGGTAGTGAGTTTCAAGTTCTCACCACTCTCTGGCTACAGGTGTTCCTTCTAAAGCCCAAATTGATTTATTTGTGACAATCTCATATTGATCTATTTTTGCTCTTCCCCACGCATGGAAGTACTCTCTGTCCATTCTATCGAAGCCATTTAATAACTTTAAACATCTCTATTTCGTCAACCTTCACATAAGGGGCGGGATTCTCCGATCCCCCGCCGGTTCGGAGAATCGGCGGGGGCCGGCATGAATCCCGCCCCCGCCGTCTCCTGAAGTCTCCGGCGCCAGAGATTCGGCGGGGGCGGGAATCGCACCGTGCGTGTTGGCGCCCCCCCCCCCAACAGCAATTCTCCGGCCCGCAATGGGCCGAAGTCCCGCCCCTGTCGCGCCGGCTGGACCGGCGTGAATCAAACCTTACCGGCGGGACCAGGCGGCGTGGGCGGGCTCCGGGGTCCTGGGGGGGGGTGCGGGGCGATCTGGCCCCGGGCGGTGCCCCCACGGTGGCCTGGCCCGCGATCGGGGCCCACCGATCGGCGGGTGGACCTGTGCCGTGGGGGCACTCTTTTCATTCTGCGTTCGCCATAGTCCCTTCGGCCCCGGCTGGCGTGGTGTCAAAGGCCGTTCCCGCCGGCCGGCGGGGCTCCAACCACTCCAGCGCGGGCCTAGCCCCTCAAGGTTAGGGCTTGGTCCCTAAAGGTGCGGAGACCTCCCCACCTTTGGGGTGGTCCGACGCCGGAGTGGTTCACGCCACTCCATCCCGCTGGGACCCCCCACCCCGCCGGGTAGGGGAGAATCCTGCCCAAGATAACAACATCTCCCTCAGGCAGAGCAAAAAAGGTGACAAGTGTGAGAAGGGAGGTGGTCAATGCAGGACTGAGGGTATTGTACCTTAATGTATGCAGTATATGGAACAAGGTAAATGAGCTTGTTGCGCACATTGAAATTGGCCGGTACAATGTTGTGGGCATCAAAGAGACGTGGCTGCAAGGAGATCAGGGCTGGGATCTAAATATCCAAGGATAGATGTCCTATCGAAAGGACAGGCAGATGGGCAAAGGGGGTGGGGTCGCAATTTTAGTAAGGAATGAAGTTAAATCGATCGCAAGGAGCGATATAGGAGCAGAAGGCATAGAATATGTGTGGGTAGGGTTGAGGAATCGCAACGGTAAAAAGACCCTGATGGGAGTTATATACAGACCCCATCGCAGTAGTCAGGATGTGGGGAAGAACATTTATCAGGAGATAGAGAAAGCATGTTAAAAAAGGCAATATTACAATAATCATGGGGGACTTCAATATGCAGGTGGACTGTGAAAATCAGGTTGGTAGTGGATCCCAAGAAAAGGAATTTGTAGAATGTTTAAGAGGTGTTTTTTTTTGGAGCAGCTTGTGGTAGAGCCCACTAGGAAACAGACTTGAGGATCTTAAGGTGAAGGAATGCTTAGGAACTAGTAACCACAATATGATAGAATTTACCCTGCAGTTTGAAAGGGAGGGAGATGCAGGAGGAGGAAACATGCTAAGGGGAAGACAAGGCATCCATGGTTGATAAGGGAAGTTAAGGACAGCATAAAAGTAAAAGAAAATGCATTCAAAGTGGCGAGAATTACTGAGAAGCAAGAGGATTGGGAAGCCTTTAAAAGCGAACAGAGGACAACTAAAAAAGCAATAAGGGGAGAGAAGATGAAATATGAGTGCAGGCTAGCTAGTAATATAAAAGAAGTTTTTTTTCAATATATAAAAGATAAGAGAGAGGCAAAAATAGACATTGGACCACTGGAAAACCTTTCTCAACCTTTCTCCTCACCTGAGGTGTGGTGATCCTCAAGTTAAATCACTGCCAGTCAGCTCTCCCCCTCAAAGGGGAAAGCAGCCTATGGTCATTTGGGATTATGGCCACTTTACCTTACCTTACCTTATCTCTTCAAAATATTCAATTAATTAGATCAAAAAAGACTTTTGCTTTTGAAATCCATGCTGATTATTTAGCACAACTTTGGGTTCTAAATGTGTTTCTTATTCTCATTAATAGGGATTCTATTATCTTTACTATCATGGGAAATTTTAATTTTAATTACATTTTGTTAAACAGGTTTCTTTGTATACCCATTTCAGGTGTTATATTACACTGTCTCAGGCCTTAGGGATGAGTATGGGTGGTGCACCAGCGGGACCTGCAGGCACAGGAAAAACGGAGACCACCAAAGACATGGGCAGATGTCTTGGAAAATATGTTGTTGTGTTTAATTGCTCAGATCAGATGGACTACAGAGGCCTAGGTCGCATTTATAAAGGTAAAGGTGATATGCTAATTTTCTTTGAGCAAGTACAGTTTATAAAGCATCAGTTGCAAAATGTAAATATTTTGAATGAATGCCCTAGAATTTCAGTGGTGCATTGATATTTTTAATAATCTTATTCGTAATAATCTTTATTAATGTCACAAGTAGGCTTACATTAACACTACAATGAAGTTACTGTGAAAATCCCCTAGTTGCCACTCTCCAGTGCCTGTTTGAGTACACTGACGGAGAATTCAGAATGTCCAATTCACCTAACAAGCACGTCTTTTGGGACTTGTGGGAGAAAACTGGACCACTCAGAGGAAACTCATGCAGACACGGGGAGAACGTGCAAACTCCTCACAGACAGTGATCCGAGCCGGAAATCGAACCTGGGACCCTGGCGCTGTGAAGCAACAGTGCTAACAACTGTGGTACCATTTAGGGATGCAGTAAGAAAGAACTTGCATTTGTGCATCTCCTTTTATGACTTCAGGTTGCCCCATTTACAGTCCATGAAGTAATTTTGAAGTGTAATCGTTGTTGTAATCATTGCTGTAATGGAAGGCCAGCAGTGAATGATTAGTAACTTTCTTTTTTAGTCAATGACAAGTCAGAGAATTTTAAGATTTAGATCTTTGAATTGCTGCTCTTTTTCCTTGTAGGTCTTGCTCAGTCTGGTGCATGGGGTTGCTTCGATGAATTTAATCGTATTGAATTACCTGTGCTGTCAGTAGCTGCTCAACAGATCTATATTGTACTTCAATGTAAGAAGAACAAAAAGTCCCAGTTTTACTTCACTGATGGTGATGTTGTAGACATGGACAGAGAGTTTGGTATCTTCCTAACCATGGTAAGGGACAGTTAAATATCAAAAATTAAAATTTGAAGTTTTTTTAATGAATATTAATTAAGCCTTTTTCAGAAAATGCATTCTGGGGTAAAAGATTGACCATACAGTTAACTTATAAATATTTAAAAATAATAACACAGTCATTTTGGTCATGCGGAATTTAAATTTCGTTGAGTGCAAGATGAAATACTTCAGCAACATATCTTTCTTTTCAGAAATATTAAAGTAATAATATTTCAATAGTAAAATTACTATTCTTTGCTCATGACTGCTAAGTGATTGAATGTTAATTTTAGAACCCAGGTTATGCAGGACGCCAGGAGCTACCTGAAAATCTAAAGATTCAGTTCCGTACAGTGGCCATGATGGTGCCAGATCGTGCCATTATCATGCGTGTCAAGTTGGCTAGTGCTGGTTTCCGTGACAACCAAATTCTTAGTCGCAAGTTTTACACACTCTACAAACTCTGTGAGGAGCAATTATCTAAACAGGTAAACTTAACTACAGCATATGATGCTTTACTGGCCCTAATGATGACTTCAGAGGAGGAAACTTGTAAAGATCTAGCGATCTCTATGAATTTCCTTCCCCCCAAAGTTAGTTTCTGGTGCCAATTAAGAGACCTCAAGGTGTCCGGCAATAGGGATGCCATCAAACAAGGTGAGCAGCCAGTCACTTATCTGTATTCACTGCGGCAGATAATAAGGAAATAAAATGATCTTATTAAACTTCATATTTTTAAATTAAATTTTAAAGAAAATTAAACAAATGATTTGGACATGTACTTACATTTTGAAACAATTGTGATTTAAAAAATTATTTCATGGCAGCACGGTGGCGCAGTGGGTTAGCCCTGCAGCCTCACGGCGCCGAGGTCCCAGGTTCGATCCCGGCTCTGGATCACTGTCCGTGTGGAGTTTGCACATTCTCCCCGTGTTTGCGTGGGTTTCGCCCCCACAACCCAAAGATGTGCAGGATAGGTGGCTTGAACACGCTAAATTGCCCCTTAATTGGAAAAAAAATGAATTGGGTATACTAAATTAAAAAAAAAAAATTATTTCATGATGGAACAACTATAAAGCAGATTTTATAGTGCTAGAGAGGTTTAAAAACAAAGAACATCATTAAAACAAATTACGGGCAGGGTTTTACACTCCTGCCAGTGGCAGGTATCATGGTGGCCAGAGGCACTAAATTTGGCATGATTGTAAAAGTCAGTTACCCACTGGCAGAAAATTGATTTGGCATTTTTGTTCTCCCATCTTTGATGGTGGGTTAAAGGTGGGTAGTGTTTCCTGATGAACCATGGCGGGAACTCCATTTGCATTCATCAACATTTCATGCATGCTCATTAAAAGACCACCTCGCCAGAATTAATAGTGCCATGGGATCTTTTATGTCCCCTCAGGAGGTTAGACAGGACCAACATTTAACAACTCAGCTGAATGGCAGCATCTCTGAGGATGCTGCACTGGTGTAACAGCCTAGATTATGTGCACAAGTCTCTGGAGAGGGACTATGATCAAAGGCTAGTTAATTGGAGCGCAAGTACAGATAGACTAGCCACAATGTGCCCAGTGTGTCTTAAGAATATGTCTCTGTCTTTTAAACTAAGAAAGGATTGCTACAAAAAGGTTTGTTTGCCGGTAAAGGTTATTAGTGCCCAAGAGATAATTCATCTCTGATCATAAAATCTGCTGAAATGCTGGAAAATTCCACAAATTAGTTTTCTGTGACTTTTAGGCTGCATCAATTCTGGAAGAGTAAAATAAAGTCGCCATAGTCCCAGATGAACATTGGCTTTTTTCTCCTTTGAGGGGGAGAGCTGTCTGGTGGTGAGGGTCACCACACCTCAGATGAGGGGCAAGGTTGAGAAGGCTTTGATGAATAACCTCAGGAATTGAACCCCCGCTGTTGGCCTTGCTCTGCATTACAAACCAGCTGCCCAGGCAACTGAACTAAACCGGCCCCCATAAAATAGTGATGGGCTCAATATATATAGATTGCTTTCTTGTGGAACTTGTAGTAATCCCTTGCATTCCTTGCATTGTAGCGCAGGTCTAGCATTTACAACATCTTAATTAATATTCATTGTTGCTCACAATGTTATTTATATGGTATTGCTTATTATCCTACTTTGGCAGGTGCACTATGACTTTGGTTTGCGTAACATTCTGTCTGTGCTGAGAACTCTGGGTGCTGTCAAAAGATCAAACCCAACTGAACCTGAGAAGACAGTGGTCATGAGAGTTCTGCGTGACATGAATCTTTCTAAACTGGTATGTGTAGAGTAACAGCTTTTCACTTTGGAGAGGAAGATTTTGTTCCTATTCCTTAATTTTTAGTTGCACTGTTGAGATATTTGGATCGAGCCAATAACTGGGCATTATTCATCTCACATTTAAATAAAAGACTAATTCAATAATTTTATGATTGATCGATTGCATCCACATATTTTAAAATATTCTACGGAAGAGAGAGCAGAGTCCTTACAACTTAAATTTAATAATTAGTTAGAAAAAGCTGCTGTACCAGAGGACTGGCCAGATAGCTAATCTAGTTCCTATACTTAAGAAGGGGGACAGAATATGTCCTGGAAATTATAAACCAGTTAGCTAACATCAATGGTAGGAAAAATATTGCAATCCTTACTAAAGGAGAGAAGAATATCTAGAATTGAGAAATATAATAATGATTAGCCAGCATGGATTTTAAAAAGGAAAATCTTACTTGACTAATGATGTAGAGCTAGACTATTATACAAAATAATTTGAGGAGACTCAGGTACAGAATGCTCGTTCATTGGCCAATGCCTTACGAGAGCACAGTAAGAAGTCTTACAACACCAGGTTAAAGTCCAACAGGTTTGTTTCAAACACTAGCTTTCGGAGCACTGCTCCTTCCTCAGGCTCCTCCTCATTCACCTGAGGAAGGAGCAGTGCTCCAAAAACTAGTGTTTGAAACAAATCTGTTGGACTTTAACCTGGTGTTGTAAGACCTCTTACTGTGCTCATCCCAGTCCAATGCCGGCATCTCCACATCTTAGGAGAGCACAACCTCAGAGAAGGGTCTCTGGAGCTGACACTACCCAACAGAGAAATCAAGTAGTATTTAAACATTGTCGGTCACGTAGGCAAAAGCATTATTTGCATTTGAACAGTGTCTAGTTCAAACTTTACATAAACAATTTCAGCTGTTCGCTCAGGCAAAGTAAGTATTTTATCCCCATATTTTTCTATGGCTCTTTCTGTAATATCTTCTCTTGTTGTTAACACTGTTGGTGCTATATCGTGCAGCACTTGGGGAGTTTAATCTTGTTGGGTAATTTGCTTTATTTGAGAAAGACACTTGTCTGTCAGATTCTATGGGCTGGATTCTCCGCTGTCGGGATTCTCCATTGTCCGGCTGGCGAGACAGAGAATCCCAGAGGTGCACCGCATCAGAAATATGTGCAGCGGGACGGAGAATCCTGCCCACTGTCTCTGTTTGGTTGATAACTTCCAGAGCCTGTTGAGCAGCTACATCACATTGAATCTGGAAGATTTTGTATTCTGTTGTAGCATTTACCTTTCTTTATGGGGAATGCTGCTCTCGACCAGATGAAAATGATGTATATTTGTTACAGCTTCTTTAGTCCTTAATGCTACCATTAACACTCCCTGTGTCTTGTGTCCATGATATCTTTGACAATCTCTCCTTGGCTCCAACCTATCCCTGACTTATTCTGCTCCTTCTCCTCAACGCCCCCTTTCCAACTAAATAATCGCTCATTTATACCACGTTTCAGCTCTGAAGAAGAGTCAAATGGACTCAAAACATTAATTCTGTTTCTCTCTCCACTGATGCTGCCAGATCTACTGAGCTTATCCAGCATTTTCTGTTTTTATTTTATATATTGTATATCTGTTTCCCTTGCTTGTATGTCACGTAGCAAATAGAGGAAAATGCTTTGAGATGGCTTGTGATCGTACTGCATTGTTATTTTGTCTCTCCTAAGTAGGTAATGATGAATACGCATACAAGCAAAAAAATGGCCTGCCATTCTCTCAATTTGAGCATAGCGTCATTCAGTTTGCGTTAATGCTCAAGATGCAAATACAACTGACAGATCAAGATAACTTCATCACTAACATCACAGTACTTCAGCACTGAAGTTTTCATCACTAGTTGTTTGATTACCCCAATACCACTGCACCTCCATGGCAGTGATTTTGCGTAATGCTTCATACTACAGTGCCAAATTAGGCAAGGAATTTTGTTAAAGAGTTCAAGAATCCAACAAATCTTTGCACTGCTTTCACATTTCTTGGTTGCTGCATTTCTTCGGTAGCTCTACACCTTTTCAGGATCCTGGCAAAGCCTTCTTGCTGTCAATACATGACCTATGTACTTCGTTCAGGCATCTTCAGTTGCAAATTTTTTATTGTTCAGCTTGAGGTTCTACCGGCAATCTCTCTCTAGCAGTCATATTAATTTCAGATCATTGTCAGATATGGCTTCTTCCATTGTGTCTCCACATCCATTCGACTCCTTGAAGATCATTAAGATCTCATGCTGTCTGCATTGATACTCATCTCAAGGCATGGAAATGCCAATCAGCATGTGCAGTCATCCGTATCTCCCAAATAGCATCCAGAATGTAGTTCATAGAATCATAGAATTTACAGTGTAGAAGTAGGCCATTGAGCCCATTGAGTCTGCTCCGCCCCTTGATAGAGCATCTTACTTAAGCCCACACCTCGACCCTATCCCCATTACCGAGTAACACCAATAGAATCATAGAATTTACATAGAATCATAGAATTTAGTTAGAACACTACTGCTTTCATCCAGCTTCACTTGCCAGGTACCATCCTTTGCTTCTAGGGTAGGACAGCTGGACCTATTCTTGGCAGATGTTGAATTTGTCTTATACTCTCAACTACTTCAAAATGATATTCACCAGGTCAACATCCAAAACCTCTAAACATATCTTTATACTCCTCTAGGATCTGTTGGCACTTTTAGGGTTACCAGTCCAAACTTTAGACTTACTTCATCAGGGATGAGTGGCTGTCGTGTACCGTCTATGATCTGCAAGTTCAGATCTTCATTCTTGCCATTGCATTGGGCTCTCAGACTAATGTGTCCTCTCAGTATGAGTACTGTGCATTATGTGGCCTCAACCTTACTTTTTAGGACTTAATTTTTGGATTGCCATGTTGAGCCACTTCACAAAGGTCTGGGCAGTCAAGATAATGCATGATGCACTAGTTTCTATTTGACACTTCTTGTTTTCTTGCTGTTCACTTTCTGAGGTTATCATTCTAACAGTTATAAACCATTTATCACATGCAGACTTAAACCGACCTGCATTATAGTGTACAGTATTTCGTCAAATTCTCCCCAGTGGCCATCTGCATAGGCTTGTTTGGCTTCTTTCAGCCAAACACTTGTGTATGAAATGATTCAGTTTCTTACATTTAAAATACTGCTTTCCCCACACCTGACAATCCTTATTTTGCTTTGTATCATGTCCTCCACAGTATATGCATCCTTCCCATTGTCTGTGATTGTTCAACTCTTTCAGCCTGAAATGTCTGTCACATAATGTATCTCCTGCCTGGCCTGTTCTGCCATACATGTGCTGGAGCTGACATTTTACAACCTCCGTGTTTCTGCACACGCCTTTCGCTTTCTTCAGAGTAAATTTCTCCTCTCTCAGTGGACTTTCTCTCACTGTTAGATGTCTTATACCTAAAATAATTCTATCTTTAATGAGATAATCTTTTAGTTGCCCTAATTCACGTGATTTTGCAAGCTGTGTTATCGATACTGATCATTGGATTCTTTTGCAGCTCGATACCTAATGTTGAACTTATACCGTTTACAAGTTATGTTCACCTGGGGTTCAAATCGTGTCTTCAAGGCTTTCAAAATTTCTACAGTCTGTTCTTATTTAGATATATTTAGGGTGGAATACAGTTAGTAGCAGGCTGTACCCAGGAACTGGGAATGCAAAGTTTACAATCATTGTTGCCTCCCCTAGTATTTTACTTGCAGTCTTCAGCCTTGCCTTGTCTGTGTTAGTTTTTCAGCAGCTTTTAACAATTTGGAAATATTTCAGTGTTCGTTCTTCACTAGCTGTGGCTTCTCTTCCAGCTTTTCAAAACCCAATCTCAGCACCACTTCTGACACCATGTCATGAGCTCAGAGATGACACACTTTTGAGTGTAGAATGTAAGATGGCTGCCTGCAGGGAGCTCCTCATTACAGAGTTCACATGACTTTAGAAGCCAGTTAGGACATGTAGTAATGATTGCATTTCAAAATCCAAAGATCTTCCTTTTCAGAACGAATAAAAGATATAAACACCAGGCCTGGAATTTTCCGGTCACACCCACTGGCAGGATCTTCCGTCCCGCCGAAGTCAATGGGTTGGCTCATTTTCCAGCCTTATCCTGCACCTGTCATTGGGACAAAATCCTGGAACTCCTTCCCTAACAGCACAGTGGGTGCACCTCAGAGACTGCAGCGGTTCAAGAAGGCAACTCACAACCATCTTCGTAAGGGCAACTAGGGGTGGGCAATAAACGCTGGCCTAACCAGTGACGCCCACATACCATAAATGAATTTTTAAAAAACAGCTGGAAATTTCCGCCATGGATCTCTTCTCATGAGAAAACGCTTAGTGGTGACATGATAGAAGTCTTTAAGATTCTGCAAGGTTTTGGTAGGGTGAATAGAGAAAGAATATTTTCACTTGGGACTTGGATTCAAATCCCACCACGGCAGATGGTGAAATGTAAATTCAATTAAAAGGAAAATCTGGACTTAAAAGTCACTGTAGATGACCCATCTGGTTCACTAATGTCCTATAGAGAAGGAAATCTGCCATCTTACCTGGTCTGGCCTATATATGACTCCAGATGCACAGCCCTCTCAAATGTCCTCTGAAATGCAGGGCAGTGAGCGATGGACAATAAATGCTGGCCCTGCCAGTGATCCCCACTTAGAATCATAGTTTCCCTTGAGTGCAGAAGGCGGACATTTGGCCTGTCGAATCTGTACCAGCCCTCTTAAAGAGGGCCCTACCTCGGCCCACTTCACTGCCCTATCCCTGTAACCCAAACTAACCTTTTGGACACTAAGGAGCAATTTAGCCTGGCCAATCCACCTAACCTGTACATCTTTGGACTGTGGGAGGAAACCGGAGCAGCTGTAGGAAACCCACGCAGACACGGGGAGAAAGTGCAGACTCCGTACAGTCACCCAAGTCCAGAATTGAACCCGGGTCCCTGGTGCTATGAGGCAGCAGTGCTAACCACTGTGCCGCTCATTAAAAAAAAAGGAGGCAATTGAATCTCTCTCTGTCAGCTCTTCTGAAGAGAATCCAGTTATTCAAATTCTCCCAGTAATCATATCACTGCACGTTTTCTCTATTTAGTATTTATCTAATTCTCTTATGATAGCCAGTGTTAATTCTACTTCCATCACCCTATTTGGCAATGCATTCCAAATCCTAACAATTCATTACCTTAAATAGATTTTCCTCATTTGACTTCTGGTTCATTTTGTAATCACCTTAGATTTGTGACTGTTGGTTATTGACCCTTCAGCAATTGAAAATGATCTTAGATGAAAATGTCTACAAACCAGTAGGAAATCTGAAAGCAGTTGAGGATCCCTTTACGTATTGTAGGAAACACTGTTTGTGAGTGAGAACAGAAAGTAAAAATAGTCAGATAGCCAGAGATGGCTGTGGTTGGCATCACCGGGCCTCACTTTGCAAAACTGTATGAGGTTCATTTTATGCCCACTGATAGAAGCTCTGACTACTAGGATATCGGTCTTCTCGTAAAATTGAGATGAATGCCAAAGCAGTAGTAAGTCAAGTTAATCATGATTCTTCCACCATTCAATTCTTAATGGCAAACAGAACAAAGCAGCGCGCTTGATTGCCTATCCCTTTCAAATATTCCAAACCCTCCACCACTGATGAACAATGGCAGCTTGTGTACAATATACAAGATGCACGGCAGTAACTCACCAAGGTTCCTTAGACAACACCTTCCAAACCCATGACCACTACCATCTAGAAGGACAAGAGCAGCAAATATCTGGGAACCCCACCACTTGGAGGTTCCCCTGCACGTCACTCACCAGCTGACATGGAAATATATCGCCGTTCCTTCACTGTCGTTGAGGCAACATCCTGGAACTCCCTCCCTAACATCAATGTGGGTGCACCTACACCTCCAAGACTGCAGCAATTCAAGAAGGCAACTCACCTTCTGAAGGGTAGCTCGGGATGAGCAATCCAAGCTGGCCTAATCAGCGATGCTTACATCCCGTAAATGAATTTTTAAAAATAGTAGCATGAAAAATTCTCCCTCTGTATTTTTATTGCTTTTTCTAACTTATTTACATTGCTGGTAAACAGTGATCAGGACGTAAACTTTGGGGATTTTGCTAACCAAATTCCTCTGAAAGTAATTTTGTATGTGACTCAGTTCTGAAAGAATAGAGAAACAGGAGAAACATTTCAGAATGAAAACAATATTCATTTTGTCTTAGGTGGATGAAGATGAACCTTTATTCATGAGTTTGATTAATGACCTGTTTCCTGGAATTACCTTGGATAAAGCTGGCTACCCTGAACTGGAAGCTGCGATTGAGAAACAAACCAAGGATGCGGGGATTATTTACCACCTCCCCTGGATCCTCAAGCTCATTCAACTCTATGAAACTCAAAGAGTCCGACATGGTTAGAGTGCATTTTATTGAAAGGCGGACACAATGAAAGAGTTTTTACAATTGAATTTTCTTTCCATCTACCATTCTGCAAGTAACCACTTAAAATGCATTTGTGATTAATGCATAATTTTTAAAAGTACACTTCATGCAGTTAAGTATACTATTGTTGCTCCGGTCTTTTTTTTGTATAACATGCTGTTGTGCCTATATTAGGTATGATGACTCTTGGCCCTAGCGGTGCTGGGAAAACAAAATGTATCAATACCTTAATGAAAGCAATGACAGACTGCGGGGCACTTCACAAGGAAATGAGAATGAACCCAAAGGCAATCACAGCCTCCCAGATGTTTGGTACTTTGGATGTTGCAACAAATGACTGGACAGATGGTATTTTCTCGACTCTGTGGAGGAAAACATTGAAAGCAAAGAAGGTAAATTAGTGTTTTCATAATGTTGCTCATCAATTTAGAATATATGATAGTAGACAAGATGTGCCTTTGGGAGCCAAGCTTGACAATAAATATATCATAAGTTATGGAGCTGCAAAATGGAAATTTTATTTGATTTATATTCCATTTGTCGTGGGTTTTTTTAGTGTTCATAAGTTTATATGATTTTCTACTCAATTCTTCACCAATTCTGGGATTCAATTGATTTAAAAAAATTCATTCATAGGATGCGGATGTCGCTGGCGAGGCCGGCATTTATTGCTCATCCCCAGTTACCCTTGAGAAGGTGATGGCGAGCTACTTTCTTGAACTATTGAAGATGTTGCTACACCCACTGTAGCACTGTAGGCACTGGGGCCAAGTGACAGCGATAGAAATCTTTCACGTTGGGATGGTGACTGGCTTAGAGGGGAACTATCAGATGGTGGTCTTCTCATGTGTCTGCTGACCTTGGGCGGCATTCTCCCCTACCCGGCGTGACGGAGGGTCCCGGAGTAGGGGAGTGGCGCCAACCACTCAGGGGTCGCACCTCCCCAAAGGTGGGGAATTCTCCCCACCTTTGGGGGCCAGCCCCGCGCCGGAGCGGTTGCCACCAGAAGACCGGCGCAAAAAACCGGCGCCCCCGGCAGCGGGGCTGGCCGAAAGGCTTTCGCCGGTCCGCTGACGTCACTGCCGGCGCATGCACGATGTGGGGTTCTCTTCCGCTTCCGCCATGGCGGAGGCCGTGCCACCGTGAGGGGCACCCCCCCCGGGGTTCGATCGCCCCCTGCCCCCCAGGACCCCGGGGGCCTGCTCGCGCCGCTGAGCCCGCCGTTCCAGAGGTGGTTTAAACCTCGGCGGCGGGAGAGGCCTCCCAGCGGCGGGACTTTGGCCCATCCGGGCCGGAGAATCGCCGTAGGGGCCTCTCCGATCGGAGTGGCGAGATTCCTGCCCCCGCCACTTCCCGGGTGGCGGAGAATCTCTGCCACGGCGGGGGCGGGATTTTAGGCGCCCCCAGGCGATTCTCCGACCCTGCTGGGGGTCAGAGAATTTCGCCCCTTGTCCTTCTAGATCAGGGGTGGGCAAACTACGGCCCGCGGGCCGCATGCGGCCCGCCAAAGGTATTTCTGCGGCCCACCAAGTCATTAAAAAAAAAAAAAAAAAAAAATATTTCTAAAAAAAAAAAAATTTTTTTTAAAAAAAAATTTTTTTTTTAAAGGTTAATGGGTGGGGGGGCTGTTGGATTACTTTCTGGCATAGGGTGGATACGTTGACTTGAGTAGGGTGATCATTGCTTGGCACAACGTCGAGGGCCGAAGGGCCTGTTCTGTGCTGTACTGTTCTATGTTCTATATGAGGCGCCCAGAATCATAACCGGGTGAAGTAATTATTTTACTTAATATACTATGCGGCCCTTTGTGAATTGTGAATTTCTGAATGCGGCCCTTGCACGGAAAAGTTTGCCCACCCCTGTTCTAGATGGTAGTGGTTGGTGTAATGATATGCATATGTGTAGATAACTAAAGGGTTAATTATGACATCTAACTGTAACACTACCACTAGAGGGCACCACTAGATCCCACTACAAGTATCAGCACCCAGAGGATCTTGGTCTCTTTCAACCCAAGAATGACTAGACACCTAGTGTATGAGAGATAGATCACAGCATAGTTAGCACGTATAGTTTTGAATCAGTTAATACTTTAATATTTAATTACTTAATTACTAGTGATAGTTCTGTAGAGTGTCAAACTCAATTCTAATTAATCATTACTTAATAAATTAGCTTGCTTTAATTTGAAGACTCGTGGTTTCTTCAGGATCACACGATCAGACCCTTCTGGATAAACAGCAGCTAATAATTAAATATATTACTTAACTCAGTAATACAACAGTTAGGGGTTTGGAAGGTGCTGTCTAAGGAGCTTTGGGGAGTTCCCTTTTGTAGATAGCACACATTGCTGCTGCTACTGTGAATTGATGTTGGAGGGAGTGGATGGGGTGCCAATCAAGCAGGTTGCTTCTGGATGGTTAAAGCTTTTTGTGTTTTGTTGGAGCTGCGCACATTCAGGCAAGTGGAGCGTACTCCTGTCTTGTGCCTTGCAGGTGGTGGGCAGGCTTTGTGCAGTCAGGATGTGACTTACTCACCACAGGGTTCCTAGCCTCTGACCTACTCTGTAGCTGCAATGTTTATATGGCTAGTCCAGTTCAGTTTCTGATGAATGGTAACCCCTAGGATGTTGATAGCAGGGGATTCAGAAAAGATAATTCCATTGAATGGCGAGGGGCTATGGTTAGAGTCTCTCTCATTGGATATGGTCATTGCTTGGCACTTGTATGGCGCAAATATAACTTGCCACTTGTCAACCCAAGCCTGGATATTGTCCATGTCTTGCGGTATATAGATGTGGACTGCTTCAGTATTTGAAATGGCATAAATGTTGCTAAACATTATGCAATCATCAGCAAAAATCCCAAATTCCGATCTTGTGATGGACGGTAGGTCATTGGTGAAGCAGCTGAAGATGGTTGGGTCTATGGCACTACCCAGAGGAACTCCTGCCTGGAGCTGAGATCTTTGATCTCCAGCAATTATTTTGTGCCATGCATAACTCTAACCAGTGGAGAGTTTCCCCTCCGACTTCCATTGAATCCAGATTTGATAGGACTCCTTAATGCCACACTTGGTCAAATGCTGCTTTGATGTCAAGGGCAGTCACTCTCACCTCATCTTTTCAGTTCAGCTCTTCTACACTGAGTGAGAATTCAGAATGTCCAAATTACCTAACAGTATATCTTTCAGGACTTATGGGAGGAAACCAGAGCACCCGGAGAAAACTCACACAGACACAGGGAGAATGTGCAGACTCCACACAGACATTGACCTTAGCCGGGGATCAAACCTGGGACCCAGGAGCTGTGAAGCAACAGTGCTATCCACTGTGCTACTGTGCTGGCCTAACAGCAGTATGGGTATGCCTACACCACATGGACTGCAGCGGTTCAAGACAGAACTCAGCACCACCTTCTCAAGGGTAATCAGGGATGGGCAAAAAATCATCTAGCCAACGAAACCTGCAGCTCATGAATATATTAAAAAAAACTATGCGGCACAAAATTGTTTTGTAAGAAAGGGTGAGGCTAAATTATCTCTCTAGAAGGAAAGCTAATTTAATGGTAAGCATATTAAAACTAAACAGAACAAACGCTACAGGAATTATGTATAAAATGAACTCTCTTCTGCTTTAATAGTATCAAAGCGAAACCATATGCAGAGGAGCTTACTGAGCCACAAACTAAAAAACAAAAGTAAAAATACATTTTGACTAGATTATTGAAAATAATAATCTCACAATATAAACAAGAAGGATTAGTTTAGAAATATCACTTATGTTTGGTTTTGAAGATTTAAAAATGTTAATTTGGATCTCAGTGATCTCATGTGCCTAGAATGCATTAGTAACTGGGAGCAGCCTGTGCCCATTCACCGACATTGACTCCTGGCCAAGCAGCACCTTAATTTTAAAATTCTTATCCATGTTTTCAATTACCTTCAGGACCTCACCCCTCCCTATCTCTGGAGTTGCCTCCAGCCCTATAATCCTTCAAGACATCCGAGCTCCTCTAATTCTGGCTTCCTGTACATTCTCTTCCCACGGGTGCTAAAGGTGCTAAGGTGTGTTGAATGGATGTGGAGGTGGTGAAAAGCAACACTCCATCTTCTAGCAATGGTATCTGCCCAGTTCTTTTCAGATCATCTAGATTTATTGGTTTTGCACAGAATTTTTAAAAAAAAATTGTATTAAATGTTATATTTCAAGTTTTATCTATGTTTGACAAAGATAGTCAATGGTTAACTGGAAAATCAAAGTGTGTGGCCAAACATCATGACAACAGCAAGTTGTGTCTGTGAAAATGGAGGGCATATAAATGTGATGCGTATATCGATATATATGGCACATACACATATATAAAGTAATTATTAAGATTTTTGTTTATTTATGAAAATCTATTGACAAAGAAATTATTTTGAAAACTTTCTTTGCAGGGAGAACATATTTGGATAGTATTGGATGGACCTGTAGATGCCATTTGGATTGAGAATCTTAATTCTGTTTTGGATGACAACAAAACTCTTACACTAGCCAATGGTGATCGTATCCCAATGGCACCAAACTGTAAAATTGTTTTTGAGCCTCATAACATTGACAATGCCTCCCCAGCTACTGTATCTCGAAATGGCATGGTGTTTATGAGTTCATCAGTGCTAGACTGGAAGCCTATACTCAAAGCATGGCTTCAGAAATTACCCACAGCACAGTCTGACCTTCTTTGGAACTGCTTTGAGAATGTTTTCCAGGTATTCATTGTTTTTCTTCCAATGTTTAGCATTAAAGATATTTCACCTCAAATAGAAATATATCCTTTTGCAGACATTAATCATTTTTGTCCCCAACATAATAAGTTACCAAAAATGTTATGCTTCTCATTAAGTTAGCATAGTTGCAAATGACATCCTATGTGCCTATGACAAAGGTAAACTAGCCCTTCTTGTTCTTATTGACCCATCTGAAGCCTTTCACATGGTTGACCACACGTCCTACAATGTCTCTCCACTGTCATGGGACTTCACTTGCTTTATTCCATTCTTATCTATCCAATCATAGCTGGAGAATCACCTGCCCCCCAGTTCCAATTCCACGTCTTTGTCATCTCTAGACTTGATTATTCAAATACATTCCTAGTTGGCCTTTCATTTCCATCCTCCATGAGTTTGAGACCATCCTAAATTCTAAATTCTACTACCCATCTGCTGATATACACCAAGTTCCACTCATTCATCGCTCTTGTGCTCACTGACCTCCATAGGCTCTCAATACCTCGATTATAAAATTCACATCCCTGTTTCCAAAACCCTCTATGGCCTCTTTCCTCCCCATCTCTTTAATTTCTTCCAGCTCTGCACGCCTCTGAGCTATCTGTCCTCCTCTAATTCCAACCTCTTGAAACACTCCACCATTATCCCACCCTCCAGATAGCAAGGTCCGAAACTCTGGAATTCCCTTCCACCTTGCTGCCTCTCAACCTTTTTTTCTTCCTTTAAGACGCTCCTTAAAACCTTCCTCTTTGACCAGGCGTTTGGTCATTTGCTCTAATATTGGCGCAGTGGCTAGCATTGGGACTACGGCGCTGAGGACCCGGGTTCGAATCCTGGCCCTGGGTCACTGTCCGTGTGGAATTTGCATATTCTACCCAAGTCTGCGTGGGTTTCACCCCCACAACCCAAAGATGTGCAGGTTAGGTGGATTGGCCATGCTAAATTGCCCCTTAAATGGAAAATAAATAATTGGGTACTCTAAATTTATATTTTAAAAAATCAATGCTCGAGCTAAGCGCCTTGGGATGTTTTACCACATTAAAGACACTTTATGAATACAAGTTCACAGCACAGCACATAAGAGGCCCTTCATGCCATCAAGTGATTGAAAAACACCTGACCTGCCTACCTAATCCCATCTGCCAGCACTTGGCCCAGAACCTTGAATTTTATTAAATGCCAAGTGCTCATCCAGGTATTTTTTAAAGGATGTGAGGCAACAGGCCCCTACCAACCTCCAGGCAGTGCATTCCAGACCGTCACAACCCTCTGGGTAAAAAGGTTTTTCCTCAAATCCCCTCTAAACCTCCTTCCTCTGACCTTGAACTTGTGTCCACTCATAACCGACCCTTTAACTAAGAGGAACAGCTGCTCCCTATCCACCCTGTCTATACCCCTCATAATCTTGTACACCCCAAACAGGTTGCCCCTCAGTCTTCTCTGCTTCAGAGAAAGCAACCCAAGCCTATCGAAACCTCTCTTTGTAACTTAAATGTTCCATCCCTGCAACATCCTGGTGAATCGCCTCTGCACCTCCTCCAGTGCAATCACATTCTTCCTATAATGTGGCGACCAGAATTGCAGTACTCCAGCTGTGACCTCACCAAAGTTCTATATAACTCCAACATGACCTCCCTGCCTTTGTAACCTATGCCTCGATTGATAAAGGCAAGTGTCCCGAATGCATTTTTCACCACCCTATTAACCTGCCTTTCTACCTTCAGAGATCTATGGACAAACACTCCAAGGGGAAATTCCCAGTGTCATGCCGTTCATTGAATAGTTCCTTGTCTTATCACTCCTTCCAAAGTGTATTACCTCATTTTTCAGGATTAAATTCCATATGCCACTTTTCTGTCCATTTGGCCATCTGGTCCATATGTTCCTGTAACCCAAGACACTCAACCTCACTGTCAACCACCCGACGAATTTTGGTGTCACCCGCAAACTTACTGATCCTACTCCCCGACATAGTCATCATGTCATTTATATAAATGACAAACAATAGGGGACCCAACACAGATCCCTGTGGTACACCATTGGACACTGACTTCCAGTCACTAAAGCAGCCATCTGTCATCTGTTATTGTATGTATTAAAACATTCTGCAATTCGTTTCAATGATTTACCTATGGTTATGTCACAACACATGTAAAAAGTTTCATTTAATGGTGGGACTTATCAAGCAACCGGCAGGTGTTTCGTGGCGGCGTTAGGTGGTCTGCCATTGGCTGGTGCCGGAATCTTCTGGTCCTGCCATTGTCAATGGATTTTGCATTGAATGCACCCCTTGCCATCAGGGAACTGTGGTGGGAGTTCGTTGTTAGCGGAACCGGAAGATCCCACCGCTGTGAACAACCAGAAAA
This sequence comes from Scyliorhinus canicula, assembly GCF_902713615.1. NCBI lineage: Eukaryota > Metazoa > Chordata > Chondrichthyes > Carcharhiniformes > Scyliorhinidae > Scyliorhinus > Scyliorhinus canicula. Next base: position 156,359,730 of record NC_052150.1, read on the forward strand.
TCTCGGCCAGGGATCTTTACATTGAATTCATCTATTGTCTGACAATTTTATATCAAATTAATATATAATATAAATTTCTAATTATTTTTGTTGAGACAAGACTACATCTCACATAATTGCATACTTTCCAGTATCACTAGGTATTTTTGTGAATACCATTTGTAATATTTCCTTTTCTCTTTTCAAGGATTTGATCAGCTTTGTCTTTACTGCCGTGACACCAAAAATGCAAATTCTGGAATGCATGTACATTAAACAAGCTATTGACCTTTTGCAGGTAATCAAATTGCCTAGTAAAACAAGGATACTTCCATTCTTAAACACATGTTTCAAACTGAGTAAATAATGAAATAATGCAATTTTTTTAGGGCCTATTGCCAGGAATTGAAGACAAGCAGCCCAGCCCAGAGCAAGTTGCCCGCTTATTCATTTTTGCTGTAATGTGGTCAATTGGAGCTCTTCTGGAGTTGAATGACAGGGTTAAGATGGAAAGCTTTCTGCGGAATCATTCTGCACCACTCGAACTTCCAGTGACTGAAGGAGAAGAAACTATCTTTGAATTTGTTGTCCGTGCTGATGGTCAGTGGGAGCACTGGTCAGAGAGGGTTAGTATTCTATCATGTAAAAAAATATGATTGAGACGTCTGATATAATTGTGGTTGAAAGAAGCACTGATACATAACTAAAAAACAATTAATTTCACACTCAATCATTGGATGAAGAACATTTGTACCCAAGGTGCATATTTTGCATTTGTAAGCTCCTCAGGCCTGGAGAAACATTGAAGGGCCTCAAAGTGAGATGGGAACAGAATAGGACAGCGTAAAACCAGAGGAAAGCTACAGCCTTCCCAAACTAATCCTCACCAGGGAAAAAGGTGCAAACTTGACAATTTCCTCTTCGCAAATGTACATTACAGCTTTTGCACAGTGTTCACAATCTTGCTTTTGATTCAGAGGTTTGTACATTCAAATCCCACGTCAGGATTACATCACTTAATCAAAATTGATCTTTCAGTGGGGTCCTGGGAGCTTAGCTTATTGTCAGAGATGCAGTCTTTTGAAAAAAAGAGAATAAACGGAGGCCCCATCTGACCTTTCAAGTGGATGTAAAAGATGCCACAGCACAATTTAAAAGTGACTCGTGGAGTTCACCCTGTCCTCTGGCCAACACTGATCGCTCAAACAGCATCACAAAAACAAATTCACTGACCATTCATCTCATCCCTTTTGTGAGATCTTACTTTGTGCAATTGCTGACCACATTTTCTTACAAAGCAGCTGTATCTATGCTTAAAAATAATTCATGAGCCATGAAGCACTTTAGGGTGTGAAACGTGAACGTTTGAACATGTGAAAGATGCTAGAAAGTGCATTTTCTCTTGTTTTGCTCTTTTTTTTGCTGATAACTGTTTAATTTTAATTCCCCATTGAGGTTAAACATGAAGTCACATAATATTAATTTATGTTGTTTAACCAAAATTGTTATGTTAGTTATATTTTCACATCTTATGAGTTAGTTACTGGTTGCTTATAGTTATTTGGTGCAAAGTGGAACAAAATGTTGATCTCCTGCAAGATTTCTGCAATGATTCTCTATAATGATTTGATGTAAGGTGCAAGAAATATCTTTGGGAGTTTGGCCCTATAGATTAGCAATATTAGGGAGAAGTATGCCAAGCAGACAACATGGCAGAGGTAGGGATCAGGAGGTTGCAGAAATCTGCATATTTTAGCTTGTAACATAATGGTGGCTAAATTGAATAGCTCCTTAAAATGGATGTGGGGCTCACAATTCTCAGGGAGTGGATGAAAATCACAAAAAAATGATGAAGACACAGCATTTTCACTTGTTATCACACTCAGCCACCAGCTCAGATACTGACACTGTGTCTATTTTAGAGAATAGCTTAGAGCTAGGGGGCGGGATTCTCCGATTGCCGACGCCAAAATTGCATTCGACGATCGGCCGGAGAATCCATTTTTACGCCGAAATCGGGGGGCGGCGCTGTTTTTCCGATTCTCTGCCCCCTCAAAAACAGTGTACTCAACTTCTGGTGGCAGCCACGGAGTAGGAGGTCGCACATTTGGTAGCTCCTGCTCATGATGGTCCTTTTGGACGTTTTTCCCTGACTTTTTTCAAATTTTATTTGAAAAATCGGGGGTGGATGGGACAGTGAGGAGGAATCCCACATCAGTATATGGAGACGTGGACCAGAAGTGGTCGTATGAGGAAGACAAATCGAGCAGACGAGGCACGTGTAAAACCCACAGCACAGAATAATATGGCAGAGGTACAGGGTACTGTCTCAGCGGCCCAGTGGTCAACAGAGCAGCTGGTGAAATTTATTCAGCAAAGTTTCGGCAAGCAAAAGGAGGAAGATCTGGACCCAATCAAAGCATCAATTGACCAGGTTGAGGAGGGGCTGGAAGCCCAAGGTTGGGCGATCTGGAAGGTTGAGGAGAAGGTGGGCGAGCACGAGGAACACCTAACTGCGCTGGAGTTTCAGGTGGGGCTGATGAGGGATCAGCAGAAAAGGCTGCAGGAGAAATGAAATGAAAATGAAAATCGCGTATTGTCACGAGTAGACTTCAAATGAAGTTACTGTGAAAAGCCCCTAGTCGCCACATTCCGGCGCCTGTTCAGGGAGGCTGTTACGGGAATCGAACCGTACTGCTGGCCTGCTTGGTCTGCTTTAAAAGCCAGCAATTTAGCCCAGTGTGCTAAACAGCCCCCTGGTGGAGGTGGAGGACCTGGAGAACATGTCCCGTTGACAGAACTTGAGGATCGTCGGCTTCCCTGAGGACTGCGAGGGAACAGATGCAAGGGCCGATGTGGCAAATATGCTCAAGAAATTAATGGGTGATGGGGCGTTTGCTCGACCCTTGGAAGTGGATAGAGCGCACAGAATGCTTGCAAGGAGACCACGTGTGAACGAGCCACCGAGGGCGATGGTGGTGTGAATGCACCGGTTCCTGGATGCGGTGGGACAAGCAGACACGGAGCTGCAAGTGGGAGAACAGCCTGCTGCGCATCTACCAGGACCTCAGTGTGCATCTGGACAAAAGAATAGCGGGATTCAACCGAGTAAAATCAGCCCTTTTCAAGAAGAATGTTAACGTGGTGCTGGTGGGACAAGGGTGGATGGATCTTCTTTGTCTTTTCTTTGTGTTTAGTTGGAACTGTGTTTTTGATTATGTATGTCCGGGGGGAAACAATTGTGGGTCGGATGTTTGGCGCCATGGGGCGGGGGGGGGGGGGGGGGGGGGGGGGAGCTACAGGCTAGCTGGGCAGGCTATCTCACGGAAGCACAGTGGAGGGCAGCAGATGAGAAGTTTGCTAAAGGGGATTGGAATTGTTGTGTTGTTAATGGGGGGGGTGCGGAAGTGGGGGGGGGGGGGATTGCTCTGCTGACAGGGTAAGGATTGTTGCTGGAAGACAAATGGGAGATCGAGGACGGAGATTTCCGAAGGGCAGGCCGATGGGACGCAAGCTGGAGTATGGCCTAAGAAGTGTGATGGTTGATCGGCAGGGGGTGGGGGTGTGATGCCTCCCGGTCAGGCTGATCATGTGGAACGTTAGAGGGCTGAATGGGCCAGTTAAGAGGGCTCATGTGACCACGCATTTGAGGGGATTGAAGGCGGATGTGGCAATGCTACAGGAGACACACCTGAGGGTAACAGATCAGACCAGATTGAGGAAGGGGTGGGTCAGGCAGGTATTTCACTTGGGGTTTGACTCCAAGACAAGGGAGGGGTCGCGATCCTGATTAATAAACGGGTGTCATTTGAGGTGGGGAAAATAGTTGCGTATATGGGGAGCAGGTATATCATGGTCAGCGGGAAGCTGAAGGGGACACCAATGATGCTCGTGAATGTATGAGCACCAAACTGGGATGATGCAGAATTTAAAAGACGGGCGTTAGGGAAGATCCTGGACCTGGATTCACATGAGCTGATCATGGGGGGGTGGGGGGGGGGGCTTTAATATTGTCATTGACCCAAGGTTGGACCGGTCGAGCTCAAAGACAGGGAGGGTGTCAGCAATGTCGCAGGAACTAAAGAGGTTCTTGGAGCAGATGGGTGGGATAGACCCATGGAGGTTTGGTCGGCCAAGAGCGAAGGAGGTTTCTTTCTTTTTACATGTACATAAAGTATACTCCCAGATCGATTTTTAAATTCTGAACAGGGCTCTATTGGTGGGGTGGTAGATACCGAGTATTTGGCGATTGCTGTGGGGGGCCATGCCCCTTATTGAGTGGTTCTACAGGTGTTCAAGGAGGAGGGCCAGCAACCGCAATGGAGATTGGACGTAGGACTGTTAGCGGACGAGGGGGTGTACGGGCACGTGAGGGAGTCCATCCAGAACTATCTGGAAATAAACCTCACGGGGGAAATCTCGGCAGCAATGGTTTGGGAAGCGCTGAAGGCAGTGGTTAGAGGGGAGCTAATATCGATACAGGCCCACAGGAGGAAGGTGGAGAGAGCAGAGATAGATAGGTTGGTTGGGGAAATTTCCAGGTAGACAGGAGATACGCGGAGACCCCGGAGGCAGGGTTATTGAAGGAGCGGCGGAAGCTACTGATGGAGTTTGATCTGTTGTTTACGGGGAAGGCAGTGGAGCAGCTGAGGAAGGCGAGGGGGCGATCTATGAGTATGGAGAGAAGGCCAGTAGAATGCTTGCACACCAGCTAAGGAAATTGGAAGCGGTCAGGGAGATAGGTAGAGTGAAGGACAGAGCTGGGAACACGGTCTTGGACCCAGCAGGGGTGAACAGGGTGTTTAAGAGTTTTATAGCCGGCTATATGAGTCAGAGCCCCCAGCTGGAGTAGAGGGGATGAGGCAGTTCCTGGGTGAGTTGAAGTTTCCAAAGGTGGAGGAAGGGTTGGTGGAGGGGTTGGGAGCCCCGATCGGGATTGAAGAAATAGCAGAGGGGCTGGAGGCGATGCAGTCGGGTAAGGCCCTGGGACCGGACGGCTACCCAGTGGAATTTTACAAAAAGCTCTCTGGGCCCTCTGCTGATGAGGATATTAAATGAGACAAGGGAGCGGGTAAGTCCTCCCCCAACAATGTCACATGCCTCGATCTCACTGATCCTGAAGCGGGATGAGGACCCTGAGCTATGCGGGTCACACAGGCCAATTTCCCTATTGAATGTTGAGAAGGAGGTGGAGTGGAGGTTGTGGGGTGCTGGGATGGGGTGGTGGGGTATGGGGGCAGTGGGTGGTGTGTGGGAGGTACGGTGGTACCATGTGTGCCATAGGGACTCCACAACTCAAGAGGACGCTCACTTGGTTCCCCGATACAGACCTCTGCCTGGGCGACTGCCGCTCTCCGGGCCCACCGGCCAGGTCCAATGCCCGCTGCTCCGAGGCAGTGAGGGGCATCAGGTGCTGTGCCCCCCCCCCCCTAATCTGCTCTCTGTCTCTGCAGTTGTGCGCCACCTTCTCCTGGGGATGGAGGGACAGAAAATGCACAGTGTGAGGCAGTCAGACGCGGGCAGCACAGGTGGTGGGCAGCTAGTGGCCTGGTTATTCAGGGCACCCGGCCATGGTGGGCGGTATGGGTATTGGCATGAGGTGCAATTTGGGGTGACAGCAGACTGTCGGCGTGTGGGGTTCAGTCACCGTCTGGGTGGGAGGGTTATGGGTGTGTGGGAAGGAGGCCGGTGTCAGGGGAAACGTGCTAGTTACTTACACTGGCCGCCCGAAGGAGGTTGTCCAGCTTTTTACAGCACTGCTGGCCAGTCCTGGCGGTGGGGCCCACAGCGCTCACGACCTCTGCCACCTGCGCCCAGGTCCAGTGTACAGTGGTGGGTGGCAGCCTCCTTCCCACTCCAGGGAACAGGGTGTCCCACCTTTCCTTCACGGCTTCCAGCATAGTCTCAACTCCACATCAGCGAAACGGTGTGCCGCTCCTCGGGGTGCCCTCTTCCTGGCTTAAATGAGGGTGTACAGGGAGTGGACTGCTTACATATGGCTGCAGCTTGAAAGGTTCTCGAGTGCCAATCCTGAACCCGGCGAATTGGATGCCATAATGCATTGGAATTGCACTAGTTTCATGTGGTGCCGGTGCTAGCCCATTAATAGGTCTGAATTGCTCAGGGACCAGCGCCGCTTTCGGGCTCATAGAACACCATCGATTCAGTCCCGTCATCAGCACTTAGTCTCTGAAATGGAGAATTCCAGCCCCTGTCTTTGGAGTGAAGAGGAATCATGAGTTGAAATAAAAGGAAGGCTTCTCAGAAGCATTGATATGGAAGGAGGGGAAATGGAATAAATTTGTTCTGGGAAGTGGGTTGGGAAGAAATGGGAATCAGTGAAGCGATCGTCCATATTGGTCGGGAGCCTTTCCCCAAAAATGTAGACAGAGAAAATGTATCCAGTTCAGGGCGAGAGCAGGAAAACACTCTAGTTCAATTATTCATTCATTCATTTTTTGGAAAAAGATGTGAAGAAGGGAACTTGCGTAGGTCCAGAATGTTCCACATATCACATGCAAAGGCAGGCATAGCTAGGGCTGTGGAGGGAAGGTCTCCAGAGGAGGGGAAACTTGTGACAGTCATGGAAATGATCACTTGATGCTCAGTCCACCTCTTCCTACCTCCACCTCCTCCTCCATCACACCGAAGCTTGGTGTGGAAAGTATTCCTATTTTGATTCAGTGTCTGAGGTCTGTAAAGATTTATATCTAATCGACTTCAAATATATTATTGTCGCTACTTCAAATCTGAGATAAAGAGATTTCAGATTGATGTAAATTTGTCAGTTATTTCCTCCCCAGAGCAAATTCAGAGTAGAACTGAAATTTTACATTGTGGCTGCATTGTAAATGGGCCAAAAATAATTGAATAATTTCAATGTAAGTTAAGTAAGAGAACTGTGTGTTTCAATTTCAGGTACCTGAATATATTTACCCACCTGACTCTGTGCCAGCATATTCATCAATCCTGGTACCAAATGTAGACAATGTCTGCACCGATCTTCTTATGCACACAATCATGAAACAGGAAAAGGCTGTGTTGCTCATCGGTGAACAGGGAACAGCCAAGACAGTTATGATCAAGGTATGACATTGATGCCTACAACTTCTACAACAGCCTACAAATGGGTGGCACGCTAGCACAGTGGTTAGCACTGTTGCATCACAGTGCTAGGGTCCCAGGTTCAATTTTCACTTGGGTCACTGTCTGTGTGGAGTCTGCACGTTCTCCCTGTGTCTGTGTGGGTTTCCTCCGGTGCTCCAGTTTCCAACCAAAAGTCCCAATAGACGTGCTTGTGAATTGGGCATTCTGAATTCTCTCTCAGTGTACCGGAACAGACACCGGAGTGTGGTGACTAGGGGCTTTTCACAGTTACTTCGTTGCAATGTTAATGTAAGCCTACTTGTGACATTAATAAAGATTATTATGATTTTTATTGTAAATTCAGATATGCATAAGCATAACATCAAAATATTATATGTATATTTTCACTGTTGACAGAATAAAACAGCTCAAGGTTCTTCACAGACAGTATACACCAAAATATGACACCAAGCCAGATAAAGAGATATTAGGTCAGATGATTGAAAGTTTGGTCAGAGAGGCAGGTTTCAAGAATTGTCTTAATAGAGGTAGGAATGGAGAGGTCAAGAAATGTAGGTGGGGGGGTTGGGGGGGGGGGGGGGGGGGGGGGGGCTTCCAGAGCATAGAGAGAACCTAGGCAACTGAAAGCATAGCATGAAAACATGTAGCATTACCATGGACAAAACTGAGTACAGTCAAAGTCAAGCTTCTGGCTCCACAAGCAGCTTGACTATCCGGGAGGAGAGGAAGAAGGAGGGAAGAACGATAGTGATAAAAGATTCAACAGTTAGGAGAAAAGACAGGTGATTCTGCAGCCGCAGATGTGACTCCAGGATGGTGTTTTGCCTCTCAAAGAACAAAGTAGGAATGTCACTGAACGGCTTCAGGGAATCCTAAAGGGGGAGTGAGAGAAGTCAGAGGTCATGATACACGTTGGTACCAACGATATAGGTAGAATGAAGGCTGAGAAGTTGCATCATTAATTCAGGGAACTAGGCAGCAGATTAAAACGCAGGACTTCAGAGGTTGTAATCTCTGGTTACTCCCTGTGTCACATGCAAGGGAGTAGATAAATAGGGGAATAGGGCAAATGAATGTGTGGCTCAGGAGTTGGTGCAGGAGGGATGGTTTTAGATTCCTGGATCACTGGGACTGTTTCTGGGGAAGGTGGGATATGTGCAAATGGATGGTCTGCACCTAAACCAGAATGGGATCAATACCTTTTGTGAGTGGGTTTGCGAGTGTAGTGTTGGGAGGAGTTTGAACTAGTTTGCTCGGAGGTGGGGGACGCAGAGTATTAGGGACACAGCATTCTATACTAAAAGAACCAAGACAGAAGGAGTTCAGCCATGTTGAATTCCAACGGAGTAAGGCAAACTGGAGGGCCTCTACTTTAATGCTAAGAGTATTATCGGTAAGATTGATGAGTTAAGGGCGTGGATTGGCACATGGAATTGTGATATTGTTGCCATCATAGCAATATGGTTAAGGAAGGGGCAGTGCTGGCAACTCAACATTCTGGGGGATAGGATCTTCAGAAGAGACAGGAGAGGGTGTAAAAAAGGAGGTGGTGTCCCTAATTGTTATTGATATATATAAATGATATAGATGAGAATTGGGGAGGGGGAGGGGGGGGTGGATAATAAATAAGTTTGTGAATGACATGAAGAGTGGCAGGGTGGTTAATAGTAAAGAAGAAGGTTTTAGGTTGCAGGAAGATGTAGATGGGTTGGTCACATGGGCAGATCAGTGGCAGATTGGATTTAACCCTGAAGAATGTGAGGTGATACACTTTGGAAAGATTAACAAGACAAGCGAGTACTCAATGAATTTCAGGACACTAAGAAGCTCAGAGGGATCTTGGGGGCGGCAGGACAGGTTAGTAGGATAGTTAAGAAGGAATATGGGACACTTGCCTTCAACAGTCATGGCATGGATTACAAAAGGAAGGAAGTTATGTTGGAGCTGTACAAAACTTTGGTTATGTCACAGCTGGAGTACTGTGTGCTGTTGTGGTCGCCTTACTGTAGGAAGGATGTGATTGCACTGGAAAGGTTGCAGAGGAGATTCACCAGGATGTTGCCTGGGATGGAACATTTGAGCTGTGAAGAGAGCTTGGATAGGCTTGGGTTGTTTTATTTATGAAGTGCACATGCCAGCATTGGATTCTGGTGGACACAGTAAGAGGTTTTACAACATCAGGTTAAAGTCCAACAGGTTTGTTTGGAATCACTAGCTTTCGGAGCACTGCTCCTTTCTCTGGTGTTTTATTTAGAACAGAGAAAGCTGAGGTGTATATGACTATGAGGGCTATGGAAAGGGTGGATAGGAAGCAGCTGTTCCCTTTAGTTGAAGGGTCAATAACAAGGGGGGCATAATTTTAACGTGAGGGGTAGGAGGTTTAGAAGGGTTTTGAGGAAAACATTTTTTACCCAGAGGTTGGTGGGAGTCTGCCTGGGAGGGTAGAAGTGGAATTTGTGTAGATGCAGTGTAGTTTTTTTGCTGCAGACTTAATGGGTCGAAGGGCCTCTTCTGTACAGTATGACTCTATGGGGAATTCTCCGCTCCCCACGTGGCGTGGGAGAATCGTGGGAGGGCCTCCCGACATTTTTTACGCCCCCCTGGCGCCCTCAGTGATTCTCTTCCCCCCGCTCGGAAAAATCGCCGCTCGCCGTTTTTCACGGCGAACGCCGATTCTCCGAGCCTGATGGGCCGAGCGGCCGGCCTTTCACGCCTGTTTCACCACGGCAGCAACCGCACCTGGTCGCTGCATTCGTGAAACGGGCGGCAGATGCCCGTTTGGGGCATCTAGGGACCCGATTTGGACGGGAGCACCGCGACTGTGCACGGGAGGGGACAGGCCCGCGATCGGTGCCCACCGATCGTCGGGCCAGCGTCCAAAACGGACGCACTCTTTCCCCTCCGCCGCCCGGCAAGATCAAGCCGCCACGTCTTGCCGGGCGGCAGAGGAGAAAGATGGCACCGCGCATGCGCGGGTTCGTGCTGTCTGCGCACTGATGTCATCTGGCGCGATGAGGTCGCGGCCAGGAATGATGGGGGCCCGCTCCTAGCCCCCCGGGTGGGGGTGAATTAGGTGCGGGGAGCGGGCCCCGAGGCTGTCGTGAAGCTCGGCCGATTTCACGACAGCCATCCCGATTTTTATCGGGAGCGGAGAATACCGCCCTATAACTCTATGATTTTAGATGATATATGGAAATTATAGAAAAGGTAACATGAAATAGGTATTTTTAACCAATTGAATAAGGAATTAACTAGTGTAACTACTGAGAGATTGCTGAAAAGAGAGACATACTGCCAAAGCTTCTCGTCTTGCACGCATCAGTAAATTGACAAATTACTAACAATCACCGCATTTTATACTACAAAACTAAAGGATGTTGATTGGTTGGCACGTCAACTCTAATTAGCCAAGGTGCTTTGCCATGGGGAGAGGAACATGAAAGTATAAGCTCCCCTAGCTCCCAGATAATTCAAAATACACACATAACTTGAACATATTCCTTTTGTTTGCCGAGAATAGATCCTTACATATGAATGTATGTCACAGAATGTCCGTAAACAGAAAGGTGTCTTAATTTAAGTGGTGGCATATTTTCCACAACCCCTCAGCTTTAATATAATCCAATTTCTATTAACAACTCCAGAGCAAACTCGAGATATGATAAAATCAGAAGGGCATTTTATTTTACACACACTCAAAAACGGGGGTTTGCGGTGTTGCTACATAACCCCCAGTACGTTCATACAATAAAAGAGGTATAACAAAAGAAAGAAGTATAGGGAAAAGACCACAGATCGAAGATTGTTTCACCTATGTCCAGAGACCAGAATCAAAGTCCGATGGTGTACTCTTTCAGGGTCAGCAGTTTGAAGATTGCTGCTGGATAATTTGCTTTCCGACTAGTCAGGAATTCTACAATGAGGTTGGCGCGTAGAGACAAATTAGACTTGGAGGCACTGGTATAGAAGTTCAGACGATCTAGTGGAAACAGTGTAGATGGGGGCCAGTCGTTCACCTGAACCAAACCCTTGCCCTGAGCTGCTGCTTGATGAATAATTTGAGTCTGAGTTTTCCAGCTCCACAAGGCAATATTACATGTTCCAGCAGTTTGGGAGGGGGTGTAGGGTCATGTGATATGACTCCCACTTCAGTTTGGACAAAGGATGTATATTCCTTTGTCTGAATTCTTGAGATGGTTAATGTTTCATCCACTGTTGTTTCTCTTCCCGTACCTAGTAGTGCACAAGGCAGATTTCTTTCACCTGTTCCCATAGTGAGGTTTTTCCTGGAATGGGTTGCAAATCTGTCACCAGAGGCTTATAGCTTGAGGGGCGCCATTCTACATCAAGTATGGTTGACCAGGAGTTTCTCCCATTCTTACTGCCTGCCATCGGCATGGTAGAAGGATTCTGCAGGCTGTTACTCAACCTGTTTAGCTGCATTATGAACGCACCTATCGGGCTGTATCACAGCCTGGTATGGCAACTGCTCGGCCCAGGACCGCAAGGAACTTCAGGGAGTCGTGAATACCGCCCAGTCCATCACACGGACCTGCCTCCCATGCATGGACTTCATCTACACCTCCCGCTGCCTGGGGAAAGCGGGCAGCATAATCAAGGATCCCTCCCACCCGGCTTACTCACTTTTCCAACTTCTTCCATCGGGCAGGAGATACAGAAGTCTGAGAACACGCACAAACAGATTCAAAAACAGCTTCTTACCCACTGTCACCTGACTCCTAAATGACCCTCTTATTGACTGACCTCATTAACACTACACACTGTATGCTTCATCCGATGCTGGTGCTTATGTAGTTACATTGTATACCTTGTGTTTCCCTATTAGGTATTTTCTTGAATTCTGTTTAATTCCCTTTTCTTCCCATGTACTGAATGATCTGTTGAGCTGCTTGTAGAAAAATACTTTTCACTATACCTCGGTACACGTGACAATAAATAAATCCAATCCAATCACCTTCCTTAACCGAATCCTGGGGTAGGACTTGAACCAACAGCTTTTGGGTTAGAGGCAGGGAAGCTTTGCACTGCACCACAAGACCTCTGTTTTGTTCATTACTAATTTCAGAAAGAGATTTCAGGGTCATTTGTCCTCATAGACTGATTGTCTCCAATGGCCAGGAACAATTCTTTGGGATTTGATCTCTGCCGCCACAGGGGGCATTAGCTCTTTGTTCGATATAATGAGGGAGCAACGGTCCTGAATACCAGGAAACTCCTTTTTTGTGAGCCATAGCCAGTCATGGCTTCAGTCATTTTAAAGCCTTTGTCCAGTTTTTTAAAAAAATGTATAAATTAGCCAGGATGATATTTAAATAAAAGCCCTTCAGTGCAGAAGGAGGCCATTCGGCCCATCGAGTCTGCACTGACCCTCTGAAAGAGCACTTTACCTAGGCCCACTGCCGCACCTTATTCCCATAAACCTACCTAACCTGCACATTCCTGGACACCAAGGGACAAGTTTATCATGGCCAATCCACCTAACCTACACATTTTAGGGCTGCAGGAGTGAACTGGAGCAGCTAGAGGAAACCCATGCAGACACTGGGAGAAACTGCAAACTCCTGGAATTTAATCAGTCTATGAGGACATAGTTACCCAAGGCTGGAATTGAACCCGAGTCCCTGGTTCAGCAGTGCTAACCACTGTGCCACCGTGCCGCCTAATATTTTATAACATATTTTATAAAATTATAGACTCAGGTCTTGGCCCTGGGACAGTAGATATTAACGCACTCAAGATTGTTCAACAAGTGCCACCCAAGGTTGGAACTACAGGAGACATTTTGTTTTGGGTTTTGCAGGTAGGGACTCATTGAGAATGGCAATCTGCCGATTATGAACAATAAAATGAACGTGCTCTGTGATTTGATCAGCCAAGTTCTGGAGTGTACAGCCTGTTTACCTGACAATGCACCAGCACTGAAATTCATATATGACAGTACTTAATTGTGTGGTAGGTAGAAGATATTTTCCGACAGATAGCAGAATCCTATTAGCCTTATGAACAACCTAATAAATACAGCTCCAGCCATTTAATCACCTTGCAAGCTTTACACAGAAATAAAGTGGATCAAAGCTATCCTGTGGGACAATGGCTGCCATGACCAGATTATTGTTAATTATGTATTGCACAAATTTGAAAATGGGCCAATGGCTACCACTTCCGTACCATAAAAATGCCGGATCCACCTTACCCTGGAAAGGCAAAGTATCTCTAAAATCTGAAGAACAAGTTAAAGAAGCCTTTTCATGGGGCTACTATGCAGTGGCCATGTGGGTGGTATTTTCCCCAAAGAGGATTCTGCCATCAGAATGGTGCCTCCCCATCATGATGAAAATCTGAGCCTTTCTGTCTTCACAGAGGAAGATGCAGAAAATATCCATGAAATACTGGAGAACCAGGGACTAGAGAGAATGAGGAACTGAAAGAAATTAGAGTTAGTTAAAAAGTAGTACTGGAGAAATTAATTGGACTGAAAGTTGCTAAATCCCCTGTACCTGATGATCTACATCGTAGAGTCTTGAACGAGGGGGCTGCAGAGATAATGGATGCATTGGTGGTGTATAGAATTCTATAGATTCTAGAATGGTTCCTGAAAATTGGAAGGTGGCAAACGTAAACCCCAATTTAAGAAAGGACGGAGAGATCTACAGAGCTGTTAGCATGACATCAGTAGGAAAAATGCCGGAATCTATTCTGAAGGATGTTATAACTGAACACTTAGAAAATAATGGTAGGATTGGGCAGAATCATCATGGATTTATGAAAGGGAAATGTCTGCATTGGTTTCCTCCAGGTGCTCCGGTTTCCTCCCACAGTCCAAAGATATACGGGTTAGATGGATTGGCCATGATGAATTTCCCCTTAGTGTCCATGGATGTGTGGGTTAGGTTATGGAGATAGGCTGGGTGGATGAGTGAGTGGACATGGGTAGAGTGCTCTTTCAAAGGGTCGGTGCAGACTTGATGGGCCAAATGGCCTCCTTCTGCATTGTAGGGATTCTATGATTCTATATAAATACTGTGGCTACAAGAACAGGGAATTCTGTGGTGAGCAGCTCACTTTTGACTCTGCGAAGCCTATCCACCATTAATAAACCTCAAGTCAGGAGTGTGATGGAATACTCTCCACTTGCCCGGATGAGTGCAGCTCCAATAACACTCAAGAAGCTCGACACAATCAAGGACAGTGGCAGCATTGTGTACTATATGCAAGATGCACTTCAGTAACTCACCAAAGCACCTTTGACAGCAACTCCCAGTCTTTGATAGCAATTTCTATCAACTCAAAGACAGGGGGAGCAGATGCATGAGAACATCACCAACTGCAAATTCCCTTCAAAGCCACTCACCTTCTGACTTGTAACTATATTGCCCGCCGTTCCTTCACTATCATTGTGTTGAAGTATTGGAACTCCCTCTCGAACAACACATGAACTGCAGCAGTTTAAAAAGGTGGCTCATCTCCACTTTCTCAAGGTCAATTGGGAATGGGCAATGAAGTCTGCCCCAGCCAATGAAGCCCACATACTGTGAAAGAATACAAAATACACATGGGAGTCTTTCTTTCTTTATGTTACAATGGTAATGACATTTGAAAGATACCTAATGGACTGTCAAGCACTCAGCTTAGAATAATAGAGGTTCTGCAGTTTGTGGTTTGGCATTTAAATTATTCAAAGAGAATATCTTAAAAAGGACTTAACTAATGTAATGAAAATCTAAAATTGCTTCCTCAATCATCTGGGACAGGCAAGCACTGTTTATGTAATTTAAATTTACTACATATATGGATAGACAGAGATAACTTATGTTATACTTCGCTTAGAGGAAATATTCTGATGATTGTTATATTTGTGAATTGTATCTGAGGTATTAATTTGGGTTGCACATTAAATTCCAGGGCTACATGAGTAAATCTGATCCCGAGGTCCATGCAACCAAAAGTTTGAACTTCTCCTCTGCCACCCTGCCAAATATGTTCCAACGGAGCATTGAAAGTTATGTGGATAAACGAATGGGTACAACATATGGCCCACCCAGCGGCAAAAAAATGACTATGTTTATTGATGACATTAATATGCCTGTGATCAATGAATGGGGTGATCAGGTAAATCTGTTCTTTAGCTCAGTCATTGAAGCAATTAAACTAAATTTATTTTGTGCGCAAAGTAATTTACTTTTAAAAGGAAAGTTGACACAAAATCCTTAAGCAAAAAAGAAATTTTGCAAAGGCATTCTATTCAGCAGTTTGCACAAAACCTCCATAAGGTAAATGTCTGCTTATTAAACAGGTAACGAATGAGATTGTCCGACAGCTGATGGAACAGAAGGGTTTCTACAATCTTGAGAAACCTGGCGAGTTCACCAACATTGTTGATGTACAGTTTGTCGCTGCTATGATTCATCCTGGTGGTGGCAGAAATGACATCCCTCAACGTCTCAAAAGGCAGTTTGTAATTTATAACTGTACATTACCATCAAATGCATCCATCGATAAAATCTTCAGAACTATTGCAAGTGGCTATTTTTGTGAGCAGCGTGGTTTTCCTGCAGAAGTTTGCAAGCTAGCCTCAGCTATAGTGTCAACCACTCGCAAATTGTGGCAGGCTACCAAGATTAAGGTACGTTAAATTAAATACCAACATCATGCAGTACATATTAGAATGGTGTATATAAGGAGCTAAATATAAATCAAGTGGTTAAGGCTGACAATTGGGAGAGAAAAAATAAGGAGTACAACGAGGAAGCAATAGAAACAGGAGTGACATGAGGGATATTTCATCGAGCATCATTTGTCTAAGGAAATGTCGAAAGTGCTTTACAACCTCAGTAGGTGCAAGGAAAATTGACACCAAGTGAACCAGGGAGAGATTAGACAGAGTCAAGAGATGGTTTTCAAAGAATTTTTTTATAGCTGGACAAAGGCTAAAACATTTAAAGAGTGAATTCCAGAATGCATAGGGCCATGTAAGCTCAAAGTTCTGACACCACTAATGATATAAATGTACAGAGTGATGAGTAGGGGAATGGACACAATGGGCTACATCTTTGCCACTTAGGTGGATAGCTTGAGTTGAGATATTTCTTGCCTCGATAGAAAGTCTCCTAAATGTCACAACCTTTGCTCTGGGGCAGGGGTGGGTACAGGGTAGAATTGGGCCTTCTGACCCAGGAAACAGAATGTAGGCAGCCATGGGGATGGCTGGTTGCTAAGCTGGACTGGCTATATAAGGCCAGTCCAGTTCTCTAGGATTTTGCCCCAGATATATTGAAGACTGTTAGTCCCTCGGGCCCTCGCCCCTCCCATCCCCCACCCACCCCTCATACCACTTCCTTGCTAACTCATGCGCCCTACCCACCATACATGGTCCCTCATAGTTCCCCACCCACCTCATAGCCCCTTAAAGACCCATGCCAACTCATGCCCCCACCCATCAACCATGGCTCCTCATATCCTCCATGTCAACTTACACTAACTCATAGCCTTTCCATACCCATTCACCAGTATACACTATGTACAGGACCAATAAGCCATATAGTATCAATGGCCTCTCCAGAATTTCATGGCAAAAACACCCATTCACAAACTTCTTGGGGGAAAAAAACTGCTGTTCCACAACTCTGTAAAAATGTCAATCAGACAGAGCTTTAAACTGTCAGTAAAACTTCATTCCTTAACATCTCTTAATCTTGTGCAAATAAACATTGACAGAAGAGATCAAAGAAAGAATACCTTCTTATAACCCCTTAAAGATCAATCAGCAAAATCAGCAGTTCTCCCCAGCCGTCAAAACGGAAGCCCCAATGAAAGAATCCTTTTATTTGTTTTGGCTGTCAGCCAAACGTGCATATTAATGATGGGTTTAAGAACCCTTTCAGTAGAACTGCCTCATTAAATCAGATTACCTCCAAGTGCTGGACAGGCACCCTGATTAAAAAGCTTAATATTGATGATAAACCCATTTTCAACAGCCGCAATACTGTTCCAAGTTGCTATCTTTAAACAGATTAAATAATAAATTTCAATGGAATGAAGAAAGGGTTGATTTAGCACAGTGGGCTAAACAGCTGGCTTGTCATGCAGAACAATGCCGGCAGCGTGGGTTCAATTCCCGTATTGGCCTCTCTGAACAGGCGCTGAAATGTGGCAACTAAGGCTTTTCACAGTAACTTCACTGAAGCCTACTTGTGACAATAAGCGATTTTTAAAAAAGAAACAATTTTATCTGCAACCCTGTTTCATGGTAAACTTAACATTTGTGATTGTACAAATTAATCTTTGTGGACATTGAACTGTGTATAACCAGCATCCAGGCTACAATCTCCTGATTTCACTTAAAGCAGGACCCCCACCTATTTTTCTCCAATGAGCATCTATCATCATTTTGAACACTTTAATCAAACCATTCCTTAATCGCCAATGTTCTAACAAGGGAAGCCTTATTTTTTCAAGCCTTTCTTTATATTCAATATTTCTCTTATAAGGCAACAATCTTATGAATCTGTGCTGCCCTGCCATCCTTGATTCATTACCCTCCCTGCGTTACGGAGCCCACAGTACTCCAGCTGTGGTATTTTAAGATATTACTTAGATTCACTATTACATCTCAATCTTTAGAGTATCTACCTCTTGCCATAAAACCTAGTATTACATTAGTTTTATCTTAATTGGCCTTATCAACTTGAGATATTGCTTTTAATGCCTTGTGAGTTGGAGTTCCAAAATCCTTCTGCTTTTCCACCACATCCAATCTTGCCCCAGATGTATTATTGTTATACTACATAACATTTACTTACATGGAATGCAGTTCAACAAATCAGATATACAGGTCAGCACAGCTGGAAAATTGGAATTGTTTCAAATCCAGTAAACAAACTTCCAACCTGACTCTTCTGAGAATGCAATTTGATGGCATTAAGGGCTTTTTTTTTTAGTTTGTATCGGCACCAGGGAACTTCACCCACCCCCAAGACATATTGGAAAGTAGCAGTCAAACTGCTTGTGATTTTCCAGTTTGTACTGTCAGTGGTCTAGAGTTCCTGCCACTGGTGCAAATTCAGAACAATATTCCAAAGTGTCTTTCTCTGCAGGGCCTCATCCATTCATTTCTAGAGTGGTCATTATCGATAGGCAACTTGTAAAACTTCAAGAGAAGGAACAGCATGAAGAGTGAAACTATGGAAAATGCACCCTGAAGAAAAGACAGTGATGGCCAAAGGGAAAGCATGCTAAGGAGGGACACATGTTACTACTTGTGAGCTAGCAGGTCTTCAGCGATGGAACAGATTAACGAGTTCACTGATCTCACTTTGTATCCTCGGTTTTTGGTCATTTTTTAATATAACTTTTGCCCCCAAAATTTTGTTTTACAGATGCTGCCCACTCCAGCCAAATTTCATTATATTTTTAACCTCCGTGACCTTAGTCGTATTTGGCAGGGAGTCCTAACTGTCACGTCTGAAATTTGCCAGTCTCCGGACGTGTTGGTGCCACTATTTCTGCATGAATGCACTCGTGTTGTTGCAGATAGATTTACCAATCAGCAGGACAAAGACTGGTTTGAGAGTACACTGAAAAAGGTTAAACAATATTTTTTCTACCAATCCAATCTGCCTCAAAAGAGTTTTTGAAGCAAAAGTTGCAACACTTGTAAACACTATTAGGTGGAATATAAGCACTCTGTGATAAATGTGCCATTTTAGATAAGTCCTTTATTAGTGAAGGATATATATTTCAGTGTGTGGTGTATTTAAGAGAATTAAAATGAACATATAAGCAACAATGCTCACCTTATTCCATGATGTGGAGATGCCGGCGTTGGACTGGGGTGAGCACAGTAAGAAGTCTTACAACACCAGGTTAAAGTCCAACAGCTTTGTTTCAAACACTAGATTTCGGAAGCACTGCTCCTTCCTCAGGTGAATGAAGAAGTATGTTCCAGAAACATATATATAGACAAAGTCAAAGATGCCAGACAATGCTTAGAATGCGAGCATTTTCAGGTAATTAAATCTTTACAGATGCAGAGATAGGAGTCACCTCTTTAACCTGGGGTTACCCCTATCTCTGGATCTGTAAAGATTTAATTACCTGCAAATGCTCGCATTCTAAGCATTGTCTCGCATCTTTGACTTTGTCTACATATATGTTTCTGGAACATATCTCTTCATTCTCCTGAGGAAGGAGCAGTGCTCCGAAAGCTAGTGTTTGAAACAAAGCTGTTGGACTTTAACCTGGTGTTGTAAGGCTTCTTACTGTGCTCACCTTATTCCAATATAAAAGTACCAGCCAAAATATCTGAACTAAATATTCTGCAGATATGAAATGTTTAGATTTTACTGAATTTACAATCGTAGTTTGTTGCTAAAAATATCTGAAAATATATTTGTCTTTCTTATTTTCCTATTTCTGTAAATTTATTTAAAATTTAGTGACCATTTGTACAATTTAGAATAACTATTATGTTTTTAAATCTTTGCAACCCATGTGCCACAAAGATGTGTTCATATTAAGAAATATTTACATATTTTGCTTAATTGTTGTTGAGGTAAGAGATCAGAACCACACTCTGAAGCAATCAGGTGCAATGTTTTATTTTTGGGCTTTACACTGAAATATGGTTTTGCAGTCTTGAGTGCTCGATTGGGTTTGATGTCATTTGTCTCCCACCAAGCATTTCCAATTAGCAAAGCATTTACCTTGGTATTTTGGTTGAATCTTTCATGTTCATTTTAGCTGAACATTGTTGCTTGACATCACATTAGTCTGTTTCTGTTAATTTCTCACTAATTCATAAAATGTAGGGAATTGGTATTAAATCCATATTTAAAAGCTTACAAGGGCCAGGAAAGAAAATTGTATTTAACCAGTGTGCTACATTCCTACAATGTAGACAGGGTGTTAACAATGTGGGGGTGGTAGAATGTTATCCGGTAACTATGTTCAAGAGTTTGCAAAGCATTAATGACACAATCAAAACAAGCATAAATTAATGGGGAAGAAATTCAATTCATCACTCTCTTGCTGTAAAGTCAGCAAAAGATCTTTGAGTTTTGTTGTATGATATGCCACACTTGCACCCATCTTATATAATTTCCTTACACATGCAAATTAGGGTTCTATGACAGGTATAGGACTCTAAATGCAAAATTCAGGTGCAAATTCATAGAGCTTGTACTGTGTGATCCAACTCTTTGTTAGTGTTGAGCAACTGTTGAGGGTAGCATGGTGGTTAGCATAAATACTTCACAGCTCCAGGGTCCCAGGTTCGATTCCCAGTTGGGTCACTCTCTGTGTGGAGTCTGCACGTCCTCCCCCTGTGTGCGTGGGTTTCCTCCGGGTGCTCCGGTTTCCTCCCACAGTCCAAAGATGTGCGGGTTAGGTGGATTGGCCATGCTAAATTGCCCGTAGTGTCCTAATAAAAGTAAGGTTAAGGGGGGGGTTGTTGGGTTACGGGTATAGGGTGTAGGGTGGATACGTGGGTTTGAGTAGGGTGATCATGGCTCGGCACAACATTGAGGGCCGAAGGGCCTGTTCTGTGCTGTACTGTTCTATGTTCTATGTTCTAACCACCCAGCAACCCTAAAAATTCCAATTAATGTCGCCCAGAAAGAAGCTAAGGAATTTTTCAGTCTTTCCATTTGTGGGCCCAAGTTTAAGAAAGATTCTCTTGCCCGTTGCTGTTGCATTTGAGTACCTAGCCCCTACCCATACCACCCAACCTCCGCCTACTCGCACCACTGGTTGCCACTCCTCCCATCATAAGCTAGAGAGGTGTAGCAGGAGTCAATTTCCCCACCCAGTAAGGTGAAGGAGGGTTTCTTCTTATGACCAGAATTCATTGACAACATTTAAGTGAGGCTCAAAATCAGACTTGGTTCATGTCACATGCCAGCTAGGACTCATGCACAGAGCTTCTCCTGGTGCAATTTTAATTTCTGATCCATTTTTGAAATCAGATTATTAATCTATCCTGTTCCCATATAGACCACCCTTGAGGATCACGGGGATGATATTTTTGCAAATATTCAGCAAGAAGCGTTCTTTGTTGATTTTTTACGTGATGCTCCGGAGCCCACAGGGGATGAGCCAGATGATATGGAATTGGAAGCTCCTAAAATTTATGAACCAATTCCTTCATTTGATCTGTTGGCTGGGCGTCTTCAAATATATATGGAGCAGTATAATGAAGCCATCAGAGGTGCAAATATGGATTTGGTGTTCTTCAAGGTACTTGTATCATATTTTCTTTAGTGATGCAAATTGTGGATGTCTGATATAACCAATGACTAACATACGAATTAGGAGCAGGAGTAGGCCACTTGGCCCTTCAAACTTGTTCCACCATTCAATAAGATCATGGCTGATCTGATTGTAACCTCAACCTGCCTACCTTCAATGACCTTCCACCCCCTTGTTAACCAAGGATCTATCTACCTCTGCCTTAAAAATATTTAAAAACTCTGCCTCTACTGTCTTTTGTGGAAGAGAGTTCCAGAGACTCACATCCCTCCAGAGAAAAAGAACCCTATCCTCCTCACCTCTGTCTTAAATGAGTGACCCTTATTTTTAAACAGTGACCCCTCGTTCTGGATTCTCCCGCAAGAGGAAGCATCCTCTCCACATCCTCCCAGTCAAGACCCCTCAGGATCTTAAAGATTTAAATTAAGCCACCTCTTACTCTTCTAAACACCAGAATACAACTATTCCTCATAATGCAACCCACCCATTCCTGGCATTAGTAGAGATGTGGTCCCACCCATGACTGAAGCATAACCTCCCTACTTTTAGAATGAATTCCTCCCACAATAAATAATAACATTCTCTTCACTTTCTTAATTGCTTGCTGTACTTGCATATTAGCCTTTTGTGATTTATGTGCTAGGACACCCAGATCCTTCTGAATCTCAGAGATCTATAATTTCTTACCATTTGGATAAGTTTATTTTTTAGTCTTTCTATAAAATGGACAATTTCACATTTTTCCACATTATACTCCATTCGCTAGATCTTTGCCCACTCACTTAACCTATCTATATCCCTTTGTAGCTTCCTTATCTCCTCTTCACAGTTTAATTTCCTATCTTTGTATTAACAGTAAATTTTGAAGCCATACCTTTGATTCCTTCATCCAAGTCATTTATATAAATTGTAACGAATTGAGACCCCAACACTGGTCCCAGTGGTTACATCCTGCTACCCAGAAAAAGATCAATTTATGCCAACTTAATTTGTCATGTCTGCAGCGACTCTCACAAACTTCTACAGATGTGCGATGGAGAGCATCCTATCCGGCTGCATCATAGCCTGGTATGGCAACTGCTCGGTCCAAGATCGCAAGAAACTGCAGACTGTGGTGAACTCAGCCCAACGCATCACACAAACTTGCCACCCCCACATTGATTCTGTATATACCTCTCGCTGCCTCAGGAAGTCAGACAGCATTATCAGAGACCCCTCCCACCCAGGCTTTGCCTTAATCCAGACCCTTCCATCAGGCAGAAGGTACAGAAGTCTGAAGACTCGCACATCCAGCCATAGGAACAGCTTCTTCCCCACAGTTACAGGACTCCTCAACTACTTCCCCTCAGACTGATCTGTTCCCTGTAAGAACACTATTCACAACACCCTATGCTGCTCTTGCTCATGTATTTACTTTGTTTGCTTTGTTTGGCCCCTTGTTCCGTACTGTAACCAATCACTGTTTTGTCTATGTACCATTTATCAATGTCCTCTGTTGATTATTCTTGTGTCTACTATGTACGAGCCTCGGCCGCAGAAAAATACTTTTCACTGTACTTCAGTACAGTGGGCAGCAGGGTAGCATGGTGGTTAGCATCAATGCTTCACAGCTCCAGGGTCCCAGGTTCGATTCCCGGCTGGGTCACTGTCTGTGTGGAGTCTACACGTCCTCCCCCTGTGTGCGTGGGTTTCCTCCGGGTGCTCCGGTTTCCTCCCACAGTCCAAAGATGTGCGGGTTAGGTGGATTGGCCATGCTAAATTGCCCGTAGAGTCCTAATAAAAAAAAAGTAAGGTTAAGGGGGGGGGGTTGTTGGGTTACGGGTATAGGGTGGATACGTGGGTTTGAGTAGGGTGATCATGGCTCAGCACAACATTGAGGGCCGAAGGGCCTGTTCTGTGCTGTACTGTTCTATCTATGTGACAATAAATCAAATCAAATTCTGTTAGCTAGTTAATCTTCTTCTAATCATCCAATAAGTTACCCCCCTACACCATGACATTTTATTTTCCGCAATAACTCTTGGTGTGGCACCTTTTAAAATCCCTTCTTGAAACAGAAGTACAATTCACCAATGGTTTCCCTATATCCATAGTACATAAGACTCCTTAAAAGAATTCCAATAAGATTAAACATGATTTCCATGGCACAGTGCCATGATAACACTGTTGCCAAGGACCCAGGTTCGATTCTGGCCTTGGGTGACTGTGTGGAATTTGCACGTTCTCCACGTGTCTGCATGGGTTTCTGCCGGGTGCTCAAGTTTCCTCCTACAGTCCAAAGATGTGCACGTTTGGTGGATTGGCCATGCTAAATTGCCACTTAATGTCCAAAGATGTGCAGGTTTGGTGGATTGGCCATGCTAAATTGCCACTTAATGTCCAAAGATGTGCAGGTTAGGTGGATTGGCCATGCTAAATTGCCACTTAATGTCCAAAGATGTGCAGGTTAGGTGGGGTTACAGAGATAGGGTGGGGGAGTAGGCCTAGTTGGGTGCTCTTTCAGAGGGTTGGTGCAGAAGCGATGGGCTGAACGGCCTCTTTCTATTCCATAGGGATTCTATGGAAATCCATGGTGACTCTGGCTGGTTGTCTTGAATTTTTATAAGTGTTCTGCCATTACATCTTTAATAATAGCTTCGGAAGTTTTCCCTCTGACAGATGTTAAGCGATCTGGCCTGTAGTTTCCTGCTTTCTGTCTCCCTACCTATCCAATGGAACCATAAGCCCATAAGACATGGGAGCAGAAGTAGGCCATTTGGCCCATCGGCTCTGCTCCGCTATTCAATAAGATTATGACGGAACCTTCCCAAATCTAAAGAATTTTGGAAAATTAATACCAACACATTAACTATCTCACTAGCCACTTCTTTTAAGATTCTAGTCTGAAGTCCACCCAGACCCAAGGATTTGTCAGCCTGCAGCCAAAACAAATATGCTCAGTACCACTTCTCTGGTGATTATAATTTCTCTGAGTTCCTCCCTCCCTTCTATTTCCTGATTAACAGCTATTTCTGGGACGTTACTTGTATCCTCTATAGTGAAGACTAGAGGCTAAGAATTAATAACATTCTTTGCTTGGAAATATTTATATCTTTGCAATCACTGATGAAACTAATAGGTTTTCATTAAGTCCCTTAATGTCCTAAATAACGATTGTTAAACTGACACTAGATAAGCAGCCCTGCTGCTTCGGTGATCACATTCTTTTGTCCTTGTTCTTCCCTTTAAGGTAAATGACCAGTTCCATTGTTGTGTCGCTGGTGAAGCTTAAAACCACGTTCATCGTGGTGGGGTTGGAGCTAAATGGGGCATTGTACAAATGAGCATGCAGGACGAAGGCCTCACAATAGACAAGTTAATCTGTCACTGCACTTTTCAGATGGACCTGCTGCATTTTTCCCAGCAGATTAACATTGCTAGGATTTACACTTTTTGTTTGTGTTACGTGTATTTATACTTTTTTTTTTACATCAATGTATTAACATGCTGTAAAAATGTATTATCTGCAAAATAAAAACTGGCAACGTTATCTTGCTGCCAGGTGCTAGATTAGTATTTCGGATGTGACTCTTATTAGCTTCCATTTTAGACCATGTACGGTCAACTTAGTTTACTCGAGTTTGCAAATGTAATTATTTGTTGTTAAAAGGATGCCATGATACATTTAATGAAGATATCCCGCGTTATTCGGACTCCACAAGGAAATGCTTTGCTGGTAGGCGTTGGTGGATCTGGAAAACAGAGCCTTACTCGACTGGCTTCTTATATTGCAGGATATCAAAGCTTCCAGATTGTGCTCACAAGGTAAAAGTATTTTGCAGTGCGTTTGATTAATCCACTAGCTTTGTTACATTATCTCCTTTTATTACTCTATAGTGGATGCAGGAGTAGATTCTATCCTTACTGTTAACACCTTTTGGCCTCAGAACCAGATAATGGATGTAAACACATGTAGTTGAAGAATGGTTTTGCAAGTATATATATGATGTGAAAGTAAATGCTGGGGGATGTGTTGTATTTCTTTTGTAGCTGGCTCAGTATGTTTTAAAATAGAGAAAGTGATAAAGCAATGTTGAATTTCAACCAAATAACTACTGAGACTTATTGATGCTGAGGCCATGTCATGCTGCATTGAAAACGAAGAAGATCATCAGGAAATCCAGAATAGTAAATGCAGCAGAATATTACAAAGGAAACTTAAATAAAAATGTTCAGGATATGAAATAAGGAGTCATTACTTACATCTTGCTTTAGATGAATCACATCTGTTATACAAATACGGAGCAGAATGTTACATTCAGAGAGTGCAGTGGCGGATGGTGTTTGTAGCAAGTTTCCTGCTCATCGACAGGTCAAATTCTCATGCACGATCTTCCGCTTGAAACCATATTAATTATGCATAGACAAGCTGCTTGCTGAATTGCGGTCAGGCACCCATCATCACCTCAAGTTCCTGGAGCCATATTTACACGGCACCTGAACTGTGTGGCCGTGACTTCAGGAGATGGGCCCAAGGAACAAAAACAGTGCATCAAGGTTTAGCCATGGCTCACTGGAGGCTTTAATTAGAGGTGTCCGGTAGTACCTGGAGGTTCTTTTTCCCAGGCATTGATCCAGGACGTCCACCAATTTCACCTCACAGGCCTGACAGGCAGTCGCGAAGGAGTTTGATTCTGTGGGCAACTGCCAGAGAAACGCCATCCAGTGTAGGAACAGGAACAAGGAACAGACTCCTATTTATTCAGACTCCTATTTATTGACTACAGCTCCGCCTTCAACACCATAATCCCAGCCAAGCTCATATCAAAGCTCCAAAACCTAGGACTTGGCTCTCCACTCTGCAACTGGATCCTTGACTTTCTGACCAACAGACCACAGTCAGTAAGAATGAACACCAACACCTCCTCCACAATAGTCCTCAATACCGGTGCCCCGCAAGGCTGCGTACTTAGCCCCCTACTCTACTCCCTGTACACACACGACTGCATGGCAAAACTTGGTTCCAACTCCATCTACAAGTTTGCTGACGATACGACCATAGTGGGCCAGATCTCGAATAACGAGTCCGAATACAGGAGGGAGATAGAGAACCTAGCGGAGTGGTGTAACGACAACAATCTCTCCCTCAATGCCAGCAAAACTAAAGAGCTGGTCATTGACTTCAGGAAGCAAAGTACTGTACACACCCCTGTCAGCATCAACGGGGCCAAGGTGGAGATGGTTAGCAGTTTCAAATTCCTAGGGGTGCACATCACCAAAAATCTGTCCTGGTCCACCCACGGCGACGCTATCACCAAGAAAGCACAACAGCGCCTATACTTCCTCAGGAAACTAAGGAAATTCGACATGTCCACATTAACCCTTACCAACTTTTACAGATGCACTATAGAGAGCATCCTATCGGGCTGCATCACAGCCTGGTATGGCAACTGCTCGGCCCAGGACCGCAAGGAACTTCAGACAGTCGTGAATACCACCCAGTCCATCACACGAACCTGCCTCCCAGCCATTGATTCCATCTACACCTTCCGCTGCCGGGGGAAAGCAGGCAGCATAATCAAGGATCCCTCCCACCCGGCTTACTCACTTTTCCAACTTCTTCCATCGGGCAGGAGATTCAGAAGTCTGAGAACACGCACGAACAGACTCAAAAACAGCTTCTTCCCCACTGTCACCAGACTCCTAAATTACCCTCTTATGGACTGACCTCATTAACACTACACCCATGTATGCTTCATCCGATGCCAATGCTTATGTAGTTACATTGTATATATTGTGTTGCCCTATTATGTATTCTCATGTATTTTCTTGAATTCTGTTTAATTCCCTTTTCTCCCCATGTACTGAATGATCTGTTGAGCTGCTTGCAGAAAAATACTTTTCACTGTACCTCGGTACACGTGACAATAAACAAATCCAATCCAATCCAATCCAAGTGAAGACTCTCATTATGGCATTGTACACTCTAAGTGTCACACAGCTCAGAGACCTCCAGGGGTCAGGCACAGGCCTTTGGAAACCCAAAGGGAAGAGGATCAGCAGTTGGACTATCCCAGGCCATCCACCCAAGTGACTCTGAACTTGTCCAGATGATCCCAAACCGCTCAGTGTAAGCTGCACAGGCCAAGAAGAGTCCACCTGCACCACAGCAGGGGACTTCAAATAGGGCAGAACTCTTCTGGTCACGGTCCTCAAGAGAAAACCCACCAAAGTAGTCAAAGACAACAAGGCACAGCAGTCAGCAGGCTGCCTCCACCGTTGCAATGGATTTCTGGGATGGCCCACCAAGGAATGGTAGGGTTAGAAAGATTAAGAAACATTGATACCACTTCTGGCTCACGGATGTTCAGTCACTGTTTGTATCATGTAACTTTGTAAATTCATTTGTTGTTCATGACAATGGTCTCACTATTTAAAAGTGCTTGTCACATGCATCTATGTGGCCACTTAGGTTGACATAAGCTCCCACTCATTGATTGCCTCCTTTTGCCAGCATCACATTCACGTGGTGTCCAGCTGACTCATTTTAGTTATTTGCCTAAAGTGTAGTGTCAGAGAGATGTGTGAAGCTCTTTATTGAAAGCGACTGAAAATTGGATTATGAACTTTTATCTTCAAGACACCATGGAGTTATGTGTACTCAATTGCCTCGAAGGGTTAACAGTAGTGTTGACTCAACTTCAAATAATTGTCTTCATTGTTAGTGCCAATGCATGAGACCTGCAGCCATTATGGTATCTCCATCCATGTGTGCATCTCTGTGACCTCAAGGTATATCTCATTCAGGAGGCCACAATTACAAACTGTCCAGGTGATGGAGGGCTTGCACTGCTGTGCTGCCTTTCATTTCCCTGAGCAGCTAATTACAGTTTTGGTTGCTAACCTTTTCCAAGATTAGGACCTGGTGAAAGCTGAGGGTTGGAGGCCTAAGGTAGAATGCTGGCCCTGCTCTCAATGTGAGTGGTTGTAGAAGCCTTTCAGATCACCGGTATGCCACTAAGGGATTTGAGAAATGTGCTTGGTCCCCTTGCCTGTTCCTTACTCTGCCTGGAACCTTGGGATTATCAATACCTCACGCATGTCTCCTCCATCGGGTCACTCTGATGGCATACTCTCATGGAAGCTCACCATCATCTTCCTTCTCAGCTTCATGCCCTTTCAGATCTTCATCATCCGAGGAGTTCTCAGCCTCCTTCATATTCTCCTCTGGCAGGCCATCTCCCTTTTTAGGTACAGGCTGTGCAGGGTGCTACACACCACTATTATGCATGAGATTCTCTGTGGAGAGTACTGTAGGGCCCCATTTGAGCAGTCCAAACATCTTTTCAGTGGGAACCCCTTATCACCAAGCAGCCAGTCCTATAAATGCTGCGGCCCTTCAAATATTTGAGACATCAGGGACGTGGATGTAGATGTCATGGGAACTACCATAGTACCTGGAACAGATGTACTTCTGATGATTGTACACCAACTGCACATTTATGGAGTGGAACCCTTTGCTGTTAATGAACATCTGGGACTGTTGCCATGGAGCTCTCAAACCACACATCTGCAATCGATTGCACCCCGTATTCTAGGGAAGCCTGAGATAGCCGCGAAGCCCTGGAATTTAGCAGCTCAATTGTTTTAATCCAGTGTGAACCTCACATAATCATGAGCCCTAGTGTAAAGGGCATCCATTGCCTTCTTGATACATTCATGTGTTAAGGACTGAGAAATACCACATAAAGAACGAAGAACAATACAGCACAGGAATAGGCTTTCTGGCCCTACAAGCCTGCGCTGATCACGACATAGGTCCCCTGTGAATCCTTGAAATTATCTTCTGGCATTAGAATTGTATAATATTGACCATCAGGAGCAGTGGAAGGGGATGTCCTCCCAATTCACATGACATTAGATTCTCTCGCAGAACCTGGCAGATATGAACGACCACATAGTTGATATTTGGAGGCTTTCATTGATAATCTTGCAGATGTCCAGAAGCTGTGCTTCCTTCATGGTTGGCTCCATCTTCCACTCTCACACTGATCTAATTTAATGCTCATGTTGATCAACTTCATCGTGACACCACTGACACCTGCAGTCTCATGTTAAAGTGCTCCAAATATCAGTGACTCCAATTGCACCTTCTCAAAATACTCTTCCAGACTTCTATCAGCTTAGAGTTGATTTCGATTTTGTTATTTGATGCAGTTTCAGGGTGCTCCCTGAGACCGCTCCTGAGTTCAGCCGTGGGTCCCTCCCATACTGCCTCAGCAACACCCCATGCAGATCCTTTTCCAGTTTTGATTTTAAATTATGTCACAATTTTGAGGTCTCAAGATGGTGACGCTGCATTTTTACTTCGAGACCAGCATTGACCCTCCTTTGGATATTCCTCAGACTTCACGATGTACAGGTAGAACTTCCTCCTGTGATTTTCCAGCTGGCATTTAAACTGATAAGTGTGATCTGATAGCCATGGCAGAGTCGTGGCTGCAGGAAGACGTAGATTGGGACCTGAATGTTGAAGGGTATGTACCATTTTGGAAGGACAGGAAGTGATGTAAAGGTGGAAGGACGTCTCTGTTAATTAATGAATGTATTAGTGCATTGGAGAGGGATGACCCAAGTTCAGGAAACCAGGATGTAGAAGCAGTTTCGGTTGAGTTAAGAAATTATAAAGGCAAAAGTCACTTGTTGTGTAGAGTGGTGTAGAGGTCCCTTAATTGTAACGACGTGGTAGAACAGTGTAAAAATGAGATAATGGGAGCTTGTCAGAAAAGTTTGTTGTCAAAAACAATTTGGACCAGGGAACCAACATGTTAAAACCTGTTGTATGGTATTCTGCGCCTGTTCCTTTTCCTTTCATCAATAAACCCCTTTGTTAACTACTTGAAGCCACCAGTGTGAGACTCAAGTCACCACAGCATCCCTCTTGCCTTCCCCACCTAACACCACTCATGGGTCGATGTGAAGCCTTTCCTTTGTGTGTCACACTAACACCTCCCGTCTTTCCTAATCCAGAGTCTGCATGCATCTCTTCACAATAATACAATCCAAATCCTATCAACTCTCCTCTGTATCTGCGTTCTAGTGTCCCATGTCAGGCTCCAACTTCCCCACGGCATCTTCCTTTTGCTGGGTATCATGCCCAATCCCCCCCCCCCCCCCACTCCCCCTGTGCTCCACACACCACCGTACCCACTTCACCCTCATGTATTAGTCTTATTCTCTGTCTACCCCTTTCACTCTCATGTTTCCAACATCCATTCTCCACAGCAACCCCGCCACCCCCCCCCCCCCCCCCCCCCCCCCACCCCCCACCCGCACACCTCACCGGATCGTTATGCTTGTCTCTTTTGTAGAGTGCCGCACAGCCTGAAGCCCACAGCACACAATGTTAGCACCAAACAGTAGCCCGACAGCCACGAAGAGCAGCCCAGCTCAACACCCGTGGCACCCACCATGAGCAATCCATGCATAAACCCCCAATAATGTAGCATCACTGAGGACCCGGTGCAGCTCTGTTGCAGGTAGGCTCTGAATGTTGCACTCACCTTGAAGTCATGAGTGAAGTGAGGGTGGAATGTTGCACGTCACTTATATCCAGTCGTGAATCAGATTTGTCCAATTTCCCACTGGGGCGACACGTAATTGGTCATTCTGTAGTGATAGGTATCTTGTGTAAAATCAAAAGGTAGACTCCCAGTTGCCTTAGTTCACCATCCAGCTTTGAAAAAGAGTCATCCAGCCTCAAAACTTCAACCCCCTTCTCTCTCTACAGATGTTGTCAGACCTGCTGAGATTGTCCAGCATTTTCTGTTTTTGTTTCACCATACAGCTGTTTCCACTTTCTTATTTATTTTCTCCAAACTCCAATATATTTCCCCTTCATACTTCCTCCATCCTTGATAATATAAATTCATGTAAACATATCAGATGGATGTTGAATATATGGAGCCTTTAGCTGTCTGGATCATACTGTCTGCAATTTATTTTCTTAACCTCTGGATTTACCTTTTTACAAAATATTTTCTGAACCTTTGATCAACCATTCGGTCACCACTTGTCGTCTCTCTCTCTGTTTGGTGTCTGTTTTCCATATGCCTGTAAGTGAAGAAACATTCTTTGTGGTAAAGGCACTATAGTTTCTGCGTAATCTGTGTTTGCATAATTTAAATATCATATTTATGTTTTAGAACTTATAATATAGGTAATCTTATGGATGATCTGAAGATTCTGTACCGCACAACTGGACAAAAAGGAAAAGGTGTGGCATTCATATTTACAGACAATGAAATAAAGGATGAATCCTTCTTGGAATACATGAACAATGTTCTAGCCTCAGGTGAGGTCTCAAACCTCTTTGCTCGAGATGAAATTGATGAAATTACCCAAGACTTAATCCCAGTAATGAAAAAGGAGTATCCAAGGCGGCCACCAACTGTTGAAAATCTCTACGATTACTTCCTTTCACGGGTGCGCAGCAATCTGCATGTGATTCTTTGTTTTTCTCCTGTTGGGGAGAAATTCCGCACTCGTGCATTGAAATTTCCTGGTCTAATCTCTGGCTGCACTATGGACTGGTTTCAGCGTTGGCCCAAAGATGCTCTTGTTGCAGTCGCTCAACATTTCCTATCTTCATATAGAATAGAGTGCACACCACAAGTTAAGCAGAGTGTTGTGAACACCATGGGAACATTTCAAGATACTGTGGCAGAGAAATGTGTTGAATACTTTGAACGATTTAGGCGTCAGACCTATGTGACTCCCAAGTCTTACTTATCTTTTATTGGAGGCTACAAAACTATCTATGGAGAGAAGTTTAGTTACGTGGAAATGCTGTCCAACAGAATGGAGACAGGTACAGATTTATCTATTTAATTAGTAAGCCATGGTCACGTTCTGTAAATATCTACAAATAGTAAATTCTGGCATTTATTTGTGTAGCTGCCGTTTAGTTACTTACTTGTGTTTTCTTTTATTGATTCAGAAAATTGATAAGTGGAGTCTGAATTGGTTGAATAATTTAGTCATTAATTAAACTGCAAGGAATGTCAAGAAAACTTGTTAATTTGTCCTACAGGTAAAAGAAAATGGGCTGGATTATTTTGCCCCACACACCGCAAGATCGCCAACATGTAAAGGTCCATTGACCTGGGTGGGAATTTCTGGTCACCGTGCAGGCGCGGCCGGAGAATCCCGCCCAATGTCTCACGTTGTGCAGACCAGTCTTCACTATTTTGTAGATTTAAAGGTGACTGCCAACAGCCTAATGCAGTTGGGTGACAATCAGCTAAAGGTTCTATCAATCATACATTATAAATCATGCTGAAATAAGAACCAAAAGGGATGAACAATTGTGGAATCGGTTTGTTCGAACCAAAAAGATTCATCAATTATTATGTGTGGAATCTTACCAAAAATGGGTGTCAGTTCCAGTGAGAAAACTGGAATGAACCGGCACTGTGGTTCCAACATCTGAAGACAGGAGGACCAATGCTGGTGCAGTCTCAAACGGGGTTGGTTCATCTGTGATGCTGCTCCCTGTACAGTTAAGGGCCCAGGCTCCCCCTTCCTCAGCAGGGCATTGAACCTGGCCGCATGCAGCAGCAGTCTCGGTCTTTGCTGCTGCTCTATCGCAAGTAATAGAAATGCCAACTCAATAGACTCCATGACTCTCTAGAATTATGCACTGAAACAGGAGGAAATCAGGGTGAGCGGTGAGGATTCCTGAAAAATCCCTGGGCGCAATTCTCCGCACTCACGACGGTGCGGAGAATAGCGGGCGGCGTAAATTTTTACGGCCACGCTGGTCCGACGCCCTCCCGCTATTCTCCCCCCCCCGCCACGCCCACCTCCCGACACGAATCGCTGCCCGCCGTTTTTTTACAGCGAGCAGCGATTCTTAGCTGGCCTGGGCCGAATTCCAAGGCCACCGATCGCGGTCAGCGGGTACTTACCCCGCGCACTCTTTATCCTTCCGCCGCCCCGCTGTATCCATTCGCGGGGTGGCTGAGGGGCATACCGGCCCGCGCATGCGCGGGTTTCACGCAAATGCGTGATGACGTCATCCGCGCATACGCGGGTTGGAGTCGTCCAATCCGCGCATGCGTGACTGACGTCATCTGACGCATCAGCCGTTGCTAACTCTGGCTAGCGGGCTTAACGAAATTTGTTAAGCCCGCGATGCCGGAGTTCACGGCCGCGGGATGCTAGCCCCGACCGGGGACCAGAATCGGTTCCCGGTCGGGGGGGCGGAGGCTGGCGTCAAACCCGCCCGTTTTTGACGCCAGCCTCACGATTTCTCCCGGGTGCGGAGAATCACGCCCCCTGTCTCTCAGGCCCCTACTCCTCTGCGACCTCCAACATGTGCTTTCTCCTTAGTGAGTGCCTCTCCCCTGAGCCTCACACACTCCCCTCTCACACTGGTATATCACCATTCCTGTCATAGAGTCATGCAACACTGAAAAGGCCCTTCGGCCTATCGAGTCTGTCAGTCAAAAATGGCCACCTTTACTATTTTAATCCCATTTCCCAGCACTTGGCCCATAGCCATGTTTACTTTGGCATCGCAAGTGCAAATCTAAATACTTCTTAAATAATATAAGGGTCTCTGGCTCCATCATCCTTTCAGACAGCGGGATCGGCGGGCCCCCTGCGCCGGTCGGCGGGTCCCCCGCGGCGATTCTCCGGCCCGCGATAGGCCGAAGTCCCGGCGCTGACAGACCTTTCCCGCCGGCGGGAATAAAAGCACGTCTGGTGCCGCTGGGATTGGTGGCGCGGGCGGGCGCCAGGGTCCTGGGGGGGGCAGGGCAATCTGGCCCCAGGGGGTGCCCCCACGGTGGCCTGGCCCGCGATCGGGGCCCACCGATCAGCGGGCGGGCCTGTGCTGTGGGGGCACTCTTTTGCTTCCGCCACGCCATGGCCTTCACCATGGCGGGGGCGGAAGAGATTCCCTCCCCTGCGCATGCGCCGGTATGACATCAGCAGCCGCTGACGTTTTTCACAGATGGAGAGGGAGGGCTCAAAATCACCCTCTCTATAGCTTTTTAGTTCTTTGATGGGAAGTAGCATCACTGGGCCAGCATTTATTGTCCATCCCTAGTTGCTCTTGTACTGAATGGTTTGGTAGGCCATTTCAGAGCCAATAATGTTGCTGTGTGGATTTGGGTTACATGGAGGTCAGACCAGGAAAGGGCGACAGATTTCCTTTCCTAAAAACCATTGGTAAACTGGATGGGTTCCTACAACAATGGCAGCATGTTGGTTAGCACTGATGTCTCAGAGCCCCAGGGTCCTGGGTTCAATTCCTGCCTTGCGTCACTGTCTGTGTGGAGTTTTCACGTTCCCCCCATGTTTGCGTGGGTTTCCTCCTGGTGCTCTGGTTTCCTTCCACAGTCCAAAGATGTGCAGGTTTGGTGGATTGGCCTTTATAAATTGCCCCTTAGTGTCACAAAGATGTGCAGGTTAAGTGGATTGGCGATGATCAATGGCTGCGGGGATAGGGCAGGGGAGTGGACCTAGGTAGGGTGCTCTTTCAGAGGTTTGGTGCAGACCTGTTAGGCTGAATGACCTCCTTCTGCATTCTATGGACAATTGTTTCATAGTCAAAATTATTCTGAATTACTAGTCTAATGACAACACTGTGTCACCACCTCCCCTGCATATTTGCTGCCTCATGATTTATGATCAACTTGTTGGGAGGATGCTACTTTAATCAAATATTAAGAAAATATTAATGGGGGAATAAACCAGATTTTAAATCAAATCTATTGCAAATAGGATTTGAACTGGTTTGGAACACTAGGCAGTATCCTTATTGTTAGCATGGTGACCAAACATTTCATTGATGATTTCCAATAAGTAACCACTATTCTGTAAAGCAAGTCACCAACTCTCTTGCACTCATCAGGAAATATGTTGTAGAGATGCCGGTGTTGAACTAGGGTGAGCACAGTAAGAAGCCTTACAACACCAGGTTAAAGTCCAACATGTTTGTTTCAAACACCAGTTTCCGGAGCACTGCTCCTTCCTCAGGTGAATGAAGAGGTATCCAGCAGTTGGGGAACAGGATTGGAGCATGATTCACCTCTGGAGGAAACCGGAGCAAGGAGCAGTGCTCCGAAAGCTAGTGTTTGAAACAAACATGTTGGACTTTAAGCTGATGTTGTAAGACTTCTTACAGGAGATATGTGTGATACCACAATCTCAGGCTCAGCTCTACAATCGCATGCCCATATGAACCACAGTGCACTTGCATGAGACAAGAGAAATCAAAAAGAATTTTGGACATGAGGTTATCCCAGTGTTTAATACAGTAGTGAAAGCTCTCATTAAATTTTAGGATTCAGGTTTTAATAGCGTTTTCACCATCACTATGCATTACACAGTATATCAAGTTTGATCATTGTAAAGGGCAATCCATTTTACAGTTAGAAGAGGTAGATGGCATGCAGACTGATAAAGAGCGGAAAAGAAGAAAAATATGGGCAAAAGAAGAAAGCTAGAGAAAGAGAAGAGCATCGATCCCATTTGGTTGTTTCTTGCACCCCTTTTGACACACAGATTAGCACTTTTATTCATATTTACCTACATAGCCTTTATTGATGCCTCAGGTATATCTTTCACAAATGAAAATCTTGCACCTATAATCTGTCTGATGTTAACCATCTTTTATAAGAAGTTGGTGTCTCTGTAGAATGCATTTAAATTCAGCAATATGCCACACCCAAAATGCCAACTGTCATCATCCAGTATATTTTGTTAATTCAAAAGAATAATTAATATCACGATACAAATCCTTGTATACAAGGTCCTTTTACCTTTTCCCACAGCTCCCCTTGTCTTTGTATCCTGTACTTTGCCTTCATCCAAAATGGAGCCTGGGAGAGTTTGGGGTGGGGGGTGATGCTGCTCTCCATGACGTAGCCAAGCAGACCACTACAGGTCTGCAAGAGTAGCCTGAGGTGACTTCTTCCTGATTGTTACTTCTCCTATGCATAGGTTTTTCTTCTTGGTGTCTGATTTGAAGAACGGTAAAATGGAAATATTAGGAAAGAAAGTCAAGCATGTATTTCCCATTTCTGGGCAGGAAACAAGGGACCAAATTACTAAAATATGAGCATGATTTGGGGTAATGTTGTCTACAGTTAAGCCAACTTCCATTTGTATGCCAACAACACCAATCATCAACTTTGAGATCACAAACGCACTGCTCGTCAGGACCCTGGATCTTGAGATCGCAGCCCAATTTTCAACAGACCCTATCTACACCAGTTGGGGAACAGGATTGGGGCATGATTCACCTCTGGAGGAAACCTAAATTCAGCAGGGCAATTTGAACTCAGTGCTGACCCCATTTTCCATGGAGCAAGGGTGTTATCCACCAATGTGCCTTTTTTTTCAGAGGAGATATAAATGTTTGTAAAGGGTGGATAAGGTCTATGGAACTTTCATGCCCATGGTGGATACTGGTTGAATTGGCATGGAGGGGTATAAAAGCATAGGTGATGGGTGGCGGGAGCGCATGGGTTGATATGAGTTGGCATTAGTTGGCTTAGGGCAGTAAGAAACCATGGGGATGAGTGGAGGGCATGGATTGTCATGGAAGAAATGAAGGGCATTGGGCGTGGGTGGGAAGCCTGGGTTGGGATAAGTGCAGGGAGGGTTGACAGGGTGTGAAGGGTAAGGGCAAGAGGGTCTTATTGAATAAAATAAGAGGGATAAATTCCAATAAAACCATGATGGGCCTTTTAACCAGCCCATTTTGGCACTCACAACCACTTTATCCATCGCTGAAATGTTTCAAGGGGTGGTTGACCTGATCCCAGGCCCATCCCCCACCCCCAAGAAATGAAAATCCCACAAATCAGGGCACAGTTTCCCAAGCTGGGTGCAGTGAGCCAGAAAATTTCCCAACTCCGCACACCTGCCTTGCGATAGAGATCTGCTGGGCTTTAGCCTCAGATCAGCAGAAACATTATTTTAGCTTAGTATTGAAAGATGAAATCCATCCTGTTTGAGCACATGTACATTCAGACATGGCCTCGGTTGAATGTATTCGCCAAACAATGACATCTCTCAGTGTAACATTCTCTCTCAGCTCCACTGAAGGGTGAATCTAGATTATGTTATTAACTCTCAGACAGGGTTTGACTTGAAATGAGAATATTGCCAACTTGGTCAAGGTGACATGAATGCAATGTAAAATGAATCCAAATTTTACAGTGTATGAATTTGCAGGCAGCCCAATATTTTTTACAAGCTTCCCTACCTTCCGGTGGTGGGGATATAACATCCAGCCCAATATGTCTGAAAATCCAAATAAAAGACCCCATGTCACAGGTACAGTGCTAACAGACTCCTAGTTCTGCATATTACCTGAAATTAGAACTAGCTATTTTTTAAAAAGCAGGTTGCAATAAATGCCGGATTGTAGTTACCCAAGGAGCCCATTACACTACTTCTGAACACCTTAAGATGTACGATGTCGATATAGCTCTTGAAGAAATGTGACTTTTAATGTTCTGAGTTAGTTTGCAATTTTCAGAAAACTGGGTTCTTGTTTCCTGTTCAACTTTTATCCCCTTTCTATCTAGGTCTGGCGAAGCTAATGGAAGCCGAGGTGTCCGTAAATGAATTGTCCAAAGAACTTGTGATTAAGGAAAAGGACTTAGCAGTTGCTTCAAAAAAAGCAAATGAAGTTCTGGAGGAAGTGACTTTAAAGGCCCAGGCTGCTGAAGTTGTTAAAACGCAGGTTCAAAAAGTGAAAGACAAAGCTCAGATCATCGTGGATGAGATTGCAGCTGACAAAGCTGTAGCTGAAACTAAACTGAAAGCAGCTAAGCCTGCTTTGGAAGAGGCTGAAGCAGCTTTACAGGTCCGTATGCTAACAGTGTATATAAATGCATTTTGTGCATTTAGCCCATAAGATTTGCCTCTTCTGAACTGGTAAGGTTAAGAATTTACATGGTTACTTACTGGACACATGTTAGACAATGACTTGGTTTCTAATCCTCCATTCTAAATTATCCTGTTTCAATACCCACAGTGAGATGGTGCTGTTGATGCCCTTTTTCCTGTCCCCAGATATTAATCAGGCTTCTATTAAAGGAGTTATTGTAGTACACCATTTATAGCTTATGTTGGAAGTGTGTTCCATTGTGTGTGACTTTGGGGTGGGTGGAGTAAATCAATAGCAATATGGACAAAATGAACCAAACTACTTGCTATTCAGAATTCCTATATCATTGCCAAAATTGTATTATAACTGCAATCGTCTCCTTGTATTTTGAGTTAATTTATTGATAGGAACACGCACACCTGACAACACCGATGTATATGGGGAACATGCAAAGTGTATTGGAGAGAAGGAATATGATAACATCAGAATTAAATATTTTTTTGCTGATTCAATTCCCCATTGCTGTATTGGTCTTGTCACATTCATAATTAAAATATACAGGTTTAGACAATTAAGTTTTGGGAATACTGGATCCATTGTTTCTGGTCCAGGCTCTGAATTCCATTCCCTAGTGTTTGCCTCCATCCCTTTCCCTGATCATAGGCTGAGACTACACCAGTCCGTTCTCAACTTTGATGTCATGTTTGACCCCAAGTTGAGCTACTGATGACTTAATCCTGCCATCACCAAGGTTGCTTAGGTTTGCCTATGTAGTATTGTCTAACTTCATCTCTGCCATAGTACATTTGCTGCTGAAACCCTTATTCATGTCTTTGTTATTTCTATTTGATGATTCCCACACCCTCCTTGCTGATATCCAATATTTTATCCACTGTAAATTTGAGTTTATCCAAAGCTCTGCTGCCTGTGTCCTAACCCACACTAGGCCACGGTCACTTCTCACCTCTGTGCTTGCTGGGCTCCTGGTCAAGCAATATCTCAAGGTAAACATTTCCATCCATGTTTTCAATTCCTTCTGATGCTTTGCTTCTCCCTATCTCGGTAATCTCCTCCAGCCTCAAAACTCTCAGATAAGTCTACACGCTTTTGGCCTCTTGAGCATTTCCAATTTTAAGTGCTCCATCATTGGCTGTGTCTTCAGTTAGATATGACTGAAGTGCGAGAGTTCCCCTACACTCACACCCCCCACCTCTCTACCACACCTTCCGCCTTAAAACCTACCTTTTTGACCCTGTCTTTGCTAACCTGCCGAGTGAGCTTGATTTTAACTTGGGATTTGGGATGGCTTTGATCCCCTTTAAAAGTCGTGGCTTGGGTTTCCCTGGGTTTCAGATTTTTGTGAGTGCCTGTTATGGGTGCAGGCTGGGCCGGGTTAAAACCCTGCAACTTGCAACCGGCCAAGCCAACTCCATTATAGTGATAGATATGTCCTGGTCCTTTTAAACTTTCATGAAGTCGAGCCAGGGTTTCAATGAGTTATTGTTCACAGTTCCTCAAGAGTTGCCTGTGGTGAATGTATTCACCTAAGTATGAACTGTCTGTATAGTGCTGTGACCTATGACCAGGAAATTATAATGCGGTCTACTTCCAGGTACTATACTGGAACCCCGGTGGGCTATGCCTCTGGCTCCGCCCTCCCCAGGGCGATATATAGACCGGCCACCTGTGGGCGGCACTCATTTGTACAGCAGACACTGGCAGGCAAGTTCCTGAATAATAAAGCCTTATGTTCACTCATTTTCAGAGTCTCGCGGTGAATTGATGGTGTATCAGTGCCGTAACCCACAATCTGCAGGTGGGATTCTTGTAAAAGGTAAATTGATAAGGCCCTGCTCATTCCCCCCATGGCAATGTATGCCATTCAAACAACCTCCATGGCTCCTCATGCCCTCCATGCCAAAGTATGTCCCTAAACAATATATTCTAATCATGTCAAAGTCCTCAGCCAAGAATCCATAATGAGGTTGGCTGAGAACTCAGAAATCCAAAACATTGTAACCAAAGAGAAAATATTGTTCGAGTGACACCTCTGGCAATTTGATCTCTGCTCTCAATTTCACAATGCTTACTTATACATGGTTAAGAGATTTAAAGTGCTTATCATTTCAGCTGTTGAAACTTTAAAGGATCTGGAAAATTTAAACCTTTATTGCCCTGTAGTAAAAGGACTTTTCAACTAATATAGTAACAAATTATGAATTAATAACTTTAAAAAAAAAATTGTTTTACACATTCTATACATTCACAGTTTATAGTGGGCAATGGGCATGTACGTGCCACAGCTCAGCTTTGGGGGCATAAGGATCCATGGGAGTTGGATGGAGGGGCATAGCCTGGCATGGGGGTCATGCGGGGTCATAGGGGTTGTTTTAGGAGCATACATTGGCATGAGAGGTCATAGCAGTTGCTGGAGGGAC
The DNA here is from genome assembly GCF_902713615.1 of Scyliorhinus canicula. NCBI lineage: Eukaryota > Metazoa > Chordata > Chondrichthyes > Carcharhiniformes > Scyliorhinidae > Scyliorhinus > Scyliorhinus canicula. The sequence continues at coordinate 156,400,410 of NC_052150.1, forward strand.
TAAAGGGGTCGCTTGTGGATGCCTACCTTGGCATGGAGGCATGAAGGGCCATCGTGAGTGGGGGCATGAGTTGGCATGGGGAGTATGTGAAGGTGAGGGGGTGTGAGGAGTGAGGACTGGAGGCCTTTGAGTTTTTATTGAAAGTGGGATGAAGTCCCACAGAACCATGGTGGTCTTTTAAACGGGCAACCTCGGCACCCAGCAGCCCCTGTGGCTGCTTCTGAGCTTTTTCCTGGGTCAAGTCCAGCCTGCATGTACCCCTCCCACAGTGAATATCTGGTCCTTGTGAGCACTTTCTTCTGAAGCAGCTGGGCTGCGCCAGCCATTTTTCTGACTCTTACTACCCACTGCGAGGATTGAAATCCAGGCCTATATCTCCTTAATTACTGCAAATTACTGCAAATGCTGGAATCTGAAACCAAAGAGAAAATGCTGGAAAATCTCAGCAGGTCTGGCAGCATCTGTAGGGAGAGAAAAGAGCTAACATTTCGAGTCCGATGACTCTTTGTCAAAGCTAACCGACAGAGAAAGTGGGAAATATTTATACTGTGGAGTGAGAATGAAAGATGAAATAGAAGGACTATATCTCCTTATGTGGCTTGGTGCCATATTTTATTTGATAATGCACCTGTGAAGTACAATTTATTATGTGCAAAGTTCCAGAACAATATAGCGGTGGTTGTTTTCAGCTTCTGACAAAATTTTATTAATTAAACCATAATCCATTGGCATGCATTGCCAGGTCCCAGTATCATGCAAAATAAAATGTTGTTAAGCATTTACTTTCCGAGTAAAGTTTTCAGGTGAGTATGGACTTAATGGAGTCGATCATAGAATTTGCATCATCGACTGTATTTCTTCAATCATCGAATCACAGAATTCCCACCGTGCTCATATGTTTCTCTTCAGGAATGGCCCCGTCTGATTAGAAGATGGCAAATATAACACCAGGTGACAGGAAGGAGGGAGAGAAAAACTAGGGAATGACAAGCCAGTTATCTTAACATTAGACATTGGGAAAATTCTGGAATATACTGTAAGAAAGTCTTAACATTGCATTTAGAGAAGTATAGTATGATTAGAACAAATCAATTTGGTTTAACAAAAGGGAAATTCTATTGGACAAATTATTAAAGCTTTTAAAAGATGTAGGATAGATAAGAAGAATCAGCAGGTGTAGTATACCTGAATTTCAAAAAAAAACATTAAATAAGGTTCCAGACAAAAGCTTAATAGGCAAGATTGGGGCTCATGGAGTTGGGGGTAATATATTAGTATAGAGGTTTGCTTAACGGACAGGAGGCAAAGAGTGGGCACAATAGGGGCATTTTCTGGTTGCAAACTGTGACTAGTGGAGTGCCGCAAGGATCAGTGCTGGAATCTCAGCTATTTACAATAAGTATTAATGACTTAGATAAATAGACAGAGTAACGTGTCAACGTTCTCTGATGATACAAAGCTAGGTGCGATGATAAACTGTGGGGAGCACAGAGAGGGTGCAAGAATATAGGCTGGGATTTTCTGGCCAACTGAGGTGTGACCTGCCGCAAGTGATTTTTATCATGAACATGACCCACAACTGGAATTTACGGGAAAACATCAATCCCATGCTGTATATGGAATGTAACATCGCACCCTCTTTCAATGTAAATATCCCTTTTGTTCTTACCTGTCTTTGCTGGAATGAGGTACAATTAACATAGAGTGAGGATCTTGGACAGACACAGAGAGCCACATAAGCTATATTTCTGTCGCAAACTCATTTAAGATTTAGCAACTTGAACCCTGCCAGATAGGTAATTATCTGCACACAAATCCCTACACAAGTGGCTACATTTACAGCAATCACCTTGTGGTATTCTCATAAGTGACCTTCTTTGGTGTCCCTGCTTATAACCACAACAATAAGAACTTGTATTGAAAATAATAACTTTGAAAATAATAAAACATCTCAAGGCGGTTCACAGGAGATTAATTGATGTGGAGCCAAAGAAGGTGATATTAAGACAGGCGTTTAAATGCCTGATCAGAGGTAGGTTTTAAGCAGCATCTTTAAGAATGAGGCAGGGGTGAAGCAGTTTGTGACAAATTTCCAGAGCTAAGGACCCAGACACTAAAGGTACGGCTGGCAATTGTGGAGCTGTGGGATTTGGGAATTCACAAGAGGTCAGAGTTGGAATAATGTAGAGCTCTCAGAGGGTTGTAAGGCGAGAGCAAGTTATAGAGATAGGAAGGATGAGGCTGTAGATTGTTATTAACAAGGGACGTTGTCACATGGATGAGTGTTCTCCTGGTGACAGGTTTGCAGACAGGGACAATTCTTGTAGGAGTAACAGTCAGTATTTGCACTATTGGATCCTTCAGGCCTCCACGAATGTGACAAATTGCACAGACTTTTATCTTCACGAGAAAGGGGAGAGGGTCCACTGCAATATCCCTCATACATTCATCTCTAGATTCAGTTTCATGTATTTTTCTTATTTTTTCTTTATTTTCAGCCCTATCTATCATTTGCTCCTCCCATGCAACCTTTACAAGTCTACCAACCTTTCCTTCACACATTCTTAGCCTGTAAAAAGGCTCACAGATTTATTCATTCATGTCAGCCACTTATTTTAAAGTGGCCTCCATTTCCTTAATGGAGCTGCTAGTTCCAATATGAACTGTTATAATTTTCTGCCACAGATCGTTACAAGCTGTGTGTCAAGCACCAGTAGTGCAAAAACATATTTAAGCTACATACCTGAGCTGCACTTAACATTATTGGCGAGATCAGCTCCCCATTGTCTCAGCGTGTGCTGCAGCCCATGCAATAAAGTCACTGGGACAGTTACATAGATGATCACGACAGCAATGATATAAAGATTACAGATGTGAGAAAATTGACAGTTATCAAATAAAGACCTGCTGTTATAACTAAGTAGTATCAGAACAAGACCACCAAACACAAGGCTGAGAACAGAAATTTAAATAGCTTACGAGACTAAAATGACACTTTCATTTCTCCCTGCTATGAGAGGATTGTACGATCGTAAAAAATAGGAACATGAGTAGATCATGTGGCCCATAAAGCCTGCTCCGCATTCAATAAGATCATGGCTAATCTGATTGTGGCCTTAGCTCTAGTATCCAGCCTGTACCGCCATAACCCTCGACTTAGTTGCAGATAAAAAATGTTAAACTTTACTTTTCCTGTAGTTGCGAGTTTAAAAAGTGTCCAGCAAGGGAAAATGGTGGGGAAGACCTGTTTATACTTCAATAATACAAGGAGTATTACAAACAAGATAGATGAGTTAAGGGCACAGGTAGACACATGGCAGCAGGATGTCATTGCTATAATGGAAACCTGGCTAAAGGAGGGGCAACATTGGGAGCTCAATATCCCTGGATATAAAGTTTTCAGATATTATAGAATGCGAGATAAAAAAGGAGGGGGAGTAGCACTAATGGTTAAAGAATCAATTCCAGTTGTGAAAAGGGATGGTATACAGGGCCGGGATTCTCCCCTACCTGGCGGGGCGGGAGGTCCCGGTGTGATGGAGTGGCGTGAACCACTCCGGTGTGGGGCCGCCCCTAAAGGTGCGGAAGTCTCTGCACCTTTAGGGCCAAGCCCTAACATTGAGGGGCTAGGCCCACGCCGGAGTGGTTGGCGCCCCGCCGGCCGGCGCGAACGGCCTTTGGCGCCCCGCCAGCCGGGGCCAAAGGGACTTCACTGGCCGGCGGACGTCCGCGCATGTGCTGGAGCGTCAGCGGCTGCTGACATCACCCCGCCCATGCACAGGGGAGGGGGTTACTTCCTCCTCCGCCATGGTGAAGACCATGGTGAAGACCATGGCAAAGGCGGAAGAAAAAGAGTGCCCCCCCACGGCACAGGCCCACCCGCCAATCGGTGGGCCCCGATCGCGGGCCAGGCCACCGTGGGGGCCCCCCCCCCCGGGGCCAGATAGCCCCGCAACCCCCCCCCCCCAGGACCCCGGAGCCCACCCGCGCTGCCTTGTCCCGCCGGTAAGGTAGGTAATTTGATCCACGCCAGCGGGAGAGGCATGACAGCGGCGGCACTTCAGCCCATCGCGAGCCGGAGAATCGTGCGGGCGGGGGGGGGGGGGGAGGGGCGCGACCGGCGCAGCACGATTCCCGCTCCCGCCGAATATCCAGTGCCGGAGAATTCAGGACACGGCGGGGGCGGGATTCACGCCGCCCCCGGCGATTCTCCGACCCTACGGGGGTCAGAGAATCCCGTCCCTGGTCAACAAATTAGGCTTTATAGATTGAGCTTTAAAATAAAGAAGGGACAGTCACACTACTGGGAGTACACTGCAGACCCCCAAATAGTGAAATGGAGATAGCAGAGCAAATATGCAGGCAAATTTCTGCCTGTAAGAAAAGGAGGGCAATAATAGTAGGCAACTTTAAGTATCCCAATATCAAATGGGATTCAAGCAATATAAGGGGCACTGAGGGAGCAAAATCCATGCAGTGTGTCCAATTAGTGACAAACCCAATGAGAGGAGATGCAATTTTAAACCTAGTTTTGGGGAATGAAGAAGGACAAATGGGTAAAGTGACAGCTTGCAACCAGATTGGTGATCGTGATCACAATTCAGTTGGATTTAGTATTACCCTGGAAAAGGACAGAGATAAAGCAGGAATAAAAGTTTTGAATTTTGCAGAAATGAGAAGGGACCTGGCTGAGGTGGACTGGACAGCACTGCGAGAGGATAAATCAGTGGAAAACCAGTGGGAAACATTAAAAAGCAGGATCCTAAATCTACAAAGTAGGCATGACCCATCCAAAAAGAAAAGTGGCACTGCAAAGTTTAGACACCTATGGTTGTCTCGAGGAATACAGGGGAAGATTAAATAGAAAAGTAAAGCGAACAACAGGCACAACGCACTAAGCGTTGCAGGCCGCCTAGACGAGTATTGGAAGCGCAGAAACAAAGTTAAAAAGGAAATAAGGAAATCAAAGAGAGGGCATGAAAAAGATTAGCAAATAAAGTTAAAGAAAACCCAAAGGTGTTTTACCAATATATTAACGGGAAAAGGTTAGTTAAGGAAAAAGTGGGACCTATCAGAGATGAAGAAGGGAACGTGTGTAGATGCAAGGCTGTGGGAAGGGTTTTAAATAAATATTTTGTCTCCGTGTTTATAAAGGAAATGGATGATGCAGATATAGTAGTCCAGGAGGAACAGTATGAGATATTGGATGGGATAATCATAAAGAGGGAGCAAGTACTCAAAGGGTTGAAATCTTTGAAAGTTGATAAGTCACCAGGGCCAGATGGATTGTTTCCAAGGCTACTGAAGGAGGTCAGGGCGGAGGTAGCAGATGCTCTGAGGCTGATTTTCCAATCCTCACTAGATATAGGGGAGTACTGGAGGACAAGAGAAATGCAAACATGATTTAATTGTTTAAAAAGGAATCAAAGGAAATGCCAAACTATTATAGGCCAGTTAGTCTTACGCAGTAGTAAGAAAATTAGTAGAATCAATCCTGAGAGATAGGATTAACTGTCTCATAGAAAGGCATGGACTAGTCAGGGATAGTCAGCTTCATGAATTTGATTGATTTATATGAGGAAGTGACAAGAAGGCTTGATGGTATGAGGCTTATGCCTCATCCCATTATAGTTACCTTTATTTAGGTTCAGGACCTTGGTCTCAGAATTAACTATCTCACTATTCATCTTGATAAAGAATTCCATCATATTATGGTCACTCATCCCAAGGATTCTCTCACAACTAGATTGCCAACTAATCCTTTCTTATTGCAGTCCACCCAGTCCAAGATGACCTGTTCTCTTTTTGGTTCCTCAACATACTGGTCCAGAAAACCATCCTGGATACACTCCAGAAATTCCTCCTCTATTGTACTGTGACTAATTTGAGTCACCCAATCTTTATGCAGATTAAAGTCACCCATAATCACAAATGTTCTTTTATCACATGCATCTCTGATTTCCGGTCCAATGCTATTCCCAACATTACCACTGCAGTTTGGTGGTCTCTATACCACCCTATAATGTTTTTTGTCCCTTGATGTTTCTTAACTCAACCAGACAGATTCCACACCATCTGTACTAATGTCTTTCCTCAAGATTGTATCAATGTCTTCTTTAATCAACAATGCAACTCCTCTACCTTTTCTTTTCTGTCTGTCCTTCCGAAAAACTGAACAGCACTCAATGTTTAGTTCCCATCCTTGGTCACCTTGGAGCCATGACTCCGTCATCACAACTATATCATATCCCTTTACATCTATCTAATTCATCCATTTTATTTTGAATGCACCGTGCATTCAGGTACAAAACCTTAAGGCTCGTCATTTTAACGTACCTTATTCCTACACTTTTCACAGTGTTATTATCTGTTACAGGATCTTGATTTCTCTGCCTATCACTTTTCTTATTCCTCTTGTTCTTGATTCCCACAGCTCTGAATCCTTACATACGTTCCCACTCCACTGCCATATTAGTTTAAATCCTCCCTAAACGCTTTTGCAATTATCCCCCCCCCCCACCGGCCCCCCGCAAGGATATCAGTCCCGGACCAGCCTAGGTGTAACCTGTCCAGTTTGTACAGGTCCCACTTCCCCCAGAACCAGTCCCAATGTGCCAGGAATCTGAAACCTTCCCCCTCACACCACCTCCGCAGCCCCGTATTCATCCGATACATCCTACTATTTCTACTTTGGCTAGCACATGGTCAGAGAGTCGTGAACACAGCCCAGTCCATCACACGAACCTGCCTCCCATCCACTGACTCCATCTACACCTCCCGCTGCCTGGGGAAAACAAGCAGCCTAATCAAAGACCCCTCCCACCTGGCTTACTCACTCTTAAAACTTCTTCCATCAGGCAGGAGATACAAAAGTCTGAGAACACGCATGAACAGACTCAAAAACAACTTCTTCCCCGCTGCTACCAGACTCATAAACGTCCCTCTTATGGACTGACCTCATTAACACTATACCCCTGTATGCTTCGCCCGATGCCGGTGTTTATGTAGTTACATTTTGTACCTTGTGTTTCCCTATTATGTATTTTAGTTTCTTTTATTTTCATCTACTTAATGATCTGTTGAGCTGCTCGTCGAAAAATACTTTTCACTGTACCTTGGTACACGTGACAATAAACAAATCCAATCTAATCCAATCTCATTGGTAGCAATCCTGAGATCACTACCTTTGAGGTCCGACTTCTGAACTTTCTTCCTAAATCCCTATATTCTGCTTTCAGGACGTCATCCTTTTTTTACCTGTGTCGTTGCAACTCATGTGCGTCACGACCACTGACTATTCACCCACCCACTCCAGAATGTCCTGTAACTGCTCCAAGACATCCTACACCGTAGCACCAGGAAGGCAACATACCATCCTGGAGTCTCATTTGCAGCCACAGAAACACCAATCTATGCCCCTTACAATCGAATCCCCTCCACCTATTTCATTCCCACACTTTTTACTCCTCACCTCTGCAGCAGAATCAACCATGGTGCAATAAATTTGGCAGTTGCTGTTTTCCCCTGAGAGGCCATTCCCCTCAACAGTATCCAAAGCGGTATATCTGTTCTTCACGGGAATGGCCACAGGACTGCGCCAACCCACTTAAGCCCTCACTTCCACCCTATCCCCATAACCCAATTACCCCTCTTAACCTTTTTGGACACTAAGGGCAATTTAGCATGACCAGTCCACTAATCCACACATCTTTGGACTGTGGGAGGAAACCGGAGCACCTGGAGGAAACCCACGCATACACGGGGGGAACGTGCAGACTCCGCACAGACAGTGACCCAAGCCGGGAATCGAACCTGGGACCCTGGAGCTGTGAAGCAATTGTGCTAACCACTATGCTACCGTGCTGCATAGGGCAGTGTGTATAGGACATATAGCAGTAATAATAAGTAAAGTCCCCTTAATTTCATTGTTCAATATTACTATGGGAATAAATATTCACTGTTTTGCCACCTATATGTGATGATTTAATGGAATGGATTGGCTGCATTTTGCTGAACATGTCAGAAATTACTGTGCAGGCAGTGAAGATCAGATTTACCCTGCGATGTCTTTGTATCAGTGTGCTTTTTTTATGTTGAATAAATTAAGTTGTAATATTAATAACTGAGTGTTATGCCAGCATACCTAACTAGTAAACTGCACTAAGTATTGGTTTATTAAACAGAATCTTCAACAGTGACTGTATACATTGTTGGTGCATAAGGTAATTCAATCTTTTTGTCACCAATTGTAATTAACTTTGTTTTAAAATATTTGCAGACTATCAAACCAGCTGATATTGCCACAGTGCGCAAATTAGGCAAACCACCTCACTTAATCATGCGAATCATGGATTGCGTGCTGCTTCTCTTCCAAAGAAAAGTAGATCTTGTGACCCCTGATCCAGATCGACCTTGTGTGAAACCTTCATGGTCTGAAGCTTCAAAGCTTATGAACAACTCTTCATTTCTTAACATGTTGCTGACATTCGCAAAGGTAACCAGCCAATTATTTCTATCTCTGTGAGTTGGTTTCAATTATAGTTATCATACTTTGAATCCGTTTAGATAAAGTTTGGAAATTGATTTATTATATACTGGTCAACCACCTTTTATAATGAAGATCCTTTTCACCATACTCCACCTGAGACAGAGGGGTACCTTTTGGCCTGATTCACGTCTCGCCAGTGATGCTCCAAAGCTGGATTTCCTGCCACCTTTGTGCCTGTTCCAAACAGATGTGTGAGAATGAGTAGTCAACTAGAGTCTGACATATCTAAAACAAATTCACTGAACATAGTGAGAATCTATTGCAACCGGGAAATGTTACATTTTACGAAAGCAATTTTTAAAATTGCAGAGGCGCACTTAAATTTACTCCTTTGAAAAGGAGATAAAGTTTTTATTGAAAAGACTGCAAATGGTTTGAATCGTAGAGTCATAGAACGGTTAAAGCACAGAAGGAGGCCATTAGGCCCATCATGTCTGTGCTAACTCTCCAGAGGAGCAATTTCCCCAGTGCCACTCCCTGGAATTCTCACTGTAGCCCTGTGCATTCTACCTTTTCAGATGATAATGCAATTCCCTCTTAAATGCCTCATTTGTACCAGTCTCCACCACATTCTCAGGCAGTGCATTCCAGATCCTAACCATTCAATGCACGGAATATCACAATTTGAACCCAGATCCCCAGAACTTTGCCCTGGCTCTCTGGATTACCAGTCCAGTAAAAGTATCACAACACCACAGTCTCTCTCTTTGCTTGGAGGGACAGGGCATGGTTGAGTTATTAAATTAATATTTTGCATTTGTCTTTACCAAGGAAGAAGATTCTACCCAAGTCATGGTAAAAGAGTAATTCAGACCCTAGAAAGGTTTGAAATTGAATAGGCTGCCTGTACTTAAAGCTGATATGACACCAGAGCTGAATGAGATGGGTCCAAGGATATGGTGGGAAGTGAGAGCTAACATTGCAGAGGTGCTGACCATAATTTTTGAGCCTTCCTGAGACTCAGAAATGTTGCCAGAGGACTGGCAAATTGCAAACATTAAATCCTTATTCAAAATAGGGTGAAAAGATAAGCTCAGCAACTACAGGCCAGTCAGTTTAACTTTGGCGTCGAGAAAGCTTCTCAAAACAATAATTTGGGACAAAATGAATAGTCACCTGGACTGTTGTATGGCAAGTCAATTGTATTGCAAGTTAATTAAGGAAAGCCAGCATGGATTTCTAAAGGGAAAATTGTGTTTAACTAAATTGCTAGAATTTTTGAAGAGGTAACAGACAGATTTATGAGTTGTTGATGTAGTGTACATGGGCTTCCAAAAGGGATTTGATACAGTGCTGCACAACAGACTTGTGAATAAAATTATAGTTCATAAGATAAGAGCCCATGGTGTTGGAGATAGTATAGACAGAGAATTGGCTAATGGGCAGGAAACAGTGAGTGCGGATAAGGGGTTCTTTTTCAGCTTGGCGACCTGTGATCTGTGGAGTTCCACAGGGATCAGTGCAGGGTCCGCAACTATTTGCAATATATATTGATAACTTTGAGGAAGGAAGGGAATGTACCGTAGCTAAATTTGCAGACAACACAAAAATAGCTAGAATGGCAAGTTGAATGAGGGATGCAAACAGTTTGCAAAGAGGTATTAGCAAATGACTGCGGTTGAAACAAAAACAGAAAATGCTGGACAATCTCAGCAGGCCTGACATTATCAGTGGAGAGAGAGCAGAGCTAACATTTCGATTCTGGATTACTCTTTGTCAAACCTAGAGAGGACTGCACAGAGACATTGATAGGTTCATTAAGTGGCCAAAAACTTTGCAAATTGTGTATAATGTGGGAAAGTATGAAGTTGCTCATTTTGGAAGGCAGAACAAAGGATAGTATTATTTAAATGGAGAAAAACTGCAGAAATCTGCAAAGGGACTTGCAGGTACTTGTGCTAAAAACACAGAAAACTAGCACTCAGGTGCAGCAAGTAGCTAGGAAGCCTAATGGAATGTTGGCCCTTATTTCAAGAGGTTTGGAGTATAAGAGTAGAGAGGTCTCGCTGCAAATGTACAAGGTACTGGTGAGACCGCATCTGGGCCGGGATTGTCCATTTGGGAGAATATTCCCGTAAGAGCTGAAACACACCTGATTTGAGCTCACACTGGGAGTGCGAAACATGAAGCGAGTCCCAATCCTTTGCCAGTCAAATGTATGCATGTCGAGGGTTGTGAGGGATTCCTTCGCGAACAGGCCACCAATGTAAACGGTCAGTCCAATACTGAGGTCCGGTGGCTGGGATCCCCTTCCCCACAATGCAATTCCGCACTCCCCACCACCGCCCCCCCCCCAACTTGGGATTTCCTGACTCACCCCCCGTCCTTCCCCCACATCCCACAGTATGGGGGTGACCCGAACACACACCCCCAACTGCCACCCCCACCCCAACCAAAGACCACCTAATTAAAGAGACCCCATACCAAAGAACTCCAGACTTCCTAATTAAAGAGAACCCCGTCAGAGACCCCTCAGAAGAGATTGGAAAGTCCCTCAGAAGAGAGACCCCTATATGAAAGCCCCCCAGAAAAGAAACCTTTGTTTGTATACTCCCCACCCCCCAAAAAAAAGAAGACCCCTGTCTGGAACCCCCCCCCCCCCCGTCATTCCCTTTAGTATCCTTGCATGTATTTCATCTGGTCTTGGTGTATTCACAACTTTTATTTCTGACATCCGATCCAATACCTTCTCCTTATCAATTTTAAAGCCTTCAAGTGTTTGAACTACTTCCTCTTTCACTATTACCTGTACAGCAACTTCTTCCTTGGTAAAGACAGATGCAAAATATTCGTTTAATACCTCAGCCATGGTGCTGGACAAATCAGAAGGAGTTTAGAAAAGGTCAGACTTTAAAAAAATTCTTTCACGGGATGTGGTTACCACTCGCCAGGTCAAATTTGCTGCCCATCCCGAATTGCCCTTGAGAAGGTGGTGGGTAGCTGTTTTCTCAAGGTGCTGTTCTGCCCAAATTTGATTGGAAATTCACTGAAATATTTCTTATTTTTAGAAGTAGCCACTTTTGTATTATTTTAACGGCAGCTAATACAAATGCAAACTTTCCCAGTTTCTGCTACATGGGTTTGGTCAAGACTACAGTCTACCTACAATCTTACCAATGGAAATTTGGCCAATTAGGACTCACTTGCAATAACATTCATTTTGAGCTTGTGATGATAATAGGAATTTCAAATATTTTGGGCTGGATGCTCCGTTTTTGGGACTATGTCCCCCGCCGTCGGGAAAACTATGCCAGGAAAACTGGCGTCAAAAGGCCACAGATTCCCCGTTTTGCTGGGAGCTAGCAGGCAGCTGTCGTGGAACTCGCAACCCTAGCTGCCAATATGGCCCCCCCCGCACTTTTGGTCAGAGGTCACACATGCGCACAGCGGCAGCCTCCGGCGGCGGCGCTGTGCTCCATGGCGGACTCAGCCCGTGGACCTGGACCGCTGAAATAGTGCCTCGCATCGGCCCCTCACGTACCCCGGACCACCCGCACACATTGCCCCCAGCCCCAAATGAGCATGAGTATGCCGATTTTCATGGGTCGGAGAATTGCGATACCGGCGCCTGTCCCGATTTCCTGTGCCAAAACGGATTCTCTGCCCCGTTGCCGAACACGATTTTGGCGTCGGGGGGGGCGGAGAATCCAGCCCATTGTGTTATAGTATTTGGTGAAGTAAGGATTAAAAACCTGGGTAGAGGGTGTTTGAATGCTGCAGTCATGTTTAAAAGAATCTTAGGAGAAAGACAACAGAGTTTTTAAGAGCTCGAAGTGCAATTAACCATCATAAAAAGCTTGGGCGAATGCAGTTTTGTTTTGATTAAGGGGATTCTCTGTGGAGTTAAGTAGTTTTAATCTTGGTCAGATGATGTCATGCTGTGGAGCTAAGGCATCAGGCATTTTGAAAAAAACATTTTCAGTTCAGTTCTGATCTGACTGAATTTATGAAACAGTTCTGCTCTCACTGGAAGTTTATAAAATAGATTAACAGTATTTAAAGCAGTGCAGATTTGTCTGAGGATAAGGGGAGCTGAAACAAGCTAATTGAAGCAGCTTTTGAACACATATAGCCAGAGTTTCTGTAGAGTTAGATCTTTTCTGTAAAGTAGAGTCAAGAGACGTCTTCTCAAAGAATAACTCTGTAAACAAGTATTCCTCTGTGCCATTGGTATATAAGGTGGATTGATTCTTGGGTAGGGTGTGTGGACAATCTGGATCATGTTAACATCAAAAATGAGGAGGTATTGGGTATTTTAAAAGATATTAAGATAGATACGTCTCCTGATCCACTGAGCAAAGCACGGGAAGATATTCCTGGGGCCTTGATTAAATCTTTGTATCCTCATTGGCTACAGGTGAAATTCCAGAGGACTGGAGAATAGCTAATGTGGTACCGCTGTATAAGAAAGGTAGCAGGGATAATCCTGGAAACTTTAGGCCGGTGAGCCTCACATCAGTAGTAAGTAAATTATTGGAGAGAATTCTCAGGGACAGGATTTATACCCATTAGGAAACAAATGGACTCATAAGCGATAGATAGCATGGTTTTGTGAAGGGGAGGTCATGCCTCACTAACTTGATTGTGTTTTTTGAGGAGGTGACAATGATGATTGATGAGGGGAGGGCAGTGGATGTTGTTTAAATGGACTTCAGTAAAGCTTTTGACAAGGTGTCTCATGGCAGACTGGTACAAAAGGTGAAGTCACATCGGATCAGAGGTGAGGTGGTAAGATGGATACAGAACTGCCTCGGTCACAGAAGGCAAAGGCTGACAGTAGAAGGGTACTTTTCTGAATGGAAGGTTGTGACTCGTGGTGTTCAACAGGGATCGGTGCTTGGGCCTCTGTTGTTTGTGGTGTACATAAACGATTTGGAGGAAAATGTAGCCGGTCCGATTAGTAAGTTCACGGATGACACGAAGGTTGGTGGAGTGGCAGATAGTGTTGAGGATTGTCAGAAGATAGAGCAGGACATGGATAGGTTGGAGACTTGGGCAGAGAAATGGCAAATGGAGTTTAATCTGGACAAGTGTGAAGTAATGCATTTTGGTAGGTCTAATATAGAGAGGAATATACCGTAAATGGTAAAACTCTAAAGCATATAGAAAGAATATAGAAACTTAGGAATATAGAAAGTGTGGTGAACTCAGCCTAATGTATCACACGGGCTTGCCACCCCCACATTGATTCTGTATACACCTCCCGCTGCCTCAGTTAGGCAGACAGCATTATCAGAGACCCCTCCCACCCAGACATTGCCTTCTTCCAGATCCTTCCATCAGGCAGAAGGTAGAGAAGTCTGAAGACCCGAACATCCAGACATAGGAACAGCTTCTTCCCCACAGCTACAAGACTCCTCAACGACTCCCCCTTGGACTGACCTGTTCCCTGTAAGAAAACTATTCACGATGCCCTATGCTGTTCTTGCTCATATATTTGCTTTGTTTGGCCCCTTGTTCCACACTGTAACCAATCACTGTTTGTCGATATACCATTTGTAAATGTATCTGTTGATTATTCTTTTTGTCTACTATGTACGTACTGTGCTGCAGAAAAATACTTTTCACTGTACTTCGGTACATGTGACAATAAGTCAAATCAATTCAAATAAATCAAATCAAATCAAATCAAAATCAAAATCAAGACAGAGAGATCTGGGCGTGCAGGTCCGCAGATCTTTGAAGGTGGCAACACAAGTGGACAAGTTAGTCAAGAAAGCATATGGAATGCTTGCCTTCATTGGACGGAGCATCGAGTATAAAAACTGGGAAGTCAAGCTACAGTTGTATAGAAGCTTGGTAAGGCCGCACATGGAAGATTGCACACACTACCAGAAGGATGTGGAGGCGTTGGAGAGGGTGCAGAGGAGGTTTACCAGGATTTTGTCTGGTCTGGAGGGTATTAGCTAAGTGGAGAGGCTGAATAGACTTGGACTGTTTTCATTAGAAAGACGGAGGTTGAAGGGTGACCTGATAGAGGTCTAAAAGATTATGGGGGGCATGGATAGAGTGGATGGTCAGGCATTCTTTCCCAGGGTGGAAGGGTCAGTCACCAGGGGGCATAGGTTTAAGGTCCATCGGGCAACGTTTAAAGGAGATGTGCAAGGCAGGTTTTTTACACAGAGGGTGGTGAGTGCCTGGAACGCGTTGCCAGGGCAGGTTGTGGAAGCAGATATATTAACGGCGTTCAAAAGACATCTTGACAAACACATGGATAGGATGGGTACAGAGGGATCTGGCACAAGGAAGTGCTGAGGGTTTTTGGCAAAGGTTGTTATCATGACCGGTACAGGCTTGGAGGGCCGAAGGGCCTGATCCTGTTCTGTATTGTTCTTTGTTCTTAGTTTGTACTTTGACTGAGAGCTGAGATGGTTTATTTTCTTGTTGTTTAAATGGAAATGAAGATGGCAAGTAAAGGTATTGCATTCACTGTATTGAGCAGTATTGCTTCAGGGGCAATCGTAAATTATTTTCTGATATGATGCGAAAGATTTTAATTCTGTATTAGTAATAAAGTTTGTTTTAATATACCACATCCCTATTTCTTAATGTAATCATTCCTGGAGCGAAGTATCTTTTCCTCATGGTCATACAAAATTAAAATAACTACTGTCCAATATCCTAGCCACTGTTAAAATAAATAAATAAAATAAATAATCTTTATTGTCACATGTAGGCTTACATTAACACGGCAATGAAGTTACTGTGAAAAGCCCCTAGTCGCCACATTCCGGCACCTGTTCAGGTATACTGAGGGAGAATTCAGAATTTAGAATTCAGAATTCTTCTGTTGGGGTCTAATCTGGGATGGTAATACACTTCTCAAATAGCTTCATCTAGCAGTTACACTTCCATAGTTGTGGGGTGGACTGTCTTAACTGCTACCTGGAGTCCTTCAATGAGGCAGATTGGCACGGAAAGTCAAGGAGCATGAAAGCTCTATTTGCTTAAGGTTCGGTGATGATAACATGCCACTGTCTTCCAAAAGAGTATTCCTCTATTCAGGATAGTTGGGATCTATTCTTTCATCAGTACAGGTCTCTGGCAAGATACCTCTATTGCTAAGTAGATCATGGATGAAAAAAGCACAGATGCTGCTAGACATGAAGAATGACAGAGCAATTGTGTTTGGAAAAATGTGGATCCACGTTTAACTATGTCACATCGTTACTGCCTGCCATTATGGGAGCCGAAGATTTATTGTCAAAGAATTCAAGTAGTTTCATCGTCACTCACTTATTAAAGTAATGCCCCAAAATGAAATGAAATAAAAATCGCTTATTGTCACAGATAGGTTTCAAATAAGGTTAGTGTGAAAAGCCCCTGGTCGCCACATTCCGGCACCTGTTCAGGAAGGCTGAAACGGGAATAAATTCTGGAGGCTGGAGGCACATAGTGCGTCGTTCCAACAAGTGGATGCGTCGGTGGTGGACCATGAGGACCGGCTGGCCTCTTTGGAGCTGGAGATTATGCTGGTGGCGGAGGACCAAAGAAAGCTGAGGGAGAAAGGGGATGATTTGGCAAATCAGTCGAGGAGGCAGAATCTCTGGATTATGGGGTTGCCTGAAGGCAGTGAGTGAATACAGGTCATGAAAATGAAAATGAAAATCGCTTATTGTCAAAAGCAGGCTTCAAATGAAGTTACTGTGAAAAGCCCCTAGTCTCCACATTCCGGCGCCTGTTTGGGGACGCTGGTATGGTCATGAAGTATGTTGCGAACATGCTTGGGAAGCTTGTGGGGGAGGGGGTCTTCAACCGACCTCTCTCTCCCCACCCAGGTGGATTGAGTGCACAGGCCACTGAGGAGGAAGCTGAAGCTGGGCGAGCAACCAAGGGCGATGGTGATACAACTGCACAGATATCTAGACAAGGAGAAGATTCTGTGGGCGAAGGAGACGAGGAACTGCATCTGGGAAGGGAATGTGATTTGGATCTACCAAGATCTGGATACGGAGCTGGAAAAGCACCCGGCTGGGTTCAACAGGGTCAAAGCGGTCCTGTTCAAGGAAGGAGTGATGTTTGGAGTGCTGCCCCCAGCCCAGTGGTGGGTCACATACCAGGGCCAGGGGTTCTATATGGACATGCCGGAGGAGTAGAGCAGGTTTTTGCGAGGCCATAGACTTGGGGACTTGTAAGCACTTTGGTCTATGGAAATACCAGTGGGGGGGGGGGGGGGGGGGGGGGGGGGGAATGGTGGTTTCTTTTTGGCCGGGTTGAATGTTGCATCATGTTTTATATTATGTGTGTCAGTGGAGTTGTGGGTGTTAGTGGGAATGTGGAGGAGCGGGTGGGAGGGATTAGGGGAGTTTGGGGAAGATAGTTGCCTCGAGTGGGGACCACCATGCTAGTGGATTGACTAGTTAATGGGAGTGAAGTGAGGGATAGATGTTGTGGGAGGGAAGGGGGAGGATGGTTGGTTTTCTTTTTCTCGCTGACAGGACCTGGAGTCGCCGAAAGTGGGGGAATGGATAAGGGACTTGACAGAGTTCCTCCAGCGAGCAAAAATCAGGTTTGCCATAAGAGGGGCAGAGGAGGGGTTCTCCACAAGGTAGAGACTGTTCATTGACTTCTTTAAGGGACATTACCATGTCGGTTGGGGGGGGGGGGGCGGCGCGCAAAGGTTTGTTTGTGCTGGAGGGGCTGGATGTAAAAGAAGGGGATGGAGGGGGCGTTATGGGAAATAGTGGCAATTGTGCTTGGTTTACTGTTGCTTGTTTCTGTTCTATATGTATCTGAAAATGCCTCCTCTAAAATATCTTTCAAAAGAAAATTACAATTTTGTTGCATCATCTACATGTGAAGGGTGCATTAGAAACTGGAGGCTTATGCCACGTGATCTGATGTCACATGACTGAATATTACATTGTTAGGTATCACATCCGTTGCATATTGGATACCCAGGAGTATAACAGACCATAATTGACGACGATATATGGCAGCAATGCTGCTGATAAGCAGTGATCTGAGTGGGGAATTAAATTAATGAACCCATTAATTGGTACATCTGTTAGTTGCAACACTGGTCTCATTTGGGACTGTTTGGGATTCCAGCAACATCGACATCCCCTGAACAAATTTTTTAAAAATGGTACTTTATTTAGAAACATATAGAAATGTAATATATTGGAATGAATGAGAAATACATTAAGATTGGAATGGTAACTATCAAAAATAAATTTTGACGACTAAAAATATTGAGAAAGCACGATAGCATGAAAGTGCAATCTGAGAGAAGGAAGACAAGTGAAGTAGTAAATTTAAACAATTAAGACTATGATGCAAAGTGGGCAGCTGATGGAGTTCAAGGATAGGAGCAGTAAATGGTAGGAATATTTGATTGTTTAGCGGAGTGCTGTGGTCGGAGAGGATTGAAATCACACTATAAGTTAATACCTTCAGGACTTTGCTACTAATAATATGATTTCCATTTTTCAATGGATGATTTCTCTTTAACAACTTACGTCATTGCAATTGTTTTGAGAATCATATGGCTTTTTTAAATTTGAGAAAATCCATAATGCATCCTAAAATTTGTTTTGTTAGTTTGATGGTTACATTTACTCAAAATGTTAATGTTTGTGCAAAGTAATTTCCAGTTGTTACAATTATGATTGTTATGTTTTGGAACTTTTTAAATTTCAGGTAAAATGAAAAGGATCATGCAATCTTTTCTAAAGTTTGCCTGACAGTAAACCTGAGTGGTCTGATTGTTAAGAGATTAATGTGGACCCAAATAATTTTACTGGAAGAAGGTCCAAGCTGTTTACACTTGGAGACAATGTCAGCAGCCTGAGTGCTGACAGTGATTAGACTGGAAAGGGTGGACTATCACTCGCAGGCCTGGAGCGCAGAGTTGGGACATTTCCCTACTCCACAAACCCAACCCTTGAAAGAGTGCCCCAAAAGGTGGGATTTTTGTTCTACAATGGCAGGGTTCTTCCAGGACCATGTGCAGATGCTGCCCACTAAGAAGGTGGGCTGGAAAGACAGCCTGCCTCTGTGCTCCAGTACTATGTCCAAGATATCTTTAAAAAACAATTAATCAAAAAAAAACTCTTGCCCTAAACACCCTCACACTCCATACGCTCACCATTCCCAATCCTCATGCTCTCCACTCACCCTCCATGGCTCCTTGAATGCTCAATGCCAATCTATGCCCCTCTATTCACCCACATAGCCAATTACATCTCCTATGCCAACTTAGTGCCAACTCATGCCATTACATATCTCTCCATCTACCACCCTTTTATACTTACATTTACCATGCCAACTCGCCAAATATCCACCGGTGCAGACCTCAGGATCTATGCAGAAATGAAATAAAATTAAGTTCTCTATGTGTCTATTTTAGGCTTTAAAAAATAATCAGAAAAATTAATTCACTACATTAACATTCATTCAACTATATCCTTATAAAATAAAATATTTAATTGAAGTGCTTAATCTCTTATAAAAACACACATTGGAATTCATGCTGCCACTTCAAAGAGTCTATAGTCTCTTGAACTTGTCAATTAAACTGTGAAATGGAAAGCACACTACTATGATAATGGTATGTTGTAAAATCGGAATTCCAGCACTAATCCAATAATGTCTCCGGCTTATGTAAATAGACAGAGTGAAACAGCAATCAATGATTTATTTAAACAACCCACGATTTTTTTTCAAATATTTAAAGTACAGGAGTTTTAAATGTATTAACAGTTTGACAGTTCATTTTGACACTTTTGACAATTCCAATATGGTTGACACTTTTTCTATTTTTTCATACACATTCAAAAACAAGTTTTAATAATTCCCCAAGGAGCACCTCACCACCCCCAAATGGCATCCGGTGAACCAAGACAATATTCAAAAGGTTACCCTATTACTCCAAAAGGGTACCTCACCTCTCCAAAGCACTCCACAAAGCTTGGACCTGCTCCTACAAAGGCTAACCTATGGGTATTGTGTTTCACACACTTGGGTCACCAAATTTAAATGTGAGTGGAGGCACCTACTGATTTACATAGGCAGTTGCTTACTTATAACGCGCATTTGTAAATCCCGACCCGGGTCCATTTCTGCACTGTGGAAATGCTAGGTAGCGTGTTCAGGGGCGGGACTTCCACATTTCTGCCTCTGCTTCTTCTACCATTTTCCCAATGGCACAGACACTCTCTTGTCTTGCAAAAATCTAAGTTGAAGTATCCAAAATCCAAGGAAAGTGTTGAGACTGTTGCATTTTAAACAATTGTTCTTTAAATTGTGCATTTAGTTCCAAGATGAAAGAGCATTGGGCTCTCAAGGAATGATGGTCAGCATCTCTGCCTGGATAAAAGGCCTATGTGATTCACATTGCCATGGTGGTAGGCTTTCATTGGGAAGGGTACAGAGGAACCCATTGTGGTATTGGGTTACAGGCTTTCTGAAAAACTCACATATAGGTGAGTCTGCCAGGTTCTGGGACAGAGAGAGCAGCCAGAGCCCAAAAGTCTCTGTGGTTTACTGCACTGGACTGCAGTAGGAAGCTCACACTTGGATTTAAAAGACTATGGCCAGGATTGTCCTTTTAAGCGATGAAAGTGCTGACCTTGGGACTGAGTCACAAGAGTTCTACATTGACGAAAGTAGTGATGGTTTCGGAGCGATTCAGGACACGTTAAAGGGACAGCACCCACTAGTGCAATACCAGCCACTCCAGCGTCTGTTTCGGCGGGCTCGAGATTGACACAGGAGAGGCTGACATGCTGCAGCCACATATAAGCACACCACTCCCCAAACACACTCATTCAAACCAATACGATGCCACCCCGAAGAGCGGTCCCAAAATTTGCAGATGTGAAGATTGTTGGATGGCATGGAGGAGAGGCGGAACATCTTGTTCCCCGGGGTGCGAAGGAGGCAACCACCCATAGACATAACCCAGGCCTGAGCCTGGGTGTAGGTGGCAGAGCCCGTGAGCACTAACAGTCCTCGTGCACCCCACCCTGCACCACACACTGCCCACCTTGGCTGAGTGCCCTGCACACACTGGCCCTTAGCCATGGACCACCTCTGCTGCCGCATCTGAGTATCTCATGCTGTGCATTGTTTGTCCCCAAGAGAAGGCGGCTCACAGTCACAGGGAGAGAGAGAAGACCAGAGGGGGCCTGCCGGACGTGGGGCCCCTCACCGCGTCAGGGTAGAGGGTACTGGACCTGGTCAGTGGGCAGGAGAGCGGGCAGTCGTCGAGGTGGAGGACGACATCGAAGAAGCAAGTGAGCCCCCGATGGATTGCGATGTCTCTACGGCACGTGTGGAAGGCCCCCCCACCCCCATCAGCCCCATTGTGACCTAACCATGCGTCTGATCTTGTATCTTGCAGCGCCATCCAGCTTCAAGGCGGGGCCATCAGAGGCTATGCCGACCATGCACGCTGCCAAGGCCAAGTGCAGTGTATCTTATAAATGGCACACAGCTGCCACTGTTCGTCAGTGGTGGAGGGTTTGAATGTTTGTGGAAGGAGGAGCAATCAAGCGGGCTGCTTTGTCCTGAATGATGTTGAGTGTTGTTGGAGCTGCACTCAAACAGGCAAGTGGAGAGCATTCCATTACAATCCTGGCTTGTGCCTTGTAGATGGTGGTCACTGAGTGATGTTTCACAATCCTAAGGGACATGGCACAGTTCCTGTGCTCCATGACCGCGAGCATGGAGATCCTGTTCAGTACGAGAAAGAGCCTCAAGGACTGGCAGCAGCAGGTGATGGTGGAGCGCCGGAGCTCACTCCGCCACATCCCCATCCCAAGGAAGCCGGGGGCCATCGGGCAACCCGAGGGAGGAGAAGGTGATGGGGCCCCAGCAAATGACTCCTGCAGGGGAGTTGCTGGGACATCTCAGTGCCTCTGAATCCTCCCGACCTGTACCTGCCGCATCCAATAGGCAGCGGGCAGAACAGAGTGGCACCAGGCCACCTGTGACACCTGGAAGACTGTCAGGACCATTCAGGCCTGGTCGCTCTGAATGACGGCTGCCAGAGCGGACCCAGGTCACAGGGTGGGAATCGCAGCAAAGTACCTCCACTCCTGATGTACTGCCTGGTGAACCATGTAGATGGAGCATTAGGGCCTGTAAGGCCAGAAAGGTAGACACCAGTTAAGTTGGCATGGATGCAGCAGATAGGTTAGCGATAGGGGCTCGGGTACAATACCTGTAAATAGCACAATAAACACCTGTTCACCAACGTTCCGACAGCTTCGGTCTCCTGTCAGAAAGGTGTGAGGGATGGGCTGGGCTGGGAACAGAGGGTGCGCCCCTGGGAGGGGTGGGAGGGGGGAGCTGTGGGAGTCCGCTGGTGTGAGGCGTGGGTGTTGGAGGTGGGCACAGGCCAGGGCCCAACCGCCCCATTACCCCGCCCCGTCCTTCCCACCTCCACCACCTATCCCGGACCCCATCCCTACCCTTGCCCCCCCCCCCAGGGGGTTGATGGGACTGTGAAATGGAATGGTCAGCAGCATGCAAGGGTCACCCGGGTGGACGGTGGACACTGCTATCGAGGGCAGGAGTCAGGCTGCTTCCAAAGATGTGGAGCACCAGAGCTCATCGCAGAGCAGGTCATCATCAAACTCCATCCCATCGATCAGACTCACTGATACCGCAAACCCAGGGCCCGCACCCTGTTTTTCGACACGTAGGAAGCACCGAGGGGGGTACAGGTGCCAGTGGGGGTTCGGCTGGGTGGGTGAGGGGATGATTGGATATGTGGGGGTATGATGGGACGGTCGAGCTGCCGGTGGCCAGAACCCCTAGTCGAATAATCTATGAGAGCGATGAGAGCGTCCCATGCACGGCAGCCGAGGCGCACATGCGACATCCATGCTCTGCCCATCTTGACCCTCCTCTGCATCCTCCTCATCGAACAAGGCCTGGCATTCATCCTCCTCGTCAAGCATGTCGCCCCTCTGCTACAAATGTTGTGGTGGTGCAGCAGGCCACCATGATGTGGGTGACCCTTCTAGCGCTACACTGAAGGGCCTCTCCAGAACAGTCCAGGTACATGAAGCACATCTTCAGGACACCAATGCACTGCTCGATCACGCCCCTGGTGATGGCATGGGCATCATTGTAGCAGGTCTCCACGTCAGTCTGAGGTCTCTGGATAGGGGTCATCAGCCATGGCTGCAGCAGATAACCCCTATTACCCAAAAACCAACCCCCCATCTGGGGGTGCACTTTGAAGGTGTAGGGTACCGTCGAGTGTGCCAGGATGAAGTCATTGTGTGCCTTGGCCGGGCCCCGCTAGTAGGGTGGCACCTTGTTTGTGGGGGGGGGGGGGGGGGGGGGGGGGGGTCTGTGGGCTCCTTATGGGTTGCCTTTGGGGTGGGGTAACCATATGGCCGATGGCGCTGTATGCAACTACAAGCCACGATGGGCGGTCAGTGGGGTGTGCTGCAAGATGACTGCCCCCCACACCGGCCAGCAGCAGCACTGGAATTAGGCACACACATGCATGATGAGCAGCTGATCGAGTGGAACCTCATTTGGTTTGTGAAGACCAGTCCCTCATGCAGCGGTGATTGTAGGGGGACATATGTCCCGCTGGACTTGGGGCATCCCAGCAATTGTGGCGCACCCCACTGCCCGGGCATCCTGGTGTGCTCAGTTTATATTCAACTTGATGTATTGCACCGTCTGGGTATACAGGGCCTCCGTAACGGCGCGGATGTATCTGTGCATGGAGGTTTGTGAGATCCTTGACAGGTCCCTACTCGGCGCCTGGAAGGACCCCGTCACGTAGACATTCATCATGACGGCCACCGAGAGCAGGTGTCCTCCTGCATACCCTATGGTTCCAGGTGCGCCATGATGCGGCAGAGAAGTCACAAGGTTTCCTTGCTCAGCCGGAGTCTTTGGCGACAAGCTCAGTCTGACTGGTCCTCGAATGAAAGATGCTGCCTGTATACACGAGGTCTGATGCGGCACCTCCTTCCCACCTCCTCCTCAGCCTGTTGGATGGCGGCTCTCCGTCCTCACTGGCTTGTCCCTTCTCCTCTGGGGCAGGCTCCTGTTCTGCATGGTCCTCCACAAGCAGCTCGTTCTCGTACAGCCTCATGGCAGCATCCAGGACTGCGACAGCCAGGCAGATTCCAACCATTTCTGCTTGGATGCCTAAATCCATTCTCTGTAGGGGGTAAAAAGCAGATGTCAGCATGGCGCTTATCCCCGTACAGTCCCTGTCCCCGCATGTCCCCCTCCCCTCCCAATGCCACCCCAGTCATCCACCGGACACGTTGCCCTTTGCACCACAGTCAGTGCATGGCACCAGGGGTCCTCTGACCCTAGCACTGGTTCCTGCTGGCAGGGGTATTGATGGCTGGCTTTACCCATGCCAGGTACGCTCTGCTGCCCCTGTCCTGCGCCCTCCCGCGGGATCTACTGTGGGCGTCCCCCTTAGGTGGGCCCTGCCAGCAGGGTGGCACCTAGTTGTGGGGTGGCAGGGTCTTTGGGCTGATCGGTGGGGGTGCCTTGTGGGGGGCAACCATATGGCCGGTAGTGCTCTGTGCAACTACGGGACACAGTGGGTGGTCAGTGGGGTGCACTGCAAGATGGCTGCCTCCCCCCTCCCTCACCTGGCCTGCAGCAGGATTGGCAGCCCATGGTTACGTCTTTGGGAACATGTCTTACCTCCTCTCTCTCCCTCAGCAGTCACGGTGCCTGTTTCCCGATTTTAAATACCACAAGTGAACCTTGCCATCGGTAATTCCTCCTCGTTGAAGCGGAGCATCACTGGAGGCCCAATGCCTGGGCGGGCACAGTAATGAAATGCCAATGGTGTTTACTGTAAGACTTTCATGTCCACGCCAAGCTGTGTCGTAGAATGCATTCACGCCACTGTTGAGGCTCCAGAACGTGGCATTCCGTTGGGCACCCGGTTGGCATGTGAATACGCCGTCGCTGGACGGTGAATCCCGCCCCATATTTGTGAAATGTTAATATGATGTTGCAAGACGGCAGCACGGTGGCGCAGTGGGTTAGCACTATGGCCTCACGGCGCCGAGGTCTCAGGTTCGATTCCGGCTCTGGGTCACTGTCTGTGTGGAGTTTGCACTTTCATTTTTCATTTTTCATTTTCATTTTCACATTCTCCCCGTGTTTGCTTGGGTTTCGCCCCCACAACCCAAAAATGTGCAGGCTCGGTGGATTGGCCAAGCTAAATTGCCCCTTAATTCGAAAAAATGAATTGGGCACACTAAAAATTTTTAAAAAGATGATGTTGCAAGATTTATCCAGCTTGCACTCTGGAAAACCTCCTGTAATACTATTTTCATGAAGGATAGTCCTGGGGTTAGAAATTACTGAGAAAAGGAAGGAACAAAAGTAAAACCTCAGGAGTTAAGGTTCATTGTGAACTGATTCAGGGAAGATTCTAGTTCTGTCTAAAGGAAAGTGTTGCATATACCCGTGCATTGCTGTTTTATAAATTGTGGTAAAAACAAAAGGGGATTCAGTTATGGTTTAAAATATAAGTTTCCTCCCAGAGACTGTTTAGTTATAAGTGCTTGTGGTCTTTCATTATGGTAAACTTCTTAAAATATGAAATTTTCGTCTGACTATCAGCTATTGACTGGAAGTTCTACTTTCTTTTTTAAAAGTCTCTACAGTGATCATAAAATGATTCATGGAATTTATGCAGCATTAAATCTGGTGGTAGTGTCCAAACTCACACCTTAGAGGAACAGGTCATTTATATCCAGCCCACCTGTCAGGGTACTTATTGGGAGAATAAAATTGGACAGGATGCCAAACTGACCTTTCACCCAATCCCATGGGTTTTCTGCCGAGTGGGTTAGATTAAATGACTCCTAAAACTCACTGTCAGTGTTAGTCTTAAATTGTGTGGGTTTGGCACCACATGAAGTGTGTTGGCAGTTTTTCTTTAGAAATTGTGGATGCTTGTTGCACCTACCAATTTAGGCTACATTTCATAGAATCATAGAATTTACAGTGCAGAAGGAGGCCAATCGGCCCATCGAGGCTGCACCGGCCCTTGGAAAGAGCACCCCACTTAAGCCCCACACCTCCACCCTATCCCTTTTATCCCCGTAACCCAGTAACCTGACATAACCTTTTTCATAGAATTTATAGTGCAGAAGGAGGTCATTCGGCCCATCGAATCTCCACCGGCTCTTTGAAAGAGCACCCTACCCAAGCCCACACCTCCACCCTATCCCCATAACCCAGTAACTCCACCCAACACTAAGGGCAATTTTGGACACCTAAGGCAATTTAGCATGGCCAATCCACCTAACCTGCACATCTTTGGACTGTGGGAGGAAACCGGAGCACCCGAAGGAAACCCACGCACACACGGGGAGAACGTGCAGACTCCGTACAGACAGTGACCCAAGCTGGGAATCGAACCTGAGACCTTGCAGCTGTGAAGCAACTATGCTAACCACTGTGCTACCTTACACGACAAACTCTAGAATTTGTCCAGAACAGTTTTATTTCACAGTGACTTTGAGAGGTAGTGGTGTCTGGTGTCAGGGCCTGACCGAATTCCAGAATGAAATTCAGTAAACCTATCTGGTCAGGGAATTTCATTGCGCTTTACCCAGGCTCAGGTCAGGCCCTGAATGGTTCACACCTGCTACATGCTTAATGCAAGTAGTCAGCTGTGCAAACAGTCCTTCCTGGACCCTTGTACCCTCTATGCATTTAGTTATATCATTTTATTATAGTTCAACAGTAAATTGGCATTATGCCTAATTGTCGGAAAGTAGGTCAGGATTCAGAACTACCAAGTCCCAGCCAAGTATCTGGACAACCTTTCTGGGGCAGATCAGGCGTCCTTGGGTGGTCAGGCTCTGGGCAGGGTGGTACCCTGGCACCCCAATGGCACCCTGACACTGCTAGGCTGATACCCTGACAGTACCACCTGTGTGCCCAGGTGATGCTGGTAGGGGCACTGCCAGGGTACCAGGCTGGCAGTGACAAGGTGCGCAGGTGGCATCTTATCCCCCCCGCCCCCTCCAACCTGAGTGATTTTCCAGGGGTCTATTGGATATTGGATCATTATTGCACAATGTCTAACTTTCCAACCGTTAGTTTAAATGGATGTGAAACTGGAAAGGCACCCTAATGGGCATGTGGCAATCAGATCAGCAATGATCTTTTCAAATTCAGAACAGGCTTCAGCAACCAAATGGCCTACGCATAGATTTCATTTCATAGATTTCATAGAATTCCTACAGAGCAAAAGGAGGCCATTTGGCCCATCGAGGTATGTACTGACCCTCCTATTCTGGATGTTTCTATGCATGTTCCCAGCTAATATTAATGGAGAAACAAAAAGAATCTCAAAAAATGTGTTCATTCACATATAACACTTGCTCATCCTTCCAACATTTAATGGTTGTGCTGTTCTGTGATTCAGCAAAGCAGTGTGAAAGATCATTTGTCATGATGTTTTATGCTATTGTGATTATATATGACTGTCAGAAACACTTTGTTTTACTGAAATCAAAACTTCCAATATCAATAAGAGGTTTTGTTTGCATTAATTTTTAGTCTCTAGATAACCTTGTTTGACCAATTAATTCACTCTGCTTAAAGGATTTAACAGACTTTGCTTAATGTGCAGGATTCTATCACTGGAGAGGTTGTAGATTTGCTGCAACCTTATCTGGAGATGGATGACTACAATCTTGAAACTGCCAAGAAGGTGTGTGGCAATGTCGCAGGTCTGTGTTCGTGGACTAAAGCCATGGCAAGCTTCTTTGATATTAATAAAGAAGTGCTTCCACTGAAGGTAGAGTATCAATGCATAATATTAAATTGCACAACTTATAACTCTAATGTACAACACTATGTGGAATAGTTTGACTGTCAATTTGCTCACTATAAAAGCTTTTGGATGATTAATTTAATGTTGCTATTCATAGGAGAAATAATACCTTGCTGTTTCTAAAGCTTTTCATTGTAAATTGTGACCTGCTTCCAATTTTTTGGCACACAAATTGCAGCACAATCTAGACAATATCTATGCAAAAATATATAGAGAAAATACACATTACATGCCCTCTGTAAACATTGGAAGGCCACTCGATGCAAGAGCATACCACCAGCTGTGTTTACTGTAATTAAGTGCAATATTTAGTTGTTTTATTTTTAGTTTCATGTGCTCCAAATTTAGCTGTTGAGCTGAATGCCTGTATGCAAATCAGGAACATTTCATCAAAACCAAACTTTAAAGACTTGATTATATTATTGTAAATGTGACTGTTTTAATGAAAGTCTAATGGTTTTAATTTGCATTTTACCTGAAGTACTAAGTTAACAGAAAATCGTTTTTTACATGCCAGTGGAAATTCAAGTACCCCAACTAAGACATAGTTACTTTGTTCACGAATACTGTTTATTTATTTTGATATGTCTATTTGGAAAAAGGCAAATCTGACTCTTCAAGAGGCCCGATTAGTTGTTGCCAAAGAGGAATTAGACAAAGCCCAAGTTCAGCTAGATGACAAGCAGCGGGAGCTGGACGAAGTGCAGGCCATGTATGACGCTGCCATGTCAGAAAAGCAAACACTACTTGATGATGCGGAAGCCTGTAGGAAGAAAATGAACAATGCCACCGCCCTCATTAAAGGCCTTGGTGGTGAAAAGGTAAAACTAAATTTGCCTTGAACCCAATACTAATGTTCAGTAAAGACCATTTGTTGAATGTGTTGTAATAATTCAGTAGTTATGTATAAATTTAACATAGCAAGAAAAGAAAATATTCCACCAACCGATGTGGTTTAGGGGTGGTGAGGGGCATATTCTATTGATGAGGGATTCACCATGCAGGAAGCCCAAAAAGCAAACCCTTCAGTGTTTGCCTGCGGGGTCTGTACCTCATTCAAAGGTGGTCCATGCCTGCTTGAAGGACTTTGCATCAGGAAATGGTGAAGCCCGCTGAGATTGCCCCCCATCTTTTTTTTTCTTCCAAATGCCCCATTCAACCCATTCAACCCACATCAAGCCAGCAACCTCCTTCTGAAACCCTCAACTCATACTCAATAAACTGAGATCTGGATCCCTCAGTGATCTTGGTCTTTGGTGGGTGCATAGCTGGCAACTGCCATCACTCCCGATGGTGCTGATGGGCAATGGACAGCTGCCGATCCCTGGCAAACTGCAGTTCTCGGTGGGTGGGATTTCTACCTCTGGGCGCCAAACCTCAGGAAAAGCCCGGTTCACTTAATATGACTGGCCTTCCCCAACAGAGGCGACACGGGGCTTGGGAGTTAAAAATGTAAATTAAGTTGGGAAACAATACAGTGAAACCATTTAATATTAATTTCATTTAAAATATCTCAGATTCGGTGGACAGAAAGCAGTAAACTTTTCCAGGATCAGATCACTCGATTAGTGGGTGATGTATTGTTAGCCACTGGATTCCTCTCCTACTCTGGCCCATTTAACCAAGAATACAGGAACCTTTTGCTTCAAATGTGGAAAGAGGAGATGAGCAGCAACAATATTCCATATAGCGATGTAAGTGAATGTTTCAAATTGTATATATTCTCCTATTTTGTTAAATCAAATTAAGTAATCTAACTGTCTGGTTCCATTTGCCAAATAATTGAAGTATTAACAGCTTAGAGTTGTGTTATCAATTTGACACTTGGGTATAAAAGGAATGGGTTGCACATTGTAGAAACCAGCTGAGTTTCATTTCCATCGATTTCAATGGAAGTAAACACTGGTTAGTTCCCATTTTGGCTGGTTGACCTCCAATGCCACTTTGTACACCTGGGAATGAAGTGAAAAATTTAGCCTCTGATGTCTTCGAAAAACAAGTATCTTTTGAGAATTGTAGCATGCTTAAATGTTTAAAAATATTTCCTGAGCAGGGAAAAAGAAATTCCCAACAACCGAACAAATTGGTTGAATAGTGGCAGATGATGGGAAAAGATTGATAGGAATAGGTAATAATGGGGAAGATTAATGAGACTCATTGCTTTTAGCACTGATGACCTAGGTTTTTTCATTTCTGAACCCAACCAGCAAACAGAGCCTGACAGCTGTAAAACAGTAAACCATTTCTGAAGAGTTGTCCTCAGAATTTGCTTTCTACCTCTGTAGGATAGTTTATAATTATTGTTGTATGTATGGGCAGATTGTCAAGAGGAAAAAGGACAAGCAAATGTAAAAACATTTTTTATCCTTAATCAGTCTGTTGCTTTGTTCTTTTGCAATCTTATTCCTCCCATCCTGTATTTTGCCATCTTCGACTTTTCTGTCCAGTTTTTTAATAATCTTTTATTCTGCCTTTCTAACTTTTCTTTGTTATTGCGGTCAGGACAGTATTGTTCAGGGCCATAGGCTTGGATTTTCCTCTTCCCGTCAGAGAGTTTGAAGGTGATGGGGGTCAGATAATCCAGCATGTGACTTCCCACCGCCTACCCATCCAGCCCCAATCCCCCAATCTGTATGAAATTTTACTGCATGGGGGCTGGTGGTGGGGGACAGGAGTGGCAGGAGGATGTCCACGCCATGTGATAGCTCAGCAGCTTTAGGTGGTGTCAGGCTCGGGGGCAGGGGTCCTCCTTTGTGACTGGAAATCCTGCCTCCAGCCAATCAATGGCCAATTAGCCTGCACAATCCAGGCCACAGAGGAAGCAAAATAGAGAACTATGGAAGGAAGCTGGGAGGACAATCAATGAGAAGACAAGTAGAAATGCAGACAAACAGCTATGGGTTTCACAGGATCAGCTGAGTGAAGGGATAAGTTTGAAAATAAATGGAAATAATTGGGAAGACAGCAAAGCAGAAAATTGATTTCCTAACTACCCCATCCTGGGAGGAAATGTTCTGTTTTATTGGATGGTTAGCTATTGATTTGATATCATTGTGCAATTCAAGTCACGTGTGAGATTCTGGAGGTGTCCTGGCTCTTTGTTCAAAACTAGCA
Source organism: Scyliorhinus canicula (assembly GCF_902713615.1). Classification (NCBI taxonomy): domain Eukaryota; kingdom Metazoa; phylum Chordata; class Chondrichthyes; order Carcharhiniformes; family Scyliorhinidae; genus Scyliorhinus; species Scyliorhinus canicula. The sequence continues at coordinate 156,430,877 of NC_052150.1, forward strand.
TTCTAATTGATTGATTCGAAGATAACAACAAACAAAGAATTAGCTCACAGATTCTACAATAAAAAAAAGTTCTGAGCATCTTTGAAAATAGTATTCATGCAAATGCAGACATTTTTAAAAGTGGAATGAGCAACGTAAGGGAGACCAAATCTAGAGTGAAGTAATCACCAACAAATCCAACAGGGAAGTTGAGAGCAATCTCTTAACCCAGTGAGAGCTTGGAATGAGGAGCTTGATATCACATGTAGTAGTGAGGTGAATAGCATAGATTTATTTAAAGGGAAGCTAGATAAACAGGTGAGGGAGAAAGGAATTAAAGCTGATGGAGTTAGATGAAGGAGAGTGATAAGAATCTTGGGTGGGATTCTCTGGCCCGGCGAATTGGCGGGGGGCGGCGTGAATCTCGCCCCGCGCCGGCTGCCGGATTCTCCGGCACCGTTTTTTCAGCGGGGGCGGGAGTCGCGCCGGTCGGGGGCCGTTGAAAGTGGCCCCCCCCGACAATCCTCTGCTCCGCGATGGGCCGAGTGGCCGCCCGTTTTCAGCCAGTCCCGCTGGTGTGAATGGAGTCCTCGGGGGGGGGGGGGGGGGGGGGGATCTGCCCCTGGGGGAGGCCCCCACGGTGGCCTGGCCCGCGATCGGGGCCCACCGATCTGCGGGCGGGCCTGTGCCGTGGGGGCACTCTTTCCCTCCCCGCCGACCGCTGTAACGGTCCGCCATGGCTGGCGTGGAGAAGAGCCCGCCTGCGCATGCGCTGGGATCACGCCAGAACACGCTGGCACTCCCGCGCATGCGCTAACTCGCACCAACCGACGGTGAGCATAAATACCAGCATGGAACAATTAGGTCAAATGGTCTGTTCCTGTTCTGTGTTCCATAAGTCTATGGGTGCAATTCTCTCAACAGCCCACAGCTGGTTTGGTGGAGGGTGGGAATGGGGAATCCAACAGGAGCCGAAAATTCGGAAACCTGCCAGCGTAAAAACTATCGCAATTCTCCCAATGCTGGATTAATGTCAGCTCTGTTCTTCTACTGCCTGTTGGCATGAATGTCATTTACATTCATTTGCCTCTCATGGATGCTCATTAAAAGAGCTATGTACTGGCATCCCGTCAGGCCTTCCAATCTTGTTTCACATGCAGGAAATCACATTGGCATCAAAACCTTTTGAAAAAGAGTTACATACATAACCCGGACTTCAGTTTGCTTCAAGATGAGTGCAACATATATAGCCTGCCTTCCATAGCATTGGGCCTCTCCTGTGGCACTGAGCGCCATTATGAGGGGACAGACCAGTTCATGCCCTCCAACTCCATGACAATCTGTTTTTTATGGACAATACTATGCTACGGGACTCATGTTCTCTCCATTCCAACGGTCTGAAGTTCTGGAGGTGGAGTGCGAAGTGAGGGGAGCACTGATGAAGACAAGGGGGCCAATGTGGAAGGTGAGCTGTACAACGTCAGGGGAGGTGGAAAGGTGAGAGGGCATGATGGCAGACAGAGGTGCAAGAAAGTGGATGAGGATGACGAACAATGGAAGGCAAAGGCAAGACCAATGGGATAGAAGCTGGATCCCGACAAGGTTGCATGAAATGCTCAAAACAAGGGGGTCTTGATTTAAACATACAAGATCCTGAGGAATCTTGACAGGGTGGATGTGGAGAAGGTGTTTCTTGTTGTGGGATAATTTAGAAGTAAGGGTCACTGTTTAAAAAAAGAGGGTCACTGAGGAGACCATCAATTCACGCGACACGTGGTTAGAAGTGAACAGTGGTTTTAATCGTCTTACAACATGATGTACATGTGTGGATGTAGTGTGAGGGATACCTCGGCGGTGGTAATGGTGGGGTTTGATCCTGCAGGTGCTTGGTCCCGGAGGGGTATGGTGCCCTGACGGCCGTCAGGGAACTCTATGAAGGCGTATTGGGGGTTCGAGTGTCTTAGGAGCACTTTTTCCATAAGCGGGTCAGTTTTGTGTGCTCTGACGTGCTTCCTGAGGTGCACTGGGCCCGGTGTCTTCAACCATGCCGGGAGCGAAACCCCCGTGGTAGTACCCCAGATCTGGGTGTGCGAAGCTCTTGGAGCTCCCGGAGTCGAAAAGGCACGGTGTACTGTACCCGTTGATTTGGACCGTCGTCATAGAGTTGTGGAGATGTTTTGGGCGCGATTGGTCCAGTGTGACTGCGTTGAGTTGCGGGTAGTCGGCGGCTCAGTCGGCTGTGCTGGGGTGGCCCCGCGATGAGTGCCCACTGAGGTCGCAGTCTTTAATCAAATTTTCTGAGTTTGGAGAGGATGGAGCCCAAGATGGCCGCCCCCGTGGATCGCACGTGGCGGGTGGCGAGGAAGATGGCGTCCAAGATAGTGGCCCCCATGAGTCGCACGTGGTTGGCCGCGTGGTGGGGGTCCGCCAAGATGGTGGCCCCCATGGATCGCACATGGTGGGCGGGGGCGGAGTCGGGGTATAGACCGCAGCATTCTGGGGCCTGTGGGCCTGCGAGTGCGGAGAGCGGTTGCTTTGTGCCGCGGGAGGGTTAGGGGCTGGGGCCTTCCTTGCCAGACACACTGGCGGGTGAAAGCAGAACTAGGGGACATAGCCTCAAAATAAGGAGAAGTAGATTTAGGACTGAGTTTAGGAGGAACTTCTTCACCGAAAGGGTTGTGAATCTATGGAATTCCTTGCCCAGTGAAGCAGTTGAGGCTCCTTCATTAAATGTTGTTAAGGTAAAGAAAGATAGTTTTTTGAAGTAGAAAGGGATTAAGGGTTATGATGTTCGGGCCGGAAAGTGGAGCTGAGTCCACAAAAGATCAGCCATGATCTCATTGAATGGTGGAGCAGGCCCGAGGGGCCAGATGGCCTACTTCTGCTTCTAGTTCTTATGTTCTCTGGCGTAGTGACCTTTTCGCCCCCAGCTGCTACAGGTCGCATTGCGGGCCGGGCAGTGCTGCCGTGGGTGCTGGGACTAGCCACAAAAGTGGCAGGCTGGGGCAGCATTGTGGCTGGGTGACCGCGCGGCGCAGGCCTGGGGCAGTCGCTGGTCAGGGGCCCATGACGGGGTCACGGAGTCAGCAGGAAACGAGGTGAAGCTATGAAACGAGAACTCCATACTTGCAGTGAGTTCAACAGTATCTTCTAAATTTTGAGCCCCTTTCTCTAGCAGTCGCTAGCGCACATAATTTGATCTAAGGCCTGCAACAAAGACATCGTGGACAGTACGTTCTCTATGTTCAGCAGCATTTACTGCCTGGTAATTACAGTCCCGGGATAAGGCTTTTAAGTCTCTTAGAAATTCTTCTAGCGATTCTGTGGGGTGCTGGCGGCGAGTAGTAAAAATGTGGCGCGCGTATACCTCATTGACGAGCCTCATGTACATTTTGTCGAGTAGGGCCAGGGCCTCTGTATATGAGCCGGTACAATTAAGCTGAGTAGATATACGATGGCTCACCTTTGCGTGCAATAGGCTGAGTTTCTGCTCCTCCGTCGTTTCTGTGGTGCTTGCTTCAGCCAGGTAGGCCTTAAAACATCGGAGCCAATGTGAAAAGATTTCTTTTGCCTCTGCATCCTGTGGGTCGAGTTCCAGTCGATCAGGCTTGAGGGCTGATTCCATAGTCGTTCCTTACTGTTTCTTAAGACGATTAAATTGATGAGACCATCAATTCACGCGACACATGGTTAGAAGTGAACAGTGGTTTTAATCGTCTTACAACAGAGCCTGCCTGTGACGAGATGAAGTCTAGATGAACTGGCAGGCAGGCTCCGACTGCCAAGCTTTATACAACCAGTGGGGGGGAGGAGTCATGGGCGGAGCCAAGGGTGGAGCCCAGTACAAACTTCTGTACATTCCCAGTACACCTCCCCCTAGGGGCAGAGCCGCGCAACTGCTCGTGTGCCGAGCTTACAGAGGAATGGTACAACATGTGTGATAACAGTGTGAATTATGCTATTATGATTCACCACAGTCACCATTTAAAATGGAGATGAGGTGAAATTGTCTCATTCAGAGGATCGTGAGTCTTGGAACTCTGAAAAACCGACGGAAGCAGTCTTTGACTATTTTTAACACAGAAGTGGATAGATTCTTGGTAGGCAAGGGGGGTGAAAGGTTATTGGGAGTAGGCGGAATGCAGATTTGAGATTACTATTAGATCATCTAATATGAGATTACTATTAGACATAAATTTAAGATAAATGGTGGAAGATATAGAGGGGATGTCAGAGGTAGGTTCTTTACCCAGAGAGTAGTGGGGGCATGGAATGCACTGCCTATGGAAGTAGTTGAGTCGGAAACGTTAGGGACCTTCAAGCGGCTATTGGATAGGTACATGGATTAGGGTAGAATAATGGAGTGTAGGTTAACTTCTTAAGGGCAGCACGGTAGCATTGTGGATAGCACAATTGCTTCACAGCTCCAGGGTCCCAAGTTCGATTTTGACTTGGGTCACTGTCTGTGTGGAGTCTGCACATCCTCCCCGTAACTGCGTGGGTTTCCTCCGGGTACTCCGGTTTCCTCCCACAGTCCAAAGATGTGCAGGTTGGGTGGATTGGCCATGAAACATTGTCCAAAATTCTATGATTAACCTAGGACAAAAGTTTGGCGCAACATCGTGGGCCGAAGGGCCTGTTCTGTGCTGTATTTCTCTATCTCTATCTATCTATCTATAATTTTATTAAGTAGGGAAGCAGGCTTGTGGAGCTGAATGACCTACTCCTACTCCTTATTCACATGTTCATAATGTCAAAATGTTTACTTGAAGGGAATGCTCAAAGACTCCATTCAGAGTGGGTAGCGGTCCAGAGTGGGGCATGGGTGCCTTGAAGGTGATGGGCTCGGGTGGTTGAATCCAGGTCCAGACTTCTTCTTGACGCTGTTATCCTTTCGCCTCTGGGTTCCAGATTGCTGCTTGATCTCATGAGGGCAAGTGGGCTGGAGAGAGTGATATGAGTGTGCTGGACTACATATGGTGCCCGTATCTTCAAACCCACTAGCTGACGGCGGCTGGACGAATCAGTTGTCGACCGGAGGGTGATTTGGATGGGAACTTGCCTGTGCACAGTTAATGAGTTTCCAAGTACAGAATCTGGCACAGGATCTGGCTAGCAGGAAAAGCATTGCTGGAGCGATTTGGAGGGTTACTTCCAGGCGGTGGTATTCTCAGGTATCTGCTGCCCATATCCTTCAAGACGGTAGCTGAATGGGTTTGGAAGGTACTTCCTAAGGAGCCTTGGTGAGTTACTGCAGTTCATCTTGTAAATGATACACACGGCTGCTGCTGTTTGTTGGTAGTGGAAGGAATGAATGTTTGTGGAAGGAACATGTTGTCACAGTGGTTAGCACTGCTGCCTCACAGCACTAGGGGCCCAGGTGCAATTCTGACCTTAGGTGACTGTCTGTGTGGGGTTTTCACATTCTCCCCCTGTCTGCGTGGGTTTCTTCTGGCTGCTCCAGTTCCCTCCCACAGTTCAAAGGTGTGCAGGTTAGGTGGATTGACCAGGCTAAATTTCCCCTTAGTGTCCCATGATGTGTAGGTTAGGTTGGATTATCAGGTTAAGGGGATAGGGCAGGGTGTGGGCCTAGATAGCGTACATTTTCAGAGGGTTGGTGTAGGCTTTGGTGAGCCAAATGGCCTCCTTCTGCCCTGTAGGGATTCTATGATGAATCAATTATACAGGCTGCTTTGTCCCGGTTGGTGTCGAACTTCTATAATGTTGTTGAAGCTGAAAGTGGAGAGTATTCTGAAATGAAGTTGGACATCTTGTTAGTTAGGTTGTTCTCTGCCCATCAGTTCAAAGATTTTTGCACCATGACTTGCTGGAATCCTGAATAACATGTCTAGAGCAACAGAGAACTTGGAAGCTCAGTGAATGTTAAGACCAGCAGTGTATCTCCTTAGCCAGTGTAATTTGAGGATTGAAAATTAAATAGAGGAATGAATGGAAACGAGAGTGAATTAGAATGGAATCAGGTGCAGTAAGAGAACATAATACTCCCCCCATCCTCTGTGAGAGGTTTGATGGTGTGGGTGGCATTTAATCAGATGAAAAATCCTGCTCTCTTCCAGCCTTCACTTCTTTTAAGTCCGAGCACACTTAATTGCTCATGCCGGTATTAGCCCTGGTGGGTGTCTGAACATGCAAGAAGTGCAACAAGGAAACCTGGGCTGTATTGCTTGTGGGCTCCCGAGCAAACTCATAGTGCCTGAAGGGGAGGCCCTTTGAGAACTTCCCTCCACCCTTTTCTGATGACCTCCCTCCACTGCAACCCCTGCCCCCGACACTCGTCCTGCCATCAATCACCTATGGCTTTGGATTCAGCAGTGATATGAGGCACCAGTGTGGATGGGTGCATTACCAGCAGTAGCCACTGTGTCTCTGGTGGTGCTGCCATTTAATAGAACTAGCAGCTTTTGATTGGCTGGCAGATCTCTGGGAGCAGCACCGACATTCCTGGTGGCCTTGATCCTGAGGAAGGCCAGCAGTTGTCTAGTTATGTGCCTGAATGCAACGAGGTACAGTGGGGATCTCATCAGCTAACTAGCCTGCGGGTGAGACCCCAGTTGCCTCCATTAAATGTTGCCCAAAAAGAAAGAAAAAATCAGATTGAGCGAGGGAGAAAAAGGAAAACTTAGAAAAAAAACTAAAATATTGACATTATTTAGAATCTGTAAGAAAATACCCCTTTCAGAAAAGACTCAGAATAGTTTTCATTGTTCACTTTATGGACGAGAGAGGTTGATTGACATTGCATGAACAATTATCATGTCATTAAAAGGGTGCTTATGCTATTTATCACAAATTTATATGGTAATTTTAATGGACAATTAGTGTGGAAATCTATCAAATTCTTGAAAATGATAGGAAAGCTCATGATGCAGTGTGGTAGTCACCACTGTTTGTATAATACGTATATGAGAGGTAATACGGTAAGGCTCCTGTACTACAGGTACGGGGGTAGATCCCTGCCTGCTGGCTCCGCCCAGTAGGCGGAGTATAAATGTGTGTGCTCACCGAGCTGCAGCCATTTCAGCAGCAGCTGCAGGAGGCAACACATCTCTGCTTAATAAAGCCATGATTACTCTCTACTCTCGTCTCGTCATAATTGATAGTGCATCAATTTATTAAGCAGAGATTTTACAGCGGTGGACCTACGCATCAAGCCAGATCGCCTGCAGCTGCACCCTCAAGCAGACAATGCCACATTGGCCTTCGACTACTGGCTAGCTTGCTTTGAAGCCTATAACGGAGCAGCGACAGAACAACCCTCAGAAGCACAGAAACTCCAGATCCTGTACACATGGTTGAGCTCCGATATATTTTTCCCCTTATCCGGGATGCGCCCAACTATAGTGAGGCCATTGCACTTCTGAAAGAGAACTACATCCGGCCGATCAACAAACTCTACGCCAGGCACCTCCTGTCCACGCGGCAACAACTCTCCGGTGAGTCATTGGATGATTTCTGCCGTGCCCTGCCCGCCCTGGCGAGGAACTGCGATTGCCAGGCAGTTTCGGCCGTTGAACATACTGAACTCCTAATTACGGGCATAGGGTCGGCGTACATCTGCCAGCGCCTCTTGGAAGGGGGTACGCTCGACCTCGCGGCGACCAAGAAACTCGCGACCTCAATAACGGTAGCCTCCCGTAAAGTACAAGCATATGCTCCCGACCGCATGGCGCCCCCCTCATGGACCAGCGGCCGCCCCCAGCCAACCCCAAGCCTGCGCCGCGCGGCAGCCAGCAAACCCCGGGGGGCCCAAGTGCTATTTCTGCGGACAGACAAAGAACCCCCGGCAGCACTGCCCGGTGCGGAGTGCAATCTGCAAAACCTGCGGGAAGATGGGGCATTTCACTGCGGTGTGCCAGGCCCGGTCAATCGTCGCTGTATCCAGGTCCATTGTTCCTGCACCCCCCATGTACACGCATATCTGATATGGTCAATCAGATTGCACAGTACCGGGTTTTCTCGACAGTGGACCTGAAATCTGCCTACCACCAGCTCCCCATCCGCAAGGCGGACCGCCCATACACTGCGTTCGAAGCAGGCGGCCGCCTTTACCACTTTCTTAGGGTTCCCTTCGGCGTCACCAACGGGGTCTCGGACTTCCAACGGGAGATGGACTGAATGGTTGACCGGTACGGACTGTGGGCCACCTTTCCGTATCTGGACAATGTCACCATCTGCAGCCATGATCAGCAGGGCCATGACGCCAACCTTGCCAAATTTCTCCACACCGCCACTCTCCTCAACCTCACGTATAACAAGGAGAAGTGCCTGTTTAGCACAAACCGCTTAGCCATCCTTGGCTATGTGGTCCAGAATGGAGTTCTGGGGCCTGACCCCGACCGCATGCGCCCCCACATGGAACTCCCCCTCCCACACTGCCCCAAGGCCCTCAAACGATGCCTGGGATTCTTTTCGTATTACGCCCAGTGGGTCCCAAACTATGCGGACAAGGCTCACCCACTCATCCAATCCTCCGTTTTCCCACTGACGGCTGAGGCTCACCAGGCCTTCAACCGTATCAAGGCCGACATCGCCAAGGCTGCAATGCACGCGGTCGACGAGACGTTACCATTCCAAGTGGAGAGCAATGCATCAGACGTCGCTTTGGCCGCCACCCTCAACCAGGCAGGCAGGCCCGAGGAATTATTTTCCCGCACCCTCCATGCCTCCGAAATGCAGCACTCATCCATCGATAAAGAGGCCCAAGCCACCGTAGAAGCTGTGCGGCATTGGAGTCATTACCTGGCCAGCAGGAGATTCACTCTCCTCACTGACCAACGTTCGGTTGCCTTCATGTTTAATAACACACAGTGGGGCAAGATTAAAAACGATAAAATCTCGAGGTGTTACAGATCAACCACAACATAATTGAGTGCAAAACAGGCTCAAGGGTTGACTAACCTCTTCTTGTTCCTTTGCAAATGTGTTTATTTTCAGCTCCAGTTTCAGTCCAACAAATGGTCGTGACTAGGAACATTTCCTACTGCTTTGTTACATTTGTTCAAATGTATTTTTGCTTGTAGCTCCTTGTGAATCCAACACACAGTAATTTAAATTTCCTGGGCTTTGGTCACTGTGTATCAGTTATTATTTTGTCAAATTTGTGAGACAGTCTGGAGTTTTTAAAAAAGTTAGTCAGGTTGGATAGCTTGTTTACAAAAGCAAAGCACAATGGATGGCTCACTTGGTGCTGAGAAAAAAGAGAAATGGAAAAACCATACTTTATCATGTCAGGTGTGAATTATTTATCAATTTCTATTACAATACAAAATTACTGTAAAAACATATTGAATTGGTGGTATAATTTGTTTATTCTGTTACTTAATATATTTGTTTTACAATTAAAGCACTAGGCAAGTCAAGTCTAGTGATGTTCTGCTGCATTACTGAGACACGGACAGAAAGCAAACAGCTGAAATAATCGGAAAAAGGTCTACGTCCATTACTCAAACACACTGTGAACCTTTACTAGAAATCTGGGAAAATTGAGATATTCTCCCGGACACAGGGAGGCAGTGCCAGCTGTAAGAGTAGTCCGAAACACAACTCAAAAATATCTAAAAGACATCCAAGTTGGATTTTCCAAAGCTGTTTTATCATTTGAGAGAACAGGAGCGCAAGTCATTTCCGCAACAGGAGAGAAACCACACCAATCAACATCGTACATTACTGAACGGCTAGTTCAAGGACAAACTGGCAAACATCTGTCAATTACTATACAATTACAGGGGTGGCACAGTGACTCACAGGTTAGCACTGCTGCCTCACAGCACCAGGGACCCAGGTTCAATTCCCACCTCGGGTGACTGTGTGGAGTTTGCACATTCTACCCATGTGTGTGTAGAATTTGCACATTCTACCCATATCTGTGTAGATTTCCTCCAGGTGCTCCAGTTTCCTCCCACAGTCCGAAGATGTGCAGGTTAGGTGGATTAGCTATGATAAATTGCCCCTTCGGGTGAGGTTGCAGGAATAGGGTGGAAGATTGGGCCTGGGTAGGGTGGTATTTTGAAGGGTTGGTGCAGACTGGATGGGTTGAATGGCCTCCTGCACTGTAGGGATTCTATGATCTCACACCTATTCAGGCATGAAATGTCGGAAAGCCAATGAATGGAAGAGATTTCTATTTTGTTTTTAAAATTGTTGTTGGAAGCAGGCACAAGATGGCCGACTTTGGATTACACATAATTCTGTGAAGTAGCAATCATTGCAAAAACATTTTCTTTTATTTCTGCTTGTCCACTGTGTTTCAATTGCTTTCCAGTCTACGTGACTCAAAAGTAGCCTTATGAATAATCATTGTTGCTTATTTTCAATGAGCCCATTCATGACATTGGAAAAGTGATAACCTTCAACAGTTTTCATTCATTTTAATCTTCAGGACATCAACCTAATCAATATGTTGGTTGATAATGTTACAATCGGTGAATGGAACCTCCAGGGTCTTCCAAGTGATGATCTGTCAATACAGAATGGTATCATAGTAACCAAGGCAACCAGGTACCCACTTCTGATTGACCCACAAGGACAAGGCAAGATCTGGATTAAAAATAGAGAAAAGAACAATGAGTTGCAGGCAAGTCTGGGAAAATGTTTTTTGCTTATAATGGGGTAAGATTTCCACCTTGGATGTGATTGCTGATTGAGGGTCAGTTTAGCTCAATTGGCTGGATAGCTGGTCCATGATGCGGAGTAAGGCTAACAGCCCGGATTCAGTTCCTGTACTGGCTGAGGTTATTCATGAAGGTCCTACCTTCTCAACCTTTCCCCTCAGGTTAAATCACCACTACTCTGCTCTCCCCCTCAAAGGGGAAAGCATTCCTATAGTCACCTTGGGACTGTGGCAACTTAAAATTGCTGATTCTGGCCTAATTGTGTCCAACTCACTGAATTTCCATCAAATTGATTGACAACTTTCCAAATAATAAGCCTCACGGTAGCATGGTGGTTAGCATCAATGCTTCACAGCTCCAGGGTCCCAGGTTCGATTCCCGGCTGGGTCACTGTCTGTGTGGAGTCTGCACGTCCTCCCCGTGTGTGCGTGGGTTTCCTCCGGGTGCTCCGGTTTCCTCCCACAGTCCAAACATGTGCGGGTTAGGTGGATTGGCCATGCTAAATTGCCCGTAGTGTAAGGTTAATGGGGGGATTGTTGGGTTACGGGTTACGTGGGTTTAAGTGGGATGATCATTGCTCGGCACAACATTGAGGGCCGAAGGGCCTGTTCTGTGCTGTACTGTTCTATGTTCTAAAGGAAAAATCTGGCAATAACCAATTTGGCAGCATTTTAAAATGTAATTTTTGAAAAACATTTTTTGCTTTAAAAAAATTTCCTTCATATAGTTAAAAGTGATAACTTGAAATGTTATTAAAACAGCTGATAATAGTTTATCAGAAAAATATAACGGTTTCTAATCATCACCTGAATAACCACATTTTAAATTGCTTTTAAAAAAATTCTATTTATTTTGCGATACATTAGTCTGTTTCTTACCAAATTAGAACAAAATTCATATTTAAAAGCTTTTGAAATGGATTGTTTAATAATGTTCTTGCAAAAGAACCAGTTTATTAAAGTCTCCTTGAATGCCTGCATATGAACACAATTAATGAAAACTCTTCAGAGTAATTAATTCACGCTGGGTGTTGGGCCAATGTTGTGCACAGGGCCTGAATTCCATTTCTGGGTTGGAAAAATTCGAGTTGTGCTGAACACTATTTAAGCTTAATCTTTTGCGACTGTTTGGTTGATTTTGGCCAAATTGTGTCAAAACAAATAACAATCTAGCAGAAATACTAGGCATACATCTTATAATTGCCCCAAATTTAAAATATCAATGTTAGAAAATGCCGGTGATTTAAAATAATGGAGAATATGTCTGTGTAAAACAGTCATTGGGCTGGATTTTCTATTTCAGCGGCTAAGTGCTGACGCCAGCTGAAGCATGTGTGGTCTTTTATGACCAGAAAATTGGCATCAACCCCTCGCCGATTCCTGGACCACTGAGGGACTAGCAGAGGCGCCGGGTGAAATTCCTGGCTGCCGCACCGAAAATGGCTGAAGAATGGCCGGGTCCTTGCCTGCGCATGCGCGCAAGTGACAACCTGCAGCGGTCACGCCATACAACATGGCGCGGCCGTGCATGGAGCCGAGCCCCCATCCGAGTCCCCACAGGCTACCCCCTGGCCACCCCACACCAGTCTTCCCAGCCCTCTCGGAAGCCCCCCCCCCCAGCCAGCGGCACGGATCCAGGCTGAGTGTAACAGCGCTGGACACAGTCCGCAGGTTCCTGCATGGCTGAGACAACACGTCAACGGCACAGTCGCGAACTCGGGCCATCAGTGGCGAAGCATCGTTGGAGGGCCGGCAGATGACATGCCAACACCGTTGCGGCGACGTGTGGCGCGTTACGCGATGATGCCATTTTGGAGGGGGCGGAGCATGGCTGACCGGCATCAAACCGGCACTGGCCCCGATTTCGACGTCGGAATCGATTCTCCACCTGATCGCCGATTACGATACCGCCATCAGGCAATGGAGAATCCCGCCCATTGTTTTCTTTAAGGTAAACAGACCATTTCAATGCACCTTTGCCAGTATTTGTCCTCAACATGCATCAAAAATGTTATTCATCTCATGGAATTCATTTTTTTTTTGGAATTCTGGGCAGAATTCTCTCAGCCCGGGGCCGGGCCGGAGAATCCCTACGACCGGCGTGAATCGTGGCACACCGCCCCAACGCTGGGACACGATTCACGCAGAGCAGAAAATTGGCGCCATTGGCGCTGACATGGTTGGCGCAGCGCCGGTCGGCGGCCATTCTACGCAGCCTCCCCGCCAATTCTCGACCCGGGATGGGCTGAGCGGCCGTCGTACAAAACCCGAGTCCCGCCGGCGCCGTTCTAATCTGCTCTCAGCCGGCGGGACCTCAGCGTGGAAGTTTCCGGGGGTGGTCTGTGGGGGGGGCTGGTTTAGCACATGGCTAAGTAGCTGGCTTTTAAAGCAGACCAAGGCAGGCCAGCAGCACGGTTCAATTCCCGTACCAGCCTCCAAAAACAGGCGCCGGAATGTGGCGAGTAGGGGCTTTTCACAGTAACTTCATTTGAAGCCTACATGTGACAATAAGCGATTTTCATTGCATTTCATTTTGTTTTTTCCACTTAAGGGGCAATTTAGCATGGCCAATTCACCTAACCTGCACATCTTTCAGTTGTGGGCGTGAAACTCATGCAGATATGGGGAGAATGTGCAAACTCCACACTGACAGTGGCCCGGGGCTGGGATTCGAACCCGGGTCCTCAGCGCCGCATTCCCAGTGCTAACCACTGCACCACATGCCGCCCTACCTAATGTTTAAGCTAATGGGCAGCATGGTAGCATAGTGGTTAGCACTACGGCTTCACAGCACCAGGGTCCCAGGTTCGATTCCCGGCTTGGGTCACTGTCTGTGTGGAGTCTGCACGTTCTCCCTGTGTCTGCCTGGGTTTCCTCCAGGTGCTCGATTTCCTCCCAGAAGTCCCGAAAGACTAGCCATAAGGCAATTTGGATATTCTAAATTCTCCCTCTGTGTACCCAACCAGGCGCCGGAGTGTGGCAACTCGGGGTTTTTCACAGTAACTTCATTGCAGTGTTAATGTAAGCCTACTTGTGACAAGTTTTTGCAGTGTGTGACAGCAGGTGGGAAAGATGACATGGAAGCCACAGGCCACAACAGCAGCTTCCTCTGCCTTATTGTTGAGCACACAGAAAAAATTATTCCAAAGAGCAGGTCCTATGCTGGTGGCTCACCCAGCTAGTGACTTATATCCTAAAAGATCAGGGCATCTTTTTTAAACAGTGCCCAAAACAAAAAAAATCAGAAAAAATAATCCCCTCCCACCCCCAAACACCACTCCAACCCCCATGGAATAACGCCCCCCCCCCCCCCCCCTCCCCGCCCTCCCACCAGGCAACACAACAAACCCCTCATGGAAGTCACCCATGCAAACACCCGCAATGGACACCTCCAGCACTGCCAAGGAGCAGAACCGTGGGGCATTGCCTGGGTAATGCTGGGGCAGTGCTTGGGCAGTGCCAATGGGCCATAGCAGGGCGCAATGCCCAGGCCACGACCCTCTTCCCCCGATCCAAGAACTCACCTAAACCTCTTTTGTGGATTCTGGTCTTCTGCTGACCAGGTGCATGCCGTGGGAGACATGTCATGATTCATGTCAGCATGCCCTCACACCAACCAGAATTGACAACCTTAACAGTGGAGGTACTATTAAGCATTAAGACTTGATCCAGAGCAGCCTAAATTGGAAAAAGATTCTGAAATGCATGTTAACCTCATTATTTACATGCAGCACGGTTCAATTCCCGTACCAGCCTCCAAAAACAGGCGCCGGAATGTGGCGAGTAGGGGCTTTTCATAGTAACTTCATTTGAAGCCTACATGTGACAATAAGCGATTTTCATTGTATTTCATTTTGTTTTTTCCACTTAAGGGGCAATTTAGCATGGCCAATTCACCTAACCTGCACATCTTTCAGTTGTGGGCGTGAAACTCATGCAGATATGGGGAGAATCCGCCAAAATTGCATTTTTAGGTGCTTGTTGTATGCCTCTAACACAGGTGTGGCATCAACTAATTTCCGGTTATCTCTTCATATACATAAAAATTGGTGTTTTATTATTTCCCAAGTGTTGCGATTCCCATTTGATGTTATAACTGGTTGGGAAGGTTCCACAATGGGACCCTGTCTCAAAAGATCGTAACTTGTACTTTTCTTTGTAAAACGTGGACAGACAGAATCATGGGACCGCTAATTAGTTTTAACAACAAGAAAAAAAACATTTATTAAACATGAAAAACTTGGATAATGATACAATACTCTTTCACTTCCCCTCAGCTTAAAAAAAATATCAGATTTTACGATTAACATGGATTGCAAAGTGCATTTTAAGGTACAATGGTCCCATTAACAGAAAGTCCATTTTAAGCATGTAAATTGGCTGTGGTCACATACAGACACTCTGCTCCAAACCCAAGTCAATGTCTGTGGTTTTCTCATCAGAATCCCTCCAGATGATTGCCCAGGGGAGTTTCCAAGCTCCAACTCCTAACAATACACTTGGTTCACATTAATAATTTCCATTAGCGGTTTGCAGTCCAAAATCTAGGTCATGTTTTCCAAATGCCTCTTTTAAACTGAGCTACCGCTCCACTTTTAAAAGTGAATCCAGTTTAGGATTTACACCAACCCCTTTAGGATTTCTTTGTCATGAGAGCTGTACAAACTGTTCACAATCGCTTTAACTCTCAATTCCCAGACATAATTAAAATGACATCAGACATTTAATTTACCATTGAAGTCTGCTGTACCACTTTAAATCTGGTTACTGCAGTTGTCTCTTTAACTCAGAATGTTTTGTTTACTCTTCCTTGATTTTTTCTGTTATTCTTTGATGACTCCTGTCACCTTAGATATTCTTTCTGTCCCAACCCCCTGCTTATCTGGACTGCACTTTGTTCCTCAGGAAGTTTGAAATTCCCTTGTCCAGTCCAGCATTTCCTGACAGAGTTGAGAGAAGTACACTCCCCAGTGTCCTGTCTCCAACTGCAATATATCCAGCTCAAACTAAAACTTATAAGTTTTGTTTTATCCTTACAAGGGCCTCCAGTTGCTAAGCACCCCCTGCGAGTTCAATTTGTGATTCCACTCAATCCTACTCCCATCTATTCTCATCCAAATCTACCATTGTAATCCTCTATTCCCTTCTCTCTCATGTGCTTATTTATATTCCAATTACATACATCTGTACTATTTGTTTCAATCATTTTGTGTGGTAGTGAGTTCCACATTCTCATCGTAATAAAAACGTATCATAAGAAATAAGAGCAAGATCAGAATAATTTGCCCCTAAAGTCTGTTCTTCCAGTCAATTAGATCATGGCCTTAAACTCCATTTTCCTGCCTGTCCCCAGAACCCTTGACTCTCTTGTCAATCAAAAATCTGTCCAACTCAAGCCTTGACTATATTCATTGGCCCAGCCTCTGCGGTTCACCGGGAGAGAAAAGTTACAAATATTAACAACCGCCTGAGAAAATGAATTCCTCCTCACCTCAGTCTTAAACATTTTGAAATTGTGACTTCTAGTTTTAGATTCCTTCAGAAAGGGAAACATCCTCTCATTCCTGTCAAGTCCCCTCAGATTCTTATATGTTTCCATTTCTTCAAAACTCTCATGAGTGTAGGCCCAACTTGCTGAACGTTTCCTCATGAGGCAATCATTTCACCCCAGGAATCAACTTTGTGAATCTTCCGTGTACCAATTTCTTTGGGTAAAGATTTTCTGAACTCCATAATTTCTTGGAAACTATCTTATATTGAGGCTTCTTGTTATGCTCTTTCCCACTTGAAGAAACATTCTTTCTCTATCTATAATTATAAATATATCTATTCTTATATCTATAATTTTAAAGACCTCTATTACATCACTCTTCTCTCTTCCTTTTTCAAGAGAAAACAGACAAAGCCTGTCAATTCTGGCCTGATCTACATGCTGCACTCACACTTTTTCTGATATCAACAAAGTAAATCTTCTCTGAACTCTCTCCAGAGCCCCTATATCAGTTTCTTAACAAGAACTCCATGCAGTATTCTTAACTGTGGACTAGCCAACTTTAAAAAAAAAATAGGACATTGAAAAGAGCGCGAGAGGAGAGACAGCCGGGACATTGAAAAGAGCGCGAGAGGTAAGACAGCCGGGACATTGAAAACAGCGCGAGAGGAGAGACAGCCGGGACATTGAAAAGAGCGCGAGAGGTAAGACAGCCGGGACATTCAAAACAGCGCGGAAGGAGAGACAGCCAGGACATTGAAAAGAGCGCGAGAGGTAAGACAGCCGGGACATTCAAAACAGCGCGAGAGGAGAGACAGCCAGGACATTGAAAAGAGCGCGAGAGGTAAGACAGCCGGGACATTCAAAACAGCGCAAGAGGAGAGACAGTCGGGACATTGAAAAGAGCGCGAGAGGTAAGACAGCCGGGACATTGAAAAGAGCGCGAGAGGTAAGACAGCCAGGACATTGAAAAGAGCGCGAGAGGAGAGACAGCCGGGACATTGAAAAGAGCGCGAGAGGTAAGACAGCCGGGACATTGAAAACAGCGCGAGAGGAGAGACAGCCGGGACATTGAAAAGAGCGCGAGAGGTAAGACAGCCGGGACATTCAAAACAGCGCGGAAGGAGAGACAGCCAGGACATTGAAAAGAGCGCGAGAGGTAAGACAGCCGGGACATTGAAAACAGCGCGAGAGGAGAGACAGCCGGGACATTGAAAAGAGCGCGAGAGGTAAGACAGCCGGGACATTCAAAACAGCGCGGAAGGAGAGACAGCCAGGACATTGAAAAGAGCGCGAGAGGTAAGACAGCCGGGACATTCAAAACAGCGCGAGAGGAGAGACAGCCAGGACATTGAAAAGAGCGCGAGAGGTAAGACAGCCGGGACATTCAAAACAGCGCAAGAGGAGAGACAGTCGGGACATTGAAAACAGCGCGAGAGGAGAGACAGCCGGGACATTGAAAAGAGCGCGAGAGGTAAGACAGCCAGGACATTGAAAAGAGCGCGAGAGGAGAGACAGCCGGGACATTGAAAAGAGCGCGAGAGGTAAGACAGCCGGGACATTGAAAACAGCGCGAGAGGAGAGACAGCCGGGACATTGAAAAGAGCGCGAGAGGTAAGACAGCCGGGACATTCAAAACAGCGCGGGAGGAGAGACAGCCAGGACATTGAAAAGAGCGCGAGAGGTAAGACAGCCGGGACATTCAAAACAGCGCGAGAGGAGAGACAGCCAGGACATTGAAAACAGCGCGAGAGGTAAGACAGCCAGGACATTGAAAAGAGCGCGAGAGGAGAGACAGCCGGGACATTGAAAAGAGCGCGAGAGGTAAGACAGCCGGGACATTGAAAACAGCGCGAGAGGAGAGACAGCCGGGACATTGAAAAGAGCGCGAGAGGTAAGACAGCCGGGACATTCAAAACAGCGCGGGAGGAGAGACAGCCAGGACATTGAAAAGAGCGCGAGAGGTAAGACAGCCGGGACATTCAAAACAGCGGGAGGGGACACATTGAGAGCGGCGGGGTGCCAGTGGGAGCAAAGATAATATAAGGCGGGAACCGGAAGTACGACCCGCGGACTTCTGGGAAGGATTTTCTCCTAGCCAATAAATTGTGGTGGAGAGGATACCCGAGACACTACACGTGTAGTGTCTCCCACCCGCCCTCCTCCTCTAACCTAATAATAAGACCCATTGGGGTGAGCAGGTAAGTGCTATATTATATTATTATTTTTTTTATTTGTTTTATATTTGTTTACCAGAACTTGGTTGAAATTAAGTGGATGGCAGGGAAGGTAGTGCAATGTTCCTCCTGCAGGATGTTTGAGGTGAGGGATGCTGTTAGTGTCCCTGCTGATTTTACCTGCAGGAAGTGCAGCCTGCTCCAGCTCCTACAAGACCGAGTTATGGTACTGGAGCTGGAGTTGGATGAACTTCGGATCATTCGGGAGGCAGAGGTGGTCATAGATAGGAGCTTCAGGGAAGTAGTTACACCAAAGACTGGAGATAGATGGGTAACTGTAAGAGGGACTGGGAAGAAGCAGACAGTGCAGGGACCCCCTGCGGTCGTTCCCCTGAGTAACAAGTATACCGTTTTGGATACTTGTGGGGGGGACGACTTACCAGGGGTAAGCCATGGGGTGCGGGACTCTAGCACGGAGTCTGTCCCTGTTGCTCAGAAGGGAAGGGGGGAGAGGAGCAGAGCATTAGTAATTGGGGACTCAATAGTCAGGGGCACAGATAGGAGATTTTGTGGGAGCGAGAGAGACTCACGTTTGGTATGTTGCCTCCCAGGTGCAAGGGTAAGTGATGTCTCGGATCGTGTTTTTCGGGTCCTTAAGGGGGAGGGGGAGCAGCCCCAAGTCGTAGTCCACATTGGCACTAACGACATAGGTAGGAAAGGGGACAAGGATGTCAGGCAGGCCTTTAGGGAGCTAGGATGGAAGCTCAGAGCGAGAACAAACAGAGTTGTTATCTCTGGGTTGTTGCCCGTGCCACGTGATAGTGAGACGAGGAATAGGGAGAGAGAGCAATTAAACACGTGGCTACAGGGATGGTGCAGGCGGGAGGGATTCAGATTTCTGGATAACTGGGGCTCTTTCTGGGGAAGGTGGGACCTCTATAGACAGGATGGTCTACATCTGAACCTAAGGGGCACCAATATCCTGGGGGGGAGATTTGTTAGTACTCTTTGGGGGGGTTTAAACTAATTCAGCAGGGGCATGGGAACCTGGATTGTAGTTTTGGGGTGCGAGAGATTGAGAGTAGAGAGGTCAGGAGCACAGATTTGACTTCGCAGGAAGGCGGCAGTGTTCAGGTAGGTGGTTTGAAGTGTGTCTATTTCAATGCCAGGAGTATACGAAATAAGGTAGGGGAACTGGCAGCATGGGTTGGTACCTGGGACTTCGATGTTGTGGCCATTTCAGAGACATGGATAGAGCAGGGACAGGAATGGTTGTTGCAGGTTCCGGGGTTTAGGTGCTTTAGTAAAGTCAGAGAAGGGGGCAAAAGAGGGGGAGGTGTGGCGCTGCTAGTCAAGGACAGTATTACGGTGGCAGAAAGGGTGCAAGATGGGGACTCTTCTTCCGAGGTAGTATGGGCTGAGGTTAGAAACAGGAAAGGAGAGGTCACCCTGCTGGGAGTTTTCTATAGGCCACCTAATAGTTCTAGAGATGTAGAGGAAAGGATGGCGAAGATGATTCTGGAAAAGAGCGAAAGTAACAGGGTAGTTGTTATGGGAGACTTTAACTTTCCTAATATTGACTGGAAAAGATATAGTTCGAGTACATTGGATGGGTCGTTCTTTGTACAATGTGTGCAGGAGGGTTTTCTGACACAATATGTTGACAGGCCAACAAGAGGTGAGGCCACTTTGGATTTGGTTTTGGGTAATGAACCAGGCCAGGTGTTAGATCTGGAGGTAAGTGAACACTTTGGAGACAGTGACCACAATTCGGTGACCTTTACATTAGTGATGGAAAGGGATAAGTATACCCCGCAGGGCAAGAGTTATAGCTGGGGGAAGGGCAATTATGATGCCATTAGACATGACTTAGGATGTGTAGGTTGGAGAAGTAGGCTGCAAGGGTTGGGCACACTGGATATGTGGAGCTTGTTCAAGGAACAGCTATTGCGTGTTCTTGATCAGTACGTACCAGTCAGACAGGGAGGAAAGGGTAGAGCGAGGGAACCGTGGTTTACCAAAGAAGTGGAATCTCTTGTTAAGAGGAAAAAGGAGGCCTATGTGAAGATGAGGCGTGAAGTTTCAGTTGGGGCGCTTGATAGTTACAGGGAAGCGAGGAAGGATCTAAAGAGAGAGCTAAGACGAGCAAGGAGGGGACATGAGAAGTCTTTGGCAGGTAGGATCAAGGAAAACCCAAAAGCTTTCTATAGGTATGTCAGGAATAAAAGAATGACTAGGGTAAGAGTAGGGCCAGTCAAGGACAGTGGTGGGAAGTTGTGTGTGAAGGCTGAGGAGATAAGCGAGATACTAAATGAATACTTTTTGTCAGTATTCACTCAGGAAAAAGATAATATTGTGGAGGAGAATGCTGAGACCCAGGCTATTAGAATAGATGGCATTGAGGTGAGTAGGGAAGAAGTGTTGGCAATTCTGGACAAGGTGAAAATAGATAAGTCCCCGGGGCCTGATGGGATTTATCCTAGGATTCTCTGGGAAGCCAGGGAAGAGATTGCTGAGCCTTTGGCTTTGATTTTTAGGTCATCATTGGCTACAGGAATAGTGCCAGAGGACTGGAGGATAGCAAATGTGGTCCCTTTGTTCAAGAAGGGGAGTAGAGATAACCCCGGTAACTATAGGCCGGTGAGCCTAACATCTGTGGTGGGTAAAGTCTTGGAGAGGATTATAAAAGATACGATTTATAATCATCTAGATAGGAATAATATGATTAGGGATAGTCAGCATGGTTTTGTGAAGGGTAGGTCATGCCTCACAAACCTTATCGAGTTCTTTGAGAAGGTGACTGAACAGGTGGACGAGGGTAAAGCAGTTGATGTGGTGTATATGGATTTCAGTAAAGCGTTTGATAAGGTTCCCCACGGTCGGCTATTGCAGAAAATACGGAGGCTGGGGATTGAGGGTGATTTAGAGATGTGGATCAGAAATTGGCTAGTTGAAAGAAGACAGAGAGTGGTGGTTGATGGGAAATGTTCAGAATGGAGTTCAGTTACGAGTGGCGTACCACAAGGATCTGTTCTGGGGCCGTTGCTGTTTGTCATTTTTATAAATGACCTAGAGGAGGGAGCAGAAGGATGGGTAAGTAAATTTGCAGACGACACTAAAGTCGGTGGAGTTGTAGACAGTGCGGAAGGATGTTGCAGGTTACAGAGGGACATAGATAAGCTGCAGAGCTGGGCTGAGAGGTGGCAAATGGAGTTTAATGTGGAGAAGTGTGAGGTGATTCACTTTGGAAAGAATAACAGGAATGCGGAATATTTGGCTAATGGTAAAATTCTTGGTAGTGTGGATGAGCAGAGGGATCTCGGTGTCCATGTACATAGATCCCTGAAAGTTGCCACCCAGGTTGATAGGGTTGTGAAGAAGGCCTATGGTGTGATGGCCTTTATTGGTAGAGGGATTGAGTTCCGGAGCCATGAGGTCATGTTGCAGTTGTACAAAACTCTAGTACGGCCGCATTTGGAGTATTGCGTACAGTTCTGGTCGCCCCATTATAGGAAGGACGTAGAAGCTTTGGAACGGGTGCAGAGGAGATTTACCAGGATGTTGCCTGGTATGGAGGGAAAATCTTATGAGGAAAGGCTGATGGACTTGAGGTTGTTTTCGTTAGAGATAAGAAGGTTAAGAGGTGACCTAATAGAGGCATACAAAATGATCAGAGGGTTAGATAGGGTGGACAGCGAGAGCCTTCTCCCGCGGATGGAGGTGGCTATCACGAGGGGACATAGCCTTAAATTGAAGGGTAATAGATATAGGACAGAGGTCAGAGGTGGGTTTTTTACGCAAAGAGTGGTGAGGCCGTGGAATGCCCTACCTGCAACAGTAGTGAACTCGCCAACATTGAGGGCATTTAAAAGTTTATTGGATAAGCATATGGATGATAAGGGCATAGTGTAGGTTAGATGGCCTTTAGTTTTTTTTCCATGTTGGTGCAACATTGAGGGCTGAAGGGCCTGTACTGCGCTGTATCGTTCTATATGTCCTTGGGATGTGGGCGTTGCTGGCTGGGCCAGAATTTGTTGCCCATCCCTAATTTCCCTTGAACTGAGTGGCTTGCTCGGCCATTTAACTGGGGGGCAGTTAAGAGTCAACTGCATCACTGTGTGGGTCTGCAGTCACATTTAGGCAAGACCAGGTAAGGACGGCAGATATCCTTCCCTGAAGGACATTAGTGATCCAGATGGGTTTTTACAACAATCAGCAATGGTTTGATGGTCATAATTAGACTTAATTCCAGATTTTCTTTTATTGAATTAAAATTTCACCATACGCCATGGTGGGATTTGAATCCACATTGTCAGAGTATACCCTGGGTCTCCGGATTACTAATCCAGTGACAATGGGCGGGATTCTCCCCTACCCGGCGGGGCGGGGGGTCCCGGCGTAACGGAGTGGTGCCAACCACTCCGGCGTCGGGCCTCCCCAAAGGTGCGGAATTCGCCGCACCTTTAGGGGCCAAGCCCTCACATTGAGGGGCTAGGCCTGTGCCGGAGCAGTTGGCACCACACCGACTGCCACCCAAACCGGCTCCAGTGGCCTTTGATGCCCGCCGCCCGGCGCCGGGGCTGGCCGAAAGGCCTTCGCCGGTTTGCGCATGCGCCGGTGCGTCAGCGGCCGCTGACGTCATTACCGGCGCATGCGCACTGGGGGATTCCCTTCCGCCTCCGCCATGGTGGAGGCCGTGGCGGCGGCGGAAGAAAAGGAGTGCCCCCACAGCACTGGCCCGCCCGCCGATCGGTGGACCCCGATCGCGGGCCTGGCCACCGTGTGGGCACCCCCCGGGGTCCGATCGCCCCGCGCCCCCCCCAGGACCCCGGGGGCCCGCTCGCGCCGCTGATCCCACTGCCACCAGAGGTGGTTCAAACTACGGCGGCGGGAGAGGCCTCCGAGCGGCGGGTCTTCGGCCCATCGCGGGCCGGAGAATCGCCGCAGGGGCTCGCCGATCGGCGAGTGGTGTTTCCCGCCCCCGGCCATTCCCGGGTGGCGGAGAATTTCTGCCACGGTTGTGGCGGGATTCGGCGGGCCCGGGCGATTCTCCGACCCTGCGGGGGGTCGGTGAATTTCGCCCAATACCACTAGGTCACTGCCTCCCCAGTTTGATAAAGGTATTGCATTACTTCTCTAACTTTCAATTTTATCCCTCTCGAAATAAAACCTACTGCTTAGTTTGCTTTTTAATGGCGTCACCAAGCTGTGGTGTAATTTTTAGTAATTGGTGCGTATGCACTCAGAAATCCCTTTGTCCCTTTGTTCCGCTATTCCACTGAACATTGTACTTCCTTACCTCATATTTTTCTGTGTTGTACCTCCTTTGCCAATTATATCCCCATTTTGCAAGTTTATTAATGTCCACTCATCACTTGTGGCATTTGTCCTCGGTGTTGACTATTTCCTCCAATTTGTGGCATCCAATATTTTCCCACTAAGGGGTGGAAGTCCCACTCTCATCTTGTTAGGACCACCCCTGTCAAAATATCATTGTGACGCAACCATTTCAACCCTGCTGCTTCAAGATTGACTTTCTTACCAGTAAGGGGAGGATGGGGGGGGGGGGGGGGGGGAAGCAATATGCTGTGCAGTAAAATTCACCCTATTGTTTTTGATTCCAAAGTCTATATAGTTAATATAAATTGTGAACACGGTGCTCCCAGCACTGATCCTTGTGGAATACTACTTCCCATCTTCCACCATTCTTAATAACTCCTCTTTGCTCCTTTTCTATCTTGATGCCAGCTAAAAATCCAATATGGCACCTGCCCCCTGGATCCACATTTTCTGAGGTTAATCATTCGTCTATTATCAGGCTCCTTATTGAAAGTGTTTTGAAAATGTAGATAAATTACATCTACTGTATTCCCATTGTCTATCCTCTCTCTCTTACCTCATCAAAATATTAAATTTTCCTTTTCAAAATCCATGCTTATTACTCATTGTTGTATTCTTTGTTTCTATATATACTATTATTTCTAAATGTTTTTCTACTTTACTGAGAGTGTACCTTTCAAGTTTGTATATAACAACATATGTTTTAGTAACCCCAACGAAAAGTCATAAATATTTTATAATAACTGTCACATCTTTGGCACATGCCAGAGGCGAAAGATGGCCTCCTTCTGTGTTGTACGATTCTATGATGCACTACAAGGAAATTGACTATTTAAATTTTGAGAGACCTCATGTATTCAGTTCCCGGTGCATCTGTCAACGTAATTCCAATAAAGTCGACTCCACAAAGTCACATTGAATCTGCATGTACAAATGCACAATACTTTCACTTGATGTGGCTAGCTCTTGAAGGTGTCAGAAAAATTGATGTGAAATTGAACAAAACAGTCTGAGGGAGCATACGATCGGAGTCAATGGGCGGAATTCTCCGCTCCCCACGCCGGGTGGGAGAATCGCGAGAGGCCGGGTGACTCACGACACGCCCCCCTGCCCACCGATCGTCGGGCCAGCGTCTCAAAGCGACGCATTCTTTCCCCTCCGCCGTCCCGCAAGATCAAGCCGCCACGTCTTGCGGGAAAGACGGCAACCGTGCATGCGTGGGTTTGAGCCGTCAGCCGTCGTGACGTCAGCCGCGCATGCGCGGGTTGCAGCCGCCCAACCTGAGCATGCACGGCTGACGTCACTTAGGCGCCGCCGTCGCGTCATTCTCTGCGCGCCGCCTTGACGCAAGCATCAAGGCCCGGCGGCCAAGAGTTACGGAGCGCCGCTCCTAGCCTAGTGGGGATGAATAAGGTGAGAGGAGCGGCCTCCGAGGCCGACGTGAAACTTGGCCGAGTTCACGACGGCCTTCCCGATTTATCGCGGGAGCGGAGAATTCCGCCCATATATTCTGAAATGTTCTTTTGGAGTTTTTGGACCAATTTTTTGAAACAAGCCTAATTGTAGCTTCCATTTCTTATTAATTTCACTGAATGTTTTTTTACTAATTGTATGATTACATTTTTTTTTGGTAGATAACATCACTAAATCATAAGTACTTCAGAAGTCACCTAGAGGACTGCCTGTCTTTGGGACGACCCCTGCTAATGGAGGATGTCGGAGAGGAATTGGATCCTGCTCTTGACAATGTGCTAGAAAAGAATTTTATTAAGTCAGGATCAACTTACAAAGTAAGATCAAATTTGAAATAATTAAGCATTTTGAAGAAATAAATGTTTACTCACAGTGGGATTTTTATATTGTTAAAAAGAGTCACACCTCATTCAAATAATAAAAGCTGATTTGATTCAATAAAAATATTGTTAATGGATAACAGCTAAACTTGACTAATAATACCATTATGTTACTATGTGACATGTGCAACTGAATTATTCCTGAGTTCTGATCCTTCCATCGGGAATGAATGTGGTTAGGGAACCCGGGCAGGTTGGCGCTGGGACCCAGAAGTAGATTGTTTGAGGAGACAACTAATTAAGGGGCCACCTTCAGAATCCCTGACCAATTAAGGACAGAGGGTGGGTTCCGAGGCTGGAGAACTAATAGGATTGAAAAAGGGGTAGCCCCGCCATTAGAGGTAAGACTGCTGATGTGAGTTGGGGAACAAGAAGGAGAGACCATTTGAAATACTTTTCATAGAGTGAAACTAAAAAGTGGCACAGTTGTCAGACCATCAATATGGAAGAGAAACCCTTCACAGGATGGCCCATACCCACAGCTGTAGCTATCGGACATTCCTGGCTGAGATTGGAGGTGGACGGTTAAGTTAATGAGGCATCATTGACCCCCCCCCCCCAACCACAACATACACACAGACAGGCACACACACACACACATGACAAGCATTTGGAAAATTCCAGATAGCTTCTGAGAAGTGTCCTCAGTGGTCACATTAACAGTCCTGTATCCGCCACTAGCATTCAGATGGAGTAACCTCCCAACCCAGCTTCAACGAAGATTGCTTGGAAGTGGGTCTATGGTGGCAGACTGGCACACTAGCCCACAGCATGAAATTGTGGGCTCTCCCGCCTTTGCCGCATCTCCACAGCCAAGTGAAAGTTTGGCCTGTTGAATTTTGCATTTCAATTCTCAGCTGTCTCTTTTTACCATTCAGTTGAATATCTGACTACAGTTCTCCATGTTGTGTTCATAGAGCTCGCTTTAAAGGTTGTTCTGGCAAAACCGATGGTCCCTGGATCTCATCTCCTCTTCTGAATCTTTTTGTTGTAGGAGCAGCATTTATACGCTGCATCATGGAGCGTTGGCCAGTAAATAGGATGTTTTGATGTTTCAAAAATTGAAGGGTGCGATAAATGATCTATTTAGTAACTAGAAGGCAAATTGCGCCATTCATCTTGCTATATAGAGTTCCATGCTCAAAGGCTGATGATATTCAGATTGCGATGAATCAGCAACTCTATCAAATCAGATGATGGGCGGGATTTTCCTCAGCGGCACACCACTGGACGATGCCGTGATCTTCTGGTCCCGCCATTGTCAGTGGGGTTTCCTGTTGAATGTACCCCTTGCCACGGTGAAACCTGCCAGTGTGAACAGCCGGAAAGTTCCGGATGGCGTTTGGTTTGTGCTTCCCATCTGAGCATCCTGGCCTTCCAATATCAAGAGCTACTGAATTTTCTGGTCGTAATTTTGGGCTGTACACAAACTAATTTTTGCAAATCAATTACAAATTACAAGGAGTGACAGCATTGAAGATCAATAGTGGACTGCACTATTAATTGTATTAACATTTGACTGCTTTTCTAAATTGAGCACAGGTTGGATACAGCCAAAGCTCACTTTTATATTTTAATTCTTTGAATTATAGATACCCCCATCCAACCTCATATAAACTCACAAACAGTTCCTTTCTTAAATGTTTTGTTCTCTATTGTTCAGTATTTTGTTATCACGATGTGTTATGTTTTCTCAAGCCTTTCAAAAATGTGATGTGTGACCTTCTAAATAATTGCAGACTCTGAATAGGTGAACACACCAAAGCCAGTAGTTACCTTTAAAAAGAACATTTATTCTTTCACATTTTAAATTTTGCAATAAATGCAAACAAATGGATGAGAAGAAATAAACATATTGCACCCACTTCTTTGATGCTAGGTAAAGGTTGGTGACAAAGAAATTGACGTAATGTTGGGATTCACCTTGTATATCACCACAAAACTGGCCAATCCTGCTTACACCCCTGAGATCAGTGCTAAGACTGCCATTATCGATTTTACTGTCACGATGAGAGGGCTAGAAGACCAACTTCTTGGTCGAGTCATCCTCATTGAGAAACAGGTGGGTAAAGACAAGCAACAAAGAAATAGCGAAGCAGTTGTCAATGCTAAATAAAATTAATGTGAAATGAGGCTGATCTGTAGCAACAAATGAACAAGAGACCAAAAAAAATGTTGCAGTGCCGACAATTTATTTTCAGGATATTGTTGAATCATTTTATATTAGACATATACATGATCATATTTATCATCCAATTGGCAAATTTTAGACCGATCAATATTTTTTGTACCCTTTCCTAAAATGTTAGGGTTTAAGGGTCGACAAGTCACTCTTTGGCGGAATGAAAATAATCAGCTGCCCTCAGTCTTTGCAAATTGTTCTTCTGAGTTATCAACTGGATATCCTGGAGTACAAGTCAAGTGTTGAATTTTTCTTCTGGAAATGGGAATATCATCTGCACTAATGTTATACCTTATCTGGAAAGCGTGGGATATGGGGAATTACATATTTGAATCAGCATTCCATTAACAACAATACTTATTGAAATACTAATATACAGCACAAGATTGGCCAAATAGAGCTATTTTGACGTCTATGCTGTAACTTCATGCAATTTTCTACACCTGTACATCTTGATTTAAGATGTGTACTTTTATATTCACTGATTAACTGAGTGGTTGATGCAAAATTTTAATGCTTGACCTTTACACTGATATTTCTGGACAGATTATTGGATGTAAGTAACTTCTACTTCAATAACCCCCAGCAGCACAGTGGTTTGCACTGTTGCTTCACAGCTCCAGGGACCCGGGTTTGATTCCCAGCTTGGGTCACTGTCTGTGTGGAGTCTGCTTGTTCTCCCCATGTCTCCATGGGCTTCCTCCGGGTGCTCCGGTTTCCTCCCACAAGTCACGACAGATGTGCTTATGAGGTAAATTGGACCTTATGAATTCTCTCTGTGTACCCGAACAGGTGCCGGAGTGTGGTAAAGAGGGGATTATCACAGTAACTTCATTGCTGTGTTAATGTAAACCTACTTGTGACACTAATAAAGATTGTTGTTATGGAAGATCTATGATTCCTAGCACAATTGACAAAAACATATTCAAACAATGTAGAGCAGCCATCAACAAAGCCAGTATTAAACTACAAATCTAAAATAATGGAATACAAGTCAGAGGAATTCTGTAATCACACTATACTGTGTTGTGAAATTTAAAAAAAATAAAGTACTCAACAGGCTAGGCAGGATCTGTGGAGAGAGAAGCTAATTTAACATTTCAGTTGATGACTTTTCATCAGAACTATATATACTGTCATGTGAGAGTACCTTTAAGAAATGGGTGTTTATCAAATAGCTGTAGTGGATGTACATTTAAGAAAGGGGTGTTGATCAAGTAGCTGCAGTGATGTCAGAGTGTGGGTGGAGCTGGGCTGCCTGTCTGCTTTTACTTTTCTTTTTGAGCTGGCAGCTACAGTGTGTGTTTAGTTTCTTTTTCAGAGTTGGAGCTGCAACCAGCCAAACAAGGTGTAGTTTTGATCTCTCTCTGCATGAAAAGAATGCCTACAGATCATTTGCTCATTTAAAAGTGATAACTGCTCTCAGTAGAGAATTTAAACCTGCTGTCGTTGTTAAAGAGGGTATTTGTCTTATGGATGTTGCTGGGAAATATTAAGGGTTACTTATAGAGTACTGTATTCTTTGAGGGAAGTAATTGAGTTGATAGTAGCTAAGATGTTTACTGTGTGTTTATAAAATGTTAACTGGATTTATATGATAAACATTGTTTTGTATTAAAAGCACTTTAGATCTCTGTTGTGTAACACCTGTAGAGTGGGCCCTTGTGCTCCCCATAACCAAAATCTATTAAAAGCTGTAGGTCAGGTGAACTCCATGGTACACTTTGGGGTTCTCCAAATCCTGGCCCGTAATAATACTGTGCTCTGGGTCACCTTGAGTACTTTATCCATTCCTGGTTGCTGAGAAGAACTGAAGAGACTTGGGTGCTTCAGAAACGTGGGGTGGGATTCTCCGGTTGACAGCTCCGAACACGCGTTTGGCAACCGGCCGGACAAAGCCTTTCCAACCAAATTGGGGCAGCGCCGCTTTCGCGATGCTCCGCCCCCTCCAAAGCACCATATCGGCATTGTCTGAGGCCCACCCACCGTTGCTCCGCCCCCGACTGGCCGAGTTCCCAACGGTGTCGGTCGCTTGTGCCATCATCCGTCGGGAATTCAGTGCGGCGGCTGCAGACTCAGTCCAGCGCTGCCACAGTCGGGGGAGGGCCGATTCGCGGGCATGGGGGACTTTGTCAGGGGCTGGGAGAATTGTTGGGGGTGGTCTGGGAATCTGACGCACGGCCGGCGCCATGTTGCACGCCGCGGCATGCTAGCCCCCAACCAAATGGAGGATCGGTGGCCGTTCTGCGCCAAATTTTCAGGTGTCAAACACCACCGTTGTGGTGTATCAGGGATAATCCTATGATCGATTTAAACCCTCTTTACCTTTGAGCCTCTAACACCTCTCGTCCTCACCACACTCAACCCCTCACCTCCTTAACCTTATCCCCTTAACTCCTCACGTCCGTACTCCACTCACCCCTCCCTCACCTATGAACAGAACTCACAATCCCAATTATAATAGTTGTAAGTTATTGAACAGCCCAATAAACTACCCAAGCAAACCATCTGACAATTCAAAGCAATTGTGTAAACAGTCAAATATTTGTAAAACGATTAGGCTGTTGGAGTAGAGCCAGGAGCGTGTAACTCTCCCCAAGAAAGTAAGCTGACTTCAGAATTGCTATATCAGATATCTAGACTAAATACAAGCAATGGAAAAACCTTTTAAAAATAGGCATTGTTACCAACGGCAAACCCAGCCTTGTCAACCCTGCAAATTCCTCCTTAATATCTGGGGCTTTGGGCCAAAGTATGAAGACCTGTCTCACAGACGAGTCAAGCAATAGCCTGACATAGTCATACTCACAGAATCATACATTAAAGACAATGTCACAGACACCACTATCATCATTCCTGGGTATGATCTGTCTCACCGGCAAGACCGACCCAGCAGAAATGGTGGCACAGTGGTATACAGTCAGCACAGAGTTGCCCTGGGAATCCTCAACATCGACTCTGGACCTTGTGAAGCCTCATGGCTTCAGATTAAAATGGGCAAGGAAAACTGCTGCTGATTACACACACCATCCACCATCAGCTAATGAAGCAGTACTCCTCCATGTTGAACACCACTTGGAGGAAGTGCTGACGGTGGCATGGGTGCATAATATATCCTGGGTGGAGGACTTTAATATCCATCATCAAGAATGTCTGGGTAGTACCACTACAGACTGAGCTGGCCGGGTCCTAAAGGACATAGCTGATGGACCGGGACTGCAGCAGGTGGTGAGGGAACCAACAAGAGGGAAAAACATACTTGACCTCATCCTCACCAACCTGCCTGCTGCAGATGCATCAGTCCATACAATACTGGTAGAAGTGACCACCGCACAGTCCTTGTGGAGACAAAGTCCCATCTTCACATTGAGGATACCCTCCATCGTGTTCCTAAATGGAATAGACTTCGAACAGATCCAGCAACTCAAGACTGGGCATCCATATGATGCCGTGGGCTCTCAGCAGCAGCACAATTGTATTCAACTAATACCTGCAGCCTCATGGCCCGACATAACCCCCACTCTACCATTACCACCAAGCCAGGGGACCAACCCTGGCTCAATGAAGAGTGCAGGAGAACATGCCGGGAGGAACATCAAGCATACCAAAAAATAGCACTGCTGTCTTGCAGCTCCAAGGCCCCAGGTTTGATCCAGGCTCTGGGTCACTGTTCGTGTGGATTTTGCACATTCTTCCCGTGTTTGCGTGAGTTTGACCCCCGCCCCCCCCCCCCAATCTAAAGATGTGCAGGGTAGGTGGATTGGCCATGCTAAATTGCCCCTTGATTGGAAAAAAAAATTGGGTATTCTAAATTAAAATTAAACAAACAGCAAGTAATAGACAGAGCTAAGCAATTCCACAACAAACGCATCAGATTTAAACTTTGTAGTCCTGATACATCCAGCCACGAATGGTGGTGGACAATTAAACAACTCACTGGAGGAGGAGGCTCCACAAATATCCTCATCCTCAATGCTGGAGGAGCCCAGCACATATGTGCAAAGGCAAGGCCGCAATATTCACAACAATCTTCAACCAGAAGTGACAAGTGGATGATTCATTTCTGTCTCCTCCGGAGGTCCCCAGCATCACAGATGTCAGTCTTCAGCCAACACGTTTTAATCCTCGTGGTATCAAGAAATGGCTGAAGACACTGCATACTGCAAAGGCTTTGGGGCCTGTCAATATTCTGGCAATAGTACTGAAGACTTGTGCTCCCTAGCTAAGCTATTCCTGCACAACGACAACATTGGCTTCCACCCGACAATGTGGAAAATTTCCCAGGTGTGTCCTATACATAAGAAACAGGGCAAATCAGACCCAGCCGTGGTGCCGTAGGGCAGCATGGTAGCACTGTGGGTAGCACTGTTGCTTCACAGCGTCCAGGGTCCCAGGTTCAATTCCCAGCTCGGGTCACTGGCTGTGCGGAGTCTGCATCTTCTCCCTGTGTCCGCGTGGGTTTCCTATGGGTGCTCTGGTTTCCTCCCACAAGCCTCGAAAGACGTGCTGTGCTGTTAGGTGAATTGGACATTCTGAATTCTCCCTCAGTGTACCCGAACAGGTGCCAGAGTATGGCGACTAGGGGCTTTTCACAGTAACTTCATTGCAGTGTTCATGTATGCCTACTTGTGACAATAAAGATTATTATTAACACTCTGTCAGTCTACTCCATCATCAACAAAGTGGTGGAAGGAGTCATCAACAGTGCTATCATGAGGCACTTTCTCAGCAATAACCTGCTCACAGATGCTCAGTTTGCCAAGGGCATTCAGCTCCTGACCTCACTATAACCTTGGTTCAAACATGGACAAAAGAGCTGACCACCAGAGGTGAGGTGAGAGTGACTACCCTTGACATCAAGGCAGCATTTGACCGAGTATGACATCAAGGAACCCAAGCAAAACTGGTCAATCGGAATCAGGGGGAAAACCTTCTGCTGGTTGGAGTCACACCGGGCACAAAGGAAGATGGTTGTTGTGGTTAGAGGTTAATAATCTCAGCTCCAGGACACAACTGCAGGAGTTCCTCAGGGTAGTGTCCTTGGCCCAATCATCTTCAGTTGCTTCATCAATAACCTTTCCTCCATCATAAGGTCAGAAGCGGGGATGCTCACAGATGACTGCACAATGTTCAGCACCATTCATGACTCCTCAGATAATGAAGAAGTCCATGTGCAAATGCAGAAGACCTGCACAATATCCAGGCTTAGGCTGACAAGTGGTAAGTTACATTCGTGCCACACAAGTGCCAAAAATGACCATCTCCTACAAGAGAGGATCTAACCACTGACCCTTGACATTCAATGGCATTACTATCACTGAATCCCCCACAATCACCATCCTGGTTATTGCCATTGATCAGAGACTGAACTGGACTAGCCATATAAATACTGTGACTAACAGAGCAGGTTAAAGACTAGGAATCCTACAGCAAGCAACCTACCACCTGCCATCCCTCCAAGGTCTGTCCACCATCTACAGCTCACAAGTCAGAAGTGTAATGGAATACTCTCCACTTGCCTGGATGAGTGCAGCTCCAACGTCACTCAAGAAGCTTAAAACCACCAGTACAAAGCAGCCTGCTTAATTGCTTCGCCTTCCACAAACATTCAGTCCCTCAACCACCGACAAACAATGGCAGCCGTGTGTACCATCTACGATATGCACTGCAGTAACTCACCAAAGTTCCTTAGACAGCATCTTCCAAACACACAACCACTACCATCTAGAAGGATAAGACCAGCAGATACCTGGGAACCCCACCACCTGGAGGTTCCTCTCCAAGGCCCTCACCACCCCAACTTGGAAATATATATATTTTTTAAATCTTTATTGTCACAAGTAGGCTTACAATAACACTGCAATGAAGTTACTGTGAAAAGCCCCTAGTCGCCACATTCTGGAGGCCTGTTCGGTTACACAGAGGGAGCATTCAGAATGTCCAAATTACCAAACAACACGTCTTTCGGGATTTGTGGGAGGAAACCGAAGTACAAGGAGGAAACCCATGCAGACACGGGCAGAACGTACAGACTCCACACAGACAGTGACCCAAACCGAGAATTGAACCTGGGACTATAGAGCTGTGAAACAACAGTGCTAACCACTGTACTACCGTGCTGCCGTTCCTTCACAGTCGCTGGGTCAAAATCCTGGAACTCCCTCCCTAACATCACGATGGATGTACCTACACCTTAGGGACTCTTGGACAGACACACGGACAGCAGTAAATTGAAGGAGTGTAGGTTAGGTTGATCTTAGATAAGGATAAATGGTCAGCACAATATTGTGGGCTGAAGGACCTGTATGTACTGTGCTGTACTATTCAATGTTCTATGATTGCAGAGGGTCAAGAACTCAGCTCACCACCTTCTAAAGGGATAGGCAATAAATGCTGGCCTAACCACGAAGCCTACATCCCATAAATAAATGTTTTAAAAGCTACATTTTCGATACTGTAAAATGTATTCTCTCATTTTATCCATTTTATTAACTTTTAAATTTGTCTGAATCCTTTTCCACAATTATAAAGTTGATCTTTTACTTGACAGCCTGCCAGTTGGCAGTAGTAACAATTTGGCAAACACAATGTTGAATGACATGAACACAGATAACACTGATGTTACAGCATTTCAGTGTGAACTATAAAGGACGTAAAACAATTTACAGTACATGTGAAAATGACCGGGTTTAGAAACGGAGACAGGGGGCGGGGTTCTCTAATAATGGGGCTATGTCCCCACGCCGGCATAAAAAGCGGCGCCAACCACTCCGGCGTCAACGGTCCCCGTTCATGGGGAACGTTCCCCTACCTATGGGGCTAGATTGGCACCAAAGTGGTCACCGCAGCTCCTGCCGGCGTCGAATATCCCGCGTGAGTTCGCGCATGCGCGGAACGGTTGGTGTATTTCCGCGCATGTGCAGAAGTTCCCTTCTCCACGCCGCCCCCCGGGCAATATTTTAGAGTCCTACAGGGGCCCGGTGCGGAGTAAAATAGGCCCCCACGGATCCAGCCCGCCCGCCAATCGGTAGGCCCTGATTGCCGGCCTGGCCACCGTGGAGTTCGCCTATTCCAGGTCCCGCCTTGTGGGACCTGAGTAACCCACATCAGCGGGACGTGGCCAAAGTCGTCGGCCACTTGGCCCATCGGGGCACGGAGAATCACCGGGGGGGGGGGGGGGCAGTCAACGGCCCCCAACCGGCGTGGCAGGGATCCCGCGGGCACCCGAGAATCGGCGGCGGAGAATGGGGATACCGGCTTCGGGGCGGCGGGATGCGATTCTCGCGCACCCCCGGGGATTCTCTGACCCGGGGGCGGGTCGGAGAATCCCGGCCAGGATGCCTGGGTATGCCTCTAGCCGGCTATGTACATTCCTTTTGCAGCTTCATTTTTTTCTTGATCAGAACCATGAAAATCTGGTCCAAGACCATGAAGGAGTGAGACTTTTAAATTGAAATTCCAGAATCATAGGATCATAGAATGAAACCATTTGGCCCATCCAGTCTGCACTGACCCTCTGAAAGAGCACTCTACCTAGCCCACACCCTCACTCTATCCCCATAACCCCCTAACCTTTTGGACAATAAGGGCAATTTATCATGGCCAATACACCTAACCTGCACATCTTTGGATCGTGGGAGGAAACCGGAGCACCCGGAGGATACCCACGCAGGCATGGGGAGAACATACAAACTCCACACAGATAGTCACCCAAGGCCAGAATTGAATCCGGGTCACTGGCTCTGTGAGGCAGCAGTGCTAACCACTGCGCTATAGATCAACAAGGAAAGGAATCTTTGATGAATGGTATTTTGTGTAAGTTAGGGTATGGGCTGCAGAGATTTGGGTGACCTGAATTTTACACAACGTGGAATATGAGAGACTGGTCAAAAGAACATTGGAACATTTAAGTCTGGAGGGAACTAGAAAGGAGAGAACTGAAAGGTGACCTTATAGAAATATATAATTTAAAAGCTAAATCTAGAATACTACTAACAATTGAACTGAGGGGTGACTGAGGTTCTATCCTGAACACGTAAGCGAGTGCCTGCTGTATCTGGACACATACAATTACCTGTTCCTCAGCAGCACTCTCAATCAACCTCGTAACTTCTACTGAAATGGATGTCTCCCACTTCAATAATCCTCAGTAGCGCAGTGATTATCACTGTTGCTTTGCAGACCTCGGTTCGACTCCCAGCTTGGATTGCTGTCTGTGTAGATTCAGCACGTTCTCCCTGTGTCTGCATGGATGCCAGAACAAGGATAGTGTCCCCCTTGTTCTCACATTTCATCCCACCAGCCTCCGTATGCAAAGCATAATCCTCCGCCATTTTCGTCAACTCCAGCGTGATGCCACCACCAAACATATCTTCCCTTCACTCCCTCTGTCAGCATTCCGCAGAGACCATTCCCTCCGAGACAATCTAGTCCACTCATCCACCATACCCAGTACCTCTCCCATCACCCATGGCACCTTCCCATGCAATCGCAGAAGGTGTAACACCTGCCCCTTTACCTCTTCCATGCTTAACATTCCAGGCCCAAAACACTCAATCCAGGTTAAGAAGCGTTTCACTTGCACCTCTTTCAATCTGGTCTATTGCATTCGCTGCTCCCAATGTGGTCTCCTCTATATCGGAGAGACCAAACGCAGACTGGGTGATCGCTTTGCTGAGCATCTTCGGTCTGTGCGCATTCAAGATCCTGACCTTCCTGCTGCTTGCCATTTTAACAAAAGACCCTGCTCCCATGCCCACATGTCTGTTCTTGGCTTGCTCGCCCCATTTGTTTTCATTTCATTTTAACTATCTTTTACCATTTCTTTCTTTCCTGCACCTTTCTCCTCTTTGCTTCCCCCTTCCCCTCCCCACACACCTACAGTTCATTCTCTGATGTTAGTTTCCCTGCTGTTTGACTTTTCACATCTTTTGTCCTCTCTGGGGACTGCCATTAGCACTCTTTCCCCTTGGTTTCTGTGGCCATAAGCACCCGGTTTCCCTGGGTTTCTGTGGCTATGACTCATCTTTCATTCTCACTCCACAGTATAAATATTTCCCACTCTCTCTGTCTGTTAGCTTTGACAAATAGTTATCGGACTCGAAACGTTAGCTCTTTTCTCTCCCTACAGATGCTGCCAGACTTGCTGAGATTTTCCAGCATTGTCCCTTTCGTTTCAGATTCCAGCATCCGCAGTAATTTGTTTTTATCTGCATGGATGTGCTCTGGTTTCATCCCACAAGTCCTGAAAGACATGCTTGTCAGGTGAATTGGACATTCTGAATTCTCGCTCAGTGTTCTCTAACAGGCGGCGTAGTGTGGCGACTATGGGATTTTCACAGTACTTTCATTGCAACGTAAGCCCACTTGTGACACTAATATGAAGATTATTATTAATACATCTTTGGAATTGAAAACCCAGATTTCATTAGAAAAGGACACTTTAAGAAATCTTAGTTTTTCTTAACTTTTCCTCTTACAAGAAGCAGTTATTTTGCACTTTGATATTGGAGGAATCTTTCAAAGATAAATTTCTCAATTTAAAACAAAATTGTTTTTAAGTGTGCATTTGCTTGGAGTTAACAACTTCTTTAACAATGTTCTTCTGAAGATTTTAGGCTGGATAATTAGATGAGTTTTCAATATTGATCCACCCGATGGTGCTTAATATTTCAGAGCTGTCATGTTGCATGTCACACATTTGACAGGGAAGTAATTTGCAGAAATGTTATGTAATGCAATGTGAGTTTTAGTGAGAATATGTGATAAGGTTAATGAAATGAGTTGTAGATTAAGAAAGCTTGACATCTTATTGTAAACAGATGTACTGCAGTCTCTGGTATGTCATAAAGCATATGTGTCCTGAATATCTGTGAATACAAATGCTTAGATGTGTCCATCTCGATTTTCACCAGCTATTTTGCCAATGTTGACAGGGTCAGGGTGCAGTGACACTTTTCCATGCTTATCTGAACTGTTCTGTCTACCAAAGAGGCCAGAAATGGAGACATAGGACTGGATTTTTGTGTAGGAAGCAGGAGGGTCAAGCCGTGAAACGTCCTGACTTTAGCAGACCCAGCTCCTTTAAAAAGGAACCCGACCATCATATTTTTGTTCCGGGAGGTAGGGGTGGGATAGAGGCAGAAAGTTTGAAATTTTGATGGGTGATTCTCCTGCTCCTCAGGACCCTCTGAAAATGCCTCCGACGCTTAGCTAGAATCAGAGACTTCGGACAGTTCTGTGGGACTTAATTGAATAGTTACCCAGGAAATGTTACACAGAAAGATCCTCGTCTAATTCCTTGATAATGGTACACCTGGCCCACAATTACTTGCACTGACCGGCCCTCTTCCAACTATCCTCCTTGACCCCCTAACCACTGTTGGTCGTTCTAAGTTAGTGTGTTTAACACTCCTCCAATAGAGGCAGTGTGCTTAACACTCGTTTGGCTCTGTTTCTTATTTCTATGCTCTGGAGTCGCCAGGTGCCGTAAGAGACACCGTCACAAGTGCTAAGGTCAAGTTCAAGTCAATAAAGTCATACATCGATTAGTAAGTCCAAAACAATTAGAGTTTATTATAGCAATTATAATAAATACTCATGCACATGCTAAAAGACTAATACTTATCTAAGTAGGAACAAGCAAGGTCAGGGGACAAGGCCTTTGTTCCTTTCTGGTCTGAAACTTCTGTTCGCTAATAGTCGGCAAGAGTACAAGCAATGCCTGGGTCACGTAGCGATAGTCGTTTTGGCACTTACTGATAGATGGCTGTTGCTCAACGGCCGGTGATGAAAGACAGGATCTGGAGGCTGGAGTCGGAGGCCGGAGTCGGGATGCAACAGGCAGAACCATGTGCGGGACCTTCTTTTTATAGGTCCCCAGAGGTCCGTGCCCCTTGGGGCGGGCTCTCTCACCTGCTGGGGATCGATTGGGTCTTTCCCAATCAATATGATTCGAACCCCCCTATCCTAGGGTCGTTCCTTGATGGCTGGGGCGGTTCTTAGGGCTTATTGTCCTGGTTTCGTTGGTGCCATTCTGGCTGGGTAGCTATAGAAAAGTATCAATCGATACTTAAATGTATCTATTGTATCTGGGACTGTCCCGGTATCACCTCATTAGTATGCAGATCGTTTTCCCATTAACATCGCTGCTTGGACTCTGCAGCTGTGGGGAAACCGTTTTTTACGAGTGTCTCACTGTTGAAAGCTTCTGCAAGCTGTTTGTCCTGGACTATGTCCATTTTTCCCTGCAGTCTTTGCAGTTCTCCATTTTGTATACTGGTGTCCATTTTTTATGGCTACACCACTCAACTACCCTCCCCCAGCTCAACCAGACAACCCCCACCACACTTATACCCACCCCAACCCAACCTGACTAGTTTATGACGTGACTACCTCTTCTGACCTGATTATTCTCTGACCCACCTACCTACTCACCCACTTACCTACTCACCCACCTACCCATCTCCCTCTACCCAGTTACCTCACCAACCTACCCACTTCGCCCTTAGCTCACTCACATACCCATCATACCCATTCATTCATCACATTCACTCACTCACTGGTACACTAACATGCACAATGGACACTTAAGCTTATCTTGTGCCAACTCGTGCCATAAAAATCAGTGTTGCTGCTACGCTGATTCTCTTCTCAGTTCTCTGTGTTGATTTATGTGTTGAGGAAGTTCCTATGCATCATGGATTGGTACTTTGGCCTTTTTAAATGTATCCAGGTAAACGGGTATCTGACTGATCACATTGAATGCAGCAGTTCCAACACTGTGGTTGGAAGATTTGGGCCAGGGTCACTGTTGGTCTTAAATGAACTACTGTCAAAATCTCCACTGAGTCAATGTATTAGTATGGTATTGAGCAATACACAGCGGAAAGGCGTTAAATTCTACCAGCCTGCTGATTCCAGCTGAGTAAGGAGCTGCACTCTGAAAGCTAGTGATTCGAAACAAACCTGTTGGACTTTAACCTGGTGTTGTAAGATTTCTTACTGATTCCAGCTAAAGTGAGGAATGGGAGCAATGAAGAGCTGTAAGTGATTTCATTCCCCCGGTTATAGGGGAAATACAAGCCAGGATTCTCACTCCTAATTGCTATCCAATCAGAAGATATAGAAGATGGATAATTGTGAACACTGGGTGATGATAGGATTGCTCATGGACGCATACTCTCGCATGGGTTGGCATTTGCAGGAGAGGAGGGGAGAAAATTTGTAGGTTGGTAAACTTTGTGAAGAGTTTCCAGATTATTAACATTTTTAATTGTTGTGGTTTACACTAGGAGTTGGAAGCAGAGAGGGTGCAACTGATGGAAGAAGTCACATCAAACAAACGGAGAATGCAAGAGTTGGAAGATAACCTGCTATTTCGTCTAACCAGCACAGAAGGCTCTCTGGTGGAGGATGAGTCATTGATTGAAGTACTTAAGGTCACTAAGATAACAGCTGAAGAGGTAAAAATGACTGACAAAAGTATTATTCTGGGTCTGACTAGTTGATCCACAGGGCGTGATTTTCCCCACTGTGTTGCACCCTACGGCGATCCTATTATGCCGGGTGCATAGCGGGAGAGGCCATAAAAGGGTTTTGCGGCAGATGCTGAGCCACGCGTGATGCATCCGACCAGCGGTGCCATGGCGATCTGGATCACACTCTCAGTAAGCGTGATCCAGATAAACAAATTTAACTGATCCATTAGGCTAATTTAAATAGGCACTGTCCATTTGAGACAGCAATCTCCCAGCTCCCAGGATTCCACACCGGCCAGTCCCCACGCCAGTGTGAATTGATACTGCTTCCCAGGAAATATGAAAAATAATGTTGATACCGTAGAAATAGAAAAATCAAGATGGACTGAGCCCAGACAGGGGCTTCTGGAGAACCATTGTGGTGAGGATATTACACCAGCTCTTCAGAGTTTGAATCAGTTATCCTTCAAAACGAAAGGGATTTTTTTCTTCATTTATTTTATGGTCGAAGGTGTTTGAAAATCTAATTTTACTTGCAGGTGAGTGAAAAACTGAACACAGCTGCACAGACAGAAGTGAAGATTAATGCCGCCCGTGAGGAGTATCGGCCGGTTGCTTCACGTGGCAGCAACCTTTACTTCCTCATCGTCGA
This sequence comes from Scyliorhinus canicula, assembly GCF_902713615.1. Classification (NCBI taxonomy): domain Eukaryota; kingdom Metazoa; phylum Chordata; class Chondrichthyes; order Carcharhiniformes; family Scyliorhinidae; genus Scyliorhinus; species Scyliorhinus canicula. Next base: position 156,471,660 of record NC_052150.1, read on the forward strand.
AATGAGTCTCGTGAATATCATGTACCAGACATCACTTCGACAGTTCCTGGGTATTTTTGACTTATCCATGGAGAAATCATCAAAATCACAGGTCACGTCTAAGCGAATTGCTAACATCATTGAATATCTCACCTATGAAGTGTTCAGGTATACAGCGCGGGGTCTGTATGAGAATCACAAATTCCTCTTCACTCTGCTTATGTCACTAAAGATTGATCTACAGTCCAAGAAGGTCTCTCATGAAGATTTCCAGACTTTGATTAAAGGTAACCATCACTAGTTGAATGATTTGTAGAGTACCTGTGATAAACATGTGTTGGAAGCTAAACTTGTTGCTCAATATAGAAAGCGGCTGACAAACCATAGAACCATAGAACAGTTACATCACAGAAGGAGGACATTCAGCCCATCTTGTCCATGCCAGCCCCAGGTGTCCTTTCTAATCCCACCTTCCTGCATCTGGTCCATAGCCCTGTAGCTTACAGTACTTAAGGTTCAGATCCATGTACCTTTTAAAAGAGTTCAGGGTCTCTACCTCCACCACTACTCGGGCAGCGAATTCCAGACACCCACTACCCTCTGCGTAAAAAAGTTCTTCCTCATGTCCCCATTACACCTTCTTCACTTATCTTGAATCTATGTTCCCGTTTCTAGAATTCTCCACCAAGGGAAACAATTTCCTCCTGTCCACAAATGCCAAATATTGAGTATTTGGCTTTCCATCCAACTATAGTTATAAACGTCTTTGACTCTGACTATTCATATTAAATACAATTCTTTTTTTTATCTCCATTGTTCCTTTGAGTGACTGACCAAATTAGCAGATGGTTTTGAGAAAATGGATTTCTTAACACAAGTACTTGTTTAATCCTGGTAATTTTTGAATGTCACATAGCACAGTGTAAGTATTAATGCATTCATCTTGGGCAGCACGGTGGCACAGTGGTTAGCACTGCTGCCTCACGGCATCGAGGTCCCAGATTCGTTCCCAGCCCTGGGTCACTGTCCGTGTGGAGTTAGCACATTCTCCCCATGTTTCCGTGGGTCTCACCCCCACAACCCAAAGATATGCAGGGTAGGTGGATTAGTCATGCTAAATTGTCCCTTAATTGGAACAAAATGAATTGGGTACTCTAAAAAGAATTTTAAATGAATACATTCATCTATTTTATATTTGGGGTTAATTTAACTTATTTAGAATCTTTTTCAGGTGCAAAACATATGCATGTAATTAACAAGGCAGCATGATCAACTGGAAATAAAAGTAAATGCTGGAAATAACTATAATTTGTGCATCAAGTATAACCCAAACTAGGCCATTAGGTGAAGCATAAAAATAATGAACGGAAAAATCCTTTCCAGAGAAAGCAACACCTGGAAGAGGAAGCCCAGAAGAAAGGAAGTTACATTGAATTAACAGGTCCTCCAGATAACCCAAAGCAATTCTAGCCAATGAATTGCAGGTGAAGTATAGTCACTGTTGTTATGTGTGCAGTGAGAGGATACTGTCAGGTAATGGGGAAATCCAGTGTTCAAATCCAACCCCGTTCTTTTCCAAACCGGGAATGGGCAAAAAATGCCAGTCTTTCCAGCAAGAGGCAGCCAATTTACATACAGCAAGATCCACAACTGCAATGAGATAATCAATTTGTTTTTCGTAGAGCTTAATAAGAGATTTGTATTATCCCAGGCACCAGAAGAACTTCCTGCTCCTTTTCAGGTGCTGCCTGGGGATCTTTTAGTGTACCTGAACATATAGTGAGAATCAAGAGAACAAAAGAGAAAAGCTAATGGGGGAGGAAGGGAAAAATGAGGATTCATGGAGGCAAGAAGCCAAGCTGCAAGTGGAATATTTAGATAAGGACGAAAAAAGAACTTGCAGACTCTACTAGCAAAGATTCCTGTGAAAATATATTCAATTTTACTGTGCAGCTTTGAACATTCTCCCTCTTGCTATTACCTTTTTAAAAAAAATATTTTTATTCTCCTCCTTTTTCACATTTTCTCCCAAATTTGCACCCGCCAACAATAAGCAATAAGCAGTAACGAATACAATGCAATTCCATCCTCCCACCAACACCCAAACAACTGCCCGCATGTTAACATTAACAAATAACAAAAAGGAATCAGGTATTACCATTAACATAGTCACCATTAACACTTACAGTCCCCCTCCCCACAACCCTCCCAATATAACCCCCACCACAACCACCAATGTTCGATGTTATCCAATTCTTGAAAGTGCATAATGAATAACGCCCATGAATTGTAGAACCCCTCCATCCTTCCCCTCAGTTCAAACTTAACCTTCTCAAGAGTCAAGAATTCCAACAGGTCCCCCCGCCACGCCAGGGCACAGGGTGGAGAGACTGCTCTCCATCCCAAAGGGATCTGCCATCGGGCAATCAACGAGGCGAAGGCTACAACATCGGCCTCCGCACCCGTTTCCAACCCCGGCTGGACCGACACCCCGAATATGGCCTCCCGAGCTACAGGGTCCAGTTTCATGTGCACCACTTTAAAGATTACCCTAAAATCCTCCTTCCAGTAATCCTCCAGCTTTGAACAGGACAAAAACATATGAACATGATTTGCGGCCCCCCCTCCCCCCGAACGTTCACACACATCTTCAACCCACTCAAAGATCCGGCTCAACCGTGCCCATGTGACGTGTGCTCTATATACCACCTTCAGTCATATCAGCCCCAACCTTGTGCATGAGGTGGAGGCGTTCACTCTCCGGAGCACCTCACACCAGAACCCCTCCTCCATACCGTCTCTCAACTCTTCCTCCCATTTTGCTTTAATCCCTTCCAGCGGTGCCTTTTCCTCTTCCAAAATAACCCCGTAAACTGCCGACACTACCCCCTTCTCCAGTCCCCCCCTGTCGTCAGCACTTCCTCCAGCAATGTGGAGACCTGCTCCACCGAGAAGCTCAATATCTCCTTCCTGGCAAAATCTCGAACCTGCATGTGTCTAAACATTTCCCCCTGCTCAAGCCCATTCTTTGCTCCCAGCTCCTTCAATCCTGCAAACCAACCCCCAAGAAACAAATCTTTTAGTGACTTAATCCCCTTCTCCTCCCATTTCTGAAAATTTCCATCCCACCTCCCTGGCTCAAATGTGTGGTTCCCACGAATCGACATTTGCTCTTACCTTCTTAATTATCCTTGAAAATATTTGTAGAAACCAGATGGCCAGTGAGAGTTGGGGAGAATGAAACAGTTCAGAAAATCGTCACTGATAGTGACGGGCCCTTTTTTACTGTATTTTTAAAAATATTCATTCATGGGATATGAGCATCGCTGGGAAAGCCTGTATTCATTGCCCAACCCTAATTACCCTTGAGAAGGTGATGGTGAGCTGCCTTCTTGAACCGCTGCAGTCCATGAGGTGTAGGTACACCCACAGTACTGTTAGGGAAGGAGTTCCAGAATTTTGGCCCAGTGGTGATATATTTCCATGTCAGGATTGTACGTGTTTATACGATCATGCCACGCTGGTATTTAACCCGAGATTGGGAGACCAATGAGCATCAGTGCCTTGAGTCCAGGAGACTCTTGACGGTTAAGACAAATAGACTGAAAGCATTTGAAAAAAAATCAGGTACATTAAATGAATATAGTCCCAATATACACTTGCTATCAATTTGGATTATAATGGGTAGCTGAAGTGTTATATTGCTATTAATGATACTGGAACCTTATTGACTTTATGGGTGAATGCAGATGGGAATGGTGAAATAATGAATCAGTGGTTTGCTGTCAGATGGTTTTACACATTTCGGAAGCATTTGGTGAGCTGCTCTATATCTGTCCAAGCCCAATAAAATAACACTCATTCATCCAGCAAGGATATTGAGCACAAAGTGTTTTAATTGAGGGAATAACTTTATTCACCGATCAAACTGAAGAAATTTTCAGTTTTAAATAGCACGTCTAGAAGAATTAAATGAGCTGTTAAATTAATGTATTAACCTTATTCAATGACCCTGTGAAATGTTGAACTTTACACAGAAGTAGAATGAAGAGCTCGGAACACATTTGCTTTATTGAGAATTTCAGTTCAGATAGATCCAGTATGAAGATATTTTACCTTTTAGAAAAGGTAGGCAAAGAAAAGCAGCTGCTGATAGTACAAGGACTGGACTTGCACAAATTTAAAGCTTCAGACAATTGATACAGGGAGATGGGAGGAAGAACTGTTCCAAGCAATGAGTTGTAATGACCTGGAACTCACTGCCCATGAAGGTGGTGGAAGTGGAAATGATCAATTATTTCAAAAGAAAAATGGATTTGTTTTTCTAAGTGTATCTTCATGCACTTTTTCATTCTCTTTGTGAAATTATGGGGAGGTGGTGGATTATCAGCCCATGGAAATGCATCCTGAACTCTCATTCTGTGGCCAACAAGTGCTATAGTGCGACTTGAACTCAAACTTTCTGCCCATAGGTGATGTGTTAGGCAGGTTGGTTCGGCGTCGACTGCAACTGGATGCAGGGAAGGTGGAAACAAACGTCTGATACAGGCGATGATCCAATACTGTTTTATTTAACTATGAACTGCTATACATGTTCAGCTGTGGGTTGACACTCTACTAATCCTACTGATGACATCTTACTGGTTCGACCAGACTTACTAGCTACCACATTCTGGTTGATCACGCAGAGGTGGAGCAGGAGACGCCAACACTTGGACAGGCGGGATTGCTGGCATTGCGGCGGTGTCTTGGACAGGCGGGATCGCTGGCAGATCAGTGGCCTCGTGGCAGAAGACGTCCGGAGGAGGCATGATAGCCGGTGGAGCAATGCAGTTAGGCGGTGGGCGGGGAACTCTCCGCAGCGCCCTCCTGTTGCGCCGGAGAATGGAGCCGTCAGCCATTTGAACAATGAAAGATCTTGGGACAGCCTTCCTGACAACAACAGCTGGGACCGACCAACCTCCCTCAGGTTGGACGACAGCTGGGACCGACCTACCTCCCTTAGGTTGGACGCAAAAAACATCTGCTGGAGCCAGCGCAGACAGATCCGTGGCATGAGCATCATACGTGATCTTCTGCTGGTCCCTGGATCGCTGCACTTTTTGCAGCACCATGAGATGGTCAAGGTCTGGAATATGGATGGCTGGAACAGTCGTCCTCAGGTTGCGGTTCATGAGCATCTGCGCCGGAGACAAACCAGTCGACAGAGGGGCTGCCCTGTAGGCCAGCAGCGCCAAGTTGAAATCGGAGGCTGAGTTTGCAGCCTTGCACAACAACCGCTTGACGATATGGACCCCTTTCTCGGCCTTCACGTTTGATTGCGGGTAATGGGGACTGGAGGTGATGTGTCTGAAGTTGTAGGATCATGCAAAATCGGACCACTCCTGGCTGTAAAAACATGGACCATTGTCACTCATTACTGTGAGTGGTATTCCGTGCCTGGCAAACGTCTCTTTGAAGGCTTTGATGACGGACCTAGACTTGAGGTCCGACAATTTCACCACTTCCGGGTAACTGGAGAAGTAGTTGACCAAGAACACGTAATCACGCCCATTGGCGTGAAAGAGGTCTACCCCCACTTGAGACCACGGAGAGGTCACAATCTCGTACTGTTGCAGTGTTTCTTTGGGCTGAGCTGGTTGAAACTTCTGGCAGGTTGGGCAGTTGAGGACCGTGTCAGCAATGTCCTGGTTGGTGCACGGCCAATAAACTGCCTCCCGAGCTCTGCGTCGACATTTTTCGACCCCCAAGGTGACCTTCATGGATCTGTCCGAGCACCATAGCTTGCATGCTTTGAGGAATGACGATCCTATCTAGTTTAAGAAGGATTCCCTCAATGACCGTTAACTTGTCCTTGATGTTAACGAAGTGGGAACACTGCCCCTTTTGCCAGCCATGGGCGAGGTGTTGCATCACGCGCTGCAGTTTCTTCACGTATTTGGACCACACATTCATCAGTGGCTGGTAGGTTGCTGGCACACAACTGCACTTGTGCTTCTATGTGGCAGATGAAGTTCACACTGTTCACACAGCGTGGTTATGGACCTGGATAGGGCATCTGCGATGATCAGCTCCTTACCCGGTATGTAGACGAGTTCGAAGTCATATCGGCGGAGATGAAGAAGAATTCGCTGTAGCCGAGGTGCCATGTCATTTAAATCCTTCTGGGTTATGTGGACTAAAGGCCTATGGTCTGTTTCCACCGTGAACTTCGGCAGGTCGTATACGTAGTCATGAAACTTGACTATTCCTGTCAGGAGGCCCAAGCACTCCTTCTCGATCTGGGCATAATGTTGCTCGGTCGGCATCATGGCCCTGGAGGCATATGCCACTGGAGCCCAGGACGCGTAGTCGTCTCACTGGAGGAGCACCGCCCCAATGCCGTCCTGGCTAGCATCAGTAGATATCTTGGTGTCCTTGGTTGGGTCAAAGAACGGCAGTACTGGGGCTGTGGTGAGCTTCGCCTTTAGCTCGAGCCACTCCTTTTCATGGGCGGACAGCCACTGGAACACTTGACTTCTTTACAAGATGCCGGAGGGCCGTGGTGTGGGATGCCAAATTGGGAATGAATTTCCCGAGAAAATTTACCATCCCGAGGAAGCGGAGGACCGCCTTCTTGTCCACCGGGGTCTTCCTGGCATTGATCGCCAGCACCTTGTCAGCGTCAGGTTGCACACCCTGCTGTGAAATGTGGTCACCCAGAAGCTTGATAGCAGATTGACCGAATGAGCATTTGGCCCTGTTGAGCTGGAGGCCATTTTCATGAATCTGCTGGAAGGCCTGTCTGAGGCGGGCAATGTGATCCTCGGGCGTTATGGTCCAGATGATCACGTCGTCCACATATACTCGCACCCCCTCGATGCCCTCCATCATTTGCTCCATGATGTGATGAAATACTGCGGAAACTGATATGATACCTAAGGACATGTGGTTGTAGCAATAGCGGCCGAACAGAGTGTTAAACGTGCACAGCTTCTGATTGGATGCTTCCAGCTGTATTTGCCAGAAGCCATGGGATTTGGCATGAGCCATCGGACTGGTTAACTCTTCACGCTTCGGGATCGGGTAGTGCTCTTGCATGATTTTGCGTTTCAGGTCTTTGGGATCAATGCAAATGCGGAGTTCACCAGAGGTTTTTTTCACACATACCATGGAGCTGACCCAGTCTGTTGGTTCCATGACCTTTGAGATGATGCCTGGTCTTGGAGGTCTTGCAGCTGCTTTTTGAAACAATCCTTGAGAGGAGCCGGCACCCGGCGTGGTGCATGGATCACTGGGGTGGCGTTCGGCTTGAGCAGAATTTTGTAGCGATATGGGAGCGTGCCCATTCCATCAAACAATTTGTGGTATTGTGTGAGAATGTCGTCTATCTCGGCCTGGAGATTCACATCGGGCGAGGCAGTCGCCGGTGTCGAGGACATGGTGTGGACTCATTGGACCAGATTCAGGAGCTTGCAGGCGCGAGCACTGAGCAGGGATGCCCTGTCAGGCCGAAGATCTTGAATCGTAAAGTTGCCTTGAATTCCTTGTGAATTCCTAGCCGACACGATCCACTGGCAGCTATGGCAATGCCATTGTAGTCAAGGAGTTGGCATGCTGGTGGAAGAATGCTGGGTTGGTCACGGATGCTGTCGAGATCTGACTGCGATATGAGGTTTGCAGACGCGCCGGTGTCCAGTTTAAATCGGATGCGAGCGTGGTTGACTGTGAGGACAGCACACCACTCGTCATCGGGATCCACATTGAGGATCGAAAGGCGGGTTGCAGGTGCAGTGGAGACCAACTCGCGTGTGGTTATGATGCCCACCCGGTATGGAGACTCGAGGGAGTCAGCACTGGGGTCCGCTGGGCTGTCGGGATCACCATCCTGCAAGTCTTGGTGTACCGAGCGGTTACTTCTGCCCCGTGTCAGGGATCGCTGGCTGATAATCGGTGGAGCGAACCTGCAGCAGGCCGCGTAATGGCCAGGCTTCCCACACTGTGGGCATCGCCGTCCTTTGGCTGGACATTGCCGCTTTAAATGGGTGGAGCCACAATTCGGACACGTCATAACACTGACGTCAGCGCATTCCGTGCGCCAATGCACATGCGCAGTGTGGTCGGCCGACATACACACCTGCGCATTAGGGTTTTCGGCCTCGTCGTCCAACCGGCAATGGCCTCCACCCGTTCTGCTTCGTGGGAGGCCAGTTTTGCAGTTTCCGCCGCCCTGATGTGGGAGTAACGATTCTTGGCATGCTCATGGACTACGCACGTCTCGATAGCGACGGAGAGGGTCAGCTGTTTGATTTTGAGGAGCTGCTGCCGCAGGGAGTCGGAGTGGACCCCAAAAACGATCTGATCCCGGATCATGGAATCAGCCGTCGAGCCGTAATTACATGACTGTGCCAGGATGCGGAGATGGGTCAGGAAGGACTGCAAAGGTTCATCCTTACCCTGAAGCCTCTGTTGGAAGATGTACTGTTGAAAGCTCTCATTCACCTCAATGTCGCAATGGCTGTCGAACTTCAGCAGGACTGTTTTGAACTTTGTCTTGTCTTCGCCATCGGCAAACGTAAGCGAGTTGTAGATATGGATGGCGTGATCCCCCCGCGGTTGAGAGAAATAGCGCGATCTTCCTTGCATCCGATGCTGCCTCAAGGTCGGGGGCCTCGATATACAGGAGGAACTTTTGCTTGAACATTTTCCAATTGGCGGCGAGGTTGCCGGAGATGCGGAGGAGGCTGGATGTTTTCCATGTCACTGGATGGCTGCTTGCTGGTCGTCGCAGATTCACTCGAGGTAGGTTCGGCAGGATTAATAGCACTCTGGTACCATGATGTATTGGGCAGGTTAGTCGACGTTGACTGCAACTGGATGCAGGGAAGCTAGAAACAAACGTCTGACACCGGAGATGATCCAACACTATTTTATTTAACTATGGACTGCTGTACATGTTCAGCTGTGGGTTGACACTCTACTAATCCTACTGATGACGGTGTCTGGGTCCCGAAAAGAGCGGGAAAAGAGCGGAAGTCTGTGGGCTTTATAGTGGTGCTGTCCAGTCTGGTGATTGGTTGTTCTGGTTGGTCATCCTGTGTGTCAATCACTGCCTGTCTGCATCTCATTATATACATGAGTGGATATCATGACAATAGGGAGGGACACAACCACTGCACTACAAGGCCGCCTCGAAAGGAAATTGCATAGGCAACAAAGGGAAGTAAACTTGCAGGATTATGGTGATTGAGCTGATGGTGGGACTGACTGGATTGCTCTATAAGAGAGCAGGCATGAACTTATTGGGCCAACTGGCTTCTTCTGTGTTGTCATGACTTTATGATTTTGCCTTGAACTTTAATGGCATAAAGTGCGAGATCGAGACAGGAGCAGCCAACTTTAAAGTTAAGTTCTTTTCAGAGGACCTCTAGTGAGCTAGAAGAAACATGAGTGTTGACCTAAGCCCCTCAAGAAAACCTTTGGCTTCTCGCTTTCTTCCCAGGGATCTGCCAACCTGACTTGCCCCAACCTTCCTGATTGCCCAAGAGCTATCCGCAAATGTCCCGAGCTACGGTATCTTGCTGCTTACTTTTCTGGCACTTAGCCGCCTAGCCTATCAATCTGGTTGGCTGTCGAGTTGGAAACAGAAGAAAAATACGATCATGAGGTCATGCAATTAAATTCGGCAGGACAAAGGCATTCCTGGGATTTCTGGATTCCAACCCACTACCATGTTGCTCCATAACTTCCACACCACCCAGTAAATGCCTTTATCATGCTCTTGCACACTCTGTCTCTCTCTCTCTCTCTCTATCTCTCTCACTTTAATTTACATTCAACCTCTCTTTTTGTCCTTTGGATTTTCAAATTGATTTGAAGAAAACCTACTGAGCAGAAACTGAGAAGAAAACATATTCTGCAGTGTCGGCGAAGTAAAGGTCTTATGAAATTAGCTGCAGCGCACATGCTTTGATTGCACAATCTAATTCAGTTCATACTGCCATTGTTTTGGGAAAATTATCACTCCCAGTCCAGATTTAGACCTTCAAGGTTTGATATTAAAAACACAAAGTAACTTTGAGTGTATAAAGCACAGTTAATACTGTTACTTCACAGTGCCAGGGACTCGTGTTCGATTCCCGCTTGAGTCACTGTCTGTGCGGAGTCTGCACATTCTCCCCATATCTGCGTGGGTCTCCTTCGGGTGCTTTGATTTCCTCCCACAATGCCAAAAGATGTGCTTGTTAGGTGGATTGGACATTCTGAATCCCGAACAGGTGCCAGAGTGTGGCGACTAGGGGATTTTCACAGTGTCTTCATTGCAGTGTTAATGTAAGCCTACTTGTGACACTAATAAAGATAATTATTATTATTAATCATGTCATTATGAACCATCTCCTTTTCAGGATGTTCTGTTTCATGCTCAGTGCTCATGACACACTATAAAAGATAAGGTATTGACTGATTATAGCAGTAAATCTCCATCAATTAGTCAACTGCAAACCCAGATGTGAAGCAAGGAAAATCCAAGAGATCCAACACATAAGCATTCATTCTGTCTCATGCATGGTGGCAGCCATGTGTACTGTGGGCAAGATACACTGCAGCAACTCACCACATCTTCAACAGTGCCTTCCACAAGACCATAACTTCCATAAGACCTCTACTCCTGAAAAGAACAAAGGCCCCAGACAAATGTGAAGTTATCTGCAAGATCCACTATTACTTGCACACCATCCTGACTTGGAACCCATACCTATAACTTCCAGGTTCCTGAGCGTCTCATTTAGGGGGGGAACCCCTATGATGCATTGGAAATCCCTGGAGTAGGTTTCCACGTAAAGGTTTACCGCCAATTGCCCAGAAGCACTAACTTCCTCTGGACGATTGCGTTGCACTGGGGACTATCCGACAGAAGCATAATCCCAGAGTAACTATTTAAACACCCAGCATCACATGGGACACCCCACACAAACACAACCCCCTTGGGGACCCACCACATCACCCGTACCCCCGACCACCACTCCCCACCCCCAGCTCTGGTTGCAAACCGGCCCTAACCCACCCAACCCACTCTGAACTAAGCCCCCTCCCGAGCTGAGCCCCTTCCCTGATTTAACCCCATCCCATAGCGCCCCCCCCCCCCCCCCCACCCGCTCTCCTAGATTGACTGACCCCCCTCTTTACCTCCCGATTCCACCCAATCCACTGGGTATGACCCCCCCACCCACACCACCACAACCACCGGGTCCGACCAGCCTCCCCTAACGTTGGGTCTGCCTGCTCCCCCCCCTCCCCCCCCCCCCCCCCCCCCCACACCAGGTGCAGCCCCCCCACACTGTGTCTGACTCTGACCTCCCTCTCTGTTTTCAACCACTGGGCCCTTCTCCGACCACCCCACATAGGGACCAATACCAACCGTCCCCTCCACCACGTTGGGTCCCAACCCCCCCCCCTCCAACAAGCCCCCAACACGAGGCCTGAACCCACATCGTCACACAAGGTCCAACTCCATTCCCTCCACCACTGGGCCTGACCCCCACCGGGTCTGAAGCCCACCCCCCACAAGGACTGATCACCTCTTCCCCACACTGGCTCCACCCCTCCACCTACATGGTGTCCGACCCGACCCCCCCTCTCCCAATTCACTAAACTTTATAACTTATCTGCTCCCTGCAAATTGTCCCATTAAACCTTCTCTTTACGGAAGCCACTGCCATAAAAATGGGGAGTGACTTATCTCTCTCTCCGCCTCAATTACTCCGCGACGATGCTGCTGGGGTGAGGGGTGCACATTGCTGTTCATGTCTCACCCAGACTGATTGAGGAAGGTGGGGAAGACTGGGACTTCAGAATCACAGCAAAGTTAATTCTGTCGAGAGTGGCGGCCCGGCGGAGAATTCCATTCTGCAGAAGTTACAGTTCATTATTGTTCCTTCACAGATGCTGGGTAAAAATCCAGGAATTGCCTCCAGAACAGCAGGGGTGCAATGGCAGCGCATGGACTGCAGCTATGTGGAAAGGCAGTCCCATCAGTGCCTTCTCATGGGGAATTAGTATTATGCAACAAATACTGGTCTTGCCAGTGATACCCATTTCCCATGAATTAATTTTAAAAATATTATTAATACGTGGTAAGGCTATATCTTTGCTCGGATCCATTGGTGTCCAAGGGCCTCACGGTAGCATGGTGGTTAGCATCAATGCTTCACAGCTCCAGGGTCCCAGATTCGATTCCCGGCTGGGTCACTGTCTGTGCGGAGTCTGCACGTCCTCCCTGTGTGTGCGTGGGTTTCCTCCTGGTGCTCCGGTTTCCTCCCACAGTCCAAAGATGTGCGGGTTAGGTGGATTGGCCATGCTAAATTGCCCGTAGTGTAAGGTTAATGGGGGGGATTGTTGGGTTACGGGTATACGGGTTACGTGGGTTTAAGTAGGGTGATCATTGCTCGGCACAACATCGAGGGCCGAAGGGCCTGTTCTGTGCTGTACTGTTCTATGTTCTATGTTAGACCGCTTATGTTACAATTGCAGTTGGTGTTACTACTGGATGGAAAGATTCCAGATTGGAACCCTGGCTTAAAAGATCATGGGCGGGATTCTCCATTTGGGAGATTTATGTTCTCCCGCCAGAGCTGAATTGCACCATTTACGATCCCCTTGTGGGTTTCACAAGGAGTTCTCAGGGAATCCTACTATCAAGCTGCCATCTTGACCCTCCTCAATTGCTGTGCGTGGGTGGGGTTCGAGTCAATTGAGGAGGGTCAAGATGGAAGCTTGATAGTGGGATTCCCTGAGAATTCCTTGAGCAATAAGGAGACCACCCAGGGACCCCCATAGGGACCCCTGTAATAGGGGGCCCTACCAGAGTGATCCCCACACACGGAGCCCCTCCGAGAAGAGTCCCCTGTTTGGAAGCTAGAGAACAGTCCAGCCAGGGGCAGTGGGAAGCATTATAGTTGTAATGCTTACCTAGCTGCTCCATGAGCCTATTTCTAGAAGGAGAGCAGCTGTGACCTGCATCTGGTTCCCACAGATCCATTAGCATCAAGCCATTCGTAGCTTTCAAATAGTGGGCTATAATTGACAGCTTATAAAAACCATCTGCAGCTTTGATCCATTCATAACCTTTCACGCTTCAGTGGCCTAAGTGGTGAAATCCCAGTGTTTGTAAACATTGACCACACCAAAGACGGGTGTGGCGCAATGAAATCATGGGCTGGTTTCTCCGTTTGGGAGACTAAGTCCCCATGCTGGCATGAAAATGGTGGTGTTTCACGCCAGGAAAACTGGTGAAAACCGGCCATAGATTCCCGGCTCCGGTGGGGGAGTGTGGGCAAGCAGGGAGGCAGTGTAGAGCTCCCAGCTATAGCTGCCGATACGGCCCGGACCATTGCCGGGTCTGTGGCTGCGCATGCGCACTGCAGCTACCGCGCTGTGCTTCATGGCAGATGCAGCCTGTGGACCCAGACTGCAAAAATAGTCCCCACCCCCCTTCAGTCACTCGCGCGCCCCAGACCGCCACCCACAGTGCCCCTAGCCCCGAATGAAAACCTCTCTGCCTACGGATCAATCCTCCCCCACGACTGTGGCAACGCTGGACTGGGTGCGCAGCCGCCATGCTGAGTTCACGACGGATGAGACCACATGTGCCCCACGCCGTCAGGAACCCGGCCGGTAGGAGATGGAGCATCGCGGGCCGGACCTCAGGCAATGGGCTGAGGCCGTGGATACAGCGTGTGGTGTACTCCTAGAGTATGCCGCTTTTCAGGGGGTGGAACATTGTAAAAATGGCATCGCCCCCGATTTTGGCGTCGTGGGATTTTCCGCCCCCTCGCCGAACGCGATTTTGGTGTTGAATATCGGAGAATCCAGGACCCTATGCTTGAAAAAAAATTATTAAACGTGAAAAATTTGGCTCTACTTCCTGACCCCGCCCCCCCACATTAGCTTCACAAAAGTATACAGTTTTGGAATGCAACCATTGCCCCTTGGCCCACCGTGAGGTCCACCATATCAGGTTCATGATTGCTGAGATCACAGCTGCGGGGACTAGAGAATAACGGGAGGCTGGCACATAGGGCGCCGGGTCCGCTAAATAGATGCAAATAGGTCATTAAGTCCCATTTGCATTTATTTATATCCCTCCCGCCAGCGCGTGTCGTGGACCTCGTTCACGCCATCAGCGAGGGGGTCGGAGCATCATGCCGTCGATCGAGAAATTCCCCTGACACCCAATTCTCCGTCCCAAAAGGCTGTGTCAGCCGCTGTGCCGCTTCGCGTGCGGCCTTGACGACCGTCGTCAAGGCCACGCCGCTGTGACGCACGGGCCCGTGCTCCTAGCCCCGCCCTGGGGGGGAGAATCAGCCCTGGAAGTGGGCGTGAAGGCTGCCGTGGGTCACGGCCTGTCCCACGGCAGCCTTTACGATTCTCCGCATTTGCGGAGAATTGCGCCCTGTATGTTTTCAAGAAGGAGTTAGATATAGCTCTTTGGGTGAAAGGGATCAAAGAATATGGGGGGGGGAGGGGGCGGAAGGTGAGAATAGGCCATTGGATCAGCTGTGATCATAATAATTGGCAGCGCGGCTCGAAGGGCCAAATGGCCTACTCCTCCTAATTTTTTTATGTTCCAAACAATGCTTTCCATCAGTTATTTGCATTAAGAATCCACTTCAGGTTTTCCCACTGTCCTTTCAAACAAAGCCTCCCCTCCACTTTTAACAAGGAATCCAGCACCATGTTTTCCACCTCTCCTTCCTCGTTTCCTTCGTCTTAAATTATTTTACACAGGTACTCAGTCCCCAATCGAATATTATAACACTGGAAATAAGAGCACTGAACCTTACGATTGCTTCAGATATGTGGCTTGTCTGTAACTAACCTTATCAGCTGATCTCTTCCCAGGTCTGACTTTAACATCTATAAGCAGTGTCCTCTTGCCGAAAGCAGGTCCTCTTTGTTCCTTTAACTTCAGACGTCTTGAAAACTCCTCTTTATTTTTCTAGTTTCCTCAAATAGCAGGTTCTTTAAGTTTCCTGCACTTGTTAACTTAACCATTATTCCGTGGTATGGCTTTACCTCTAGCAAAACCAAGAGAGATGTTCCTTCTCTAGCCTTCTGAAACTGATTACTAATGAATTCAGTTAAAACTACACTCAAAAAGCATTCCTACTCTGAAGATGCCGCTGGTTACTAGGTACTGACTGTGTATTTCTCCCAGCTTGTTTACGTTTTCTGTTGTGACCATGTTTTGAAACATGTTTTGTCTGAAATCCCCCAGATGCAAACACCTTTTTCAAACATGAATCTAACCATATGTTTACTCTTCCTTACACAGGAACACTAAATGACACCCATTTAAAGCTATGCCTTATTTCTAATACTTAAGAATATAAAGATAGATCATTTGAAACTACCATTATTTTCCTGACAATTAGCTCTTGCGATAGTCAGCATGATATTATCCCTCAGTCAGCTTCTCTTGATTTAGAGCTCATAATTTATTTTAATATATTTTGCTTTTTATTATTGATGCTCAGTAAGATCAAGTGAGGAAAACAATTGTGGAAATATACAATTAATTGAAATTGTACTTTTATTTTGTAGCAATACATCAGGTTATATTTTTGAATAGGTATTTTACCCCTGAGGAATGACATGGTGGTTATGCACAAGATGAATATTTGTTTTTGTGATAGCGTCACAGAAAGGGCTGACATAACTGACCCTTTCTAATTGTTCTTTAGAATGCATGAACTACTGCAGTCCATTTGGGGAAGTTTATGGATTTTCATGGATTAGGCATATTGAAATGTTGTGTACTCTATGCAAAAGTATACAGTTTGCAAATTTGTAGGGAAGAGCCAATCAATGTCATGGATCTGTGCATTGTAAACCCTGTCCACAGTAACATAATTCAGTGTTGACCAGTGATTGCCTCAACACTAAACATAGCTTTTAGTTCTGTTCTTTGAATATGAAGATTAATTATAGCATTTAACCCAAATGGGTTTCTCCACATAAAGTTTTTATTATCAAATAGGTTTCTTGAATTTCTAAGCAGGCCAGTGGGCTCATTAGCAAGTTTTCTTTGTTGCAGGATATCCCTAATGAACTAAGATGGCCTTGAACTCATTGTCCTTTACTGTACCCTATTAATCACTCATTAACAGACCATAATTAAAGCATAGAATGTGTTATTAGCCTACCTCAAGCAATTTAGATCAAGCTGATGAACCATTTTATTTCTGTTGCATTTATGCTTATTGGCTATAATACTTGATGACTGCAATTTGCATTGGCTTGTCTTTACTTTACATTGCCACAAATATTTTCACATTACTGTGAAAGGGTGAACATAAGGGTTGCTACATTACAAATGTTTTTTATGAATTTCTCTATGATTAAAATATAAAAGTACTTTTAATACCTGGCTAAAGGAAGTCTTTATATGATTTGTAAAGCGTAAGAATACATAAATCTATTTGGCCCTTCGAGCCTGCTCTTCCATTCAAAAAGATCTACTGACTCTACCCTATCTTTCATTATCATAAAATATCTCTTTTTCTCTAGTCCTTCTGCCTTTGTCTTCTGTCCAGCTCTTCTATGGGGTTGGTTAAAATACAGGGCTGAATTCTCTGCCGTCGGGATTCTCCATTTTGCCAATAACCGGGGTCAGAGAATCCCAGAATCCTGGATGTAAATTGCAGATTCTGGCAGATCCTGTTAGAAACATAGAAACAGAGAAAAATAGAAGGAGGAGGAGGCCATTCGACCCTTTGAGCATTCTCTGCCATTCATTATGATCATGGCTGTTCATCAAGTTCAACCCTGATCCTGCCTTCCCCCCATATCCCTTGATCCCTTTAGCCCCAAGAGCTATATCTAATTCCTTCTTGAAATTACACAATGTTTTGGCCTCAACTACTTCCTGTGGTAGCGAATTCAACAGATTCCCTACTCCGTGGCTGAAGAAATTTCTCCTCACCTCAGTCCTCTTTTGTTACTCTTTCAGAGTGTGTTTGCTTACACTACTAAATGTAACATGCGTTACTCAATCCAATTGCTGAAGAAGTTTTCTGTATCTTGAAAAAGACTCAAAGTCGTCCAGAAGTAATGAAAGGTTTATTGAGTAACTAAATTAACAATTATGTGCGTTCGTTACTTTAAGATCAATATTAGTAGTACGGTTACAAGATCTAAATACAGTATCTATGTTTGACTACACTAATCACTCTGAGCTAAGTCTATGTGCTCCTGCTCTTGTTACAGTCCAAGCTAAAGAAGTGAGAGGAATAGCCTACGTTTGGCTTTTATACCCGTTAGTGCTGCCCCCTGGTGATCTTCTGATTACACATTAACCCCTTATATACATGCACGTACAAAGATCACTACAAGTTCTAACAGGTTTACCCCTTATTCTCAAACTATGACCCCTAGTTCTGGACTCTCCCACCATCGGGAACATTCTTTCTGAATCTACGCTGTCTAATCCTGTTAGAATTTTGTACGTTTCTATGAGATCCCCTCATCTGTCAGGTGAAGAACTTTCAAAATTTACAACATCCATGTCTCCGGTAGGCAGATACGTTTTCTTGGTTTGCCATGTGGGCTCTCCACTGGAAGCCAGGTCTTCCAATGGTCCATGGAGAAACATTTTGCAGGCCAACCCGACAAAATCATTGCAAATGGCATCCTGTTCTGGGATCGTACTAAACAAGAACATGATGCGCATCCTTGTTTCATCCTTGACAGAATCAGATCCATATAGCTAAAGCTTAACCTTGCGAAATGCAAATATAGGGTGAACAAGGTTTTCTATGTGAGACTCGCAGATCAAAAAGGAACTTTTTGCTCCAGTCTTTGCCTGTCAGAAATTTCATGACTTGATATGTGGTCATCCTGCAAATGTTGAAGCTCTACATCAGCCACTTATAACTATTCCAGAAAAGCCTCTTCACACTGCATTTTCTCGACTGCGGCGCATAATGCTAAATCTCCAATGTTACAATCTCATCTACAAATGTGGTAAGGCGCTGTTCTTGGCTGATGTCCTTTCTTGAGCCTTCCTATCCACTACAGACAAGGCAAATTGTGAGGAAGACATAGACATCAAGACAATAGAGGTTCTGTCCTCACATAGCATCCAGGAACTCAAAGATGCCAGACAGGCGGACATCACTTGCTGACAACAGCACAACTTCATCATGATGGGCCGACCTGAGTACTCGAGGCAGTTTCCCCATGAGCTCCGCACATTCTTCGTCATCAGAGATGAACTAACCGTACAGGACAGATTGATGCTGCATGGCCAGTGGTTCATCATCCCTATCTCTGTTCAGAGATACTACACCCAGCAACTTCACCAGGGGGACCCTGGATTGGAAGCAACTGGGTTTTGGGCCAAGGAATCACTATGCCGGCCCTCAATGTATGCCAACATGGAAAGAGAAGTCTTCAGATGTGCATCGTGCAAAGCACTCAATTTGTATCAAACAAAAGAACCACTGCACCTCCATGAGGTCCTGGGTCTCCCGTGGTCATTTACAGTAGCTGGTATTTTTGAGTAGAATGGGAAACAACATTTGGTCTTAGTCGATTCATATTCTGGGTATTTTGAATTTAACTGTCTGCCAAACATGACGAGTAACACAGTCACCATAATGCACAGGAGACATTTTGCCACACCCGGCATCCCTCAAAGAGTCATGACAGACAACACTTGCCAATTCGTCGCACTGAATACTGAATTTAGAAACTTTGCACACACATGGGGCTTTGAGCACATCATGAGCAGCCCCCCATTACTCACAGTCCAGTAACCTGCTGGAACAGGCAGTATGCTCAGTTAATGATCTTCTTGAGAAATGTGCCCAGGATTACACTGATTGCTATACTGCATTCCTCAACCTGTAAACCATGCCAAGATAGGGGGCTGGATTCTCCGTTTGGGTGACTAAGTTCCCATGCCGGCGTGAAAATGGTGGTGTTTTACGGCAGGAGAACTGGTGCAAAATGGCCACAGATTCACCATTTTGCTGGGGGCTAGCAGGGAGGCAGCGTAGAGCTCCCAACTCTTGCTGCTGATGCGGCCCTGAGCATTTCCGTGTCCGTGGCCACGCCGTGCTTCATAGTGGACTATATAGTGCCCCCCATTGGCCCCTTGTGCGCCCCGGACTGCCCGCCCACAAAGCTCCCAGCCCCGAATGAAGCTCCCCTGCCCACGGATCGGCCCCTCCCTGATTGTGGTAGCACCGGACTGAGTCTGCAGCTGCCACGCTATGTTCATAAAAGGTAAGACCCCACGTGTCCCATGCCATTGGGAACTCGACCGATTGGGGATGGAGCATCACGGTGCGGACCTTAGGTAATGGCCTGAGGCCGTGGATACGTGGCACGGCGTACTAGTACGCCGCTTTTCAGGGAGCGGAGCCTCCGGTATTGCCGTCATTGGAGATTCTCTGCTCCCTAGCCGAACGCGATTTTGACGTCGGGGAACGGAGAATCCAGCCCCTAGTCTTCCCTCGTCAACACAGCGACTATTCTCCAGGCACGCCTATTACCAATTCTTATTGCCAAGGCTCTTTTGCAGCCAAACCTCAAAACCAATGTGTGTGGTGTCCTTCATGGAATGCCAATTAAGAAGGAAACTGTACCATGAGCAAATGCTCAGCCCTCTAACATCTGGTCAACTGGTCAAGATCCAGATCACAAACAGCCATGATAATTAATGCTGGGTCACAGCCATGCCCCAAAGCCGAACAGTTACGTAGTAGCCTCAGACGGTGCCCAATGTGTACACAACTGCCGTCACCTGCTACAAGTATCAAAATCAGCATCAGTAGATGCCACAGTACCCCAGCATTTCAGCCTACGACACAGGCCCCCTCCGTCAGTGGCACAAAAGGCTCCTCCAAAGGCCTATGTAACAAACCCTGCACCCACTGGATACACCAAAGGAACGTCCCAGGTCACCTGGGCTGAGGACACCAGCTGAAGAACACCTAGAGTACAGCCAACTGGCACATTCACATGCTCAGGTGTATGACCACACCAAACACAAGATTCCAGGACTACGTAATGAACTAGTCGACAACTGCCTTCATCTTCCTTCTTTACACAACAAAATGGGGTGGTGGGGGGGGGGGGGGGGGGGGGAGGTGATGCGAAGGGTCATGCGCCAGTGCAGCAGCTTAATCCGTGTTTCACCCTATGTCGATAGTTATGTATTGTTAGCCTGCTCAATCTATATCTTACAAAATAGTTTGTACACAGTTATTATTTGCGCACACTGTTACATCTCAGTATCACCAGATCTGTGATGAGGCTATCCTTCTCCTCACTTTCCCCTGCATCAGCCTTCACAACATATCTTGCCCTCCCGAAGGGACTGTTCCCTCTGTGACATCGTGGCTCACTCCCAGCACCTTGTTCCCTTCCTGTGGCAAGTTCCCAAGCAATTGCAGGAGGTGTTACCACCTGCCCTTTTACTCTATCTTTACCGTCCAATGCCCCAAACCGTCCTTCCAGGTGAAGCAGTAATATTTTTTTTTTCTTTCAATTTAGTATGCTGCAGTCACTGATTACAAGGTGATCTCCTGTACAACTGAGGTTGGGTGACTGCTTTGCAGAACATCCCTACCCAGTCCACAAGCATGACCCTGAGCTTCCGGTTGCGTGCCATTTTAATTCAGCACCTTGCTCTCACACTCACATTTCAACAGCCTCAGTAGCCTTTTCCTCACTAGGTACATTGACAATTCTAGGACCCATGACTAAGTCACATTTTCAATTAATTCTATGGAAAGGAACAGGTAAATAATTTCCATCAACACCCCACGTCGAAACGTTTTAATTTAGCAAACTTTCTGGAGAGAAATTAATGTCACCTGCCCACATCAATGACTATGGTGGTCATGTATCTCGAAGCATACCATTGACTTCCCTGCCTCATCAAACAAAAATCAGGACACTTTTCCTTTAAACAGAAAACTTTCTTAAACCCTTTAGTGGTAAATGCAGGAGAATCTTCCATCATGCCATAAGCTTTACCTACAAAGACCGTATTTTCTTAAGGGACGAGCTGCTGTGCAATTCTACAAATGCTAGAGACTTGCTTTACAATATACAACATTCAATTTTCACATGTCCTTTTTTATGACAAAGATAACATTTCAGTCCCTTTGAATTAAACTTATCTTCCAGACTTTCCCTATCCTACTCAGAAGACTGCCTGCATATCCCTGGAAGGATCCAGGGTGTAAGAGGTTGAGGGTGGTGGTGAATTTGCTTAGAACAACTCTATAGGTATTGTTCCAACAGGCTGCAAATGCAACTAACTGATGGGAGTCCCTGAACCACCCGAGAAACTGGTGTTCTGATATAGACAGAAAGCTTAGCTTTGGCTTGTAGACCCTGTGTGTTGGCCATGGCCCCCTGTGAACTGCGCTTCTCTGTTGATACCCTCTCTCTCTTATGGAACTGCAGTTCTGTGAGGAGCGGGCCATTGCTGCCCCTGCTCCTTCTGTTGGTGCTGCCCCATGCCCTCATGGTCCTGGTCATCATGATACTTCTCAGAGGGCTAAAGCAACAGAGCATAATTGCAGATCAGTTGTGTAAACCTCCAAAGTTGTAAAAGTTAATTCTCTGTGCAAGTACTGTGAACAAATCCTTCCAAACAATTAGGCAAGAAAACAACTGTGAGATTTCAGTACTTATTGTCATGCTTCTCTGAAATGTCGTCAATTTCCTCAATTGCTGCTCTGTTGTTGCCAATTTAACTGAGAGTTTCAGGATGCCTGGGATCCCCAAGAACCCACAGTTAAATTGCAAAGGCCAAGTTAATATCACTGTAATTGACTGATTAACATATTGCAATTAACAAACCACCTCTCCCATGAGGGTAGCTCACATGCAGCCTGGTGAAAATTGGCATATTGGAGTCAGCTTTCTGGTCCATTATAACTTGTCCTTGTTTTAATTCCCCATCTGCTTCCAAATCACAGGCTACTACATATTAAAATTCAGCTCTTTGGTTCACAGTGATGCCTTTGAGTTACACCATTACGTTGCTGCATGGATCATTCAATAGTTGATACTTTTGTGTGTAAAATTGCAGTATGATTGTGTGTCAACATGACTGATGTGAAATAAATTACACTGAAAGATGTGCTCACACTGCATATAAATATATCAGGGCCAACCGCCAGCAAGTACCTGATAGGTTTCCTTTACAAATAGAATGATTTCTAACTTACATTACAAAATGTAGTTAAAGGGCCATTTACCATTATGTGCAAAACATAGATGTGTATTTCAAATGGGGCGACATTTAGAAGCGCAGGTTTGGTTAGGAAAATATTATTTAGTAGTGAAGTATTGGGTGAGATTTCGGGTGGGTGTTCTGATGCAGTCCCACTGCAAAGCCATTTTACCAGTGGTGGGAACGGCAGTGGCTTGACCGCTCTTGACTGTAGGTAGACACCATCACACCAATTAAGTAAGTTAAAGGTCCCAACAACAGCCATTTACCCAGGTCACTGGAATTCTACAGCTTCCCAGCCTTGTGGCAAAGTCATTTAGCTGCATGGAGGTGGATCCTTGCAGCTTCACATGGGGGCGGGGCGGGGGGTGAAACCATCACATCTGGAGGCTCCATGGCCCAAAGAGGGGATCCTCTGAGACAAAGGCGGACCCCCATGGCTCCATCCCTGCAGCTGAGGAGTTTACCCTTTTGATCACTGGGCTATTCTTGCCTTGCCCTGGCAGAGAAAACATGTTTGTATCTCCCCTGTGGGTTATCCTCAAAGTAGAGGCATCCTTTCATTCGCATTGCAGCCTCAGCAGTAGCCACTGTAAGGAGTAATAATAATCTTTATTGTCACAAGTAGGCTTACATTAACACTGCAACGAAGTTACTGTGAAAAGCCCCCAGTCGCCACATTCCGCCGCCTATTCGGGTACACAGATGGAGAATTCAGAATGTCCAAGTTACCTAACAGCGCATATTTGGGGAGTTGTAGGAGCAAACTGGAGCACCAGGAGGGAACCCACGCAGATACGGGGAGAACGTGCAGACTCTGCACAATTAGTGACCCAAGCTGGGAATCGATCCGGGGACCCTGGCACTGTGAAGCATCAATGCTAACCACTGAATCACTGTGCAACTGTGCTGCCCTACCACTGTACTACCGTGCTGCCCTTTTGATGGTTTTGAGGCAGCATGGTAGCACAGTGGTTATCACAGTTGCTTCACAGCTCCAGGGTCGCAGGTTCGATTCCCGGCTTGGATCATTGTCTGTGTGGCGTCTGTATGTTCTCCCCGTGTCTGTGTGGGTTCCCTCTGGGTGCTCCCGTTTCCTCCCACAGTCCAAACATGTGCAGGTTAGGTGGATTGACCATGATAAATTGCCCTTAGAGTCCAAAAAGTTTAAGTTGGCTTACGGGGATAGGGTGGATGAGTGGGCTTAAGTGGGGTGCTCTTTCCAAGGGCCAGTGCAGGCTCAATGGGCCAAATGCCCTCCTTCTGCACTGTAAATTCTATAATTCTATGATTAATTAAGAAAAACTCAGGTCCAAATGTTTAATTTCCAACATTAGGGTCCTCAGTTGTGCTTGGCCTACAGGGTACAAATAACTGGTATTTATGAATTGAGTAGAATAGATTAAGCAAGATTTGATGTAAATAGACTTACCAAGAAGCAGTGAAGAGAACATAAAAGTTTCTCATCTCTCAAGGTCCCAGGAATTCTTGGTGTTGTCAGCACAGACTATGTGCTCCTTCTTTGTCTTTGTCTTTGAAGTGATGTTGAACTGTGTGCAGAATAATCATACCCCAGAGGCCATGGTAACACTATACCAACAAGGATTACAGTTTCTCAACTTTTATCCCTCAGTCTCCCATTCTTCCTTCCTTTGTTTTGAGATGGTCCAAATTCACTCCTCCTCTTGGCTATAGGGTGCAAATCATCTTGTGTCACTCCAAATTTGCAGCAACCCCTGATTTAAGGGTCATAAACTCAGATGTTTACATTCCATAATAAACAAAGGCACATTTCTTTCCCGGTACAGCGAAGCCTAAATAAAGTCGCATTTTCTTTTTAACATATGTTAACCCAAGCCCCACACTAAAGCTATTAAAGTCAACAGTTAGGGCCACCTCATACCATAATATCAGAGAACCAAGGTTTCCTTTCTGGTACAAATCAATTAAAGCAATGTATGGTTTGTTTAAATGCTATGTCCTCTTGAGTTCAGATTGCTTTAGCTATCCCATCAATTGATTCAAAAACAAACAGCTACTTGCATTTTGACCATTAAGATATCTTCAGCTCAAAACCCAAAGGAGCTCCAGCATAAAACAATAGAACGATTTTGTTTCTTCACAAACAGCTGCTTTTCTATTCACCAACTAACTTGACTGTTAATTGTCCAACAAAATGTCAAAACTGAAACATTTAATTTTGAACAATGGTTACAGAATAAACTCATAGATAATACAGATTGTAAAAAGGAGTAGAATATTCAAAACCTTACATTACTTTTCTCTGAGGCACAGCTGAGGCTTAAGACCTGCTGGCCCTTGGATCAAGCTGACAGGGAAAGACAGCCTGATTTCCTTAATTGGATGACGGGACTGGCAGCAGCCAGTTAAGAGGCTGCAGCCAGTTAGATTGCCGTTGTGGTCCCACCGGCTGCCCATCTGTGTTCGGTATCGAGATAGCGGGGTGGGGGGAAGGGGGGGGGGGGGGGGGGAGGAGGAGGAGGCATTGTGGTACTGTCACTGCAATAGTAACCCAGCGTAACGCTCTGGGCGTCCAAGTTCAAATCCCACTAAGACAGGTGGTGAAATTTGAATTCCATAAAGATCGAGAATTTAGAAAGTCCAAAGATGACCATGAAACCTTTGTTGATTGTCGTAAAATCTCATCTGATCCTTCAGAGAAGGAAACCTGCCAACCTCACCTGGTCTCCTTGTTACTCCAAATTCACAGAAATGTGTTTGGCTCTTATGTGCCCTCGGAAATGGCCTTGCAGTTCAAGGGCAATTAGGGAGAGGCAATAGGTGCTGACCCAGCCACAGATGCCCAATCCCATGAATAAATATTTAAAAATATCGCTGCCAAGAAAATCAGAAATTTGTTGGCAATTAATGGGCTGAATTTAAGGCTCCCCTACCCCTGCAATAGCAGGTTCGGTAGTTCAGTAGTGAGAGCATCGAGAGATCATGCGGAAAAGGTGTGGGATGGGGACCCGCTGTCTTCCCACTTTGTGCTAAACAAACCCTGTTTAGGAAGGGTGGAGAACTACCTTCCACCATGGAAGCCCATTGAAGACCACTATTCGACCAGTGGCAGTCGAATAGTGGTCTTCAATAGTGGTCCCTCCTTCTAGCTCGAATGTAGTACCGGCACTTCTGGTGGCAGTACTGGTACTAGAGAGTTTCCAGCCTCTAATTGGCCGACAGCTCTCAGGGCTGCGATTTCCATCCTATTGAGGGCTTAATTGCCTGGAAGGCCAAACGCTATCCAGGTAAGTGCTGGGCGTTCCCAATAGAAGGGACATGGGTCTCTCACTGGTTTGCCAATCTGTCGCACTAAATAAATTCTACCCTGTGGTGGTATTTTCTGGCCACTCCCACTGGTGGGATATTCTGATCCCGCCAACATTAATGAAGATTTGAATGGCTCGCCACATGCGCTGCATGGAATGCCATCGTGGCAGGCTGTAAAATCCCTGCCAATGTCTCTAAGACACCAACAATGCAAATATTTACAATTTTAAACCAGGAAAATTGAAGTAAATCAAATGTGTACTTCATGAATTATGCCACAGTTATCTAATTAGGTATCAAGTTTAGCTTTTTCAGTCCTTTGGCTCTTCCCGGTGTCATGATTCTTCAAAAATTTGAGAATATCTTTTTAGTGAATACAACAAGTAGAAGCAAGTCAGCTACTAAAATGTGCTACTTAAAAATGTAGCACATTTTTCATGTTTCTACATAACCTCTTATAATCTGAAAATTGGTGACAGGGAATTAACTAAGACTTCTGATTTTAGCAGGCACACCGAGTTGCTACCTTGTGATGGGAAAGAGGATTAAATTGAGCATAAATTAATTTTATTGCATTCAGTGTCAAAATTAATAGTAATAAATCTTTGCACCAGTTAATATTACTCAGTTTGTTCGTAATAATGAAATATGCATTACTTATTTGTGCAGGTGGCGCCTCCTTAGACCTCAATTCTGTTGAACCCAAACCAAAGAAATGGATCATTGATATGACCTGGCTAAATCTGGTGCAGCTCTCTCATTCATACCCATTCACTCAACTGCTAGTGCAAGTGGGGAAAAATGATAAAGCTTGGAAGCTGTGGTTTGACAATGAAGCTCCAGAAGAAGCTCCTCTCCCTGACGGCTATGACAATACATTGGACACATTCCGTAAATTACTACTGATTCGCAGTTGGTGTCCAGACCGTACCATTGCTCAGGTAAATCTCTCCACAAGGTTGGAATGAGGAAACAAATTCTGATAACAATCCTCAAATATTTTTTATGAGTTGAAACTTGAGTTACGCTCTCTTATGAGCAGTATTTAAAACAATTTTCCAGATCTGCTTTTTCTGTACTGATATATTCCAGCCGCGATTTAACCAACACGTGGATCTGGGTGCGCTGTTTAAATAGCGGGAAAGGCCAAAGTTGAGGTTTACCCAAGGCGCCGAATCAATTTGCCATCTAACTGGCCCCCTCCCAATGCCAAATTCTGGATCTCGCCCAAATATGGCGAGCATATTATTAACTCCAATTTGCATTAATTTGGATCTCATTTACAAGTTTTACACCGAATGTAACGGCCTCCTGGGAATTAACTGGCCACCCAGCGAGAAATCATGTGGGCGTCATTTAGTACATTTTAAAACATGAAGCTGGAGCACTGGCTGCTGAGGGGAACTGAGGAGGTGAGTAGCCAATTCCATTTTCTGGCATGAAGCTCCAGCTCACTTGATTCCCTTCAGGAGGATCGGGCTTGATCGGAGGATTGAAGCATTATAGGTTGGGAGTCGCCCTTAGACGTGTGGGGAGAGCAGGGCTTTTCATCTGTGAGGCCTTCAAGCCATCTTTAGTATTGTGGATACCCATAACGGGGCAACCACACATCCATGATGAGCTCTGTTCTTTGTTATATGCTGGAAGTCACGTTAACTCACTTTGACTGTGAACAGCCTCCAGCTTCACAACTGAAGGCTATTGCTAATAAGGAATTGGCTTTGTTAGTTCTGAGAGCACTTCTTATCTCTCACGTGGTGCTGCAGGTTGTGTTTTCTGATTGTTCCTGCTGGTAGCTGCAAATGCCTGAAGGCCGTGTGTTTGTTTGCTGCTTCCTATTTTGCTTCTGTGGCCTGGAATAAGGAAAGGGAGAATGTAAGATGACCTGCTGGTAGTACCAGAGAAGGGAAATGTGAGCCCTTTCTCCCTTCTGGTGTGATCTGCATCAGTGTTACTTTTTCCATGTTGAGGAGTCTACTGCTAGAAGCAGGAGGGAGCATGTGGGAGGCAGATTGATTCGAATGAACAACCTGATGGAGGCGTTGAAGAAATACTTTTACAGATTGCTGGTGACTTTATTGTACTGTTGACTGTTTGATGTTTGATGCCTGGAGGATGTGTGTTTGTTTACTGTTGCCTCTTTGCTTTTGTGGCCTGGAGTAAGGAAAGGGAGGATGTACGGTGACCTGCTGCCAGTGCTGGAGAAGCGTAGGTAGAATTCTCTCTCACTTCTGGTGTGCTGTGCATCGGTGTGACTATACAGTGTTAATTACGTGATGCCAGAGTGACTTTCCACTGTTGAGAGACTATTGCTGGGAGCCGCAAAAGTGGAAGAGAGAGGCAGATTGATTTGAATGAGCAACTTGATGAAGGTGTTGAAGGAATGCTTTTGCAGATTACTGGTGATTTTATTCTGAGTGATGTGAGTGCTGCATGTTGACGAGCACGCACCTTGAATCAAACACCCTGGATGTCGAGGCTGTTTTACTGCACCTGTTGTAGTTTTGTGTTTGTACTGATGTTCTGTAGCAAAAAGGTACTTGTATGCATATGGAATGGTGCCTTTTCCTTCTTGATTAATGGTTGGTGTGATATATGGACTGTTAAGTAGTTGATTTTCCTCTCATTATATAAAGGTACTGTTGACCATTTAATGAACAAAATATTCTCAAGTGGCTTCTCGTGGGTACACGTGCCAGGTTTCAGACAGCGATTATTGCATTGCATTTCAATCTATCTTTGAAAACTGAATACTTTGCCTGAACTCCAGATGTGTAGCACCATAATTGCTGCGGCCAACAATCAAACACTCAAGAGCTGGGCTTCAGCACTGGGAATATCTTTGCGACCACAGGGCTAGTGCGTGGATCGGGGAGGGCACCTCAGCACGACCTCCCGAATGTTCCCAGCAGGGGTCTAGGTCTAGGGGCTCCTGATGTAGCCGGGGGTGAGCACGCAGAGCAAAGTTTTCCAGCACAACTGGCTGGTTGGATGGAACATGAGATACTTAAGGGTAGGGGATTTGAGGGTTCCGCGGTGGAAGCCCCAACTGATTATCATTCTATCTCTTTCTTCAGATCCTTACAGAGACTAAAATAGATGGTGGTGTTAGTCCCACAGAAGATGCTTTCGCGTGATGTTGGCAGCCCAGGTGGCTGGATGCCGGAGAAGGCAGCAGACTTGACGCTTGCTGGAGGTGGCTCCCTGTGTCCTGGGGGCTACTGTACACATAAAGGCCTGGCTGCCCATCAGGCCAAGAGGAATCCAGAGGGGGGTGCCACAATGGCCCAAAATGCACAGGAATTGCTGGTCTTTTGAGGAAATAATGGACAGCATGTGACGCAGGAGACTCTTTCTCAAAAAAGAGGCAGCACAGCACCTGTGCCACGCCCTCGTGGACTTGGCCTCCCATGGAGGAGGAGGAGGACACCTGCTCCCAGTAACTTGAAGGTCACCTCAGCCTGAACTTCTATGCCACTGGTTCATTCCAGGGCTCAAGCGGGACGTGTGCAACATATCAGGAGCTATAACCCACAAGTGCATTCTTGAGTTCACGGATGCCCTGTGTGCTGGGCAGCAGACTACATCAAATTTGATGCTGGACTAAGCCCACAAAGAAGACTGGGCTGCAGGATTCTCTGCCATCGCTGGCATGCCCCAGGTCCAGGGGGTAATTGATGGCACGCATGTCAACTTTCGCACACCATGGCATTAGGGAGCGCCCTTCATTGACAGGCAGGGGTTTCATTACCTAAATGCTCAACACATGTCCCTCCCATCATCTCTGTGCTCCCTCCACCCCCTCCAACAACCCTGTTCTACTCTGCCAGGGTCTGTGTAACATGACCCCAGTGTGATGGGCCTGTGTTGGTACTATCAGAGGGTCAATATACAAGGCAGGAGAGTGATAATCACTCACTGTGAAGTAAGGTCTGCTGCTCCTCAGTTTATGCCAAAGCCTGTTCCCTGTCTTTCTGCTCACACCCATCCTCCAAACAGGGTCTGCATTGGGGGCATTTGGTCTTTGACCACTGTGTCTGGAGGGCAGCGGGTTGGGGGGGGGGGCACGGAGAGCAGCAAGGGTTGGAGGAGTAACATCAAGAATAACGTGAGAGAGGCTACACATGCATCAGGCGTGACATGTTTTAATTCTGAATATTTGACATTTACAATCCGCCAAGCTACCGATAGGTTGAATCCTAGGATGGTGGGACTATGATATGAGAGGCTAAGACGGTTGGGATTATATTCATTGGCGATAAGAAGAGTGAGAGGGGATCACATAGAAACTTATAAAATTCTAACAGGACTAGACAGGGTATATTCAGAAAGAATGTTCCCGATGGTGGAGGAGTCCAGAGCTGGGGTCATAGTTTGAGGATAAGGGGTAAACCTTTTAGGACTGAGGTGAGGAGAAATTTCTTCACCCAGAGAGTGGTGAATCTGTAGAATTTGCTCCCACAGAAAGTAGTTGAGGCTAAAACATTGCATAATTTCAAGAAGGAATTGGGGCCAAAGGGATCAAGGGATATGGGAGGAAGGCGGGATCAGGGTATTGAACTTGATGATTACCATGATCACAATGAATGGCGGAGCAGGCTCCAAGGGCCGAATGGCCTCCTCCTGTGTCTATTTTCTATATCTCTATGATAGTCCCCCCCCCCCCACATCATCCACCCCCCCACCCCCCATGTGCCCAATCAGTGACCTCAGTCTTCTTGATCTTACGTGGTCTACTGCTACGTCTAGGTGTGTCCAGAGGATGCACATCAGAGGTGGAGGCAGCCTTCTGCTTTGCATGCCCTAAGGCATTTGATGCCCATGATTTACCGTTATCCCTGGTTTCCCTGTGCCACCCTATTCTGCCCGCTGCCCTTGAGATGTGCTGATGTCAGTAGGGGAGATTCGGAAGAATTTGAGACTGCTGACATCTCATTGGTGGCAGGCCCTGGGTTGGCCTCCAGTGGTTCTTGTGGCCTCCTTGAAGTGAGCTCCAAAGGCCTCTGCATCATCTGGCTCTGCCAGACTTGGCACCTCCCCATTGTCTGCACCATGGTGTTGATGACCTCAGCGATGGTCCTCAGCGACTGGCCCATGCTGTATACTGCCTTGGCAATATCGACCTGCATCTGGGACATGTCCCTCATCGACTGGGACATGATGTCGAGGCCTTCAACCAAGGTCGTCACGGACTGTGCCATGCCTTGGACACCACCACTCAAGACACTGACCTTGTGTTCCAGGCTTTCCGCTGGGTTGCCAGACCAGCAGCATTGGCCTCAGTGCCACGCATTGTCGGCATCATCTCCTGCGCCCATAGCCTTTGGAACGCCTCCAATCGGCTATACACTTGCTGGAATGTTGCTGACATCCCCTCCTGAATTTAACAGCAGTGGTCCGAACATCTGCATCAGCTCTGGGAGAACCTTGTCCAGAGGCTTGGCATCTGACTGGAACTCAACTGAGTCCTGGGTTCCAGCAGACCTCCAGCTGTTGTCTCCCCTTTATGTGCATCAGTAAGAGTGTGCTGCCCACCAGATTGTGCCCTAGAAGCCAGGCCACTAATTTCGCCACAGAGGTTTGTGTCTCTGCTCTGGTGGAAGGTGAGGGTGATAGCTGTGATGCCCCAATGGTGGTCTCCAAAGCACAAAGATCGGATGTGGGGAGGTTGCATGGTGTCAGCCAGTGATTTGTGGGCGGGGGGTGGGGTTAGGAATTTGAGGGGTGGCAGGCGAATCTGATGCCAGGAGAGAGGTGGTAACTTACCCTTGCAGTTCGGTGCAGGTCGTTGGTCTTCTTCCGACATTGGACACTGGTCCTCCTTGTCATGCTGCCCACACTGACAGCCATTGCCGCTGCCTCCCAGGAAGAACTGGTAGCCCTGCTGCTGGCCTTCCAACCCCTTCGGGGGATCAGGATGACCCAGCGTTCATTCACAGCGTGAGGAAATATGTCCAGGATGGCATCCCCAAAGTGAGGAGCAGTTCTGCATGCTGCCATGCTTGTGTGTCGACTGGGAGTGAGTGGTGAGGGAGTGTTTAAAAGCAGCTCTTCTTGTTAACAGCTAGACACTGAGGCGTGAGTCTGGCAAATCAGTTGGCAAGACAGCCAGTAATGGTGAGAAGCTCATGGGAATTATTTCAGCATCGAGTGTCATTAAATTCGGGCCATGATTACGGCACTGCGGCCATCAAGAAACCCCCCCCCCCCCCCCATCGTGCCCAAAATTACACTTCGTAATGTTTCTGTTAAATTGGGCCCTCTATCTGTTAGGATCTTAGTTCTATAAGATAACCACTCTGACTGTCCGTTCAAGGTTACACAGCGGCTTGCATTTCTCTGAACTACCTTGAGTGTTTGTATTTCTTCCTTGTGAGCAGAACTGGATGTAATACTCCAACTATCCAGAATGTTATACAGTTTGACCATTATTTCCTCTACCCTTGTGTCTATATATGTCAAAAGTGTCTGTTTTGTTGATTGATGCAATGCAGTGGTGTCTACATCTTTTTCACCTTCTCCCTTACTTAGCTTCTTCAACACATGCTACCTTGGGGCAGCATGGTAGCATGGTGGTTAGCATCAATGCTTCACAGCTCCAGGGTCCCCGGTTCGATTCCCGGCTGGGTCACTGTCTGTGTGGCGTCTGCACGTCCTCCCCGTGTGTGCGTGGGTTTCCTCCGGGTGCTCCGGTTTCCTCCCACAGTCCAAAGATGTGCAGGGTAGGTGGATTGGCCAGGCTAAATTGCCCTTAGTGTCCTAAAAAAAAATAATGTTAATGGGGGTTGTTGGGTTACGGGTATAGGGTGGACACGTGGGCTTGAGTAGGGTGATCATTGCTCGGCACAACATTGAGGGCTGAAGGGCCTGTTCTGTGCTGTACTGTTCTAATTCTAATTCTAATACCATGCATGAAGTACACATGTTGCTACATTTTCTTCCACTCTTGGTGTTTTCCAATTGTCCATATTAAAGTCATTTTTCATTTTTTACCACATACAAATTTTCTCCAAATCATTTTATATTTCCTGTTACGCTCTCCAAGAATAAACTTCCCTCACTCTTAATTTTGACCCAGTTTTTATGATGATACTCACGGTGCTCGTCATTATTATGAAGTCAATCTGACAACAACCTCTGAAATACACATGTGGACAAGTAAATGCAGAAATTGCTGTCCAAGTTACCCTGCTGCTCTATAGGCTGCACAATAATGATACCTCCATAACATTCGCGAAATCAGTGTTTCTTACCCACTAATTACCCATGAAACATTCAAGGAAAGGTTACTTCTGGCGCATTCAGGTGTAAGTGAATTTTTAACGCCATGATCACTCATAATTACCGACAAATAATCTTTGGCCCTGAAAATGTGCATATTATTTATTGGAATGGGGCTCCAACTTGGATTTAGCCAACTGAGCCAACTGTAACACATCTGCCATCATTTGTTATTGTCCAGTCATTGAGCAGAATGCCCTGATAGAGTGTGTGCCCTTGTGGGTTATCAGACCATGGAGTTTGGTGAGGGTCATGTTGATTCCATTTTATTGAGGCAATAATAATTATAAGTTGTATAGCTTTTAAAGGTGAGCTCTACAGCATCGACATGTTTTTAAAATTTGCACCGGCACTCTAAAACACCAGTGAATGTGTTTCCATGGATACAGCAGCTACTTAATGCTGGTAAGGCTGAATTGAAATGGATTGACCTTGATTAAATTTATTGCTGGCTATTACTAAAGCAATTCTGGTCAGGTTGCTATCTTGCACGTGTAAGCTGATAATCTGTTTCATGTACTTTGCATCACACTGCAATGCAAATGATGCCATAAAAATACCATACAGGTATATCAGACTTAAAGTTATTTCCACATGTCAAATATTATTCATACAATAACTGTATACTTCAGGTCAATCATTTGATTGACAGGCGTAGTGGCTTTGTTTACTCATGAGACGCAAGTAGCTTCTCAACTATTGAACATAGAAGCCATCTCCTGAGGAACTGGACCAAAAAAACCTGAAAAATTGATCTACCGAGTGGATTATTTAGGTCAATTTCCTTCATTAAATATTTATTTCCATGCAACTAACTTTCTGCATTGTTGATTTTGTGGATGTTCTGAATTATTTATGTGTTTCTTCTTCGGCAATTGTTTTTCCAATGTTTTTCAATGCTGTTGAGCTGTATCTGTAGAATTTCCTCCTTACTAACTCGATGTCTTATTTTTTTCTGTTGTTTATTTGATGGCGCCCATATTTCTCAGTGCTCTTGCTTTCCTCAGGCTCGTCACTACATTGCTGAGTCACTAGGACAAAAATATGCAGAAGGAGTTAATCTCGATATGGAAGCAATGTGGGCAGAAAGTGATAATCGAACACCAATGGTGTGTTTCCTTTCCATGGGCTCTGATCCTACAGAAAGTATTGAACGCTTGGCCAAGAATAAGGTACATTACTAACGTTAAGGGACAAAGTGCAGCAATTTTTTGTTAATTCATTATCGTCATTCTGCTTATTGTTTTTAAATGTTATGCCCAAACTGGAGAATTATATGTTAAGTATGGCATTTTGGGAAAACAAACATGGAAAATCCAAGGAATAAAATTAACTGGGATGTTTCTGAGAGAAAAATATGACAGATAGAGGTGATGGAAATATAACACCAAAATGCCATTGTAAATAATTGACTGTCACACCATTGGTTGGAAAGTCATGGATAATACAACCCTGAACTTCCAACTTGCACTATCAGCAGGCATTGAGAATGGATGCATGCAAAATTACCGACGGTATATACACATACACATGACTTTTAAATCTATTAATAAGATGCTCATTTGTTGTCTAAATTGGTATGCTGGTAATTTATTTTGTTTGTTCACCTGTGAAAGGCTTAAAAATTTGGACAATTTAACATTTGAGTACCAAAAATCAGCATGAAGCATTCCCATTGTGGTACAATATGTGTTAGCCAATGCAACTCTGTCTCCATGATAAAATGTCTTTTATCTACTAATGCAATAGCATGAAGATTTCCATTTAATGTAGCAAAGATACTAGTCAGGTTTTCCAGCTCCCTGCACAGTGTGTTTTCTGCTAGAGGAAACGGCTCACATTGGCCACTGGCACGATTTACCGGTCCCTCCAAAGTCTATGGTGATTTGCATGGCATGCCCACACTGCTGCCAGGGAACCTGCCATGGGGGTTGTTCAGTGGGAAGGGCTGGAAAATCCCACCCACTGTGTGGACTATTATAGTGAATTTGAAAATGTAGTGGCAAGCTGTGTAATTCTATGGGTAGGTTTGCATTCTACACCAGTACTCTCTTGGGGCAGGTGTCTGCAGCACCTATTCATCAATATGACTGTTGCTAATGGCAATCATTATCAGCTAATCCTTAAAGGTGTGATGTGACAAAGTCAAACTATTTTTTTATTAAAACTAATGTACCACTCTAATACTAAATGAGGTTTTTTTGCTTTATTGATAATTATGCAACTGATTCATCTCTTCTAATGGGAGGGTGCAAAATATTTAATCATCCTCAAAGCATTTGACAATCTAATCTGCTAAATACATCATAAAATTATACTTCTATTACAAAACGTTCTACTACTTTGATCTAAGATAACATTTTATTTAAATACAGACAAGCAGAATGCAAGTGAAAATCATAAACAATGAGTATAAACATGTATTTTCAGTTTTGTTTCAAAATACATAGATGTTAATTAAATATTACATGAGCCCATTTTATACTGTTGCAAGTACAGATTGATTTGTACTTTTTATGTTCCTCCAGAATGTTCCCTGCCGTGCCATATCTATGGGCCAGGGTCAGGAGATTCATGCAAGACGTTTGCTGACTCAAAGCATGCAAGATGGTGGCTGGCTTCTTTTACAGAACTGCCACCTGGGCTTGAGTTTCATGGATGAACTTTTAGATACTGTCACCACAACAGAATCTATGCATGATGGATGTCGAACCTGGATCACAACAGAAGTCCATCCAAAGTTTCCCATCAACCTACTACAGTCATCTATTAAATTTACCAATGAGCCCCCACAAGGTAGGACAGAATTTTGGGAAATTCCTTGGAGCTTCTCCCAAGTTGACTAGAAGTGTGAAGGAAAGCCTTTTACGCAGGTAAATAGACTTCCCACCACAGTTCCGGTGAATGTATAATGGTAGAGCGGGAGCAGCTACTAAAGAATTCCCAGCCTCTGTGTGCATATTACTTACAGACAAACTGAACAATTTAGTTTCCCAAGGGCCAATGGTGGCAGCAATGGATTGTGAACAGCAGTGGGATTTCTCAAAGCTGGGAATATCTGCAATAAGCTGTGCTGGAATTGACTGAAGCTGTTTCTGATTTACTTAATGCTCGTAGAATAAACTTCTACCACCTGCTATTGTACTGAGTGCAGCTTCAAAAACACTCAAGACGCTTGACACCATCCAGGACAAAGAAGCCTGCGTGATTGCTATCCCTTCCACAAACATTCAATCCCTCCACCACTGACGAACAGTGGCAGTCGTGTGTACCATCTACAAGATGCATTGCAGGACTCGGCAAGGTTCCTTAGACAGCACCTTCCAAACCCACGACCACTACCATCTAGAATGGCAAAAGCAGCAGATACCTGGGAACCCCACCAGCTGGAGGTTCCTCTGCACATCACTCATCAACCTGACTTGGAAATATATCACCGTTCCTTCACTGTCACTGGGATCAAAATCTTGGAACTCTAACTGCACTGTGGGTGTACCTATATCTGAGGGACCTCAGTGGTTCAAGAAGACAAGTCACCATCTTTTATTGCCCATCCCTTCCTTTGGCTCCATCTTCCTCCTTGCTGAAGAGGATTTTATCCTTGGCTCAGCCTAGCGAGGGGTTTATTTTTGACATATATGGCCATGTCCTCTTGTTGGATCCCACCTCACTAAACGAGGTGGGGGTGAGATGAGAGAGTGAGCAAGGTCCTATATGTACTAGTGAGGCTTGGAGAGAGGCCCTAAATAGGGTTAATGCCATGTCTTCTTGTGCCCAGTGGAGCTTAATTCAGTTCAACGTTTTACACAGGATGCACTTGACCAAGGCAAGGATGAGTGAGTTCTTTTCAAATGTGGAGGACAGATATGATTGTTGTTCACTTGCCCCAGCTAACCATACAGATATGTTTTGGTCCTGCCCCAAACCTGCCAGCGTCTGGGCTTCATTTGTTTTAGCATTATATTGGAGACTCTTAGATTTAAATCCATGTCTATAGGTAGCCATATTTGGGGCTTCAAATTCACCGGCCTTTCACTCAGGGGTAGGGGCGGACATTGCCACCTTTGCCTCACTATTGCCCTGAGGCAAATAT
This sequence comes from Scyliorhinus canicula, assembly GCF_902713615.1. NCBI lineage: Eukaryota > Metazoa > Chordata > Chondrichthyes > Carcharhiniformes > Scyliorhinidae > Scyliorhinus > Scyliorhinus canicula. Next base: position 156,508,541 of record NC_052150.1, read on the forward strand.
TGCTTAGTTGGAGGTCTCCAATTCCAACCAGAACTTCTTTTGCTCAAGGCTCTCGGGCGCGATTCTCCGCTCCCACGCCGGGTGGGAGAACTCCATGGCGAAGAATCACTGAAACAACTGCACAATGACACACTCATCTCCATCAAGGACGGTCATCTCAGCACTTTGCTTTACAGCAAGCCCACGGATAACCTCACGATGCTCCACTTCTCCAACTTCAACCCTAAACACATTAAAGAAGCCATCCCCAATGGACAAGCCCACCGTATACACAGGATATGCTCGGACATGGAGGAGCGTAACAGACATCTACAGACGCTGAAAGATGCCCTTGTACGAACGGGATATGGCGCTCGACTCATCGATCGACAGTTCCAACGCGCCACAGCAAAAACCCACACCGACCTCCTTAGGAGACAAACACGGAACACAACCGACAGAGTACTCTTCATCGTCCAGTACTTCCCTGGAGCGTAGAAACTATGACATCTTTATCGCAGCTTTCAACATGTCATCGATGAAGATGAACATCTTGCCAAGGTCATGCCCACACCCACACTACTTGCCTTCAAACAACCGCTCAACCTCAAACAAACCATTGTTTGCAGAAAACTACCCAGCCTTCAGAACAGCGACCATGACAACACACAAACCTGCCATGGCAATCTCTGCAAGACGTGCCAGATCATCGACATGGGTACTGTCATGATATGCACTCATGCACATAATGAGATACAGACAGGCAGTGACAGATACCCAGTACAGCCAATCAACAAACAGGACAGAACAGAGCTAATCACCAGGCAGAACACTGGAGGGTGGTTTCCCACTATAAAACACACAAGTCTCTCTGCCTCTTTCCACTGGTAACAACTGTAGTGACAGGCAGGGTGTATATATCAGTTAGCACCTTCTACACATGGCTCAGAGCTAGTCTGGTCTAGTTAGTTATAGTTAGCACACTTAGATTAGTAGAGTGTCAACCCACAGCAAACTGTGTGCCCTGCTCCAGAAGTTCAATAAAGTGTATTGAACTAACGTCTAAGTTTGGTGTCTACTTTCCAGTACAACTGCATCCAGTTGCAGTCCGTGTTACCCCAGGGTGAACAACACGACATGGTACCATTAGTCTAGTTTATCTAAGTGGCTTACCTCGAGTGATTCAGTGATGACCAGCAAGTGCCTTCCAGTGGCATGGAGAAGATCCAGGCCCCTCCACAGCTACGGATCTCTGGCAATCTCGGCGCCAACTGGGGTGTCTTCAAGCAGAGGTTCCTTCTCTACATTGAGGCCTCGGGCCTCCAGGATGTGTCCGATGCCAGAAAGATCGCACTGCTCCTATCAACCGTGGGGGACCAAGCCATCCAAATTTTCAACTCGCTCACTTTTGCTGATGGCGAGGACAAGACCAAATTCAAGACCGTTTTAGCTAAATTCGACAGTCACTGTGAAGTCGAAATGAATGAGGGGCGGAATTCTCCGCAAGGCCCGACGCCGTCGTGAAACCCGGAGAGGTTCACGACGGCCTCGGAGGCCGCTCCTGGCCCCCTATTCTCCCCCACCCCCCCGGGGGCTAGGAAGGCCGTGCCGTAAATCTCGGCTGCCGGGCCTTGTCGCTGTCGTCAAGGCCCGGCGCACCGAGATTGATGCGACCGGCGCGCCTAATGACGTCAGCCGCGTATGCGCAGTTGACCGGCTCCAACCCGCGCATGCGCGGCTGATGTCACGACGGATGATGGCTGAAACCCACGCATGCGCGGTTGCCGTCTTCCCCTCCGCTGCCCCGCAAGACGTTGCGGCTTGATCTTGCGGGGCGGCGGAGGGGAAAGAGTGCGTCCCGTTGAGACGCTGACCCGATGATCGGTGGGCGCCGATCGTGGGCCAGTCCCCTCCCGAGCACGGTCGTTGTGCTCATTCCCCTCTTCCCCCCCCCCCCCCCCCCACAAGCCACAAAACAGCTGTTGACGCCATGTTCACGCCGGTAGCGACCAGGTGTGGTTGCCGCTGCCGTGAACCGGTCGTGAACGGCAGGCCGCTTGGCCCATCCGGGTTGGAGAACGGCGGCCCGCGATTCTCCGAGCGGCGTGTCGCAAAATGCGACACGCCATTTTGGCGGGGGTGGGAGAATCGCGCGGGGTGCCAGAGCGGCCCTCCCGCGATTCTCCCACCCGGCGTGGGAGTGGAGAAACACGCCCGAAATTCAAACATGACCCTGCCAGTCGCAATCGAGACGTGTAAAGTGCATGAACAGGCAAGAAATCGGTACTCCCATTTCAAATCGGCAGAACATGAACAACTTGCCTCTCACGAGTGTACAGGCCATCGCCTGGATGTGGCGCCTCAGTATCGATGAAAGCGGCCATTTTGCATGCTTTTTCCGGGGTCCCATACATGCACATCATGAATGGGAGAACGAAGCGGCCGAAGTCCAAACTGTGCAGGTGCGAACGTCGGCTGATCGCACTGCGCATGTGCGACGTCGCACGGAGTGTAATGACGTCAACATCATGACGTGCCCGAACTGCGGCACCGCCCACTTAAAGCAGCAATGCCCTGCAAAAGGCAGGTGATGTTTAAATTGTCGGAAGCCTGGACATTATGCAACCTTGTGCAGGTCTGCACCACCGGTCAAGGGCCAGCGATCCCGTTACCAACGCAAACACGTTTGATGTGTACAGAGAGGTCTACTGGATTCTGATCGTGGTCGCACTAGGGATCCAGAGGATGACTGCCTGGAGTCCCCATATCGTATGGGCATCATCACTACATGTGAATTTACCTCCTCAAATTCAGCAAGACGCCTATCTATCCTCAACGTGGATTCTGCGGACGAATGGCGTGCTGGCATACATGTTAACCAATGCAGCATCCAGTTCCTGGACACTGGTGCTTCAGCCAATCTCATCACTCAAGCTGATTTTGACCGCATTAAAAAGCAACCCAAAATTCTTCCGCCAGCCTGCCAGCTCCTTGATTATAATGGCAATGCCATAACTGCATTAGGATCTTGTCATCTATTTGTCTCCAACAAGACCATCAATGCAACACTGCGATTCAAAATCGTCATGCCTGACAAGGCATCCCTGCTTGGTGCCCATGCATGCAAACTACTCAACCTTGTACAGCGAGTCCATGCTATGTCCTCTTCCAATATGGATCTTCAGGCTGACATTGATGACATCCTGGCGCAATACCCGGATGTGTTTAGTGGAATAGGTACGCTTCCATACTGATACAAGATCTTACTCAGGCCTAATGCCACGCCTGTGATCCATGCACCACGCCGGGTGCCGGCTCCTCTGAAGGAACGTTTAAAGGCGCAGCTGCAGGACTCCAAGACCAGGGCATAATCTCAAAAGTGATGGAACCGACTGACTGGGTCAGCTCGATGGTCTGTGTGAAGAAGCCCTCAGGAGAGTTGTGGATATGCATACATCCCAAAGATCTTAACTGGAACATAATGCGGGAACACTACCCGATCCCGAAGCGGGAGGAACTGACCAGTGAGATGGCACACGCCACATTCTTCACGAAGCTAGATGCATCGCATGGTTTCTGGCAGATACAACTGGACGAGTCCAGCAGGAAGCTCTGCACGTTCAATACACCTTTCGGAAGGTACTGTAATAACTGCATGCCGTTCGGCAAGGAGGCCACTCGGCCCATCGAGTCTGCACCGGCTCTTGGAAAGAGCACCCTACCCGAGGTCAACACCTCCACACTATCCCCATAACCCAGTAACCCCACCCAACACAAAGGGCAATTTTGGACACTAAGGGCAATTTATCATGGCCAATCCACCTAACCTGCACATCTTTAGACTGTGGGAGGAAACCGGAGCACCCGGAGGAAACCCACGCACACACGGGGAGGATGTGCAGACTCCGCACAGACAGTGTCCCAAGTCGGGAATTGAACCTGGGACCCTGGAGCTGTGAAGCAATTGTGCTATCCACAATGCTACCATGCTGCCCCAGACAGGGAGACACAAATCCCCACGGACGCAAGCCAGTACGGCATTAGTGAGGATGACTCCTCGTCCTGGGCTCCAATGGCCTATGCGCCTAGGGCCATGACTCCTACTGAGCAGAGGTACGCTCAGATAGAGAAAGAGTGCCTGGGCCACCTAACCGGCATTGAAAAGTTCCATGACTACGTCTACAGTCTACCAACCTTCACAGTGGAGACTGACCACAGACCCTTGGTCCATATCATTCATAAGGATTTGAATGACATGGCGCCCAGGCTTCAGTGCATTCTCCTTCGACTCCGCAGATACAATTTTGAGTTAGTATACACACCAGGCAAGGAGCTGATAATTGCGGATGCCCTGTCCCGCTCCATCACCTCGCCCTATGAACAGGTTGACTTCATCCGCCAGATTGAGGCACAGGTGCAACTGTGTGCCAGCAACCTCCCAGCCTCAGATGAAAGAGTGATCAACATTCGTGAAGAGACTGCCACGTGTAATGCACCATCTCGCAAATGGTTGGCAAAAAGGGCAATACCCTCAGTTCTTTAATGTCAAGGATGACCTGACAGTCGTCGAGGGGATCTTCCTCGAGCTAGATCGTATTATTATTCCTCACAGTGCTTAGTGCTCAAACAAATCCACGAGGGACACCTGGGTGTCAAAAAGTGTAGGCGCAGGGCCCGGCAGGCTGTCTATTGGCCTGGAAACAGCCAGGACATATCGAACATGGTCTTCAATTGTGCGACCTGCCAACGCTTTCAGCCTGCTCAGGCGAAAGAAACACTCCAGCAACACGAGATTGTGACCTCTCCGTGGTCCAAGGTGGGAATAAATTGCCCTTAGTGTCCAAAATTGCCCTTAGTGTTGGGTGGGGTTACTGGGTTATGGGGATAGCCCAAGATGGGCGTGACTATGTGCCCATCATAGATTACTTCTCAAGTTACCCGGAAGTTGTGAAGCTGTCAGACCTCACATCAAGGACAGTCATCAAGGCCTGCAAGGAGATATTTGCCAGGCATGGTATTCCACTCACTGTCATGGGTGACAATGGTCCCTGCTTCCACAGCCAAGAGTGGTCCAATTTCGCCACGTCGTACTAATTCAACCACATCACCTCAAGCCCACGCTACCTGCGGTTCAACGGGAAGTTCGAGAAAGGGGTCCATATAGTGAAGCAACTGCTCTGAAAGGCTGCGGACTCTGCCTCTGACTTCAACCTTGTGCTGCTGGCGTACAGGGCAACCCCTCTGTCCACCGGTATGTCTCCGGCACAACTCCTCGTGAATAGAGACCTGCGGACGACAGTTCCGGCCATACACTTACCAGACCTGGATCACCTCCCAGTGCTGCAAAAGGTGCAGCAACTCAGGAACTGGCAAAAGCTGATGTACGATGCTCATGCTACCGATTTGCCTGTGCTATCTCCGGAAGATGTTGTTCTGATCAAGCTACCTGCTGCAGGCTGGTCAGCTCCAGCTTTTGTTGTTTGACAGGCTGCTCCCAGATCATTTGTGGTTTGTATGGCTGATGGCTCCATTGTCAGGCGCAACAGAAGGGCACTACGCAAACTTGCCTGCCCACCACTGAATCTCACCTTTCCAGATGTTGTTATGCCTCTTCCAGACACCTCGCACCATGAGGCCACCAATCTGGCAGCAATCCCGCCTGTCAAGGCGCCATCGTCCCCACCTCCACCTCTCAGGCGGTCGACATGGATCCGATCCCAGCCTTAAAGATTGGACTTATAGATATTTATCTTGTAAATTTGTTCTGTATCTGCATGCTAGACACCTTTCATGTACATATTCATTCACTCGCCATTTAATGTCAATAGTTATACATGTACATACAGTCGCATATGCTCTAAGCAACCAACGGAATTTTTTATTTTTAAAAAGGGGGATGTCATGATATGCACTCATGCAAATAACGAGATACAGACAAGCATTGACAGACACCCAGTACAGCCAATCAACACACAGGACAGAACACAACCAATCACCAGGCAGAACACTAGAGGGTGGTTTCCCACTATAAAACACACGAGACATCAGCACTCTGCCTCAATCCACTGGTGACAACTGTAGTGACAGTCAGGGTGTATATATCAGTTAGCACCTTCTACCCGTGGCTCAGAGCTAGTCTGGTCTAGTTAGTTATAGTCAGCTCACATCGATGAGTAGAGTGTCAACCCACAGCAAGCTGTGTGCACTGCTCCAGAAGTTCAATAAAACGTATTGAACTAACGTCTAGGTTTGGTGTCTACTTTCCAGTACAACTGCATCCAGTTGCAGTCCGTGTTCCCCCAGGGAGAATAAGCTACCATTACACATGAGAACACCACCTATCAGGTACGCGGTATGTACTCGTGCGACTCGGCCAACGTTGTCTACCTCGTACGCTGCAAGAAAGGATGTCCCGAAGTGTGGTACATTGGCGAGACCATGCAGACGCTGCGACAACGGATGAATGGACATTGCACAACAGTCGTCAGGCAGGAATGTTCCCTTCCAGTCAGGTAACACTTCAGCAGTCAAGGGCATTTAGCCTCTGATCTCCGGCTAAGTGTTCTCCAAGGCGGTCTTCAGGACGAGCAACAACGCAAAATCACCGAGCAGAAACTTATAGCCAAGTTCCGCACACATGAGTGCGGCCTCAACCGGGACCTTGGATTCATGTCACATTACATTCATCCCCCACCATCTGGCCTGGGCTTGCGAAATCCTACCAACTGTCCTGGCTTGAGACAATTCACACCTCTTTAATCTGGGGTTACCCCCATCTCTGGATCTGTAAAGACTTAATTAGCCATAAATGCTCGCATTCAAAGCATTGTCTTGCATCTTTGACCTTGTCCATATACATGTTTCTGGAACCTACCTCTTCATTCACCTGAGGAAGGAGCAGTGCTCCGAAAGCTAGTGATTTGAAACAAAGCTGTTGGACTTTAACCTAATGTTGTAAGACTTCTTACTGTGCTCACCCCAGTCCAACGCCAACATCTCCACATCATTGACAAAAGGAGCAGAGGAGACAAAACCTTTCATATGTCGAGTTGTGGTCTGGCTAAATATTTGATGGAAGTGGATTTGCACAGATGTGAAGATAGGGATTAACTGGATAGCACAGGCATAATAAATCACTTGGCCTCCTCTTGGTCGGTATCATTCTGTAATTCTATGAATACAGAAGATGAAAGAGACTCCAATGAGTTTTTGTTTTAAATGTGACTCCAGACTTTGCTTTTCACGGTAGCACAGTGGTTAGCACTGTCACGTCACAGCATCAGGGACCCAGGTTCGATTCCTGTTGTGGGTCACTGTCTGTGTGGAATCTGCACATTCTCCATGTGTCTGCATGGGTTTTCTCCGGTTTCCTCCCACAAGTCTCGAAAGACGTGCTGTTGGTGGATTGGACATTCTAAATTCTCCCTCTGTGTGCCAGAACAGGCGCCGCAATGTGGCGACGAGGGACTTTTCACAATAACTTTGTTGCAGTGTTAATGTAAGCTTACCTGTAACACTGATAAAGATTATTATTATCAGTAAGATTACATTTAATTCCTTACACCACAGGTACATACATGGTCAGAAACACATCTGTGTTTAAAAGTGAGATGGGTCGGTATGAACTACACTCGGTCAGGTCCTCCTCCCTCTTAAAATAGAAGCTTGAGTGAGGGTTGGAGGCAATGTCCTCAGAGACAGGGAGCCATTGAACATATCCAATAACAAGGGAATAAGCTGTTCCAAGAACCTCTTGTAAAACTGGACCGAGAAGGTATTCGGGCTCGGGGCCTTGTTGGACTGCATCAGCCCAATGCATTTCAAAATTTCTTCAGGGCGTATTGGGGAGTCCAACTCACAGCTCGTGCCCACCTCAACAGTCGAGAAGGGAGACCATCCAAAAAGTCCGACATGATCGATTTATCAGCAGCCGCCTCTGACTTATATAGATCACAGTAATAGGATTTAAAAGCCACATTGACTGGGAGGGGGGGGCGGAAATGAGGTTGCCACCCAAATTGAGTTTCCAAGGGACCTCATGGGAAGACACTTACCGTTGAGATGCTGAACAAGAAGACGACTGGCCTTCTCCCATACTCATAAAACTGGCCCCTGGAGTGCTGCCACTGATGTACAGTTTTGCTGGTGGACAGTAGCTCGAACTAGGTCTGTAATATTTTCCTGCTTGCCAATGGCTCTGGAGTAGGATTGAGCAAGCATTGGTGGTCCACCTCTAAGTTGGAATCCACCAGCCTCTGCTGCTCCAACTTTGCCGTCCTCATCATGTACTCTCTATATCAAATAATTTCCCCCCTAAGAGCCGCCCATAGCGTGGAGGGGGAGATTGAGTCGGACTTGCTTAATTTAATATAATTATCTTTGGAGGTAGACAAATGCTCAAAAAATATATTATCTGCCACCGGAGTAGAATCCAATCTCCAGGGTGGGTGTTGGAAAGGGCCAGACTCTCACAATAGATCAACAACTTGCACAACCCGTCCAGCAGTCCCCAATAATGTCAATGCGGAAAGCTGCCCAATAGAATCCACACAGTGCAGAAAGAGTCCATTCGGACCATCAAGTCTGCACCAACTGCCATTCCCCCGCCCCATCTCTGCAACCCCACCTAGTCTGCACACCTTTTAATATTAAGGGGCAATTTAGCATGGCCATTCCACCGAAGATGCACATGTTTGCACTGGGAGGAAACTGGAGCACCCAGAGGAATCCCATGCTGACACAGGGGAGAAAGTTCAAACTCCACATAGGCAGTCACCCAAGGTTGGAATCAAACCCGGGTCCCTGGCGCTGTGAGGCAGCAGTGCTAACTACTGTGCCACCGTGCCGTGTCTGCTTGTCTGCGGCACTGCCTGTCCCAGGGAAACTACCTACGTCTGCATAACACCACTGAAAGCATGTTTGAATCTAGAACATGCCTTTATATATAGTACACGCTGAGATGATTTCACTCACATAGCACTGTGATAATCCATTTGAGAACTTGCAGGTATATAATACCTTTAGTGTAGTGAGATAACCCAGTCATTTACATGAGTGGGAAGAATAATATTCAAGCAATGAAGACAGTGAAGGTGGGTGAATTAATAGTGTCTCCTCCTGGTGTGTAGGAATTGATGAGTGGCAAAACAAACGTTTCCTCTAACTGAACATGCATTAAGAGGGAATCTATTAACTGTAATTATTTCAATACTGTAAAAGATGTTCAGTCCGAGGGATGAAAAGCCAATTTCATGATATAAATATCGGTTGAACTTGATCGTATAATTTCAGAAGTGCATATTATGACATCCACATTTACATATCATTTTTAATTTTGACTGTTGCAGAAAGAATATTATATTTTAGGCCCACAAGCAAAATAACTTGACAATAATTATTTGAAATTTACATGGTTTTAAAGATGACAATATAAGCAGTGGTGTTTAGTTCAATTTCCTCGTGAGTGGCATTGATTCGTGTACTCCCTGACACTCCTTGTATCATAAACCTAAGACTAAAGTAATTGTTTCATTGCATGTCTGTGTTCTTGTAAATGCGTAGGTGTCAAAGCTGGTCTGAAACGTACTTACAACAGCATCACCCAGGAACAACTGGATATCAGCAATATGCCACAATGGAAACCATTGTTGTATGCTGTGGCCTTCCTTCATACAACTGTGCAGGTACAGCTCTTCTAATTCATTTGGACATAATTTATACTGCAATTTCATTTGTAATGAAAAAATTTAGACCTCCCAATTCAATTAAATCAATGCAATAACACTCCTGTCAGAATTAGTGCACCTTTATAATGGAACTCTGAACACTAATCTCTCATTGTCAGTAACAGAACCAGCCAGAATTTTCATGTATAGCAATTGATGGAAGCAAATTTAGCTTGGTTCTGTCACAGGTATATGGGCCAGGATTCGCCGTTTGGGAAACTATGGATGGGATTCTCTGTTGGCTGACACCAAAATCGTGAAACGCAATTGGGTGGAGAATAGGTTCCGACGCCAGAATCGCGGCGGGCCTTGATTTGACATCAAATCGCAATTCTCCGTCACCTCGACAGTGGTGTCATTGCAGTCTGGAATGCACATACAGTAAACACCGTTTGTATGTCATTAGCTCGCCTGAGCCAGTATTTTCCATGGCCTCTGCAATGCTCCGCCTCTGATGGGCTGAGTTCCCGATGGTGACTTGTGCTTTTAAAAATTGTGAAACAGGCGATGTGTCTGCTGAGGGAGAGAGGGGCTACGGAAAGTGTCCAACATCCCCATAGTTTGCTGACAGTTGGGCCGTTGGCCGTGGGGCCTTCTGCCAGGGCTGGGGGCATTAGGTGGGGTGGCCAGGAAGTGGGCTGCGGCCGGGGTGGACGGGCAACAACATTGCCCGCAGCCGGCAAGGCAGCCATGCAGCTGCGCACATCGCTAACAGCCCTCTGTGAACATAAGGCCACAGGTGGTATAGATGTCCCCCCAGGCCACCACCCTAGGTGCCCTCTGGCCTCAGCCACCCCATCAGCTGTATAGGTGTGCTCTTTGTCTAGCCTAGCCTTGAACGAGATCACCTCACCCCTCACCACCGCCTTTAAAGCCTCCCATACAACCTACTTCGACACCTCATCCGTACAATTAAAACCTACATATTCCTCGATACTTTTTAAATTTTGTCACAGAACCCTTGGTCCCCCAATATTCCCACATCTAACTTCCACCCTGGTCTCTGTACCACTCGCTTCTCCAGTACCATATCCACCAAATGCGGAGCATGATCTGATATTGCAATTGCCGAGTACTCCGACCCTTTAACCCCAGCCAAAGCGTCTTCCCCACCATGAAAAAGTCGATCCGCGAGCACACCTTATGGACCGGTGAGAATAATGAGTACTCCCGCTCCCTAGGGTACAGAAACCTCCAAGGGTCCACCCCTCCCATTACCACCATCAACCGAGCTAACGCCCCCCCCCCCCCCCCCCCGCACGGGACCAGCGAGCGCGGCCGTGACCTGTCCAATCTTGGCTTCTGCACCAAGTTCCAGTCCCCCCCCCCCCCCCCCCCCCCCTCCTATTAGTTCATGTGTGGCCCTGTGCTCGGCGGGGGGTGGGGAACCTCTGCTGGGTGTTCTGGTAGGGAGGTGGGTGGGGTCAGTGGGGGAATGGAGAGTCCTAGGGTGGGAGCCACTGCTGTTTGTCAGTCTAACACCCTCTCCCAATGTCCTGGCTGCAGCATCCTTTGAACAGATGATGGACAGCACGTGCTGCAGGAGGCTCCGCCTCTATAAGGAGACAGTGCGACACTTGTGCCCTGTCCTCGCACACTTGGCACCATGTGGAGGGGGAGGACACCGGCTCCAGGGGGCCCTGCAGCCCTGAACCTTTACGCACGGGATCATTCCAGGGCTCGAGTGGGGACCTATGTGGTATCTCACAGGCTGCAGCCCACAAGTGCATCCGACAGGTCACAAATGCCCTGTTTGCCCAGGCGGATGACTGTATCACCTTTGACATGGCTCTGCACGATGCCCGGGCTGCAGGATTCTCCGCCATCGCCGGGTGCCTCAGGTCCAGTTGGGTCATAGATTCAACACATGTCACCCTGCGCTCACCGGGCCATCTAGGGGTTCCCTATGTTAACAGAAATGGGTTACACTCCCTGAACATACAGCTTGTGTGTGACCACCAGATGCAAATAATCCCAGGGAGTGTTCACAACAGCAACGTCCTGGGGAAGTCGATCATCCCTGCTCTCTTCAAGGAGCACCTCAGGATGGGTGGCTGACTCCAGGGGTATAAAGGGTACCTGCTGAAGACCTGGCCAATGATACCAGTACGGAGCCCGGTGACTGAAGTGGAGACCTGGTACAACGAGGCCCATGCAGCCACTTGGGCTGCGATTGAGCAGTGCATCAGGCTCCTCAAGATGCGGTTCTGATGCCTCGACCGCTCTGGAGTGTACTCCAGTACACCGCCCAGAGGGTCACCCACTTCGTTGTGGTCTGCTGTGCTGTGCTCTCCACAACCTCGCACAGCAGCAGGGAGACGAGCTGGAGGTTGGTTACGAGGAACATGTGGCTGTCATAATATCCACTCATGTATATCATGAGATGCAGACAGGTAGTGATTGACACACAGAATAACCAATGAACACACACGACACAGAACAACCAATTACCAGACTGGACACCACCACTAAAAGCCCACAGGGCATTAAGACTCTCCCTCTCTCACAGGACACGGCTAGGGAGATCGTCGCAGTTCACAGGCCAATGAATATCATCACCATGTGGTAGAGAGCTAGTCTGGTCAAGCCGGTAGGAGGTTATCAGTTAGGTTAATAGAGTGTCAACCCACAGCAAATTATGTACAGCAATCAACAGGTTCAATAAAACAGTGTTAGACCATCTCCTGTGTCAGAAGCCTGTTTCTAGTTTCACTGCATCCAGTTGCAGTCAATGTTAGACCAGCACAGATAACACATCAGTGGTCACCTCCGAGGGGGAGCGGGGTTGGGGGGGGTGCGAGGAAAAGGATAATCAGGAGGCGCAGGACCAGCAGAGGCTGGAGGAGGAGGCCAGGAAGGAAACTGAGGCCCAGCAGGAGGCTGCAAGACAGGCGGCAGCGGTGAGGGTCCGGCAAGCCCGGAGGGCCAGGGAGGCCCTCACACTGGGCCGGTTCACCCAGGGCGTGGCTTGGTCCGTCATCGCAGCCTCACCCACCCACCACCCCCAATTCCCACCCTCCTAGGGTATGTGTCACATCACTCCAGTGTGCTGGGACGGTGTCAGCACTGTCAGCGGGTCACTGTTAAGAACATGGGGGTGATGATACTCGCAGAGAGCTGGGCGCTTGTGCTCCTCTATGTATGCCATGGTCTGACCCCTGCCTGTCTGCTGAGTGCTCGCTCACACCCATCAGCTACACGCAGTGATGCATTGCGGAAGAAAGTGACACAGGCATCCTACTGGTTGAGCACAAGAGTGTTTATTGTTCAATACATGTCCCCAATCTCCCGATGGTGTCGTCCCCCCCAATTCCCCCCCAACCCTCACCCTTCATAACCCCCCCTCACCCCCTACCTACCCTGTCCCCCCTCCTCACCCTGTCCTATCTCCCTCGGTGCCCTCAGTGATCCTCAAAGTGCCTGGCCCTCTTAGCTCTACTACTATGTCTAGATGTCTCCCCAAGATGCACATCTGAGGTGGATACAGCCAGCTGCTTACCTCATCGCGTTGCATTCTATGCCCCTGGCGGGCGTCCTCTGGAGGCTCTGCAACCTGAGGCCCCCGGCTGACCTGTCGGCGGCACATGCACAGCCGTGCCACCCTGCCCCATGTGCTGACCCTGACATACGGCCTCATCAGAGGAGTGGAACTCGAGGGAGCTGGTGGCCATGTCCCCATAGGACCGGTCCAGGTTGGCACTCAGCACCTCCTCCTCCCGCTCGGTGCCCATACGGCCCTGGGATTCACCTTTGGGGGGTTGGGGGATGGGGCGTTGGTGTCTACTCACTCGTGCTTCCCGGTGTAGGTAGTTGACCTTCTGGCACTGGAGGCCAGTCCTCCTAGTCACACACAAGCTGCTTGCTGGCTCACCCTCCAGGACCCAAGGGGGAACATGACATCTCTGCTGGCCTCCAGCACGTCCTGGAGCCTTCCCAGGTCAACATCCCCGAATCTTGGGGCTGGTCTCCGTGGGCCATTATTGGGCTATTATTGCGAGCTGGTTGGGTTTGGTCGAGCAAGTGCAGCTTAAGTGCTGTGGGGGTTGGTGAGTGCGGTGCCAGCAAATCAGCTGGTGAACCTTCATTTGTGAGGCCTCGTTAAGTAGACCAATTAACGGTGAATGGCATTGCAGGCGTCGCTGGGCTGAGCACCGGGAAGCTTGCGGCAATTTCCGCTCACTCCCGCACTTCAAAATGTTTCCGAAGATGTTCCCTTAGTCTCAGAAACGGACAATTCCGCCCTATGTTCGTCCACTGGAGCTGAATTCCACTAGTTTTACGATCCCCTTGTGGTCGTAAAGCTGGATACAATTCAGTGTTTCGTGCCATGTAATGAAAGCATGGCTTGGAATACAGGGAGTTCCCGGGGGAATCCCGATATTGGGCCGCCATTTTGAGCAGATGGTCCGATAGAGGCGTCCCGTGGCTGGAACCCTCCCCGGCATCGCACATTGGCCATGAGCCCCCCCCCCCCCCACTGCATGGAAGACCCCATCCCTGAATTGCCTGGATGCCCCCCCCACTCCCAAGTACAGGGTGGCCTGACCCCCCCTCCCCCCTCCCCGGGACCGCTGTAATTGGGGATTCTCACCCAGCACTTCAGAAAAGAGACCATCGTGGCCCTGATGTGGTGGACCTCGCGGTGGGCCAAGGGCCGGTCCACCATGTCAGGGCCATGATTGTAGAGATCACAAGTGAACCTCGTCCACATGATTGCCAGTCATGAGGACTAGAGAACCATGGGAAGGTGGAGCATAGAGTGCTGGGCCCGCTAAATAGATGCAAATGGGTCATTATAGCCCATTTACATTCCTTTCCATGCTCCCGCTGGGTGTGCAGCAGGGAACTCATTCACGCTGCCAGCGAGGGTTCGGAGCATGGCATTTGGGTCAGTGCCGATCCCGATATTCCGGACACCCAATTCTCCTTCCCATTAGGGAACATTCTGGGTGTCCCGGGGATGGAGAATCCCGCCTATAATCTCCCAATCAGATTTCTCTTTCTGTCCTCTGCTTAGGGAATGTTTAACGCCAAGGCACTAAAGACAACAATCTATCCCAAAATCTCAGCAAAATCATTAGTTGGATCAAAGGTACATTCAAGCAGTCACTGTTTTCTGCTGATGTTATTGGAAAGTGCCACATCGTTTTATAGTCGGTTCCATTATGTTATCATGACCTTTTCCAATACATTTACAAGAATTGGCAATGTACACTAAAATGCCAGCTGGAGGCAATAATCAGGAACTTTTGTTGAGTTGTTACCCAGTAAAATGATATATTTTTCTGTAGAAGAGTAATTTATTGAACTGTTTCAACTGAGGAGTAACTTGCATCAGATACTAATAGGGCAAAAGTTAAATAAGGCAAGAGCAATTATGACCCCAAATGAACTGGTTCCTGTGGGCTCAAATTGTATGATAAGGGCAATGGTGTCAGAGAATCATATTCTTACAACACAGCAGGGTGCCATTTGACCTGTGGGGTTTATGCTGGGCTCTTTGAAACAGCTGTCCAATTTAATTGCACATCCTAAAGTTTCCTCCATTACTCTGAAAATTGGTCCTGTTCAAAAACATGTCCAGTTGCCTTTTGAAATTTCCACTGAAATGTTGTGTAACAATGACAACTGACTTCATCAGGAGCATGTGAATATCAGCATTTAATCAGCTGTATGCTGCCTATGCATCCACAAAAGCCGACATTACTCTTAAATGATCTTGAATTATCACTTCACAATTAGTAGCTATATATTACTGTTCTGAATTAATTTAAAAATTGCCTGTGATTTCAGTTAGCATTCTAGTACATAAAATAAATAGACTTTCTCAGCGTCCTCAGGGAATTCTATAAATAATTTTATTTGTTCCAATAACTCACTCAGATCTCCACTGTTTGTGAATCATGGTTCTTTCGCATTTTGTGGAACCTCACAAATGTAAGGCATAGGAGGTAGCCTTTCAACTTATCATATCTTTGATGAGTGAAAAAGTGCTGTCCAATCTAATCACAATTTCCAGCTCTTGATCCATAACCTTGTCAAATATGGCACCGCAAATACATCTCTCAAGTATTTTTTTCAATTTGACGAGGGTTTGGAGCTCTTACTAAGTAAGTTCCTGACCTCTACCACCCTTCAGGTGAAAATTATTCTCCTTAATTCTCTGCCTGCTGGTTAGTACCTCCTCTCTGCTAAGCAGAATAGGTCCTTCCTATCCACTCGATCGAGACCCCTCATAGTTTATACAGCTCAAATAAAACTCCCTTTTGCCTCCTTTGGTGCAAAGAAAATTATCCCAGTTTATTCAATATTTCCTCATAGCTGAAATTTTCCAATCCTGGCAACATCCTCATAAACATCCTTTGTTTCCCCGGTGGCAGAACATGCAATGAAATTTTCTTCTATTATTTTTCCTTTCTATTTTTTTCTCAGAACAGGGCATCTCACACTGTATACTATTAGTTAAACGTTTTACTACACCCTTCAGCTCAATTTTTCTTTGCCATAACTTACGAGAAGTATGAGCTAATAACATTCATGATGAAGACAGTGGGGCATCTGGATGATGGAACCAACTTTGTATCCCCTTAGTGGATGATGGATCTGGCATTGTATCCCCTTAGCAACTGAGATTTAAAGATTGAGAAAGAAGCTGAGGAATAGATAGAGAAAGATGGTGAATTTGAATTGAATATAAAGTATAGTAAGAGAACAAGCAAAGAGAGCACTCAGGAGAATGCATGTCTCCTTTATACTGTCAACATTATTATAATCATGCAGCTATTCCTTGAGGTTTTTCCCTGTCTGATTGATGCTAGGTAATTGCAAAGCTGAAAACAAAATATTTTTACTAAGAGTTTCCATCTCACTGAGGATGCTTCAAGCCAATCCACATCCAGCAACGTGCTCTGAAAACTCTGTTCATATTTTGACAGCTGTGACCAATTGCACCACAGCAGCTGAGTCAATCCATTGCATTCTAAAATAATCAACAACATTTTAAATCAAGCAACCCACAACATTCCAACATCTGGGAAGGTAGAATAATCTGAATTGCAGATTTCTTCAGGTCCAAAGCATTACCATTTACTAATAAAATTGGCTAATTGGTGATTTGACAGTGAAACAGAAAACATCCATCTAGCAGTTAACCTTATTTCAGGAGACTATGCCAGGCATATTTAAATGACAATGACAGGCAGTTTTAAAAAATTGATTCATGGAATGTGGTGTCGCTGGCTACGCTAGCATTCATTGCCCATCCTTAATTTCCCTTAAGCTGAAAGGCTTGCTTGGTCATTTCGGAGGACATTTAAGAATCAACCACATTGCTGTGGATCTGGAGGCACAGGTAAACCATACCACATAAGAACGATAGATTTCCTTCCCTAAAGGACATTTGTGAACCAGATGGGGTTTTACGACAATTGGCAATGATTTCATGGTCACCATTAGACTTTTAATTCCAGAGATTTATTGACAACATCTGCTGTGGTGTGATTCAAACCACAATCGCAGAGCATTACCTTAGGTCTCTGGATTACTAGTCCAGTGACAATACCACCATAGAATCCCTACAGTGCAGAAGGAGGCCATCCAGCCCATTGAGTCTGCATTGACCGTCTGAAAGAACACCCTACCCAGGCCCACTCCCCCGCTCTATCCTCGTAACCCCACCTAACCTTTAGACACTAAGGGACAACTTAGCATGGCCAATCCACCTAACCTACACATCTTTCGACTGTATCATTGTGTCCTGGAGCACATAATCTGTGTTGCTACCAAACTTTGATCTTGTATTTTTTTTTGTACTTTATTGCTGTGCCAATGGTAGTATTTCAAGGAGTGAAAGGAATAGTATATAAAAATGTGAAGCACAATAAACACAATTCCAGTGCAAAACTATAGGTACCAACTCCGCAGGTGGATATGTTTGCATTATTTGAAGAAGAGCAGGGAAGTTCTTTCTAGTCTCTTGGCCAATATTGCCTCAATGAACAACACTTAAAATAAACCCGATTACCTGGGCATTATCACATTGCTGTTTGAAGGATTGTGCTGTGCGAATTGACTGCTCTATTTTCTACAATACAACAATATCAACACATCAAATGTACTTCAATGATCTTAAGGTGCTTTAAGATAATCTGAAAGGTCATATAAAAAGGAATTCCTTTGAATTGTATATAATTCCTTTTTCCAATTAACATCTATAGGAAAGACGAAAGTTTGGTCCACTTGGATGGAATATCCCATATGAGTTTAATCAAGCGGATTTTACTGCCAGTGTTCAGTTTGTGCAGAACCACCTGGATGAAATGGACATTAAGCGTGGTGTGAACTGGAACTGCATGCGCTACATGCTGGGGGAGGTGCAATACGGAGGACGTGTAACAGATGACCTGGACAAGCACCTACTTAATACATTTGCAAGAGTGTGGTTTGGAGAAATTATGTTCACAGATAAATTTTGCTTCTACAAAGATTATATTATTCCACAAGGCAAGACAATTCAAGATATCCTGCATTACATTGAGAGTCTGCCACTGGTTGATAGCCCTGAGGTATTCAAGAATTTCTTTGCCAACTTTAAAATCAACCTGATATAAAGTTCAGTATTTAATAATCTCCTAGGCTTTAAGAATGGCTCAGCTGATTTCCTATTTTTAGTGCATTTATTTGTTTGCGTCTCAGACTTCGGTCACAGTGCTACTGGGCAGGATCAACACAAAGAGATGGAAAACAAGACTAGTTTATGATGTTACAAAGGGTAATGAAAAATGCTATTCAGGTGTTGTAGAGGTAGTAATTGTCCTTTTTGGAATTTCCTCCAGTATAACACTTTTAAAAAGGTATCAGTTCTTGTAGCAGTATTGTGTATAACTATACTGCAAATTTGATTCAACCAATGTCAGACACTATAATATCCCTTTTTCAAAGGGGGACTGAGCTAATTACTTACAAGCTAATTAGTTTAACATCTGACAGAACATAATGACATTGGTCCAAATCTTCTGATGAGAGTCAGGATTGGGGCATCCGACATGATCAGACAAAAACTATCCACTTACCTGAATATGTATAGCTATGAAATAATATTGAGGCAATATGTTAGTACAGCTGATGTGAAATCTGTCAGGTCGAGTTAAGAAACATCAAGGGGCAAAAAACATTCGTGGTGTGCACCAAACTGCAGTGGTAATGTTCGGAATAGCATTAGACAGGAAATCTGAGATTCATGTGATAAAAGAACATCTGTGATTATGGGTGACTTTAATCAACGTATAGATTGGGTGAGTCAAATTAGACACAGTACAATAGAGGAGGAATTTCTGACGTGTATATGGGATGGTTTTCTGGACCAGTATGTTGAGGAATCACCAAGGGAACGGATCATCTTGGACTGGGTATCGTGCAATGAGAAAAGATTAGTTGGCAATCTAGTTGTGAAAGGGGATGAGTGACCATAATATGATGGAATTCTTTATGAAGGTGAATAGTGAGAGAGTTGATTCTGAGACCAAGGTCCTGAACCTAAATAAAGAAATCTATCATGGGATGAGGCATGAGTTGGCTATGACGGACTGGAAAACATTACTGAAAGGAAGGGCAGTGGACAGGTAATGGCAGGCATTCAAGGAACGAATAGGTGAACTCCAAAAGTTGTTTATTCCTATTTGGCGCAAGAGTAGAAAGGGAACGGTGGCCAAATCATGGCTTACAAGGAAAATTGTAGATAGCATTAGACTCAAAGAAGATTCATACAAATTAGCAAGAAGAAACAATAGACCTGAGGATTGAGAGCAGTATAAAATTCAACAAAAGCGGATCAAGGGATGGATTAAGAAGGGGAAAATACAATTTGAAAGTAAGCTAGCAGGGAACATAAAAACTGACTGTAAAAGTTTATATAGGTTTGTAAAGAGAAAAAGATTGATAAAAGCTAATGTAGGCCCATTCCAGTCAGAAATGGTGGAATTCATAATGGGGACCAAAGAAATGGCTGGGGAACAAAATTTGTACTTTGCTTCTGTCTTCAGAAAGGAAGACATAAATAATGTACCGGATGTTCTGAGAAGCACAAGTTTTAGTGAGGAGATGACGGAAATTAGTATCAGTAAATAATATCAATAATAATCTTTATTGTCACAAGTAGGCTTACATTATTAATACTGCAATGAAGTTACTGTGAAAATCCCGTAATTGCCACATTCCGGCGTCTGTTCGAGTACACAGAGGGAGTATTCAGAATGTCCAAATTACGTAACAGCGCGTCTTACTGACTTGTGGGAGGAAACGGGAGCACCCGGAGGAAACCCATGCAGACACAGGGAGAATGTGCAAATTCCGCACAGACAGTGAACCTAGTCGGGAATTGAAATTGGGACCCTGGAGCTGTGAAGCAACAATGCTGCCCAGTGTGCTACTGTACTGAAATGGTTTTGGGGAAGTGAATGGGATTGAAGGCAGTTAAACCTCCAGGACCTGATAAACTTCATCCCAGAGTATTTAAGGGACTGGCCCGAGAAATAGCAGATCCATAGGTGGTCATTTTCTAAAATTCCTTGGACTCTGGAATTGTTCCTGCAGATTGGAGGGTTGCTATTCAAAAAAGGGAGGTAGAGAGAACACAGGGAACTATAGACCAGTGAGCCTAATGGCGGTAGTAGGGAAGTTGCTAGAGTGCATTATCAAGGATTTCATGGCACAGCATTTGGGAGCAGTGGCGTAATCAGACAGAGTCAGCATGGATATACGAAAGGGAATTATGCTTGACAAATCCACTGGCATTCTTTGAAGATGTAACTAGTAGAGTTGACCAGGGAGAACTGTTGGATATGGTTTATTTTTTGAGAAGGATTTTGGCAAGCTCTCACATATCATTCTATGATTACTAGATTACTCATAGTTTACTATATAAAGGTAAAGCACATTCTGGGTAGAGTTTGAGATGGATAGAAAGCTGGTCACCAAACAGGAAGTAAAAAGTTGGAATAAATGGGGTTTTTTCTGATTGGCAGGCAGTAACTAATGGGGTACTGCAGGAATCTGTGCTTGGACCCTAACTGTTCACATTATATATTAATGATTTGGACGAGGGAACTAAATGTATTATCTCCAAATTTGCAGATGCAGCATGGTAGCATGGTGGTTAGCATCAATGCTTCACAGCTCCAGGGTCCCAGGTTCGATTCTCGGCTGGGTCACTGTCTGTGCGGAGTCTGCACGTCCTCCCCGTGTGTGCGTGGGTTTCCTCCGGGTGCTCCGGTTTCCTCCCACAGTCCAAAGATGTGCAGGTTAGGTGGATTGGCCAGGCTAAATTGCCCTTAGTGTCCTAAAAAATAAGGTTAATGGGGGTTGTTGGGTTGCTGGTATAGGGTGGATACGTGGGCTTGAGTGGGGTGATCATTGCTCGGCACAACATCGAGGGCCGAAGGGCCTGTTCTGTGCTGTACTGTTCTAAAAAAAAAAAAAATGTGGGTGGGAGGGTGAGCTGTGAGGAGGATGCAGAGATGCTTCAGCAGGATTTGGACAGTCTGAATGAGTGTGCACATGCATGGCAGGTGCAGTATAATGTGGATAAATGTGAGGTTATCCGCTTTGGTTGCAAAAATAGGAAGGCAGATTATTATTTGAATGGGTGTAAATTGAGAGAGGTGAATACTCAGCGAGACCTTGGTGTCCTTGTACATTATTCGCTGAGAGTAAGCACACAGGTACAGCAAGCAGTTAAGAAGGCAAATGATACATTGGCCTTCATAGTGAGAGGATTTGAGTATAGGAATAAAGATGTTTTACTGCACTTGTATAGGGCATTGGTGAGGCCACACCTGAAGTATTTTGTATAGTTTTGGTGTCCTTATCTGAGGAAGGATGTTCTTGCTATGGAAGGAGTGTAGCAAAGGTTCACCAGGCTGATTCCTGGGAAGGTGGGACTGTCATATAAGGAGAGACAAAGTTGGTTAGGATTATATTCATTGGAGTTCTGAAGAGTGAAAGTGGATCTCATAGAAATTTACAAAATTCTGACAGGATTAGGCAGGGTAGATTCAGAAAGAATGTTCCCGATGGTGGGGGAGTCCAGAACTAGGGATCATAGTTTGAGGATAAGGGGTAATCCTTTTAAGACTGAGGTGAGGAGAAGGTTTTTCACCCAGAGAGTGGGGATTCTGTGAATTCGGTACCACAGAAAGTAATTGAGGCCAAAACGTTGGGTGATTTGAAGAAAGAATTAGGTAGAGCTCTTGGGACTAAAGGGATCAGAGGATATGGGGGGGAAGGCACGATCAGGGTATTGCACTGGATGATCAGCAATAATGAATGGGGGTGCAAGCTCGAAGAGCCGAATGGCCTCCTCCTGCTTTTATTTCCTATGTATGTATGTTTAAAAAGGTCAGGCTTCCAATCCATGATGCAAAATAACTCCTTTAGTGCAGCAAAACTACACACAGAACAGCAAAGAGAATCAGTGCAGAAGCTACACTGCCCCTGCCCATCCTCAGCCCACCTCACCTCCACTTTTTACAGCTCTAGCCATTGTAAGGTAAGCTTAAATGTCCATTGTGAAGAGTAGTGAAAGGGTAGGGTTGGTGGGTGGGTGGATGTGGTAAGTGGGTAGGGTGGCAGGTGGGTGAGGTGGCCGGTGGGTGAGTGGATAGATGTGTGGGAATGGATTGTCAGGTTGGGAGCTGATCAGGTTATGTTGGGATCTCAATCTATCTGGGTGGTAGGGGCTCGTCAGGCTGGGAGTAGTCTAGTGGTGGGGGATAATCAGGTCTAAGGGGTAATAGTCAAGTTATATTGGGGAGGGGAGTCGGGTGGTGGGGGGAATTAATTCTGGGTGGGGGATTTTGGGGGATCATTTAGGTATTTGGGGAGGTAGTGGCACAGTGGTATTGTCACTGGACTTGTAAACGAGAAACCCAGAGTAATGTTGTGGGGACCCAGGTTCAAATCCTGCCACTGCAGATGGTGAAATTTGAATTCAATAAAAATCTGGAATTAAAAGTATAATGATGACCATGGAACCATTGTCGATTATCATAAAAAACATCTGGTTCACTAATATCCTTTAGGGGAGGAAATTTGTTGTCCGTACTTAGTCTGGCCTACATGTGACTCCAGATCCACAGCAATGTGGTTGACCCTTTGCTGCCTGTCAAGGGTAATTAGGGATGGGCAATAAATGCTGCCCCAGCCTGCAACACCCATGTCCATGAATAAATTGTTTAAAAGCCGGGGAGTCAGTGAGGTCATCAGGAGGTTTAGGGGCAGTCAGGATGGTCAGTGTGGATGATTGGGGGGGGGTTCAGTTGTATTGTTACCCAGGAGCTGGACTAGAATTTTTCTGTCGAGAATTTCCTGGCTAACAATCCAGGGCAAGTGCTGCGAGTCTGTCTGAAGTGTCTGAATCTAACTCAGAGTCAGGGTCCAGAGGAGTAGGGGAATTGTTCATTGGACAATTCCCACAGTCAGTGCATTAGGACTTCAACAGGGTAATGACATGTGCCTTGGTTCATATGTCTGCGACGATCCATAAACCAGAAGAAATGGAAAGAGGGACTGTGTAATGGTGATTTTGGGCTGGATTTCCATGTCTCAACAATGTCAGAATAGAGGCAGGCGAGATTTAAAAATGGAAGGTGGGGCCCAATTCTGGAATTTCCATGCCTCTTCCCATTGTGTGGGATTTTATGGCCCTGGGATAAATGTGCAAGTAGTGAACCAGAACAAAGTAATCATGCCCTTGTCTACTCCATTGCTGTGGTGGACATTTTAGACAACCCATTATTTCCATAGATTTGGGCCTGTTTTGGTAAGAGACATGGTTCACAGCACCTCAGAGGAATCATGAACCATGGGGGAAGCCTTGTATGAAGTCCAATACCTTTTGATAGATAAGGTTTTGACAACTATTGCATGTCAAAATGTAATGGTGTATGATGTAAGTACTATCGATGTCAACATGTAATGTCTAGAAAATCCTCTGAAAATGTGGGTCCCTTAAATGCAGAATATAAAAGTAAACTGCCAGCTTCTGTGTGTGTGGGTGGTCACTACTTTTCTCATTCGCTACATGAGGTCTGTTCTGTGTGGGCATGTATGAAATTATTGCACATCTTTGTAACACAACCCATATGCCTACTTGATCCCTTGCGCCCAGTTATAAGGTAGAGCTAAGTAAAACACCCATTTGGGCAATACAAATTGAGGTTGATGACCAATGTGAGGGTAGTATGTCATAGCTGTAAAAGGAACTGGACTTACATGCCAAGTACATGCAAAAATATAACTTTTGAGACCACGAAAATTGAGTTGTCTTATATGCCAGGTTAACCTATTAGCTGCAATCTATAGTATGTTTTAAAAGCATTTAATGATAGGGGTTGGTTAAGAAAGGCTAATTGATTATTATTTTGGCCAGCAGTGTTAAAGCGCTCAGATGCATTAGAGTACTTTATCCAGCAGATAAAATATTCTTTTGCATTCAGAAGTTTTGAGATTAAAATTCTAATGTGTCAATTTGCCCATTTGATTACATATTTTCACTGATTGACAACCCATTCATCTGTTGAGCCTTTGAAGAATTGAAAGAGCTTGCCGTTTGTTCCACTACTTCAAAAGGCTGTATTATTTTCTGCCTAGCCAGTTCAATATTTAAAGCATTGGAACAGATGGCATCTATTCTCGTGCTTCAAAGCTTGTAAAGGTGACTGAGGTATTTCAAAGGCATCAAAGGTTTTAATGTATTCAGCACTGGATGTATTGTTATAACGGAATCCCGTTATGAATGCTTGGCCAAATTTCAAGCCTACTGCTGATTGAGCTCATCAGGAGTTGTTTATAATATGCAATGGATTCTTATTATGAATGCTTGACTAGGTTCATTTTAAAGAGGATTTTGAAGGTGGTTTATTTATTTTGACATTTTATGACCCCTTCAGAGAATTAAGTTTTTTTCCCATCAAGCAGTGTTTGAATGGCTGTGTGTTTAACAGTTCTATGCGGTGCTAAGAGAATGATTTTTTAAAAAGAGATTTTTAAATTGCTGTTTGTTTTGACAGTTTCATAAGCTCCTCAAAGACTTCCAAATGCTCGTAACTCATAGGTTCTGCCTATAGTGGATACTGGATAAGTGGGCATGGGGTGATGGAGGGAGATGAAGATGCATGGCTGAGTGGGATGAGGGATAGGGATAGGCCTAACACTCATATACAGAACTGGTCCAATGCCCAGCATACGGAGGCAGGCAATCTAACCTACCAGCCTCATTATGCACCTGCCGGCCTCATCATTCATCTGCCTCTACTCCTACTTCAGGCCTGCTTCAGAGAGTGGCAACAAAAGCTCAAGTCCAAATCCTCTCTCCCTTCTACTCCCAACTGCAGCCCCACCATGAAAATAGCGTAAGTGGTCAATGTCAGGCAGGAGGAGGGATCACAATTTTTAGAAATGGCCTGACTTGCAATTTCCCTTCACGGATAAATGTCCAGGCCTTCACATGACAGAGACTTGGTAGTCCATCTGCTAGTAAAATATAAAAGCTAGTCCAGTGAAGGGGTTTCATATAATTTGAGTTTACATTTCACATCACAGATGGAAACTCTCCAACCATATCCAACCTGTGATGTCCCAATATCACAGCTTCCACTGATTCCTGTATAATTCTAGTGTTTTCATCTACCCAAAATGATTTGGTCACTATTTAGCATAAAAACGGTGTTAACACCACCTCATCCCGTTCCCTCCAAACCGCACCCCCCATCACCTCCTGTGCTTCTCAGCCCTACTGTGTAGAATTACTTTCTATACATGCCTTGACTAAACTTTTTACTTATACACCTTTATATGGTCACTTAACAGTCTTTCAATTTTAAGATTGAAATATCAACGTTCTCCAGTTCTTTGTCATATTGTCAATCCTTGTCACTAGTGAACAGTCTTGATAATCGTTTCTGTACTGCTTCAAGACCTTAAATATCTCTCTTGTATTCAATAACCAAAAGTATTTGTTTTTTAATTTAAAGTACCCAATTCTTTTTTTCCAATTAAAGGGCAATTTAGCATGGCCAATCCACCTACCTTGCACATCTTTGTGTTGTGGGGCTGAGACCCTTGCAAACATGGGGAGAATGTGCAAACTCCACACGGACAGTGACCAGGGGCCGGGAGCGAACCCGGATCCTCAGCGCCGTGAGGCAGCAGTGCTAAGAACTGTGCCACCGTTCCGCCCTACTCTGACAAAATTACTCATAAACTTACCTGTTGCCTCATCTTTAAATGGGCTACCAGATTATGCCAGGCAGAGTACACACAACACATGCTCTTCCCAGTCTTCTTCTGAGCGCCAGAATACCAGCCACTGTTGTCTCTCCCCAACCACCAACAGACCTACTTTCCTCCAACCGGAGACCTGCCAGATAATTTGATATTGCTGTATCGTAGAGTCAGCGTGTTGCTGCAGGAAAATTATTTTCCACCTGCTGCCTGAATGCACATGTGACCCGGCCCATAGTATGAACCAAGCTTCTCATCGGGGCTCTTGGGCTTCTGGCTACCCATTAACCTACATTAATCTAATTGATTTGATAGTGCACATTTTGTTTGCTTTGTTATCTGGGGCTCTCTGGTAGTTTAACACATGGATCATGTTGCAAGCTGAGTCATCTGAACTGCTTAGATCTCTTTTAGTTTGGGGTATTTAATTATGGTTGAAATTATGTATCATTCATGACAGAATTAACCCACGCTATTCTCAATTACGGTGCTGTAACATAAATGGGAAAACAAAGATTTACTTTGCAAATACATAACAGAACACAAATGTGTATTTAGATTATCTTATTTTTCTAGGTATTCGGGCTTCATTCAAATGCAGATATAACTTATCAGACTAATATGGCAAATGATACCCTCAACACAATAGTCAACATTCAACCAAAGGACAGTGGTGGTGGTGAAGGAGAGACCAGAGAAAGCACTGTCCAACGCCTTGCAAACGAGATGTTGGAAAAACTACCAGCAGACTATATTCCACATGAGGTAAAACACTAATAATCTCAGATTTTTCACTTTTATTTTGAGGTGAGATAATCAAAATCCTTTAACGTTAGCACATCACAGACAGCCCAATCGTAACTTTGAGATATAACGCTACTATACAGTAATATAAAGTTGAAATTAACAATTGACAAACTACAGGATAGATTTGGATAAGGAAAGCTATTCCATTCATTTTAACTCATCTATCTAAAAGAAGATCTAACACTTTCCACAATATCTGTTTCTTAAATGACTACATGGTTTTCATTGTCTGTTGGAACCATGGAATTCCTACAATGCAGAATGAGGCCTTTTGGCCCATCGAGTCTGCACCGACCTTCTGAAAGAGCACCCCACCCATAACCCCACCTAACCTGCACATCTTTAGACACTAAGATTTTAGCATGTCCAATCCACCTTACCTGCACATCTTTGGCCTGCGGGTGGAATCACGAGCTCCCGGAGGAAACCCACGCAGACATGGGGAGAAAGTGCAAACTCCACACAGACACGCCACACAGACAGTCACCTGAGGCTGGAATTGAACCCGGGTCCCTGGCACTGTGAAGCAACAATGCTAACTACTGTGTCATTGTGCCCCCATGTTACAGCTGGATATTTATTTATTGTATTATTTACTCTTCAGTGTTGAGAAGACTATTCTAACATCAATTCAAATTTCAATTTTTAATTGAAATTTGAATTTTAAATTTGTAATTTGAAACTGTCATCTTGTCCTCTTGTAATGGATTAGTTTGAAATAGAGTTTTGGATTTATTTTACTGTACTGTTCTATTTTATCTCTCAGTTACCTCCTCTCAGGACTGAAAAACACCAGTTCTTTCTTCATATCTATCTTACAAAGAACAATACAACACAGGAATAGGCCCTTCGGCCCTCAAAGCCTGTACCTATAAGAAGGCTTGGAGCTTAATTATTATTTTTTGCGCTTTTGAATGCCTTCTCTTGTCTCTTAACTGGACACAGTAGTCAAGTGTGGTCCAACTACAGCCACTATATTTTGCTATCATCTTCACATTTGAGCAATTTGAATTCCGGTTCGATAAAATTAGTGACAGTAGAGTTCCCAATACAGATCCCTAGGGAAGTCTCATTATTTTCCTCCCTTAATTCTGCCCTTCTTGATCCCATAACAGGTGCTTGCTGATACAAACACTTATCTTAATTTCTGACTCATTCCAATGAGTTTTCGTAAACCCTCACTCAGCACATTAAGCCCAAACAGCAATATTTTACAAACTTATGAGGGGCATAGACAGAGTGGATAGTCAGAGACTTTTTCCCAGAGTAGAGGGGTCAATTACTAGGGGGCATAGGTTTAAGGTGCAAGGGGCAAGGTTTAGAGGAGATCTACAAGACAAGTTTTTTACACAGAGGGTAGTGGGTGCCTGGAACTCGCTGCCAGAGGAGGTTGTGGAAGCAGGGACGATAGTGACGTTTAAGGGCCATCTTGACAAATACATGAATAGGATGGGAACAGAGGGATACGGACCCCAGAAGTGTAGAAGATTTTAGATTAGACGGACAGCATGGTCGGCACAGGCTTGGAGGGCCGAAAGGCCTGTTCCTGTACTGTACTTTTCTTTGTTCTTTGTTCTTTGTTCTTTGACTGGTGTACAAAGACACCCAGGTATTGTTGCATATTCCCCTCTCGTGATTCATGCCCAGTCAGGTAATAGTCTGCCTTCTTGTTTTTGCTACCAAACCTCACATTTATCCACATTTTACTGCATCTGTCATTAATATGTCCACTCACTCAACTTGTCTAAATCACACTGTAGGGTTGCTGTATTCTCCTCATAGCTCACCCTCCCACCCATCTTTGTGTCACCTGCAAATTTTGAGATTTTACATTTCATTTGCTAATCCAAATCATGAATATATATTGTGAATAGCTGGAATCCCAGCACTGATCCCTGCGGTATCCCGCTAATCACTGACTGCTATTTGGAAAAAGACCCGTTAATTCCTACTCTTTGTTTCCTGTCTGCCAACCAGTTTTCTATCCATTTCAATTCACTACCCCTAACCCCATGCATTTTAATTTTACATGCTAATCTCTTATGTGGGACTTTGTCACAAACCTTCTGAAAGTCCAAATATACCACATCCACTGGCTCCCCCTCATCAACTCTACTAGTTACATACTCAAAGAATTCCAGTAGATTTGTCAGGCATGATTCTCCCATCATAAATTAATGCTGACTCACTCTGATCCTGCCACTGTTTTAAAACTGCTCTGTTATAAAGGACAAGGTTTAATGGGAACAAATTCAGAGTCTGCTTTTGGGTACATTACCAGAGTGTTTCTCGGCAGCTGCAGCACCGAGAAACACCCAACTATTAAACGTCACTTTGCCATTTTTTTTGGGCCTCAGCATGGACCACCCTGTCAGGCTACACTTACTTCATTTCCTGCACTGATCTCATCTCGCCAGTGCAGGAAGAATATTCGTGGATTGGGGTGCCATTTTTAAAGGCAGCCCCAATCTTTCAACCCCCCTCTGCATTCCCACCACATCCTCCAGAGCACCCCCCCCCCCCCCCCTCCATTGCACCCACCTTACCTCCTCCAGGGCCCTCAAACCTTTCCTCACCCTAACTCTTAAGGGCATGGCACCCCAGGATCTGGCACGGGTAACATGGCACCTTGGCCCTGCCAACCTGGCACCCTGGCAGTGCTCCTGCCATTCCTGGGAATGCCATCCAAGCATCCTGGAGTGCCAAGGTGGCACTATCAGGGTACCCAGATGGCAGTTCCAAGGTGCCAGACTGGCAGTGACAAGGTGCCCCCGTGTCAGTGGGAGTGTCAGAGTACGACCCTGCCCAGACCTTGACCACTCAGGGGTGTCCAATGGCTTGGGAGACCCTTCTAGGTGCCGCTACGACTGGTCCATGTTTGTGTGGACCAGAACTAAATGGCACCCGGTCGAGTCCTCGCTGGGGAGGCTGTTACTTCCCACGCCCAGTAGAATACAGTGCAGACATATTTAAATGAGCTGAATAGCTCATTTAAATATGCCGATCTGGATCATGCCCATTCTCAGCAGGTTAGGTTGAATCTTGCAAGACATCTCAAGCCTCGCAAACTCGCGAGAGGCCACTCGTGATATTTATTGACCTCATTGTGACGCGACGAGGTCAGTAAATCCCACCCATTTGATAATGGATTTTAGAATTTTCCCTACTAGGCCATTGTTGGAGCATAGATGCAATTTTGGGCAACCATTACAGGAAACATTTTGAGTTCATGGAGGAGACATGGCATAAGACCATACGATATATGAGCAGAATTAGGCCATTCGGTCCATCGGGTTTGCACCACCATTCAATCATGGCTGATATGTTTCTCATCCCTGTTCTCCTGCCTTCTCCCCATGATCCCTGATCCTGTTATTAATCAAGAACCTATCTATCTCTGTCTTAAAGACACTCCGTGATTTGGCCTCCACAGCCTTCAGCTGCAAGGAGTTCCACAGATTCACTACTGGAGAAATTCCTCCTCATCTCAGTTTTAAAGGATTGTCCCTTGAGTCTGAGGCTGTGCCCTCGCGTTCTAGTTTCTCCGACTAGTGGAAACATCCTCTCCATGTTTACTCTATCTAGACCTCTCAGTATTCTGTAAGTTTCAATAAGATCCCCCTTCAACCTTGCAAACTTCATTGACCCAGAGGCATAAATTCACCACGATGATGCATCGTATGGGAAAATATAATTACAAAAGTCACAGGACTATTACCACTGAGAAGGTTAAGAGAATAATCATTGAATTTTTTAAATTATGAAAAGTTTACACTGAAAAAAGAAATTGATGACACCTTGAATGAAAAGGAGTCATAAATTTAAAATTATAAATGGGGATAGGTAATAGGTGAAATTTGATTATGTAGAAGGTTGTTGGAACAGGGAATGTTTGCAATAGGGCACGGTTGAGGCACAGGCTTTTCGTTTAATGAAAAATTAGTTAAATCTTTGAAGCAGAGAAACATACCAGACTGTGGGAAGCAGTGTTATTGTTGAATTCATTGTAGACTACTAATAATAATAATAATCTTTATTAGTGGGTTTACATTAACACTGCAATGAAGTTACTGTGAAAATACCCTAGTCGCCACATTCCGGCGCCTGTTCGGTACATGGAGGGAGAATTAAGAATGTCCAATTCACCTAACTAGCACGTCTTTCGGGACTTGTGGGAGGAAACCGGAGCACCCAGAGGAAAGCCACGCAGACACGGGATGAACATGCAGACTCTGCACAGACAGTGACCGAAGCCGGGAATCGAACCTGGCGCTGTGAAGCAACAGTGCTAACCTCTGTGCTACCGTGCCGCCCATTTTACTGTTACAATCTTACTGTTACAATCGTGAATTTGTTTAGAATTATCTGTCGCTATACTTGTTTTCCCTCTGAAGCCTTTTTGAACTTCCTAAGTGATCACACTGCACAGCCTATCTGGTTAACCTGACTCCGTAAAATGACTACATAGATACAACATTCCCCATCTCAGCTGAGCTTTAAGGGTAAACTGCAGATTGTGGGAAAAATTACAACTGATCAACCAACGATGCTGTTCTTGTGAGTAGTTTTAGATGAAAGCAGTCTGGGCTAGGTTGTTGAGGATGAGGAACGGCAAAAGCAGAGAAGGGAATAACCTGTCACAAGCCAATGTGCATTTTATATGTCTATGTCGGTACATTGAGCCCTTTTAGGACATAATTGGGGTCAGCAATGAGGAAATTAATTTATGCAGTTCTACACTCTGAACATCATAGACAGTAACTGGATTTGTTTGTTTTTTGCTTCTATCCAACATTATTTATTCGGGTAATTTTAACATGGACAGTAGATGTCTTTGGTGTGATTTTATCACAGCCACTCTTCCATACACTGGCATGTTAGAGAAAAAGTTATGCAAAACTTTAATAAAACTTTGCTTCTGTAGGATCATACTTCTTACCCTATTACACACCAGAATGCCACAAGATCATCTAGAAGTTAACCATATACCTGACAGAGGGTTGAAAGATGTGTCCAAGTATTTCCCATATTGGCAGACCACAAGCTGGAAGGGCAAATGGGTTCATGGTACCTAATGTAAAGTACTGATGAATGCCTGCAGATTCAGTCCCAAACAAAATGGCATTTATTTGCAGTATTGGTCTCGGCTTCGAAGGAACTGAATTGTCAGCCGACCGTCCACAGTGATTTCACAATGTGCACACTGCTGCAGTGGGCAATTTGAGACGTTTGGTTTTAATAGGCAATATTACATTGATCTTTTGCCACTTTATTTGCAATAAATTATATGCCACAATTAAAATTATAACAATTTTTTAAATCTGAAGTAAGTTTCATTTTGCACAATCTTACTAATTGGTAACTTTGTTAAGTTTTACTTCGATTATTTTACTCTGTCGAATCTTTCACCCAATGGGGTTGGAAATTTCAAGTATCATTTGGGTGTGATTAATTGCACTGAAATTTTGAAATAATTATACACTTGGGTGCTTAAAAGAGAAAATATTCTCCTATTATATACATAATATATGTAGGAAATGATTGAATTACTTTGTAATGTGATATCTGGCAGCTTTGCCTCTCTCCAAGGTACAGTTCTTCAGGGCTCGAAAATGGAACCTGCTTTTATGCAATCAACAAATACTGTCAGACCAGGGAGATGTATTCATATTGATGACGTACTTCAGCTTTCTTGATGATTATTTCACAAAATAATCTTCATATTCATATCAAGGATTACTTAAACACTTATCTTTGTAAACCAGAGGAGATGTTATTAAAAATGAAAGATCTGTGGCTTTTAAACATTTAGTGTCATATGCTGAAATAAAATGAACCTTGTTTTGTCTGGGGTTTTTTTGCAGGTGAAAGCTCGACTTCAGAAAATGGGCTCAATCCAACCAATGAACATCTTCTTGCGTCAGGAAATTGATCGAATGCAACGAGTTATTGGCCGAGTCAGAGTTACACTGACAGATCTAAAACTGGCTATAGATGGTAAACTTTTACTTCCATCTTGAGGAAAAGGAAATCTTATTTGGTATTAAATCTTCATGAGTAGACAATCGTTATCTGGAATGAGTATAGGTCATTTGATCAGAGCTTTTAAAAATGCGGAATTCTCACTGGTCGAATACAATACTTTCATAGGAACTTAGAAAATGCTGGATGAAGAAAGGCCAAGGTTCATTAGGGGAATTAGAGACATCAAGTATTGGCCTTGCCAGCAATGCCCACATTCGGTCAAACAATAAATAAAGTGACAAGGGCTTAGCAAATAACAATGACCATATAATCCTTCAGGCCATATTGTTTTTTAAATGCATATATGACTGAATGGAGAAAGAAGATATTAAGGCTTAACCAAGGATTACACCTTATTTGAAGCCAATATGTTGTCCTCCTCTGAAGATGATATTTACCTTTGGAGAGCTACCTATTTAAGTCCATGCAGTGATTTGTGGATCTAGAAAGCTCCAGTTTGAAAGATCAGTTGTTACAAACATGCTGGGATAATAGGAAGACTTCCTGTTTCTGTTCCATCAGGATGTGAAAGCAGAAGGCTAATTGGACCAAGTTGATGTATTTCATTGTTTGCAATATGCGTTATGTTTGTATTAAACAGGAAAAAAAAATATTTTTTTTTGTGGGGGGGGGACATGTAGATGCATCATATAAACAATCATATGTTGTTGCTGAATATTATTTAATGGAGAAAGACTGAAGAGAGCTGCAGCACAGAGGGATTTAGGTGCCCTCGTGCATAAATCACAAAAATGCAAGCTCAGCAGGTAATTGGGAAGGTAAATGGAATGTTGGCCTTTATTTCAAAGGGAATGGAGTATAAAAATAGGGAAGTCCTGCTAAAACTATACAAGGCACTAGTTAGACCACATCTGGAATACTGTGAACAGTTTTAGTCCCCTTATCTAAGGAAAGATATACTGGCATTGGAGGCAGTCCAGAGAAGGTTCACTAGGTTGATCCCGGAAATGGAGGGATTTTCTTACGAAGAGACGTTGAGTAGATTGGGGCTGTACTCATTGGAATTCAGAAGAATGAGAGGTGACCTTATTGAGATATATAGGACTCTCAGGGGGCTTGCCAGGGTAGATGCTGAGAGATTGTTTCTTTTGTGGGGAAGTCGAGGACCAGAGGGCATCCTTAAAGAGTAAGAGGTTGCCCATTTGGGACAGAGGTGAGGAGGAATTTCTTCTCTCAGAGGACAGTGAATCTGTAGAGTTCTTTACCGCAGAGAGCTGTAGAGACTGGGTGGTTTAGTATGTTCAAGGCTGAGGTAGACAGATTTTTAAACAGTAAGTGAATTGGGAGTTATGAGGATAAGGCAGAAAAGTGGAGTTGACGCTTATATCAGATCAGCCCTGATCTCACTGAATGGTGGAGCAGACTCAATGGGCTCAGTGGGCTACTTCTGCTCCAACGTCTTATGGTCTCATAGTTGGAGGTCTGCTGCATAGTTGACAAGAAAACTCTGAGACTTCCAGGCAGCAGCTGCTGGATGAGGTTCTCTCGTGACTGGACATGAGACTACGTACACAAATATCAAAGGCTCAATGCCTACTGTGATTAAATTGCTAAGAAACAAGCAGCTGTTGCAAAAGTTTCTGCAGCTGGAACTGGTAGAAATGCAGTGTGATGGTTTGTATTTTGTCAGAAAGGTGCTGGAAGTATACAATTGTACGCTGAACAATGATATTCACCAAGCCACTGATGTAGGAGCGGTTTCAAGACCTGTGTATTGAATCAGCTTCCACGTGGGGTTATTCCCTGTGGCTCAGCTCAGTACAGAGAGGAACAAACACCATAACCTGGACAAGATGGCTTATTTAATCAAACTTGTTACGGTACACGCAGCACGACTGGATATCTGCCAAAACTTGTTCTGCCGAACAAAGACCAGAACACAGTACTTATACAATGTTCAAAAATCAATAGCCCACCCCAGTTGGACGAGATCCAATCCCTGAAGCTGCTACTTTTAAACTTATCCAATAGAATTGCAAGCAGTGTTTAAACTTCGCCCAATAGAATCACAAGCAGCGTATGATTGATCCTCATCCTAACAGCTGTGAACAGTCCCAGCAGCTTGCTGACTGTTTGTGAGAAACAGAACTACGAACCAGCACCCTGAAGTGTTTCACAAAGACAAGGGGGGTGAATCTCCGAGCCCCGCGCCGGGCCAGAGAATCGCTGGGGGTGGGCGGCATGCAACATGCCCCGCTGCCCCGACGCCGGCTGCTGAATTCTCTGGCGCCGGTTTTTTGGCGGGGGCGGGAATCACGTTGCACCGGTCGGGGGCCGTTGGCATCGCCCCCCCCCCCCCCCCCCCCCCCCCCCCAGCGATTCTCTGCTCTGCGATGGGCCGAGCGGCCACCCATTTTCGGCCAGTCCCGCCGGCGTAAATTACACAAGGTTTGTATTGGCGGGACCTGGATCTGCGGACGGCCTGCGGAGTCCTCAGGGGGGCGCAGGGGGATCTGGCCCTGGGGGGGTCCCCACGATGGCCTGGCCCGCGATCGGGGCCCACCGATCTGCGGGAGGGCCTGTGCCATGGGTGCACTCTTTCCCTCCGCGCTAGCTGCTGTAAAGCTCCACCACGGCTGGGGCGGAGAAGCAAGCCCCTGCGCTTGCGCAGGAATGACGCCAGCGGTTCTGGGAACACGCTGGCGCTCCTGCACATGCGCCAACCCGCGCCGACCGACGGAGCCCTTCGGCGCCGGTTGGCGCTGCGCCAATCACTCCAGCGCTGGCCTAGCCCCCGAAGGTGCGGAGAATTCCGAATGTTCCAGGCGGCCCGACGCCGGAGTGGTTCACGCCACTCTTTGCCGCCGGTACGGCCCGCCCGCCGGATACCGGAGAAACCCGCCCATGATGTCAGAAGTAATATCCTTTTGGTCAAGTTAGCTATCCGAAATCCCATTTGATTATTATTACTGCTATGTCCTAAAAATACATGTTTAATGGTTAATAATGATTACTCAGTCCTATAATTCATCTCAATCCTCAATAAAATAACTTTTGTAAAACTACTCTAGTGGCATGCTAACTATTCAGTTTTAAGAGGTATCATCGCTGAACTCCCCCCCCCCTTGTTGTAAGGGACTGCTTAACTCCTCTCCACCCACACATGTTGGATGGCAAACTATGTTACCCTCTCCAGTTTGTTGTCGGTGTCATTTCTATATTCAGTGATCAAATTGTGCTGTAAGAAAATTTGTGTAAGAGGTGGTATTTAAACAGTTAAATGATAAAAATGTTGGAAATCTGAAACCAACCTGAACCCGCCACTTCCACTTTTTAACCGAGATGGGTAACCAACCTGCTCCCAGGAGATGGGCTTGTTATTTAAATGTTACAATGAGGCTGTAGTCTCAGAATTAATCGGCATTTTAAATTGAAACTTGGCTAGTTAGGACTCAGGGAAACCTGGCAGCTAACGGGAGGCGAAAATTGCTGGGTCCAGGAGGTCCGAGCTTTCCCTTTTATCTGCTGGATCCAGTTTAACTGCTTCAACCTTCCCCTGAGACTGGACACCACGCCCACTCACCACCCAATCCATTCTGATCTTCTCCATCAATCCTTTCAATCTCCCCTTCACCAACCCTCTCAATCTTCCTACCTTATGATAGCTTCCATCCCAGCCCTTCACTTCCTCCCTCACCGGCCCATTCAATCTCACCCCCATGACACTTTTGATCTTCTCCTTTCCTCTGGCCTCTGAAGCCCAATCTTCCCCAAACAAAGCATGACATTTGAGATTTCTTCGCTGGCCTCTAGTTCCCAAACTTCTTGGCCTTTCCAGTCTTCCCTACTTACCACCTCCTTTCCAATCCCTACCTGCAATCTTATGTCAAAGGTCTACCTTCTCAACAGCCAGATAGTTTGCTTCTCAATCTGAAAAGTTGTGACCAGACATATCATGTAAATCAGTTCCTGCCATTAACTTTAACAGGGTCTGAGGGAAAACTGTTTCTTTTGGGTATTCTCAAATGCTCACTCCTCCTACATCCACGATAAGATTAGGGCTTAGGAGTCTGTGGTTTTCCTTTTCTGATATTACTTTTCAAAAAATAACCTTGAGGTAGAAAAATAGTCCTATTGCATCACCACAATACGATGTCCAGTTCAATTATTTATTTATTTTTTAAATTCATTGATGGAATGTGGGTGTCACTTGTTAGACCCTTCTAGAGTTACAGCTGGAAAATGGGTGGAAGCTGGTGAATCCATAGGGTAAGCACAGAGGTGACTGTGAGGTCCCTGGATGGGGTCCTGTGAGAAGCCAGGTACCATAGGCCGAGTGGGGGACTCTAAAATAGGGTGGTTCTCAGCCTTCTGAGAGCTGAAGACTCTTACCCGGGAGAGGAAGAGTGCAGTCAGAATGAAACCCCACTCCCAGGTTGCGCTTTGAAGCCTTAGAGCATGAGATGTCTGGATGTTCAAGGTCACTGGTATAGAAGCCAGGCTGTCAGAGATTAGTGTATGGGTGGCTGGCTGTTCAAGTTGGAAGGCTTGTTTAATCCACAGCCAGTGAGTCTGGGAGAATGAGGGTGCGCTCGAAGGATGAAGTTGACTGCAAATTGCAGTCTTCACACGAATCAGGTGTGCCTCACCTGCCACAAGGGAAAGTCAGTTTCCTAGTCAGCTCTCTTTGATGAGTCATTTGTCCCAATTTTGTCAGCATTGCAATGCATGTGTGCCACTAATTGGCACCCAATTGTTAACCCTTTGGAATAATAACCCCCAAACTGAACTCCAAGACTAAGACTCACATTTCCATGACAGAGAGGTAACGCAGATGTGGGTCCCAATGAGAGGTGCTATGGTGAAGGCGCTCATCGGTCATCAGGAGATGACGGGTGACAGAGTCTCACTCCCTGTGAGGTTGGTACGCAAGTCCATTGAATGCACTCAATTAGCCTCACTCCTCACCCATTGGGGGACAGGCGGACCGTTGAGGTTCTCAAAGGTTAAAGTGTTCATTCAGGCAGAGTTGAGTGTAGCAACTGTGAGAAAATAGCTATTGTGTGTCAGGGGGAGTGAATGAAGCTCATTGGAAAGGCATTCACATCGGGGGATGTGTATGGGTGGATGTCACAGATCCTGAGAGGGCTAAGGGTCAGTGCATTGTCAGTACTCCTCATCATTCACTTTGATGTTCTCCTCCGTTCAGTTTTTGATATGAGAGAATCATGGAGCCAGTCCAGCTGGCAATTCCATTGATTGCTATTGCGCAGAAGCAGCGACATTGACGTGTCGCTGCATGCAGCCAGGAACAGCAGCCTGCAGAGGAGGGGGAGGCTGGGCCAATTCATCTTCAGAGTGCAGGGCCACAGATGGCGGAGCCTAGGAGGAGATATTACCAACCTCGGGTATACCGCCATAGAACTTCCTACCGCCAGATGTCAGGTTCAATCAGCGCCGGCCCTAGGGTTGCTGCCGCCCCGGGCAAGCTGAACTTCAGCGCCCTTCGGGGGCCGGGGGGGGGGGGGCGAGGGGGGGGGCGAGGGGGGCGAGGCCGAGGGGGGCGGGGCCGAGGGGGGGCAGGGGGGGCTGGGGGGCTGGGGGGGTGGGGCCGAGGGGGGGGGGCGTGGCGGGGCCGAGGCGGGCGGGGGGCCGAGGCGGGGGGGCGGGGCCGAGGGGGGCCGAGGCGGGGGGCCAGGGTGGGGGGGGCGGAGCCGGAGGGGGGGGGCGGGGGGGGAGGGGGGGGCGGAGCCGGAGGGGGGGCGGAGCCGGAGGGGGGGAGGGGCGCGGAGCCGGAGGAGGGGGCCGCCCTGGGGAGGGCGGCCACCGCGCATGCGCTGGTTGGCACCGGCCCAACTGCGCATGCGCGGGACCCGAGTCTCTGGCGCCCCCTAACACTTGGCTCCCCGGGCGACTGCCCGAGTTGCCGGTACCTTGGGCCGGCCCTGGGTTCAATGCCAGAGAAGACTGTGTCTGTCCTGGGGGATGGTAGAGCACCTTAGACAGGTGATGCAAGAGCTGGCACCAATGGATTGGGAGGTCACCCATTACCTGTGGCAGTAAAAGTTGCTGCTGCTCTGAACTTCTCTGCCACTGCCTCATTTCAGGGCTTCACGGGTGACCTGTGTGGCAGTTCCCAGTCAGCCGAGCACAAGTGCGTAAGGGAGGTCACAGATGCACTATTTGTGAGGGCCCACATGTACATCAGCTTGGATCAGGAACAGACAACCATGGGCGTCAGGCCCATGTGCTTTTCCCACATAGCAGATAAGTCCCAACTGCAAAGTGTCATCTACTGCACCCACATGGCTCTGCGCTACCCATGGCAGCATGATGCATCTTTTGTGAACCTCAAGGGATACCACTGCGTCTGTGACCACGCAATGTGCATCATGCAGGTGTGTTTCACAGAGAACATCCATAACAGTTACATCTTGAGGTGCTCGCATATCCTAGCTGTTTTTGAGGGACAGCAGCAGATGGAGTGATGGCTCCATGGGGACAGTGGATACCCACAAAGGATTTGGCTGATGACACCAGTGCGGAGGACACAAGCAACCACTGTGACTCACTACAACGAGGCTTATGGGTCAATGCATGCGCTGTTCGAGCAGGCGATTGGCCTGCTCATGGTGGAATTCCAGTGCCTAGAACGTCTGAGGGAGCCCTCCAGTGCAGCCCCCAGAGGGTGTCCTGTATGATGGTGGCCTACTGCACTCAGTTGAGGAGGGCGGTGAGGGACAACCCATGGAGGAGGTAGAGGAAGGATCTTGGGCGATGGTCAGGGGCGCAATTTGGCAGAGCTAGGGTTGCCCTCAGGACTAGTGTGTGAAGACCTCTCCCACCATAGGGTCTGACATCTGTTCACTACTGTGGTGCCTACACGTGGTCATCGTGATTGTGGATACATTCATGGGGAGGGCACTAAAGTGATTGGCGTGCACTGAAGGAGAATGATGAAGACTTGCAGTGAGGACAGAGTGATGCCCAACTTATCCTCTGACTCCTGCCTGACAGACGCAAGACGTCTGACTCCTGCCTGACAGAGAGCTGAACGTGACCTTATGCTGCACAGGGTGATTATAGGAGAGCAGAGAGGCCGAATCACACATCTCAGCTGATACTGCTTCCGCCAAGGTCAGATGTCCTAGTGTTTTTCTCCACCTACTGACGGCATGGACAAACTCGCAACACATTTTCAGCCCTTGGCATTTTTAGAACTAGAGAACGTTGATAGACATTATAGGCCTGAGCGTTGATGTGGGGGATTGGGTGGGTCATTGGCGGGGGTGGGGGGGGATGCCTTGTCAGTCCTTAACAAAGATCAATATACAGAACGTGACACGTAACATTTTAAATTTTTTAAGACTGTGCAGAAAAGATAGATTTATTCCGGGAGTGATAGTTTAAGAAATTAGGCTTTCTTATTTTATAACCAAAACTGCATTAAAGCAAAAGAAAACAATATTTAAACTCTCAGACTTCACAATTCTAACACTAACAGATTATTTGTAGTTTCTTAACTAGAATACACGAATTCCCATTAAACAACACTTGGCATTAGAACTTAGCTCTCATTCCACTTATGCATCCAGGCAAAAGTAGCCTTTTGATTTGGAAAACAAATTTTCTTCTGTTGGGGACATCGCCTTCAGAATCCTTTTTCAAAGCTTTCTCTCTGTGGCAGTTTTTCATGACGTCTTCGATGGCTGCCAAATGCTTCTCTCTTGCCTTAGATTGGGACCTTCCTCAATGCTGCTCCTTCTCACCTGCCAAACCTTGGCCTGAAGTGCAACTAAAACACCAATAATTTGTGTGACAGGATTTCTATTGCACCATTGGCAATGTTAGGATTCCAGAGCTGGATCAGCTCCAAGGAAATTCCCTTTCTTCATAATTTAGGCTGTATATTTTATATTTTATAGAATTAAAAATGTATTGTTTACCAAGGAAGAAATAGCTTGACATCTGGATAGAAATTGTCCCATTGAGCAGATGCAGCATGGGTTCATGAAGGACAGGTCATGTTTAACAAATTTACTGGAATTCTTTGAGGACATTATGAGTGCGGTGGGCAACAGGGTGGATGTGCTGTATCTGGATTTCCAGATCGCATTCAACGCACAAAAGGCTGCTGCATAAGATAAAGGTGCATGCTGTTACAGGTAATTATTACCACGGATAGGGGATTGGTTAACTAACAGAAAGCAAAGAGTGGGGATAAATGGATGTTTCTCTGGTTGGCGATCAGTGGGTAGTTTTGTGCCTCAGGGATCAAGTTTGGGGCCACAATTGATTTGGAGTTGGGGACCAATTATAATGTGACAAAGTTCTCAGATGACACTAAGATGAATGGTAGAGTAAAGTGCGTGGAGGACACTGAAATTCTGCAAAGGGATATAGATAATTCAAGTGAGTGGGCAAGGGTCTGGCAGATGGAGTACAGTGTTGGTAAATGTGAGGTCATCCATTATGGTAGGAATAACAGCAAAATGGACTATTATTTAAATGGTAAAACATTGCAGCATGCTGCTTTGCAGAGGAACCTGGGTGTCCTTGGGTGCACAAGTCACAAAAAGTTGTTTGCAGGTGCAGCAGATAATTAAGTAGGTAAAGACGTTGGGTGCGATTCTCCGCTGCCCAAGACGGGTCGGAGTATAGCGGGTGGGCCTTCCCGACATTTTTCCTGACCTCCCGCTATTGTCCCCCCCCCCCCCCCCCCCCCCCCACGGGCGCCCCACAAAATGAATCGCTGCTCGCAGTTTTTTACGGCGAACGGCGATTCTCCCCCAGCCGATGGGCCGAGTTCCCAGGCCTTTACGGCCGTTTTCACGAACGCAAACACACCTGCTCTCACCGTTCGTGAAAACGGCCGCAAAGTGCCGTTCCTGACAACCATGGCACCAATTGGCACGGCCCCACCATGGCCGTGCCAAGGGTGGCATGGGCCCGCGATCGGTGGGCACCGATCGCGGGCAGCGGGTCCGAAACCCGCGCACTCTTTGTTCCTCCGCCGCCCCGCAGGATCAGTCCGCGGGGCGGCTGAGGGGCATGACGGCCCGCGCATGCGCGGGTTTGACGCATATGCGTGATGACGTCATCTGCGCATGCGTGGGTTGAAGCCGTCCAATCCGCGCATGCGCGGCTGACGTCATCCTGCGTGTCAGCCGCCGTGACCCTTGGCGCGCGGGTTTAGCGACGGTTGCTAAGCCTGCGATGCCGTGCTTCGCGGGGCCGCGCTGCTAGCCCCGACCGGGGGGGAGAATCGGGTCCCGGGAGGGGGCGCGGAGGCTGCCGTGTAACACGGCCAGTTTCATTTGCGGAGAATCGCGCCCGTTATGTTGCAGCTGTATTGGGTGCTGGTGAGGCCGCATCTGGAGTACTGTGTACAGTTAAGGTCTCCTTACTTGAGAAAGGATGTTCTGGCACTGGAGGGGATGCAGAGGAGATTTTCTAGATTGATGCCGGAGCTGAGAGGATTAGCTTATGAGGAGAAACTGAGTAGACTGGGACTATACTCATTGAAATTTAAAAGAATGAGAGGAGATCTTATAGGGGCTGGTTTAGCACAGGGCAAAATAGCTGGATTTTAAAGCAGACCAAGGCAGGCCAGCAGCACGGTTTAAATCCCATACCAGCCTCCCTGAACAGGCACCGGAATGTGGCGACTAGGGGCTTTTCACAGTAACTTCATTGAATCCTACTTGTGACAATAAGCGATTTTCATTTCATTTCATAGAAACATATAAAATTATGAAGGGAACCGATAAGATAGAAGCAGAGAGGTTGTTTCCAGTGTCGGGTGAAACTAGAACTAGAGGACATAGCCTCAAAATAAGGGGGAGCAGATCTAGGACTGAGTTGAGAAATTTATTCACCCAAAGGGTTGTGAATCTGTGGAATTCCCTGCCCAGTGAAGCAGTTGAGGCTACCTCATTGAATGGTTTTAAGGCAAGGATAGACTTTTCAGCAGTGAAGGAATTAATGATTATGGTGAGTGGGTGGGTAAGTGGAGCTGAGTCCACAAAAAGATCAGCCATGATTTTACTGAATGGCGAAGCAGACTCGAGGGGCCAGATGGCCTACTCCTGCTCCTAGTTTTTATGTTCTTATATAAAAAATACTAGGGGTGGCACAGTGGTTATCACTGCTGTGTCAAAGCGCTAGGGTCCTGGGTTCGATTCCAGCCTTGGGTAACTGTCTGTGTGGAATTTCCACGTTCTCCCCATGTCCGTGTGGGTTTCCTCCTGGTGCTCCGGCTTACTCCCCCAGTCCAAAGATATGCAGGTTAGGTGGATTGGCTATGCTAAATTGCCCCTTTGGGTGGGATTGCAGGAATAGGTCAGGGGATTGGGCCTAGGTAATGTGGTCGTTCAAAGGCTCAGTGCAGGCTTGATGGGCCGAATTGCCTCCTCTGCACTGTAGGGATTCTATAATCGGTCTTTATGAATAATTAAATGAGTCCAATAAAGGAAATTATCATGGTGGCATTTAAAATAAAAACTGATCTGTGTGTGCTTTTACTGCAACAATGAGATCTGGAATTTTAAACAAGAATTTAATTATTATTAGTGTGGGTGTAGCCACAGGATGCATGTGTTGCCCACGTGTGTCACATATGTCCTTGAGGGAAAGAAGTGAGAAAAAAGGT
The DNA here is from genome assembly GCF_902713615.1 of Scyliorhinus canicula. Lineage (NCBI taxonomy): Eukaryota > Metazoa > Chordata > Chondrichthyes > Carcharhiniformes > Scyliorhinidae > Scyliorhinus > Scyliorhinus canicula. Next base: position 156,551,966 of record NC_052150.1, read on the forward strand.
TTCATGAGACTTAACAACTTTCTGGTACAGGTATTGTTATTCTTTACAAAAGTTGCCATTTTATTTTAACCTTCTACCTCAAAAGGTTACGTTATTAGATTGACTGTGTAGTTTGCCATTATATATGTTTAAAGCTTTTCTAGCTTTTCACTCAGAATTTAATTTCAAGTGCAGAAATTGATTTCCCAAATGTCTAGAGGTGAACTGATTCCATTTTAACTGCAAAAGAATAGGTTAATTACTCAGGCATTGCATTTTATTTCCATTTCCATAATGCTTGAGTTGAAGAATAATCTTTCCTGACATCTGTGAATGAGTGAAGATGTGCACGGAATGTTGGAAGTCACAGTTTAACTAATGCCTGTGCATACGTGATCAGCACCAAGACTGGGAACCATTCAAAAATGCACAAGAAGTGGCACCTTTCTCCGTGGATATCAATCTGTAATTTATATATGGAGCTATACTGTTTCTTCCATTTGAAAGAAATCGGTAATCCTTGTTAATAGGATCAAGAGATTAAAAGAGATTTCTGTGTTGCAGATAAAGGGTTCTACTTGGAATTAATTTCAGTGACTGAGAACCCAAACGAACAAATAGAAAAGCTGAAAAATACCTGTGCAGAAAGTGAATGTTTAAGGTTTGCGGCTAATTGGGTGCCAGTCAATTGAGCTACTTTATCCTGGATTGTGTCGAGCTTCTTGAGTGTTATAAGTGCTGCAAGTGGCGAGTATTCCATCAGGCACCTCGCTTGTGCTTGTAGACGATGTACAGGCTTTGGGAATTGTTTCTGAATCCCCAGCCTCTGACCTGCTCTTGTAGCCCCAGTATTTAAATGGCTGGTACGGTTACGTTTCTGGTTAATGGTAACCCCCAGGTAGTACGTAAGAAATGACATTGATTATCAGAACATCTTGGACCAATCGTTCTGAGATTTGGGAGGTGAATTTTAATGGAATAAATGCTGAGTATTGCAGACAGCATTAGAATGGAGGGAATGTGTAAATTATGACATCATTTTCTTCGAGGCTGGTGAAAATATGGAATTGGATAAAAGGCTAGCAAAAGGGAACATCAATATGAGGTTTATGGAGAGGTGGTACAGCCTAACTTTGTTTTAAACAAACAAAATAAACTTTTAAAAATGTTTAAAATGTAAGATGAAGTGTAGTATCTGCTCTGCCTTTTGGCTCAGATCTGGGGCGAAATTCTCCGACCCCCAGCAGGGTCGGAGAATCGCCTGGGGCCGCCGAAAATCCCGCCCCCGCCGTGGCAGAGATTCTCCGCCACCCGGGAAGTGGCGGTGGCGGGAATCTCGCCACTCTGATCGGAGAGGCCCCTGCGATGATTCTCCGGCCCGGATGGGCCGAATTCCCGCCGCCGGGAGGCCTCTCCCGCCGCCGAGGTTTGAACCACCTCCGGTGGCGGCGGGATCGGCGGCGCGAGCGGGCCCCCGGGGTCCTGGGGGGGGGGGGCGATCGGACCCCGGGGGGTGCCCCCACGGTGGCCTGGCCCGCGATCGGGGCCCCCCGCTCAGACTCTGGGCCAGTGCCCTGGGTGCACTCTTTCTCCACCGCGGCCGCCACGGCCTCCGCCATGGCGGTGTTGTATTTTATATTTTCCCCGCGTCTTGACTGTGATAGAGAAATTCAAACAGCATTCATTAGATAAGCAAAACTGAACTTTATTCACTAATTAGAACTGCTAGCAGTATATGGCTGATACTTGGAGTCGGAAAGCAGTCAATTACAAACTGCTGAGCCCGTCTCAAGTCTGCGATAGTACAGAAAAGAAGGCGATTCTTATACATTATAGGATCAAGATAACATGAATACAACTCGGTTAGGAATTTGATCAAAAGTAAAACATAAATAATAATCGTTACAATGGCGGCACCTTGCTGACCTCCAGGGGACTTGAGTTTCATATCATTATCTTGTCTTTGTTTTAAGAAAGGGAAGAAGTTGTTTACATACAGGAAGAGACAGTTGTTCAGCTTGTTATGTATTGAGACTACTTCTAGTTCCAAGCCTTATCTAGACTCTCAGAGTCACCCGGTTCCCATGGACAGGCTATCTCTGTGTATTCTGTGCCTTAGGTTAAATTCAATTGTACCAAGAAGACTTGACTAGTTTTCCCATCATGCCATTATTTGCTTCACACAATACCACACTCCCCCCTTTTGTCATATCATGACAACTAGCTAAATAGGTATATCCATGATTCGTTTGAAAATGCATTTACACAAGCAGGAAAGCAATCCTATCCCTAATAGCATTAGTAGAAGTAGAAAAAAGGCCTTAAAGATCCAATCAAATAATCCATGACCCAACCATCCTAGCCAACCCGGCGGGTTATAGTCGTGAAATTCACTGCCAATTTCTTGAATTTGAGCAGCCTGTTCCTTAATATGGTCGGCCAGGTTAGTGATATTTTCAGAGCCATCTGGAATGTAAGTACAGCACTCTTGGCCTATGATAGCACACGTTCCTCCCTGCGAGGCTAACAGATAATCCAAAGCCAGTCGATTTTGCAATGCCACGGTCCGGACAGCCACTAGCTCAGCTGAGACCTCGGCCAGTGCCTGTCTAGTGTCCCTGGCTTCTGTTGCTGTTACGTTTGCCAGATGTTCCAATGCTGAGGCCATGTAGATCAGTTCGTTCATGCCTTGCCCGTTCCGTTTTAGAAATTGTTCTTTTTGCTCGCGAGGGGGAGTGCTTAAGGATGGGTCGGTGATGCATTTGGGGTATGACATATCCCAAAAAGCCGGACCCTGTCCAATTAATGGGGAGCCACGGATATGCTTTAGTGCCGCATATGAAATAGGTTCCATTGTAGGCTGTAAAATCATCAGCTGATGTCATCCAGGGGATTATATTGGTAGGTTGCATCTACTTTGCCCCATTAACTTTCCTTTCCCTGATTTATTAAAGCATATGGAACCTTGAACATTATACGAGTGGACAGTGAGGGAGGGTGGAGTTAAGGCATGATTATAGGTAGGTTGATACGAAGCTGAAAATTTAGTCATGTCATAGCCAGCAGATCTCCATATTTTCATATTCCCCCTATCTCCCCTGATTCCTGTTTGATTTTGTCGTACAATCCATTCAACTGTTTGCGGTATGAAAGGGGAGGGATTGGAGAGGTATTCCTTCCCTTGAATGGACGAGGATGTGGGTACACACCCAACACTTGCTAATATTCAATTTTTCGGCGTAAAGATATGACATATGTAAATAGGTATTGGAAGGCAGGTCTCGTTTAGTTTGTTTTTTTACTACCGAGTGGCCATTCAGGCTAAATAGTCCAGAAAGTCCAAAAATTATACTGAAGATCTTCATCCTGTGTTCTCGTCTGGATTGGAGACTATCTTCTTGCAATCGGATAGATGTGTCCAACTTGAACGTCCTTCAAGTTTGACCGAAGTTGGCGTCGTCAGTAGTACGAGGAATGGTCCGCTCCAGCGTTGTCCTAGTTTCTTTCTGTCCCAGTTTTTTTACCAACACGAGGTCTCCGGGTTTGACCACTGGATATCGAGGGACGGCTGTCCCTGTCATTACTGGTAGATGTACCTGTTTTACCTGTGAGTGAAGAAACTTCAAAGAAAGTGTTAATTGATTCAAATAGTTCTGCATTTGTTCCCCCATCACATGGAGGTCTACTCCCTCTAGGGGTTTTTTTCATGGGCATCCCAGGGAGTCCTCATTGGCCGACCATAGACTATCTCTGCAGCTGACAGTCCGGTCCGCGAATGGGGAGTCACTTGCATGTGAAACAGTGCCAAGGGTTATACTTTTAGCCAATTTAACCCAGTTTCTTCAGTTAATTTAGATAATTTTTCTTTTAAAGTCCCGTTGGCTCTTTCCAGAATTCCTGCTGCCTGCGGGTGATACGCGCAGTGCAGTTGCTGTTTAATTACAAGGACTTTGCACAATTCAGTATTGATCCGAGCTACAAAATGTGGTCCATTGTCTGAGCTCACGATTTTGGGTACCCCAAAACAAGGAATGACTTCCGTTAACAACAACTTCACTGCTGTATGTGCCGTACAATTAGTGGTGGGGAAGGCTTCAATCCATTTACTAAACACATCGATTATTACTAAACAATATTTATAGCACTGTGCTTTTGGCAATTCAATAAAATCAAGCTGTATACAAGCAAAAGGATCATCTGGCAAGGGGGTGGTCCCGGAGGACCTTTAATCTTATTATGTTTCATGCAAATGACGCATCGATCCAGCCGCGTTTGCGCTGCTGTATTCAAATCTGGGTGCCACCAAGTTTTTAGGAGTAGCTGTACCACTCCCTCCTTGCCAAGATGGGTACAAGAATGCAAATAATTAACAAGTAACGGCAATAAAGAATTCGGAATACAAACTTGACCAACTGGAGTCAGCCAGAGGTCTCGTGTCAAGGAGTGCGAACACCTCATTGACTTCCATATTGTTCGCTCAGAATCAGAGGCGTCCCTCTGCAAATTTTGAACTTCAGCTATCTCTGGCATGCCCTTCGTCCGTAATGCAGGTACCTGGTTTAGAGCCTGATTAGCCCCACTGGGAACAATTAAAGAGGTTGATGAAGCTGCAGCTTTAGCAGCTGAATCAGCACGGGCATTTCCTAATTGAGCAGGAGTGTCACCCTTCGTGTGTGCAACACATTTAATAACTGCCAATTGACGGGGAAGCTGAATAGCATCGAGGAGATTTTTAACCCAAAGTGCATTTTGAATGGGAGTTCCAGCAGAGGTGAGAAAACCTCGCTGTTGCCAGAGGCGGCCGAAATCATGGGGTCACGCCAAAGGCATACCTAGAATCAATGTAAACATTAGTACTTTTGTCTGTGGCCAAAATACATGCTTGAGTAAGGGCGAATAGCTCGGCTTTTTGTGCAGAGACAGGGGTCTGGAAGACTGCTGCTTCCTGCATGTCAGTGTCGGTTACCACAACATATCCCGACTGTGGGACGGGAAATGGGGAAATGGAAGAACTGCCATCAACATAAAAAATTAGATCTGGATTATCACTAGCCCTGTCTGTTAAATCCGGGCGAGGTGTGGAAAGGAAGTGATTCCGAAGTAAACAATCGTGTGGTGGTTAAGGTTATCGGGGGGCTGTTCGAGGAACACGGCTGGATTTAAGGTTGAACAATAATGAAAAGAGAGGTAGGGGTTTTGCAATAGTGAAACCTCATAGCGGCTCAATCGCGCTTGAGTCAGATGCTGGGTTTGCTGAGACGTTAGGAGAGCCACGATAGTGTGAAGTATGCACTTGTACTGGTTGGTGAAGGGTTAGATTAGAGGCTGCCTGAACTAACAAATGGACAGCAGTAAGAATTTGGGTGAAAAGGTCTGTCATACATAGGTCGTCCTAGCGCTGGGGCGATAGCCAGGGCGTTTTTCGGAGTAATAAAAGATTGCTTTGCTGAATCAGGTAGTTCAAACTTAAGAGGAGCATTTTGAGAGGAGTACGGAGTTAATTCTTTAGTATGTACAGTAACATTCGGAATCCATTGTCTGCAAAAGTTCACTAATCCTAAAAAGGCTCGCACCTGCTGGGCGATGTAGGAAATGGGGTCTGCAATATAAGAGTAATGCGTTCTTGAGTAAGGGAGCGATCAGTAGCACTAATTAGGACATCCAAAAATTTGACTTGTCGTTGGCCTTTATGAACTTTAGCGGGCGGGATCACATATCCCCATGAATGGAGACTGATGAACAGGTAAAAAGGTGTCACGTTGGTTAGTGATGAAATCAGGGCTGGCAAGGAGTAAATCATCAATATATTGAATGATGGTGGAGCCACCAGGAGGTGCTAATGTCGCTAACTGGGGGTGCAATGCCTGTGAGAAAAGGGTTGGAGAATGAATGAAACCGTGTGGAAGTCGAGTCCAAGTGTATTGCATCCCCTTAAATGTAAAGGCAAACAAATACTGTGATTCAGGGGCGAGGGGTATAGCAAAAAAGGCATGTTGCAAATCAACAAGGGTAAAAATAGTCGATTCCGGTGGGACATTGCTAAGGATTGTCGCTGGATTTGGGACAATGGGATGTAAGGGTTTAACTATCTGATTAATAAGCCGGAGGTCTTGGACTAAACGCTATTCGGATGGTCTTCCTATCTTAGGAACTGGAAGAATCGGGGTGTTACAGGGCGATTGGCATGGTATCAAAATTCCCTGTTGAAGGAACGATTGAATCATAACCGAGACTCCTTCTTCAGCCTCGGGACGCAAAGGGTACTGTGAAACTGAGGGCAAGGGCATATCAGGTTTGACTCTAATAACAACAGGAGGGACATTAGTGAGACCAACTTCGTGTTTGGAGGCTGCCCATAAATCTGCGGGTATTTCAAAAGTCGTAGATTGGGTTGAATGATGATGGTGCAGTGTGCCAATGTGGACAAATGGGCGTTTAAAATATTCTAAAGTGCCTGCGGGTAGGGTTTGACTATCATTAAGGAAAGGATCAGCTTGTCCTCGTAGTGCAGCTGCCAGAAATCCCAAGGACTTGGTACTGTAGCCTTCGTTGACAGAAAGGGTCACGTGGGGTGATACAAGTCTCAACTGACACCATAGGCTGTGGGGTAAATCGACAAGAAAGGCAGACCATTCTTTTGTCTTGGTAAATGCTCTCCAAATTGGGCGAGGTTACTGTATGATCATAGCAAAGAGTGACATGTGGATTGGGAATATCTAAGGGAGGTGAAAAGTGTGAGGGATCAAAATCAATCGACCACCACTGTGGAGTAGTGAATAGGGGAAAGTTTCGAAGCTGGGCCTGCGGGATAGGTGATATAGTAATGCGGTTATCAAGGCTTGGGTCACTATATTCTCTCATCTGGACTCTATCGGGTGTTTTAAACAGTGGTACTCAGGGTTAATGTTAGCTGCCAGCATAGAACACAGAGCAATCAGGCGCAGGCTCAGAAGTTATTAAATTCTGCAGCTGGTGACCTCGTATTTGAGACAGTTCTATAAACATACCATTATCAATGCATGTATTACCGCTCCGAATTTGCAGTGTCTAATCAGCAACTTTCTAATCAAGGTGGATAGCCTAACTTGGTTCTTTTCCATATGCGCATTCCGTTTTCAAGACCTGTCAATTCTATACTTAATTTTAATTCTTTATCCTGCCAGCTGGCTAACAAGGAAGCATCCTTCAATTTTGGACAATATTCCCTCCATAGAGCAACTCACTTTTTAGCAGTTGACGCCCTATTATTTTCCTAAATCACTTGTTGAGCTTCTATTACTGTTGATAGGCCTTTAGTTGTTCACACAGCGTTTGCAGTACGCTGCCATTTTAAAAAGTTGTATCTAAAGTTTTACCCATTGCACACTTTGTCTGATGCCAGATGGTCCTTCCGATTACAATTTTAACAATTGATTAAGGAAATTACGTGTGTGATGTTTTATGTCAGGGTCCGCACGCTTTTTGCCCTGTTTATGTGTTGTTAAGCAGAGTTATCCGCATCTGCAGGAGATTATAATTTAAATCACGGAGTAATCGCGCTCCATGCAAACCAATTAACAGCTCGAAGGTGACACTGTAAAGATTCTATGCCACCCGCCTTACAAAGTTAACGGGAACCTTTTATCGCGAAGGTTTCAGGTAATAACAAGGACCATGTTGGCATCGATATCTCTTTACCTCTTTCAAATAATCACAGCTTGAAACATAATTTTTAAAGTCAAAGTCTGAAAAATGAAATATGAATTCTTTCCCTCTCTCTCTTATCTATCTCTCTCCCTCTCTACATAACTCTGTCTGTCTTTGGAACTCTTGTTGCTCTTTCTCTTTATCTGCCTACCTCTCCATCTCTGCCTCTCCCGGGCTCGCTCTCTTTCACTATCTCTAACAGTTCCTGTCTCTGTCGCTGGCTCTCTCTCTCTCCTTCAATCTCTTCCTCTGTCTCTCTTTCTCTCTCTTGGATTCAGCCCTTGTCCTTGCGGACAAATTTTGAACAAAAATTTTTCATTCTCTTTCGAAAACTTTATCTGTGTTATTCCATTTAAGTCAATTTGCGCTGATTAATTTTAGAGGCATTAGCTGTTCTCTGAGATGTATTTCTTTTGTCAATTCAGAAAAGACCAACTGTCTGCTGAAATGGTTAATGTTTCCTGCAGAATCTAAGGGGTGGAGAACTTGGCGTGATGCCATTTACGTCTTTTCACGCAATCTAAAAACTTATTCATATTTCAATTACTCTTATTCGTAAAGTTACTTTTTTTTAAACTGATATAGTGTGAACTGAACAACTTTGGGAACATTTGCAAGAGGAATTATGAATGTTTTGCCATTAGTTTAAAAACAATTCGAATATGCATATTGTTGTCCTTTAGAAGAACCACTTGTTATCATAATAAGGCCAGTACAACATTCCAAGCAGTAGTCAGTTAACATCATCTGATGTACTAAATTTCGTTCAAAAACAACGTTAAACTTTAGTCATTATTGCCAGCATGCTTCTAAATTGATAGCTCATTAACTTCACTTCTAAAATTTCCTTATTGTGGATCTTTTAATCAACATCTTTTAGTCAATTATCATGTTTTCCGTAGAGAAGGGTTGTTCAATATTTACGGCTTGCGTCTGTGACCGAGTGCGTGTCGCTAAGGGGGATACGTTAGCAGGAGTTTCATTGGTAATGGGATCAGAAGTGGGAGTCAGGACTTGGGAAAGTGGAATTGTAAGACCGGGGAGCGCAAAATGAGGGTGGGGTCCAGGGTTCAAATTCTCCTCGTCTTCCGTATCGCTTGAATATGAGAACATCGGCATGCCAGAGCAACTGGGAGGATCCTCCTTTCCTATAATCTTATTGGCCAGTCCTATTTTTCTGCCGGCAGGAGATTTGTTATTGCCGAATTGCTTTTTATCATTTTGACTGTTTTCCATACCAAAGTTCACATTACAATTTTAAAGTCTCCCAATTTTTCGCTTTACCGTTCACACACTCATTAATATCACTTTTGCGGGCTTTATCTCTCCAACTCATTGTGATTGTTCGTTGCGTTAAGTGGACTGTGTTGTTTTCCACTGTAAAATTAAACAATTTGAAACCGGCATTTTTTTTTCCCAGATTGTTTTTTTTTTCTGCATCAATGTTATTGTCAAAGTTCCAAGATCCCTGTGTTACCTAGTGGCCAGATATCGTTACCTAATTTATTGTTTAAAGCAGCGCTGCAGCCAATCTTCGAATATTACGTTCTTGAGATGGGGTTTCTAAACACATGAAAAATAGAGGGGAGTTGCCGCTAGTTTTATCTAAAGTTTGTCGCATAATGTCAGTAAAATGTGCCCCAGGCAAAAAAAAACGCTCAAACAAAATTTCTGGTACCAAATCAAATTGGAGGGTCCCCGACCCCAAAAAATTACTGACAGGGTCCCTGACCCCAAAAAATTACTGAGCGGGTCCCTGACCCCAAAACTTAATCAAAGGGTCCCGGACCCAAATTTATTGACAGCCTGTATAAATCTGATGCGGATGAAAAACGAGATCAACAAGGTCCCTGACCTGAAAACATTACTGAGAGGGTCCCTGACCTGCGGCTAATTACACAAAAAAAATGTACTCACAGTCAAATTTAGATTCGAGAACCATCACCTGTTTAGTTACTTCCGTCAGGGATGAGGGGTCGCAGCACAGATCCGAGAGAGAGAGAGACCAAGGTCAATCTTACCTTGTGCCGGCGTCCGTCTCTTTACTCCGGTCATGGCTTTGATCACTTTTTCTCAGTCCCTCATGGAAGCTCACTCAGGATATTGGATTTTTTCTCGCAGCGCCAAATGTTGTATTTTATATTTTCCCCGCGTCTTGACTGTGATAGAGAAATTCAAACAGCATTCATTAGATAAGCAAAACTGAACTTTATTCACTAATTAGAACTGCTAGCAGTATATGGCTGATACTTGGAGTCGGAAAGCAGTCAATTACAAACTGCTGAGTCCGTCTCAAGTCTGCGATAGTACAGAAAAGAAGGCGATTCTTATACATTATAGGATCAAGATAACATGAATACAACTCGGTTAGGAATTTGATCAAAAGTAAAACATAAATAATAATCGTTACAATGGCGGCACCTTGCTGACCTCCAGGGGACTTGAGTTTCATATCATTATCTTGTCTTTGTTTTAAGAAAGGGAAGAAGTTGTTTACATACAGGAAGAGACAGTTGTTCAGCTTGTTATGTATTGAGACTACTTCTAGTTCCAAGCCTTATCTAGACTCTCAGAGTCACCCGGTTCCCATGGACAGACTATCTCTGTGTATTCTGTGCCTTAGGTTAAATTCAATTGTACCAAGAAGACTTGACTAGTTTTCCCATCATGCCATTATTTGCTTCACACAATACCACAGCGGAAGCGGAAGAGAAACCCACAATCGCACATGCGCCGGTGGTGACGTCAGTGGCAGCTGGCCGCTGACGTCACCACCGGCGCATGCGCCGACCGGCGAAAGCCTTTCGGCCAGCCCCGCTGCCGGGGGCGCCGGTTTTATGCGCCAGTCTTCTGGTGCCAACCGCTCCAGCATGGGGCTAGCCCCCAAAGGTGCGGAGAATTCCCCACCTTTGGGGAGGCCCAACCCCGGAGTGGTTGGCGCCACTCCCCTACGCCGGGACCCCCCGTCACGCCGGGTAGGGGAGAATCCCGCCCCTGGTATGTGTCATTTGTGGGGACCATGAATTGGATTCAATTTGAATTTGAATTGGTTTTTGGAGCAGGCAAGGAGCTGGATTAGGGGTTCACGACTGTCCACACTCTGAGCCCTGGTTTTGTAACTAACAAAAAACTAATAAAAAAAAGAACATTGTGTGATATCTAGAAGTTACCAAAGGCATCAGTGAGTAATTGAAGAGTATGTTGATACTGAAAGCTCATCTGGGCGTAAACTAAGCTGAAGCTGGGGACATGTGTCGGATTTCACAAACATCCGCACGCAGGTGCATCATAGATGTCCCGGATGCCCGACACGCCCGGGCATCTATCTACTCCACTTTAACCTGGACCAGGCCCACCATGCTAGATTTATTGGCATGGCCTAGCATGGCATGCATGTTGTCCTCAGAGCAGAGGCTTGACAGTGGGTGTTGGTCATTAACAGAAAGAACTTCCACTCCCTGAACGTGCACTAAGTGTGCGATCTCCAGCATCACATCATGCATGTTTATGCACAATACCCAGGCAGCGTGCATGACACATACATCTGGCACACTTGGAGGTTCCTGGCACCTTTGAGAGCATTCCCTAAGGTGAATGGTTGATTAGTGGGTGACAAGGCATACCCACTAACATGGTTAATGATGCCTGTGCGGAGACACCAGACCGAGGCAAAGAATCATTATAATGATGCTCACTCAGTAACCAGGAGTATCATCGAGCAGGCCATTGGGCCCCAAAAGATGTGCTTCAGCTGCCTGGATCATTCTGGTGAATAGTGAGACGCCAGCACGCCAGTTTTATGGGGGGGGGGGGGGGGTTCTAGCTGGTGGCATATGTGGGCAAGGCGTCTGGCCAATGAGGGCAGAGCATGTATTCAGGGTTCCTAGAGAGGGGCTTCTGAGGGACATGCTAGTCGGTGAAGTGTTACTGGCATGTAAGAGTTTGGGGGCAGATGTCAGGGGTCAAGGATGGGAGTAATGCCAGGGTCACATAGGTGTTCACTCACCCGAGCTGCTCAAAGGAGATGGTTCACCTTTTTAAAAGCAAATTACTGTGGATGCTGGAATCTGAAACGAAAGAGAAAATGTTGGAAAATCTCAGCAGGTCTGGCAGCATCTGTAGGGAGAGAAAAGAGCTAACGTTTCGACTCCAATGATCTTTTGTCAAAGAGTCATTGGACTCGAAACGTTAGCTCTTTTCTCTCCCTACAGATGCTGCCAGACCTGCTGAGATTTTCCAGCATTTTGTTTTGGTTCATCTTTTTCCTGCATTGCATGCTGGTCCTCTTGGTGAGGCTTCCAGCACTCACTGCATCATTCCAGGCTTTATTTCTAACAGTTAGCTGTTGTCTCCATTCCATCCTGGGAAAGAAGGTGTCCTGCATCTCCTCAACAGCATCCAACATCCTGTTGATGTCCACATCAAGGATGCGTGGTGCAGGTCTTTTCGCAGCCATATTTTTGGCTGGAATGGGAGTCTGGGGCGCGTGCTTCAAAGCTGCTGCAGCTTGTCAGACTCACAATAGGATTCCTGACCGCAGCAAATCACATGCCTGGGGAGCCAGGACTCGGGCATGATGCATGTGGGAAGGTGCTGGCTCGTTTGCAGGAATGGAATTACACCTCCGCGGCTCTCCTAGCAGCAGCGCAAAAACTGTTCTGAGCCTCCGCTGACGGGGAGCACTTAGACTCTGGAACAGAGAATCCCACCCCACAACTCAAAATAACATGAATGGGTCCTATTATAAATTGTGCCACAGGAATTGTGGGGGCCAATTCCATGTAATTTCAGCTTGTGCCTACGTTGTAGAGATTTCAACTGTAGGGGGTTTAAGGGTGATCCACCAGTTTAACTTTACAGATCCAAGGATCCAACTTTAAATTGGCAAAAAGGATTGCATGATCTCATCCCACTTGGTGCACACAAGTACTTCTGCTTAAATAGATGGCACCATTGATACGTTTTTGGTGGGGTTGGCAGCCCAGACTGCTAACAATAAAATAACTGAAAATTAAAATAAATTGGTCAAACTAGGTGAAATTAAAGCAAAATAATTAACAAGGTAAATACTAGTCAATGAAGGCAACCTGTGAACCAGTAATAGGCTGTTAGTCAGGACACACGTGCATAAACAAGTGCTCAAATGTATATGGTAGCACCCTAATTTAGACAGACAAATGGAACTGTGCGATTATTGAAAGGAACTTATTTTAAATAAATCAGTTTAATTGTGGGCCCAGGCAGGCTTAATATCCTCAGTGCACAATCAATGCCTCACCTTAAAGAGGCGACATCACTAAACTGTGAGAGAGGTTTTGACTTTGAACAAAAAAAACAACTATAATAAAATCAAATCAATGAGTTAAATCAGGTGAAATCAAAACAAAAATTCCATGCAGTGCTGACTAGTCATGAGGGCATCTATTGAACTAGGAGAAAGTGAGGTGTTCATGTTCCAAGGCCACGAGAGTGTGAATCAGATCTTGAAATAACATGTTAGAAGTTGCAATTGAGAAGGATGTTGGTGCGATCAATGATTGTGTCTGAAAACAGTCAGTCAGTGTGAAACGGTTAGAAAAGGTTCAGAGAAAAGCAAGCAGGATAATAGGGAATGATTTTGTTATGAAATGCTCAAGGAACTCAACTGTCCATACCTGGAGACAAGAACACCGAGAAAGGATATAATACAGGTCTTTAAAATAATAAAGACAAAGATACGATGAAATGTGAATATTTAGTTTGGACATTTAGAACAGGATGGGATACATAGTGGGACTGATCTCAGAAAAGGTTTTGTGTTAATTGGTGTCTTGAAAATGGGGCTACGGGTGGCACAATGGTGCAGTGGTTAGCACTGCTGCCTCACGGCGCTGAGGACCCGGATCCAATTCTGGCTCCGGGTCACTCCGTGTAGAGTTTGCACATTCTCGCCGTGTCTGCATGGGTTTCACCCCCACCCCCAAAGATGTGCGTGATGATAGGTGGACTGGCCACGCTAAATTGCCCCTTAATTGGGAAAAAACAATTGGTACTTTAAATGTAAAAAGAAAAGAAAAGAAAATGAGGCTAGATCAATCATTCTTGAAGAGAGGGACAACAAATTATGCAGCTGCTTGCTGATTCTTTAGGGGAAACAAGGAAAAGATTCAAGTTCTTTGAGATAGAAATTAACATGGAGAGGGCTGGTGGGGAAGGAAAGTCTACAATAAAATAGATCCTCATGAATGGGTTCAAATTACTTAATGAACCTTTCTGTTCATTGTATCTGACAGATATATGTGATAAAAATTCACAGCTCTACAGAAACACAGGACAAGTGTTTTTCCTGCATCAACAATAAACACACCAGCCTGGCCTTTCCATCAGGTTGCACTGGCTTCATCACAATTGGTTGTAATTGGGCAAACGAGTGCAAAAGACAGAGGAAACACAATGACAAATTGTGCTCGGCCCAAAGAGTTTCTACAATTTTTAATGCTGGTTTAAATCCATGGAGCTAGAAGCCAGCCCCAGCCACAAAACAGGCCACTGTCCCAAATCAACTTAATTGCTAATATGAATTCTGCTAATTGTTCTCTTGAACAAGACTTCTTTTTTTTAAATTAATTTATGGAATGTCAACATTTCTAGCATATATTGCCCATCTTGAACCGCTGCAGCCCATGAGGTTTAGATGCACGCATAGTGCTGTTTGGGAGAGTGTTCTAGAATCTTAAGTCAATGGCAGTGAAGTGAAAATGATATCGTCCAAGTCAGGATGGTGAATGGCCTGCAGGTAATGGATTTCCCATGTACCTGGTGCCCTTGTTATTGCAGGTGATAGAGGTTGCAGGTTCGGAAAGTGCTATTGAAGGAACCTTGGCAAGTTGCTGTAGTGCAACTTCTAAATCAATGTTTTTCAAAGAGGGGTCATGACCAGCGTAAAATGGGTCGCCAAAAGGTTGCCAAGAATGATCCCCAAAGATCGCCTGACCATTTTTTCTGTTTTCTCACTGGGTAAATTCTCATTGCTGGTACATCAGCACATGAGGCTGATGTACCAGCCGGTGCCATGGACTTCCTTGCCTCACTGGGCCACAGTGTAGTTGAGGGAGTTTGAAGTCATAGACCTGTAAAATTCACTTTGGGTGGCATTTCCTACTACTGTGTTCAGCGTTAAGACCTGCATTATTTCTGAGTTCAGTGTGTCACTAACATAAGACCAAAAGACATAGAAGCTGAATTAGGCCACCCGGCCCATCGAGTTTGCTCTGCCATTCAATCATGGCTGATATTTTTTCATCCCCATTCTCCTGCTGTTTCCCCATAACCGCTAATCCCCTTATTAATCAAAAACCTATCAATCTCTGTTTTAAAGACACTCAGTAATTTGGCCTCCCAAAGCCTTCTGTGGCAAAGAGTTCCAGAGATTCACAACCCTCTGGCTGAAGAAATTCCTCCCCATCTCTGTTTGAAAGGATCGACCCTTTAGTCTGAGATTGTGTCCTCTGCCTCTAATATTTCCTACAAGTGGAAACATCTTCTCCACATTCACTCCATATCTACTCTATCCAGGCCTCGCAGTATCCTGTAAGTTTAAATAAGTTCCGCTCTCATCCGGGCAGCATGATGGCACAGTGGATAGCACTGCTGCCTCATGGCGCCGATGTCCCAGGTTCGATCCCGGCTCTGGGTCACTGTCCATGTGGAGTTTGCACATTCTCCCCATGTTTGTGTGGGTTTCGCCCCCACAACCCAAAGATGTGCAGAATAGATGGATTGGCCAAGCTAAATTGTCCCTTAATTGGAAAAAATGAATTGGGTACTCTAAATTTATTTTTTAACAGATCTCCTCTCATCCTTCTAAACCCCCACGCGTACAGATCCAGAGTCCTCAACCATTCCTCATACGACAAGCTCTTCATTCCAGGGATCATTCTTGTGAATCTCCTCTGGACCCTTTCCAAGGCCAGCACATCCTTCCTTAGATACAGGGCCCAAAACTTCTCACAAAACTCCAAATGGGTCTGACCAGAGCCTTCTATAGCCTCAGAAGTACATCCCTGGTCTTGTATTCTAGCCCTCTCGACATGAATGCTAACATTGCATTTGCCTTCCTAACTGCTGACTGAACCTGCACGTTAACTTTAAGAGAATTGTGAACAAGAGCTCCCAAGTCCATTTGTGCTTCTGGTTTCCAGAGTATTTCCCCATTTAGAAAATAGTCTATGCCTCCATTTCTCCTTCCAAAGTGCATAACCTCACACTTTTCTACACTGTATTCCATCTGCCACTTCTTTGCCCACTCTCCTAGCCTGTCCAAGTCCTTCTGCAGCCCGCCTGATTCCTCAATACTACCTGTCCCTTTACAGATCTTTTAGTTTTCTTATTATTTATAATCTTTATTGTCACAAGTAGGCTTACATTAACACTGCAATGAAGTTACTGTGAAAAGCTCCTAGTCGCCACATTCCGGCACCTGTTCGGGTACATAGAGAGAGAATGCAGAATATCCAATTCACCTGACAGCACATATGTCGGGACTTGTGGGAGGAAACCGGAGCACCCGGAGGAAACGCACGCAGACACAGGGAGAACGTGCTGACTCCGCACAGACAGTGACCCAAGCCGGGAATCGAACCTGGGATCCTGGAGCTGTGAAGCGACAGTGCTACCCACTGTGCTACCATGCTGCAGATCTTTGTATCATCTGCAAACTTAGCAACAGTGCCTTCAGGTCATTCTTCCAGATTATTAATGTATATTGTAAAAACATTGTGGTCCCAGCACCAACCCCTGAGGCACATTACTATTTAGCAGGTGCCATCCTGAAAAAGCCCCGTTTATCCCCACTTTCTGCCTTCTGCCAGTCAGCCAATCCTGTATCCATGCCAGGATGTTGCGTTAAGCACAGTAAGATAACACTGGCTACAACTGAATGCAGCTTTACCTGAGAGATAAGCCACACCTTGAAGTTAGTTCAATATGATTTATTGAACCTGTCACACAGTTCGCTCAATCCTCTGTGAGTTTGATTCTCTGCTAACCTAGTGTGATTAATCTGACTGAACCAGACGAGCTCTTAGCCACACGTTGTAGGAGTTATATGATATGTACACCCTGACTCACACTGTAGATGTCACCAGTGGAAAGAGGTGGAGTGTGAGTGCCTCATGCCTTTTATAGTGGGAAACCACCCCCAAGTGTTCTGCCTGCTGATTGGTTATGTCCTGTTCTCTGCATTCATTAGCTGCCTGTTTGTATCTCATTATGTGCATGTCTGCGTATCATGACAGATCTTACCCTTAACATCATGGGCTCTTAACTTATTTAACAATCTCCTATGCAGCACCTTGTCAAAGGCCTTCTGGAAACCTATATAAATTAGACTTTGTCTAACTTGCTTGTTACTTCCTCAAAGAACTCTAACAGATTTGTCAGACATGACCTCCCCTTGACGAAGCCGTGCTGACTCAGTCCTATTTTACCATCCAGTTTCAAGTACTCTGTGATCTCATCTTTAATAATCTTCAAAACTAAAGACTCTAAATTCTTAACAATGACTGAAGGCAGGCTAACCGGCTTATAATTCCCTGTCTTCTGCCTCCCTCCCTTCTTCAACAGGATTGGCCATTTAGCATGGCCAATCCATCTACCCTGCACATCTTTGGGTTGTAGGGGTGAAACCCACAGAAACACGGGGAGAATGTGCCCAGAGCCTGGATCGAACCTGGGACCTCGGCGTTGTGAAGCAGCAATGCTAACCACATTGCCACCGTGCTGCCCCTTCCTTTATATTACTCGATAGCTTGCACTCATATTTCATCTTCTCCCCCCTTTTTGCTTAGGTAGTTAGGTGGATGAGTGAGTAGGTAGTTGAGTGGGAAGGTGGTTGAATGGTTGAGGTGGTAGGTGGGTGAGGTAGATGAATGGGAAGGTAGGTGAGTGAGTGGGCAGTCGGCTGGTCAGGGAGTGTAGTTGGGTGGTCAGGGGAGTAGTTGGGTGATTGAGGGAAGTCAGGTCATGTAGGATCTAGCGGGATTGTGGTAAATTAGGTGGTTGAGGGGTCGGGTTGTGGCTACTTGTTGGGTCGGAGATATGGCTGGTGATCCTGGGGAGAGTTGGGGGGGGGGGGGGGCTGCAGTAAGGGAGTGTGATTAGGTGGTCTGTTGTTAAATTACCCAGGTGTTAGACCAGCATTTAAACTATTGTGCGTTTGGTCTCTGGGGATGCAGATTTTGGAGGCTTTGAGCCGTAGTAATTGTACAATTTGTCCAGCACCTCACTGCCATGTTTTCTGAATCTTACTTTTGTTTTAAATTCAGGAACAATTATAATGTCTGAGGACTTGAGAGATGCTCTTGATAACATGTACGATGCCCGGATTCCAAAGATCTGGTTCAAAATTTCCTGGGAGTCTGCTACTCTTGGGTTCTGGTTTACAGAGCTGCTCGAGAGAAACCAACAATTCCACACCTGGATTTTTGATGGACGACCAAACCAGTTCTGGATGACAGGATTCTTTAATCCTCAGGTTAGAGCCACTTACACTGAAATATCTAAAACTGCATCATTTGAACACAGCACAGTAGTTGTGAACGATTGTTAAATCACATAATCACTTAGATTTTATTGTATTGAGAACACACGATGTGTTAAATTATTTTACAATTGCTGCCACAAAGCTGTAATGAATTGGTAAAACACTTCAGTAGAGTCTATTTATTAAAAAAATGCTACTGTCCCGTTCTGAAATTTGATATGTTCTGACAGTGACAAAATGAAAATTACTTTTTATAGTTTTGTAAGTGCTAAAAATACCTGTTTTAGACACCAATTTTATGGTGTATAGAGAGCAAGCTCTACTAACTCAATTTCTTTTCCAAGCATTTTATTTTATTGCCTCTCTGTAAATTATTTTTAGTCTCTTGTATATCTTGGATTTTATACTTATCATTCTTAGAGTTACTTGGGCTTAGCTTGCCCTACCTCCATTAACCATCAAGTGCCACCTTGATTAAAGGTTATTTTCAATTGCATTCCCTGACCCTGAACATAAATAGACCTGTTTTACACACAAATTCTCGACAGGCATACCAGTGATAAGCTCGCCGCTGGCTTGATTTTGAGGCTGGACTAATGCTTTTTTGTTTGCTTTACAGAAAGGTTTCAGCATTAATTGGATGCTAACAGTATGTGTTTAAAAAGAGATCATTTTCCGCACTTACATTTGTCTCATTGTGGTCTAGAAGCATTAGTTATTAATGTTGCTAAGAGATTCAATGTTGATTCTTAGCAAAACTAACTCCCGAACACAAGTCATGGTTTCTATTCTGCCACTTAGCGAGTTTTGTACTTGGTAACAGAGCAACTTAACAAGCAATGTGAACAGAGGCTGATGCATGTTCAGTGAGACAGTTACCCGCTACGTGTAATTAGTAATACTTCAGGAACTAAAAGACATGCCTTTAATAAGCATGTCAGCTTTGACAAAGAGTCATCCAGACTCAAATCGTTAGCTCCCTTCTCTCTCCACAGATGCTGTCAGACCTGCTGAGATTGTTCCGTCTTTTCTGGTTTTGTTGCCTTTAATAATATTCACAAAAACTCAGTATGAGTTTTCAATGGAGAGAAATGTTTTATACTCGTGCTAATGTTTTCACTAAAAGGCATCACAGTAAATTTCACCTTCTGGGTGTTAGGAGTGTCAGAGCAGAAGCACAGGAATGGGCCATTAAAGAAAGAAAAGAAAGATTTGCATTTATATAGCACCTTTCATGATCACAAAGCATCGCATAACACTTTACAGCCAATTAAGGGTGCGGTCTTCTCAAAAGGGAATAAAGTCCCTGAGCGAGCGAGCACGTTTAGCAGTGCCGAGAAACACTTGGCTACTCAACGAGACTTGCTTTGAATAAGACCGTGCACAGCCCCTCTTTTTACAATGATGGCGTCCCGATCTCCAAGGTCCACAAAAAAACCCAACCTCCTACACCCCCCCCCCCCCCCCCCACCAGCCTGAACGCAACATGGGAGGGTCCCCCGGCTCCCACACACCCCACCCCACACCATCAACACTGGGCAACCCTAGCTCAATTGCATATGTGCAAAAAATGGCAGCTTGGCACCCTAGCAGTGCCCCTCCAAGCTGGCAGTGCCAGCTGGGCACCACCATGCTTATAACCAGGTGGCACTGCCAAGGTGCCAGGCTGGCACTGCCAGGGTATGCAGTGGAACCAGCAGTTTTCGGACACCACCCTGCCCAAAGGGCATGGAGCTGAGGGTCACCAAACCCCATGGAGACCCTCATGAGTGCCATTCCATCTGGTCTCCGTTTGTGGGGACCAGTACCAAATGGCTCTCGCCGAAGGTCTCTGAGGTGAAGTGATTGAATCCCAAAGCCCCAAGTACCTTGGGAATCTGCACATTAGAGTAAGGCGTCCCTCTCATATGCAGATTTGCCAAAAGCTGATCCCGCCCGCCTTGCAACGTCTCGCGAGATTGTGTTGAATCTTGCAAGGTGTTGCGAGCCGGATAGATCCCGGGAGCGGGGTCTCCCGGCTTTCATCAGCCACACTGCGCCACAGTGAACTGCTTTTCCGCTGTAGCTTGTCCGGAAGATCACGCCCTAAGCATTTACTAGTGTGTTCACTGTTGTCGTAGGAGGTGGGCAGCCATTTGTGTACAAGAAGCTCCCACAAGCAGCAAGATGATAATGAGCAGATAATCTGTTTTTGTGATGTTGATTGAGGGATAAATGTAAGAATTTTGGAGTCCTGTTCAGGTGTCCAGCCACTTAACAATATGCTTATCATTGACTGTATGTGACAATAATTTAAATTAGCAGACAGCACTAAGTTTGCTTATTAAAAGGGGAAATTGTTTGTAATACTCGGCAGATCTGGCAGCATCTGTGGAGAGGGAAACAGATTTAACATTTCAGATCAGTGAGCCATGGTCAAAATTCTGCTTGCTAGCTGTCTACATTGGAAGCAATAGGCCAGATTAATCACAAATTGTGATCTCTGCACTAATTTTTTGTTAGTTCTGAATTTTGCAATCTTACATTTTTGAACAGTAGCAAATTTTCAATTCATCCATATGATTGACTCATGGGGAATTTACTTTTGCATACATTTTTATATCAGATAGCTCCAAAATATATATATTCGTCAAAAATAAAGATATTTCTCTCCACAGGGTTTTTTGACTGCAATGCGACAGGAAACCACCCGTATGAATCTGAGCAAGGGTTGGGCTCTAGATACTGTCATTCTTTACAATGACGTGACCAGGATGATGAGGGAAGATGTTAATTCATCCCCGCCTGCAGATATCGGTGGTGTTTATGTTTATGGCCTGTTCCTGGATGGAGGAGGCTGGGACAAAAGAAATACAAGGCTCATGGAAACATCTCCAAAGGTAAGCGGTTTCCTATTTACTTATTGCAAATGCCTGGCACAGAACAAAGAAATACTTGGATTTATAAACTCTCATGGTGGTGTGTATTAATTGGTTGGATGAGGTAAGAGGTACATAACTGTCTCCTGGAGGAGTCGGTGTGAGATCAGATTGATGTTGGCTCTGTAACCTATATTTCTGCCAACATGTAACACAGTCCATAAAATAAATCTGGAGGTGGAAAATCATCTGGCATGATCAGATATGAAGGACCTGCGACAGCACCTTAAAGGGAATTTTAAAAAAGCATTTTATAGCAGCAGCGACATGTTTGCAAAATCTTTAGTGATCTGTATTTGACGGGAGCTCCAGGGTGGAATGAATGCAGTCAAAGTAATTGAATGGTCTCTCATCGACGTGAAGTAATGTTGCTTAATGTGGTCGCGCGGCCCCTTTAAGGGGGCAGGCGCCCGCACCATGTGACCATCTCGGGGCTAAACCCAGGCCAATAGGGAGTTTGCGCAGTGCCCTGGGGGCAGGATTCCGGGCAGCCAAGACCAGGGAGCCCAGGTGTCAAGACCTGCTGTAGAGTGTTCTGTGCCTGTTACTTAACTGCCTTTGCCTTTCATCAATAAAGCCTTTGTTAATTAATTAAAGCCTCTAGTGTATGTCTCGAGTGCCCAATCCATTCCAATACACAGTGCAAGCGAAAGGACCCTCTTCAATGTGACTGTTGGTATCTTGACAGTGTGGCTGAAATATTGAATCGGTCCAGAAATCAGGATTTGAAGGAACTCAGTTACACATCACCTGGGTTTTAAGCACAAATGGGCTGCTAGTGATACAAAACTACCCCTCATTGAAGTGTGTCAAATTGTTTTGTAAAATGATTTCCTGCATTTGTAAACAAGAGAGAGAAACTAATACAGATGAAGATAAACCAAGTTTAACGGGGTGTTTCCTGCCGACTTTTTGGGTGAGATCTACACCAGTATTCATCCACACTTGGTCATTTGTTTGGGCATGGGTGTGTTTCTCCCTGGCATTGATCTAGGTGGGCTGTTAAATAGCAGGAAAGGGCATTTTTTTTTTTTGTTGGCAGGCACGAATCAGTGTGCTA
Source organism: Scyliorhinus canicula (assembly GCF_902713615.1). Taxonomy (NCBI): domain Eukaryota; kingdom Metazoa; phylum Chordata; class Chondrichthyes; order Carcharhiniformes; family Scyliorhinidae; genus Scyliorhinus; species Scyliorhinus canicula. The sequence goes on from NC_052150.1 coordinate 156,574,131, forward strand.
TTTAACTGACCGGCTCCCGATGGCTGGTCCCGACCTCACCTAAATATGGTGAGCATATCATTAACCCCAATTTGCATTCATCTCCATCTCGTTAGCAAGATTGAAGTTGAATGTAACAGCCTCCTTGGAATTAACCGGCTTCTTAGTGGGTGTCGTTTAGTACCCCCTTTTAAAAACGTGAAGCTGGCGCAATGAGGAACTGAGGAGGTGAGTAGCCATTTCCATTTTTGAGCATGTAGTTCAAGGGCACTGGAGCTGCTGCCCCAGGGCTCGGGGTGACGGGGGGAGGGGGGGGGGGGCTTTTCATTTGTGAGGCCTTCAAGCCATCTTGAAATATTGTGGATACCTATAACAGAGGCATCTCCAAACTTCTGGTGGCGGCATGTTGGGGAGAGGTCGCTTATGAGGTAGCTCCAACCAGGATCTGCGCTTTTTAGGTTTTTATGCCCAATTTGTCAAGAGATCTTTGCAAGAAAGCATTTTGGATTAGTAATTCAAGATTCCTGCACTGAACACATTCCAAAAAGGAAAGGGAAAGGAAGCAAGAGGCCACAGTAGCCAATTCTTTGGCAGAATTGGAGTCTTCAGGCAGTTCCTCAGCAGAGAAAATGGCGACGGCAGCATTGCCCAAACCCCATTGAATATCTGTCATAGATGTTTGGGAAAATGATCGGCGATTGTGATCACGCTTCCTCCCCTGGAGCTGGACAGGGCACATCGGACGTTTTGGCAGAAGCCTTGGCCGGATGAGCCACCTTGAGCGGTCATGACTCGGTTCCGCAGCGTTCGGGAGAAGAAGAGGGTCGCAAAATGATCCAAAGGACGCCTTGACTCAAAGTCGGAAGGAAACCTCATGAGGATTTATCAGAACGTGGGGGCTGAGTTGACCCCCCTTAATAAGGTTCAGGCCATCTGTACAAGAAAGGAGTTTGGTTCGGGGTGGTGTACCCACAAAGGTTGCGGGTCACATAAGAGTCCAAGGACTATTACTTTGAGGCACCAGAGGAAGCAGATGCCTTTATTAATAAGCATGGTCTTGGGTCTGCTTCAATGTGTTGTATGGGGTTTTGATTTTTGTTTCCTGTGGGTTGGGAAGGGGGTTGGGATATCTTGCACATAATTGTTATTTGTTGATAAAATTTGTTTTTCAGTTTGTGGGGTTGATGGGAGACTTTTTATGATGTAAGGGATATATGTTTGTTGGGAGGGAGATAGATAGATGGGAAATGGGCTGCGTCAATAAAGAGCTCCCATTCGAAATTTAGTTTGGTACGGAACTGTGATATGAGAATTAGATTATCCTCAGAATGGGCAATGTCGTTGTCTTTTCCACTGTCCTGGGTGCCGGGGGGGGTGCGGGGGGGGGGGGGGGGGGGTGCGAGCAATAAACAAGGCTAGCAAATAGGAGTGACATGACAGGGGGGGAAGGGATGCAGCTGTTGAACCAATTTAGTCAGGTTTGATGAGTTTAATATCTGGGTTGGGGCATGGGGGGGGGGGGGGGGGGGGTGGCTTGGTCTTTGGGTTTGGTTTCAGTTTGTGTATTTGGGGCTGGATAGTGGTTGGGAGCATGGGGTGGGGGAGGGGTTAGTTTGCTGATGGTAGTATAGGAGTTGCTTTGATTTCTCTGAGGGTGAGGTTGGTGGCCATCTTGAAATGGCCTTTTGCCTGTTCCTCTTGAATATTTATTTGGTAGTCCCTGACGGTGGAAAAAGCTGATGCCGGGATGAGAGGGAGTGGTCACCTGGAATATCAGGGAGCGGCCCAGTGAAGAGGTTGAGGATTTTTGCTCACCTAAAGAATCTGAATGCTTCTGTGGTGGTTTTGCAGGAGACTCACTTGCGGGTAAGTGATCAGACCAGGCTGCAGAGGGGATGGATGGGACATGTGATTCACTTGGGCTTTGATGGCTGGTTAATAAGCGGGTCCCCTTGTCATCCAGCAAGGTCATGGCAGATGGTAATGGTAGGTACGTGGTGGTTAGTGGGCCTCTGGCTGGTACACGGATGGTTCTGGTAAATGTTTATGCTTCCAACTGGGATGATGTGGTGTTTATTAGGAACCTGCCGGCTTCCATCCTCAATCTAGACACACACCAGCTGGTTCTGGGAGGGGACTTCAATTGTAAAATAGACCGGTCTAGGCCTTAGCCTCGGGCTCTCTCAGGGATGGTGAAGGCTTTTATGGAGCAGATGAGGGGAGCGGACCCGCGGAGATTTTCACACCCAAGCGGTAAGGAGTTTTTGTTTTTTCCCCATGCGCATGAGGTATTCTCCAGGATTGTTTTTTTTTATTGGTGGGGAGGGGGCGGAGCATGGAGGGTTGGTGGTGGTCCCTGCTTTCATAGGTTAGAAGGGTGGAATTTCCAGCAATAGTAATCTCTGACCATGCTCCACATTTTGCGGCCCCTGTGCTGGAGCCGGATCCATTCAGCGCTCGACGTGGAGATCAGGTATGGTGCTACTAGCAGAGGAGGGGTTTTGTGAGTGTATGACTGCAACAATCAAGGAATATATTAGGTTTGAAAGGAATGACTTAGTCTCTCCCTCCACACTATGGGAGGCCCTTAAGCCAGTGGTAAGAGCGGAGGTAATATTTTATAAAGCACACTTAGACAGGGTGGTGCGAGGAGAATGACGACAACTGGTAGGGGAGATATTGAAAACAGATCGCCATTTTCAGAGGACCCTACTCCGGAGTTTATGCCAACTACAAAGCGGCTGCAAATGTAGTTTGACCTGGTAACCCCAGGAAAGGTGGTGAGCCAGCTGTGGAACTTGAGGGAAATGGTTTTCGAGCACAGAGAGGAGGCAGGCTGCTACCTGGGAGATCATACAGATCAGGGACTGGGGCGGCAGCTTGGTATCCGTTCCAAGGGAGGCTAATGTGGCATTTGAAGGTTTCTATCGGGATATTTATAGGTCAGAGTCCCCAGGCAGTGGGTCGGACATGGCGGAGTTCTTAGATGGGGTGCCCTTCTCGGTGGTGGAATTGTTGGAAGCTCTGTTAAGCTCTGAGGAGGTGCAAAGGGGCATTGAGCTGATGTGAACAGATAAGGTCCCTGGCTCTGATGAGTTTTCTGTCGAGTTTATATGACTGGTTGGTGCCATTGGTAGTAGATATGTTCAATGGCTGTTTAGCTCTGGGATCGTTGCCTGATACACCCTCGCAGGCCTCCATCTCCCACATTTTGAAAAAGGATAAGGATCCCAAAAAATGTGGATCACGCAGGCCCATGTTTCTTTTGAATGTGGACACCAAGATGTTGGCTACGGTGCTGGTGCTGCGATTGGTGTCCTGTGTCCTGGAGGTAATTGCAGAAGACTAGACAGGTTGTGTGAAGGGGTGGCAGCTGTCGGTTAATATACTGCTGGTTCTGAAAGTTGTCCTCTCCCCTTCTCCAGCCCCCGAACCAGAGGTGATTATATCTATGAATGCTGAGAAAGTGTTTGGCAGGGTGGAGTGGGGCTATCTTTTTGAGGTGCTTGGGAGATTCGTAACCTTTTTGGACACTAAGGGCAATATATCATAGCCAATCCACCTAACCCGCACATCTTTGAACTGTGGGTGGAAACCGGAGCACCCGGAGGAAACCCACGCAAACACGGGGAGAACGGGGAGACTCCGCACAGACAGTAAGCCAAGCCCGGAATTTGGGAAGAAGTTTATCTTATGGGTACGGCTGTTGTATAAAGCACCTACAGCCAGCATCGGCAGTAATGTGCTAAGTTTGGGGTATTTTCACTGAATAGGATTACAAGATGCCCATTGTCACCGCTCCTGTTCATGCTCGCATTAGGACTTTTAGCAATGGCACTGAGGTCTTCGGGAAAATGGAGGGGATAAGGCGGAGTGGGGAGGGAGAATAGGGTGTCTCTATCTGCGGATGACCTGCTCTTGTATGTTATGGATCCAGTCTCCTCTATGGATGCAATTATGAAACTACTGAGGAACCTTGGCTCATTTTCGGGCAATAAGTTGAACCGGGAGAAGACTTAATATTTTCTAGTTAACCCCTGGGGGAGGGGAGCCAATCTGGGGGTATTGCCTTTTTGTCTTTTGGCTATCCGAGTGGTCCATGATTGGTCCAGGCTTCACAGGTTTAATTATACAAGTTTGGTGAGTGTTAGGTCCGATTTACAGAGGTGGGATTACTTCCTTTGTTTGAGCGGGTAAGACACCAATAATTTGGAGGGTGTACTTTCAGAGGGACTGGCAGACTGGCTTTGCTCCCGTTCTCCCCAGCGAGGTATTGCTCGAAGCCAGGGGCGATCTCTACTTTAAGGATATGGAGGCAGTTTAGACAGCATTATAAGCTGAGCGCCATGTCATTGTGGGTCCCCATATCTGGTAACCATTTGTGCCATTGGGGTTGGATACGATGTTTAAGTCACGGGAAGGAAAGGGCCTCAAGTGCTTTAGGGATCTGTTCATGGAGCACAGTGGGCTAAATAGCTGGCTAGCAAAGCTAAACAATGCCAGCAGCATTGGTTCAATTCCCGTACCAGCCTCCCCGAACAGGTGCCAGAATGTGGCGACTAGGGACTTTTCACAGTAACTTCATTGAAGCCTACTTGTGACAATAAGCGATTATTATTATTATTTGCCAGTTGGGAGGAGTTTTCGGCAAAATTTCAACTGCCAGGAGAATACTTGTCCCGACATTATCAGTTACGTGATTTTATCCGTAACGTTTGTCCTACATTTCCGTAGCACCCAAACCTTCCCTGTTGGGGAGAATCCTATTCATAGAATCATAGAATTTACAATGCAGAAGGAGGCCATTCGGGCCATCGAGTTTGCACCGGCTCTTGGAAAGAGCACCCCAGTTAAGCTCATACCTCCACCCTATCCCCGTAACCCAGTAACCCCACCTAACCTTTTTGGACACTAAGGGCAATTTATCATGGCCATTCCACCTAACCTGCACATCTTTGGACTGTGGGAGGAAACCGGAGCACCGGAGGAAACCCACGCAGACACGAGGAGAACATGCAAACTCCGCACAGACAGTAAGCCATGCCCGGAATCGAACCTGGGACCCTGGAGCTGTGAAGCAATAGTGCTAACCACTATGCTACCGAGTCCCGGTATTGTCGGCATGGTCTGTAAGGGGGGGGGGACATTTCAAATATTTATGGGCACATCATGGCAATGGAAGTTCTCTGCTGGTGTGGGTGAGGGCTAAGTGGGAGGAGGGGAAGCAGGGATACATTCTGGATGAGGATGTGTGGAATGAATCCCTTACATAAGGTGAATTCCACCTCCTACTGTGCACAACTCAGCCTAACTCACCTTCAGGTGGCATTTAGTGCTCACCTAACTAAGGCTAGGATGAGTGGGTTCTTTGCGGGAGTGGAGGACAAGTGTGAGCGGGGCTTTCATGGGCCATTAACCACACCCACATGTCGTGGTCGTGTCCAAGGATGGTAAGCTTTTGGGTCTCCTTCTTTAGCATCATGTCAGCGATTCTTAACATTGATCTGGAGCCTTGTCCGTTGGTGATCATTTTCGGGGTGTCGGACTCGCTGCTGAGGCTGCGAACTGGGGTGAAGGCGGACGTTCTTGCCTTTGCCAATGATAGCCCAGAGGCAAGTTCTGCTGGTATGAAGATCTGCTGATCCGCCCAATGTCTCAGCCTGGTTGGGTGACATCATGGAATTTCTATATCTGGAAAATGTCAAATACACCGTTAGGAGTCGGTAGAGGGGTTCTACCTGGGAGGGCGGCCATTCATCTCATACTTTAAAGAGTTAACCACCATCAGCTGCTAGAAGCGGGGGAGGGAAGTGAGGTGGTTATTATTATCATTGGGGGTAGTTAATTCCTGTTGGCTGGTGAGAGTTATAAGATCGGTTGGGGGTTTTTGTTGGGGTTTTTAAAAAATATCTGTTATAAAGATACTACTATGGTTGGAGACATTTTGTGGGCTTTTTAAGTTGCTGTTGTGTTTGTTATCAATTAAAATTTTTAAATAAAATTGTTTAAAAACAGCTGCTGCCTGTCATGCTAAACACTTACAGGACAAAGTCCTTTTCTTGGTTCTTCACCCCCCTCCTTCCCCTTGCAAACAAGCTTTCACCTGGATGGTTTGTTCTTGCACATTCTGGGACGTATTTTGTCAGCCCACGAAGGAGGCTACGGTATCGATATAATGCTGATGGCAGGTAGGGGGAGAATGCCCATTGTCTTCCACCCACATGTCATTTATCAGCAGAGAGGAAGGTGAAGGATAGAATTGCCACATAGAAGCCAATTTAAACACATAAATTAACAATTAAGGGCCTTCTCCCACTGATGTTGGTATTTTACCATGGTGGATGGGCTATCATCATGTGGGGAGATCTCTGCATGAACTTTGGTAGCTTCCCTGGGGGCATGTTTGGGAAAGGGATGGTGGGAGGCACCTAATTGGGCACCTTGTGGCCCATAGAGAAGCCCCTCAGCGCCAATGACCGCCCCAACCTCCACTCTCGCTAAGCAATACCCTGCCTCTTTGCCAGAGCCTACCTGACAGGCCTGACAATCCCAGATCTCACTGCTATGTCCTCTCATCTATGATGTGGAGATGCCGGCGTTGGACTGGGGTGAGCACAGTAAGAAGTCTTACAACATCAGGTTAAAGTCCAACAGGTTTGTTTCAAACATTAGCTTTCGGAGCACTGCTCCTTCCTCAGGCGAATGACCGAGGAAGGAGCAGTGCTCCGAAAGCTAGTGTTTGAAACAAACCTGTTGGACTTTAACCTGGTGTTGTCAGACTTCTTACTGTCCTCTCATCTAGGCACAGTCCCAGCAGTGGCCGTCACACCCAGAGGAACAGTTGGGACTGCTGTGCAGCTGGCCGTCTGATTGGCTGCCACCTTTTGGAGTTTATTAAAGAAACGCAAGCTCTGAAGGTAACCAATTAGAAGCCAGCTGAGTCAAAATGCTGCCCTCAGCTTTGGGACTAATTGTCGGGGTATTCCACAGCCACGATTAAATGCCAGCCTCTGTGTGAGAGGTTCATTGATGTGCAACTTGCATGGAGATAAGGAGCTTTTAGAGCCTGGTGTATTTCTCATTCTTTTGGAAAAAACTTTGAGCAACAAATAAAAACACCATGGGGGCAAAGTTTGTCTACGTCTGTCGTGTGAATTGGTTGATAGGCAATTGGTAGTTTCTTTTACACCTCACCCAATATTCTCTCCTTCAATTAACTTTGCCTGTTTTTGTTGCCATGTTTTGGGAATACTTCTGTAAACTTGAGCATGTTACTCGACAAACATCTGTCCTCTTTTTCCATCTTCACAGCGAAGCTGACTTGTAAAAGCAAATTATACCAGGAGATTAGAACAGGAAGACAATTAAGGAAGGGCTCCATAAAATACCTCCTTCAATGCCAATTTACAATCCACCTCAGGAAGTACCAAAGCATCTAACCACTAGTTATGTTTGGCAAGATAATGTGAAACTAATGCTAACGATTGATTTGTCAGTGTCGATAGAACCATAGAAAAGTTACAGCACAGAAGGAGGCCATTTGGCCCATCTTGTCCATGCCAGCCCGAGGACATGCAGGTGCCCTTTCTAATCCCACCTTTCTGTATCTGGTCCATAGCCCTGTAGCAATTAGGGTCTCTGCTTCCACCACCAACTCAGGCAGCAAATTCCAGACACCCACTACCCTCTGTGTAAAAATGTTCTTCCTCATGTCCCCTCTACACCTTTTGCCACTTATCTTGAATCTATGTCCCTAGTTCTAGAATTCACTGCTAAGGGAAACAATTTTATCCTGTCCACTCTATCTCTTCCCCTCATAATTTTTCACATCTCAATTAAGTCATCTCTCAGCCTTTGTTGTTCCAAAGAAAATAACTCCGACCTATCCAATTTCTCCTCGTAGCTACACTTTTCTAGGCCTGGCAACATTCTTGCAGAACTGCACACACTACTCCAGTTGTGGCCTCACCAGTGTTTTATACAATTCCAACATTATATACTTACTTATATATTCCATACCTCTGCCAATGAATGAGAACACACCATATTCCTTCTTTACAAACTTGTCGACTTGAACTGCAGCTTTTAGGGACCTGTGTACTTGCACACCAAGATCTCTCACTTCATCTACCCCTCTTAGTATATTCCCATTTATTGTGGTAGAATTCCCACTGGTAGAATTTAGTACTTCTGGTAGTGCACAATGAAAACAAAAATTGCTGCCACTTATCTGGCACCAGTAGAAAATCTCCAGAAAAAAGTGGCATTAAAACAACAACTCAATTTATTGACCTATAAATGTTCTGTTCCCTTTCCTTTGGTGCTTTATATTTTATGCATGCTACGTCGTAATCTTGTGTTGATTGTAGCCGCTTCCTAGTGGTAGGAATTGAATATGATGCCTGGCTGCTGGATGTCAGTGGCTATTTCTTGGGATTGGGATAGCTCCATTCCTCCTTGTGCTCAGTCACCATATCTGATGTCACAGTTACTGGCTGGTCCTGCCTACTTTACAACACATTTTTTCAACTTTGCAAGAAAGTTGGGCATCGTGACAGTACACCTTCATTCATATTTATGCCAGCTGTGCTCCAAACATGTTGACTGATTTGTGTTTGAGTAAACCTCTGGGCAGAAGAGGCTGGTGTCAACCTGTGTTATGGTCGTATCAAAGCTGATATCAAAGCCCCAAAATCTAGGACTTGGCTCCTCACTCTGCAACTGGATCCTCGACTTTCTGACCCATTGAACACAATCAGTAAGGATAAACAACAACACCTCCTCCACGATAGTCCTCAATACCGGGGCACAGCAAGGCTGTGTACTTAGCCCCCTACTATACTCCCTATACTCGCACGGCTGCATGGAAAAATTTGACTCCAACTCCATCTACAAGTTTGCTGACGACACAACCGTAGTGGGTCAGATCTCGAACAATGACGGGAGGGAGATAGGGAACCTTTTGGAGTGGTGTAACAACAATAATCTCTCCGTCAATGCCAGCAAAACTAAAGAGCTGGTCATTGGCTTCAGGAAGCAAAGTATCGTACACACCCTAGTCTTCATCTATGATGCCGAGGTGGAGATGGTTGCCAGATTCAAATTCCTAGGTGTGCACATCACCAACAATCTGTCCTGCTCCACCCACACGATGCTACGACCAAGAAAACACAACAGCGTCTAGACCTTCTCAGGAAACTAAGGAAATTCAGCATGTCCACATTGACTCTTACCAACTTTTACAGATGCACCATAGAAAGCACCCAATCTGGTTGCATCACAGCCTGGTATGGCAACTGCTCAGCCCAAGACCGTAATAAATTACAGTCATGAACACTGCCCAGTCCATCACGTGAACTCGCCTCCCATCCACTGACTCTGTCGACACCTCCCGCTGCCTTGGGAAAGCGGGCTGCATAATGTAACAACATCAACATTCTGGAGGGAAACTCAAATACTGTTGCACACACTTCCTGATGGAACACAGTTCTGTTAAACGGTTATATGACTGCACATATGCATGTGATGGATTTCTCCACGTTTGCTATCACACCTTTCAAGGCCCATTGTCGTCTCAGATTACTGTAATTAAATGTTTGTGATGGGATGGCAAGTTTTGTTAATGTCTGAATTTCCCAGCGCTCCCCTCAGGGCAGGATCCCATGTGGCGGCGCTGGCGAGCCACTGAAATCTCTATTCACATCAGCAGGATAGGGAGGTCCCACCAGTAGAACATAGAACAGTACAGCACAGAACAGGCCCTTCGGCCCTCAATGTTGTGCCGAGCCATGATCACCCTACTCAAACCCACATATCCACCCTATACCCGTAACCCAACAACCCCCCCTTAACCTTACTTTTATTAGGACACTACGGGCAATTTAGCATGGCCAATCCACCTAACCTGCACATCTTTGGACTGTGGGAGGAAACCGGAGCACCCGGAGGAAACCCACGCACACAGGGGGAGGACGTGCAGACTCCACATAGACAGTGACCCAGCTGGGAATCGAACCTGGGACCCTGGAGCTGTGAAGCATTTATGCTAACCACCATGCTACCCTGCTGCCCAGTGTGCTGTCCTGCTGTCCAGTGTGAGGGACTGGAAAATCCCGGTGCTGGGTTTCAGCAGGAGGGGAGAAGGCATGAAGGATTACCCTCTAATCACCATGTTCGGTGTATGAGAGTAGAGTCCCACAGAAATTCAGGGTGATGAGTGAATGTTACAGACTGAAAGCAAAGATGTAGGGAAAGAAGGAAGAATGATGGTTCCCTGTACCTCGGGTGCACCTGCAGGCTGGTGTGAATGGTTGTCTCGAATCAAGAATCAGCTATTCAGTGGGTGGTTATCCAGATCATCCTGTGGAAAAGAAGAGAACTATTCATACGGAAAAGAAGAGAACTAATCATATACCTGCATCACATGCACACATCTTCACAGTGGAGCAATATTCATTTCATTTCATTTCATTTTTCATTTTCATTTCATTTCATTAGGTGATATAAGGATAAATCTGAAGAAACAACAAAGCTCTTTTATTAAAAAGCATAATATTGTGGACGCTGGAAATCTGAAAGGAAAACATAAAGTGCTGGAAGTACCCAGCTAGTTGGCATTTTGTGGAGAGAAACAGAGTTAATGGGCATGGTTTACCGGTCGCATCCTGCCGGAATCGGGACGGGACGCTGCGGGTAACTGCTGCGAGAGGCCTCTTCCAGAATTCCAGGACAGTTGTGATGTCCCAAGAGATCTAACGAGACATTGTGATTCTATCGGTTATGCCGAGGGGACCCCGGCTGGATGCCATTTGGTACTAATCCACAAAAACGTAGACCAGGCGGAACAGTACCTGGGGGGGGGGGGGGGGGGGTCTACCAGCCCATTGGAGACCCCTGAGTGGTCGAGGTCAGGGCAGGATGGCACTTTGCTCTCCCCTGGCACCCGTGCACTACCAGGCTGGTACCTTGGCACAGCAACCCTGGTACTGCCAAGGCCAGTGCCAGGTTTCCATGGTAGCACAGCCAATGGTCGGGGCCTGAAGGGGCCCATGCCCATGAAATGGGTTTGAAGGGTGGGGGGCATGAAGGGGCCGCAGAAAGGTGGGGGCTAAAGGGTGGGGGTACTGAAAGGGGGCATGGGGAGGCCTGAAAAGGGGGAGCCCTCAATGACCCCCATAGCAGGGTATCCTCACTTGGGGGGGGGAGTGGGGGGATAACCCCCATGTGTGTAAGGGGTGACATTTACCATGGGTGGGCTGTGGGGAAACATCAAGCTCACTTAGAGATCGAAACATGCCCTCCAATGAAAGGTCATCTCAATGTGAAACACGTCCCCACAGATATTTTCTTATTAGAACTGATTCACAAGTTTGTGTGCTACCTCGCTGATCCAAACTTGCGGTTCTCTGGAATCACTAACAACTATCATTGCTATATGTTATAAATGTGTGCTTCAGTAGTGCTTTGGAATATGCTAGTAAGTAGCATCTTTATTTTCCTTCTTTCTATTGATTTCAACTGACTAGAAAGAAAGTGCAGAACATCAGAAAGAATATTTGTGAGATAGTGTTGGACTAACCTAGTCACCTCTTTGGTTTAATCACTAATATAGATTTTGTGCTGACTGAATATACATACTGCAGAATTCTCTCAGATCATTTTCAATTTTTATTTTTTGAAAAGCGATTCACTTCCTGTAATTTTTATTTAATATTGATATAATCAAGAGGAATGAATTGCAAGGAAGAATATAGGAGACTAATGCATTTCAAGAGCAAGACTTAACAGATGGAGGTGAAACCACAAATCAATGAAAGAGAATAAACCTATTTTTGTGCAAATGCCTAGGCCAGAAATTAGATAACGCCGCACCCATTATAAAAGAAAAACTGTTAACAAAGCGCCCAATGCGCTGTGCGTATTTGTAGACATGGCACCTGCAAAGAGGCATCAAAGGCCCACATAATGGCATTAGGCTCTTTACACATGCAGAAAAAGAGCCTTATGCCTGCTTAATGCCTCCTTTACCAAATTTATTTTTCCTGCTCATCGAAGACTGGTGTAAAAATTTGTTTGGCTCAAAAATGATTTTAAAAAGTCATAACGTTTCAATGTAAAACAATCATTACACCGCACCTGGAATACTGTGTGCAGATCGAGGTTTCTCATTGTAGGAGAAATGTAATAGTCCTAGAAAAAAGTGCATGAAGGGTTTCCTCTGGGTGCTCTGGTTTCCTCCCAAAAGTCCCGAAGACGTGCTGTTAGGTGAATTGGACATTCTGAATTCTCCCTCTCTGTACCGGAACAGGCGCCGGAGTGCAGCCATTTGGGTATTTTCACAGTAACTTCATTACAGTGTTAATGTAAGCCTACTTGTGACAATAATAAAGATTACAAAAAAAAAAGATTGGCCAGTAAGAACGAGCAATAATAGGGTAAATAACAAAGCCGTGATGGAGAAACTAAGACAAAAGCCAAATACAGCGGGATGTTAGGAAACAAACAAAAACAGAAAATGCTGGAAATACTCAGCAGGGCAGGCAGCACCTGCGGAGAGAGGAACAGGGTTACAGTTTGATGAAAGGTCACCATCAATCTGAAACAGTAAGTTTTTTTTCTCTTCATAGATGCTGCCTGCTGACATGCTGAGTATTTTCAGCATTCTCTGTTTTAAGTACGGTATTTTCTCTCTCACACGGAGATTTAGAGATGTATTCAGAATGGCAAAAACGATAAAGGGAATAAACTAGGGATTTATTCAATCCCAGTCACACCAAAAATTAAGCTGGTGTCTATGCCAATCTTACTGATGGCAACTTAACACCCGAGTTTCTGATGGAGCTCTTTAGTGGAATGTAAACCTTAGCATAAAACAAGCACAAATGCAGCACCTCCAATTGGGGTGACAGAGATTGTGATGGCATCTGATTATCTTTCATCACATGCTCCTTTTTCTTTTTTTTTAAGTTGAGGTTTGGGCTTTATTCTCATGTGTAGCTGCAGTAATACTAACAGTCAATGTAATGGTTTTCATTATTCAGCAATAAATTGCGACTGCTTACTTATGCTTATCTAATAATTACCAAACTATTCAAGCCTCCACTCGCACAGTTAAGGATTATGCTAATTACGATATGCCCATTCGGCAATGCATGATTGAATATACCTTTATTTATTTTATTTACCACATCACAGTTGAAGGTACTACTCGAAATTTTGTATTTGTTTGCTGACTCCATTTAATTGTCTGTTATTTCCAACTGTTTTTGCAGGTATTGTTCACATTGCTTCCAGTAGTTCATGTGTATGCAATCAGCGCTACTGCACCTCCTGATTCAAAAAAACAGCAGGGGGCAGTGTACTCATGTCCTGTCTACAAGAAACCCAGGCGGACTGATTTGACGTACATCTTTGCTCTCTATCTGAAAACAATACAGCTTCCTGATCATTGGACCCTGCGTGGAGTGGCTTTACTCTGTGACTGCAAATAAACACATGATTAGATACAGAAAAATGAGCGTTAGAATATTGTTGTGCTTAGGAAGACATGAAATTACATTCTAATTTGCCTAGTTGTGTAGTTGCACAGTTTTGTGACATGTGTTTGCCAGATAATGTATGCAGTATTCAAATGGGAGAGATTGGACACAGCGGGGTGGATTTTAACATTTATCCTCGGAGCAGTGGTGGATCAGCTCAACTTGTTGATGCTCTGCCTCATTTTCATTTCTGAACATGCAAACATTTAGGGACAGCAAAAGACCCGTTGATCTGCCCAACCTATTCCACAAAATCAGGCAACTAATTCACATTATCCATTTTCCAATCATCAGCCGAGCTAAAAATTTATGCTTGTGACATTTTTTAAAATTTAGAGTAACAATTCTTCTTTTTCCAATTAAGAGACAATTTAGCGTGGCCCCAACCCTGCACATCTTTTTGGGTTGTGGGGGTGAGACCCACGCAGACAAGGGGAGAACATGCAAACTCCGGACAGACAGTGACCCGGGGCCGGGATTGAACCTGGGTCCACGGCACCATGAGGTTGTGACATTTTAAAGATTGTTTTTTTTAAAAGAACACTAATTGCCTCCAATTACGAACTGTCCATTTGTATTTTGTCCTAGTTCACAAATCAGAAAATTAAACATGCTAAAACTGAGGTATTTGATTTTCCATGTGGTTAAATGCTTAGTTACAATTACTGTAGATATCATGCAACAGTTGGAAAAACATATAATGTGCTTTAACCTAAGCAATTAAACTTAATTTTGAATACATTTTGTTGCATTTATTATTCATTTAATTATGTTACGGGCCAGGGTTTAGAGAACCCCAAAGTGTATCCTGGATTTCACCTGACCTATAACTTTTAATAGATTGTGGTATGGGGTACACACGTGTCATATAGGTGTGGTACAGCAGAAATGGAAAATAATTTTTTAAAGCAAAGCAATGTTTATTCTATGAACTCAAGTTAACCTTTTTAAAACATACAGTGAAAATCCTAGCAACCATTAATTCAAATACAACCCCACAAAGAGTACAACACTAAGTAATCCTTAATAACTTCCCAAACAACATCCAGAAGACAGAAGAAACACCTTTCAACAAAAGCACATTAGGTTTACATTCACTACTGAGAACATTTATAATTCTGAATTCACTAAATCATCAAGAGATAGTCTTTTGATGGCAGAAAGAACAGCAGTACACCTGCTTGGTCTGGCTTCAGCTACAACACTGAAAACAAAATCAAAACACACCCTGCAGCCTGCTCAAAAATGAAATTAAAAAGCTGACAGACAGCCCAGCTCCACCCACTCTCTGACATCACTGCAGTAGTAAACCCCCATTTCTTAAAGATACTTCCACTACAGATATTTATATACACACCTGTTTATAAACACTCATTTCTTAAAGGTACTCTCACATGACACCTACCCCCAAGAAAAAAAAATAAACTATCAAATTCAAGATGGTTTCATTTTTCACCTTTTCACCATTCTTTAAGAAATGCACATAGTATATATACATTTTCGTTTCAAAAACAACACACACAAACAGGTATAATAATATAGTCCATTTTTGTTCTTCTTCCTCCAACTGAAATCCTTCTCGATTGAAAGTCTCTTTGAACAAGAAGGTCCTTACACGATCCGTCCTTTTCTCTATGCCTCAGTATTTCTCTTTAAAGCCAGATACTTTAGTTCAACACAGGGGCATTGGTTATCACAGCTTTCAGGCAATCAAATGCCCGTTGAAACTCCGCTGTCCATTGAAATTTTCGACGTTTCTTCAGCAAGTCCATCAGTGGAGCAATCACGCGACAAAACATTTGCACAAATGTTCGATCAAATCCACTCATGCCAAGAAATCGCATTATTTCCCTTTGTCTTGAGGGTATTGGAAACTCCTCAAGGAAAGTGACTTGGGCTTTTCCAAATTCACTTTTGGCTAGGTTTATCATCAAACCCGCCTTCTGAAGTCGATTGAGTAATTCCATCAGATGTTTTAAATGTTCTTTCCATGTCTGGCTGAAAAGGACCAGATTGTCGTTTATACCGCACAATTGGGTAATTCTGAAACAACTTTGTTAGTTAACCGTTGAAATGTGGCTGGGGTGTTTTTCATGCCAAATGGCATAACTGAATTGGTATGTACCATCTGGAGTCACAAAAGCTGAAATCTCCTTCGCCCTTTCGGATAAAGATACCACCAGTAACCTTTAAGTAAATCCAGTTTAGAAATAAAGCTGTCCCACTTTCTCAATGCAATCCTCCAAACATGGGATAGAATAAGAGTCCGTTCTTGTAACTGCATTAACCTTTCTATAGTCCACACACAACTGTTGGGTACTGTCTGGTTCAGGCACTATCACTATGGGTGAACTCCATTGGCTGCAACCCACTCCAATTATGGCATTTTAAAGCATACTTTCAATCTCTTTGTTAACCTGTGCCAATTTTAAAGGGTTAAGTCTGTATGAATGTTGTTTGATTGGAACAGCATTTCTCACATCTACATCCTCATTTTCCAATTTAATTTGAGAATATGTCAAATTCACAATCATCTGGATTTGGTTTGTCACTTTGAGTTAGAATCATTAAATCCTCCTCATCCCTAATTGCAAACAGTACGAAGGGAATTCCTTTATCCCAATCCTCTGGATAATCTTGACAATAAGCCCTCAACATTGTCTTTAATGTCTGATGCCACCTTTCTAACACTCCCTGCGATTCTGGATGGTACGCAGTTGATTTAAATTGTTTTATTCCTAAGCTATCCATAACTTCTTTGAATAACCTTGAGGTAAAATTCGTTCCTTGATCTGATTGTATTTCTGTGGGTAGTCCATATCTAACAAATATTTTAAGTAACTCCTCAACAATCTTTTTTGCTGTAATATTACGTACTGGAATGGCCTCTGGCAACCTCGTGAACACATCCATTATAGTCAAAAGATATTGATTCCCACTTTTTGTTTTAGGAAGCGGTCCTATGCAATCAATTAGGACCCTTGTAAAAGGTTCCTAAAATGCTGGAATGGGTATTAAGGGCGCTGGTTTTATCACTGCTTGAGGTTTCTCTATAACTTGACATGTGTGACATGATTGACAAAATGTAACTACATCTTTATCATGACCAGGTCAATAAAAATGTTTTTGTATTTTAGCTTGAGTTTTCCTTATTCCCAAATGGCCTCCCACTGGTACTTCATGTGCAACTTGCAACACCTCCTTTCTATACCCTACCGGCAATGCTACTTGATGAACTTCTGCCCACTTTTCATCTGCCTACATATGTAAAGGTCTCCATTTTCTCATCAAGACATCACTTTTACGGTAATAACTCTCTGGTATACACTCAGATTCCTCTTCGTGTATGCTTTCTGATACATCCATTTCATTTCTATGGGCGGTATTCTCCGCTCCCGATAAAAATCGGGATAGCCGTCGTGAAATCGGCCGAGCTTCACGACGGCCTTGGGGCCCGCGCCCCGCACCTAATTCACCCCCCACCCGGGGGGATAGGAGTGGGTCCCTGTCGTTCCCGGTCGCGACCTCGTTGCGCCGGAAATGACGCAGAAACGCCGCTTTTCTGATGTCATCCGCACGCGCGGATGACATCAGTGCGCAGACGGCACGAACCCGCGCATGCACGGTGCCGTCTTTGTCCTCCGCCACCCAGCAAGACATGGAGGCTTGATCTTGCTGGGCGGCAGAGAGGAAAGACTGCGTCCATTTTGGACGCTGGCCCGACGATCAGTGGGCACCGATCGCGGGCCTGTCCCCTCCCAAGCACAGTCGCGGTGCTCCCGTCCAAATCGGGCCCCTAGATGCCCCAAACGGGCATCTGGCGCCTGTTTCACGATGGCAACGACCAGGTGTGGTTGCTGCCGTGGTGAAACGGGAGTGAAGGGCCGGCCGCTCGGCCCATCGGCTCGGAGAATCGCCGTTCGCCGTAAAAAACGGCGAGCGGCGATTTTTCCAAGCCGGGGGGGGGGGGGGGGAATAGCTGGGGGCACCAGGGGGGCGTACAAAATGTCGGGAGGCCCTCCCACGATTCTCCCACACCACGTGGGGAGTGGAGAATTCCGCCCTATGTCTTTTTGTTGTAACTCCGCCAATTTTCCTGAACTACAAATATACACCTCATCCTTCACCTGTTCTTGTTCTTTTCCAACCATCCGATCAAAAATCGTTTTGGATAATTGCACTTCAACTTCATCTTCACTCTTTGATTTCTCCTCTTGTCTTAACCTGTGACTTTGCGACCTTGTTACTACACAATCCGTAAAAATCCCAGGATATTCGTCGTTCAACACTTCAGTTGTCTGAATTTCCACTGGCTTATCAACCACAGTAGGCATCACTCCCACCTGCGATCCAGCTACATCATTACCCAAGATAAACTGTATTCCTGGACAAAATAGTTTCTCTATTACTCCTACTACCACTTCACCACTCTCCACTGGACTTTCCAACCTTACCTTGTATAATTGAACACTACTCCTCACACCCTGAATTCCACATATTACCACCTTTTCTGGCAACATTCTTCCCAAACTACATAACTCCTCTTCTCTTACCATTAAAGATTGACTAGCTCCCGTATCTCTTAAAATTGTGACTTCTTTACCTGTGCCTCCTGATACACATGAGTAAACTTTACCAACACAAGTAAATTCTTTAAAGACATCTGGCACCTTCTTATCAATCACCTCTTGATCAGGCTGTACAATCTTTTGCACCTCCTTCACTTCACTTGGACTTTCCTTTACCACTTTAACAAACCCCACTGTCTTATCCTGTTTAACCACATCAGCCTTCCCAGTGCTGTGACTTTACATGGCCTAGTTTATTACAGTGAAAACATTTGAAACCTTTCATGTCTCTTCCACCCTCCTGGATTTCTTTTTTAATCTGAGGTACACTCTCATTATCTCCCATCAGATCACCTTTACTTTTACACTTGAGTATTTCTCATGTCCCCAGTTTCTATCCCTCACAGGCTGAAACTGATGTTGGAAACCAAACTTTGATTTATGAACTAATTCATAATCATCTGCCATTTTGGCTGCTGATCTCGCAGTTTTAACCCTCTGTTCTTACACATGAGTTCTCACTACATCAGGAATTGAATTTTTTAACTCCTCCAAAAGTATAATTTCTCTGAGAGCTTCATAGGTTTGGTCGATTTTCAAAGCCCTTATCCACCTATCAAAATTACTCTGTGTGATCCTTTCAAACTCCATGTATGTTTGACCAAATTTTTTCCTTAAATTTCTAAACCTTTGTCTGTAGGCTCCAGGCACTGGTTCATATGCACCTAAGATGGATTTTTTCACCTCCTCATACATCCCAGATATCTCCTCCGGTAGTGATGCAAACACTTCACTAGCCCAACCTATCAGCTTTGTTTGAATCAGTAATACCCACATGTCCTGTGTCCATTTCATTGTTTACCTACCTTCTCATATGAAATGAAAAAGGCTTCCACTTTCTTCTCGTCAAACCTTGGCAATGCTTGTACATATTTAAATAGATCCCCACCAAGTCTTCGACTATGATGCTCTTTTTCACTATCCTCATCACTATCATCCAACTGTACGTTTCCCTTTATGCTTGCCAATTTTAACTGACTGTCATGTTTCATGGCCATTTTCTGAAGTTCAAATTCTCTCTCTTTATCTTTTTCCCTGATCTGTACCTCCCTTTCTCTTTCTTTTTCCTCTCTATCTCTTTCGATTTCAAGCTGGTTTACTTCTTTCTCATGTTCCATTTGTTTAATTTGCAACTGAATTTTTGCCATTTCCAATGAATCAAACTGTATCTCAGGCAACTTTAAATGCTTAGCCACCACCATAATTACCTCATCCTTTCGCATTTTGTCAGGTACTGTTAACTGCAATGATTTTGCCAAATCTAACAGTCTGCTTTTAATCTCTGTCCATAAGGTACTGCGTGTGAGCGTCTCCACCCGCAAAAACGTCCGAGCCTCTGAAAGAGCCATTGTCCAGAACACACTCCCCACTTAAACTAGAATACCACACCTGAAAAGCAACCACAATATGCTCAACCCTCCAGTCTTTAAGTTACTAAGCCAATCCAATAGATAGACTTTTATCCCCCTCGAGCCCCGAATTTGTTATGGGCCAGGGTTTAGAGAACCCCAAAGTGTATCATGGAGTTCACCTAACCCACAACTTTTAATAGATTGTCATATGGGGAGCACACGGTCCACTCTACAGGTGTGGCACAGCAGAAATCGAAAAAGTATTTTTTAAAGCAAAGCAATGTTTATTCTATGGACTCAAGTTAACCTTTTTAAAATATACAGTGAACATCTTAGCAACCATTAATTCAAATACAACCCCCCAAAGAAGACAACACTAAGTAACCCTTAACTTCCCAAACAACATCCAGAAGACAGAAGAAACATCTTTCAACAGAAGCACATTAGGTTTACATTCACTACTGAGAGCATTTATAATTCCGAATTCACCAAATGATCAAAGATAGACTTTTGATGGCAAAGAGAACAGCAGTACACCTGCTTGGTCTGGCTTCAGCTCCAACACTGAAAACGAAACCAAAACACATCCTGCAGCCTGTTCAAAAACAAAATAAAAAAGCTGACAGACAGCCCAGCTCCACCGACTCTCTGGCATCACTGCAGTAATAAACACCCATTTCTTAAAGGTACTCCCACTGCAGATATTTATATACACACCCATTTATAAACACCCATTTCTTAAAGGTACTCTCACATGACAATTAGCACAGTGTGAATTATAAACCCTGTTTTAGGATAATAACAGAAAATACATGGGGCCTAACCTTTGATGTTCTTCCAGTGTACTTCAGTTAGACTCTGTTAAATTGCCGCAAATTTGGTATACACCAAATGCCTGCTTACTGTCACTTTGTTAACTGCCATTCCACTTTAGCACCGGTCTACAATAGAGTGCAGGCCCTCTTGTCTGATCTGGACAGTGGCATTTTGATGTGTAGGCAACAAGGTTCTCAAGGTAGCAAAGCTGTTGTTTTCTCAAGCAGCCTTTAAAGATAAAGATCCTTTATTGTCACAAGTAGGCATACATTAACACTGCAATGAATTTACTGTGAAAAGCCCGTCTTTGCCATATTCCGGTGCCTGTTTGGGAACCTGTGCTGCTGGCCTTGTTCTGCATCACAAACCAGCTGTCTAGCCCACTGAGCTAAATCAGCCCCTTTTGGGTGAAAAGCCCCCCACGACGGGTCGGAGAATAGCGGGAGGGCCTTCCCGACATTTTTCCCGACCTCCTGCTATTCTCCCCCCCCCCCCCCCCCCCCCCCCACGGCCGCCCCACGACACGAATCGCTGCTCGCCGTTTTTTACGGCGAGCAGCGATTCTCCCCTATCCGATGGGCCGATTTCCCAGGCCTTTACGGCCGTTTTCACGAACTCCAACACACCTGCTCTCACAGTTCGTGAAAACGGCCGCAAAGTGCCGTTCTCGAGAACCATGACACCGATTGGCACGGCCGTGCCAAGGGTGGCATGGGCCCGCGATCGGTGGGCACCGATCGCGGGCAGCGGGTCCGAACCCTGCGCACTCTTTGTTCCTCCGCCTCCGCCGCCCCACTGGATCAGTCCGCGGGGCGGCTGAGGGGCATAACGGCCCGCGCATGCGCGGGTTTCACGCATATGCGTGATGACGTCATGCGCGGGTTGGAGCCGTCCAATCCGCGCATGTGCGGCTGACGTCATCGTGCGCGTCAGCCGCCGTTACCCTTGGCGCGCGGGCTTAGCGAAGTTCGCTAAGCCTGCGATGCCGAGGTTTACGGGGCCCCGCTGCTAGCCCCGACCGGGGAGCAGAATCGGGTCCCGGGAGGGGGCGCGGAGGCTGCCATGAAACACGGCCAGTTTCACGGCAGCCTTCACGACTCTCCGCATTTGCGGAGAATCGCGCCCACTGTTCAGTACAGGACCTAATTGCTTGTCGGAAAAAAGGTGAATTGTCGTACGCAGCCTGCGAGGTTCTGTTGATTTAGGAGCCCCAGGTGTGGCCCTAGTGAGGCTTTGCAGAGTGGAGACAGATTCGCAGTTGTGAAGTTGTTTGAAGTAGCTTGAAGCTTGTGATTTAAGTGTGCATGTAATTTATTGCTTTAATCTCTTGAAATGAAACAAAGTGTTACACCTGTAAGTACTGCCATGATAAGTTGGAATAGAAGCACCATCACGGAAAATATAGAAACAGTCTTGGCAGTTTGGATCGAAGACTAAAACAAATGCAGTGTGCCTATTAAAATGACGGCTATTCAAGCGAAAGCTAGCAGCTTGTATGATGACTTAAAGAATGAACAGGGTGAGAGTTCACAGTAGGAAAGCTTTCGTGCTAGTCATGTTTGGTTTAAGGCCTTACTATTTGCATAAAATCAGTGAAGCGACAAGTGCCAATGCTAGCCTGCTCAATTGCCCATTTAAAAAGAATTATCCAAAAAGGTGGCTATTCATTGAAACAAATATTTAATGTCAATGAGACTGGATCTTTTTTTGGAAGCATTATTCCACAAAGAACATACATTTTCAAACCCGAGATGAAGTTCAAGATTTACCAAACAGGATTGATCCCTGTACTCCTATGAGCTTCTGAGACTTGGAAAACCTACAGCAGGCACCTCAAAGCACTGGAGAAGTGCCACCAATTGCACATTCGCAAGTTCCTCCAAATCCAGTGGCAGGAAAGGTGGTCGAACAGCAATGATCTTTCCCAAGCCAACATGCTCAGCATAAAGGTACTGACCACTCAAAACCAGTTTCACTGAAATGCTTTCAGGAAGACCTTGAAGAATCCCTTAAAGTGGTCAAACATCCCAGTAGTGCTGACTCAAGGGAGGTTCCTGGCTTGTGACTGAGCAAAATGGAGAAGGTTCATTCAGGGGTTGAACACATCAAGAGCCTTTCAAGAGAACACACAGAGGTGAAGTTGAGGAATTTGCAAGAACACACAAACAACTTGGGCTGGATTCTCCCAAAATGAGACTATGTCCACGCCGGCATAAAAGCGGTGGAGATTTACTCCCAAAATTCGTATTAAAAAGTTGAACTAATTCAATACCCTGCAGGTGGCTAGTAGAGACCTGCAGTAAATCGCACAGCTTTAGTTGCGGATACGGCCCCCCGCACCTCCGGTTCAGTGTCCGGCATGCGCACGATGGCGGCCTCCAGCGGCCGCTCCGAGCTCCATGGCGGACTCGGACCGCGGAGCCACACAGAGAAAAGAGACCCCCTGATCGGCCGCGCGCCTTAGCCTGAAACCGCGCAGACCTAACCCCTGGCCGCCTATAAGGCACCTCCCCCCCCCCCCCCGGGCCTCCGGTCCCCCCGACCAGGGCGGCCGTGGACGGAGTCCGCAGCTGCCACACCAGCATCCCAACCAGCAATAGGTGGTTTGTTCAGCCAGTCAGGAGTGGAGGATTGCTGGGCGGGCCTCTGGCAATGGCCCCCCGGTGACGTGGTGTACTCCGTGGTCACGCCGATTTTCGGGGCCTGGAGAATTGCCGGACTAGCGTCGGGCCCGATTAAAGCGTGAAAGTGGATTCTCCGCCCCACGCCGGCCGCGATTTTGGCGCGGGGCTGTGGAGAATCCAGCCCCTCTTCTATCTAACCCTCCAAGCAGCACTAGCCCCACATGTGGCTGAGTCTGCAGATCGCACTTTGGGTTCTGAAATGGCTGATGAGCCCATTCGAACCAGAGTGGCAATAAGAAACCCTTAAACCCAAAGGACTGTCTAAGATGAAAGTGAAAATGGCGAGCATGATCTAATTTGGTCATTTATTTTACAGTTAGTTCAATCAGTAATGTACAGTATTACAAAGAAACCGAATTCCACTTTACACATAGATTCCTGTGATTAACTTGAAGTTGTTGCATTTAAAAAGTCGAGATTTTAAAGAATGCAACTTGGACGTTAAGTGAGCAATTACTGTAGAAGCAATAAAATAAGAGAAGTTAATGCCGGGCTGAAGATATGGTGCAGGAAGCATGATCTAATTTGGTCATTTATTTTACAGTTTGTTCAATCAGGTTCTTGGATAATTGGGACTAGTTCTGGAGCAGGAAGGACCTGTAAAAGACAGATCGATCGCACCTCCATCTGTAACAGATGGCACAGTGGTTAGCACTGCTGCATCACAGCTCCAGGGACCGGGGTTCAATTCTGGTCTCAGGTGACTCAGTGTGGAGTCTGCACGTTCTCCCTGTGTCTGCGTGGGTTTCCTCCGGGTGCTCCGGTTTCCTCCCACAGTCCAAAGATGTGCAGATTAGGTGTACTGGCCATGCTAAATTGCCCTTGGTGTCCAAAAGGTTAGGTGGAATTACTGGGTTACGGGGATAGGGTGGAGGCGTGGGCTTAAGCAGGGTAAAAACAAATTACTGTGGATGCTGTAATCTGAAACCAAAGAGAAAATGCTGAAAAATCTCAGCAGGTCTGGTAGCATCTGTAGGGAGAAAAAAGAGCGAACGTTTCAAGTCCAGATGACCCTTTGTCAAAGCTGCTTGACCCAGCTTTGACAAAGGGTCATCTGGACTCAAAATGTTAGCTCTTTTCCCTCCCTCTAGATGCTGCCAGACCTGCTGAGATTTTCCTGCATTTTCTCTTTGGCTTTATTAGGGTGCTCTTTCCAAGGGCTGGTTCCAATTCGATGGGCCGTATGGCCTCCTTCTGCACTGTATGGATTATATAACCGGCTTTTGAAAATGCTGGCCGTGACCAGCTTTCAGAATCGGTGCCCAGTGATGCAGGACGCCTCTACCTGACGTCAGTGCGCCAACTCAGGAGCAGATTCTTTAAAAAAACCGAGGGAGCCTTCTCTCCAGGAGAGCAGGTCACGAGCCCCATACACTGACATCATGTGCTCTGGGCACAAGAGAGTTCCCTCCATTTTGTAGCTGCCAGCAGTGCTGGTGTGAGCTCCAGGGCCTCTGGTGACCAAGCCATGAAGAAGAAGCTGAAAACAGGAACAAAGCAGTATAAAGATGATTTCTTGAGGAATGGCTTAATTAACTATGCCACTGCAAATCAGGATGTAAAGTTCATGTGTGTTATGTGCAGGGAAGTACTGGTAATTGAAAGATTAAAACCCTCTAAACTTCAAAAGCATTTGAAGACTAAGCATGGCGGGTTTGAGGACAAACCTCTTGATTTTTTTCAACGGATGCAGTGGGATCTTAAATCATCAGCTGAAGTCCGCAGCAGAAATGTAACATTCAATGACAAAGCAAGTGAGATCGTGAGGACCAAGCAGGCTCATCTGTCACATTAAAGGTCAGTGAAAATGTTGGGTCGCAAAGGTCGGCCGGTGTGCATCCTGAAGGATGGCCAATTGCTCAAAATGGGTCCTGGGCAAAAAAGTTTGAAAAACACTGCTCTACATTAAAGCGGTCCATAATAGGCACGAGCACAAAAGACCGCAGGGTGCATCACTGGCATACGGATCCACACCCCAGCCGAGGAGAGGCCAACACAGTTAGCAGGCAAGGCTGAGGAAAGGGCAATGGCTGGCAGAGGTTGGTATATGGCAAACAAGTAAGAGCCCAAAGCAACGCTGATATCCCTATAGCAAGTGAGTCACTCCTTTCCACAGACCATCCATCCCAAGATCTCACCATGTCTCTTGTCTTATGATTTACAGGATCACCAACAGACAAGGCTGGGCCATCTGGGATCACTGCCGCCCAACCACATCACCAGCACACCTCGGAGCACCAATCCGAGGAAGACGCAATCTTTTTGTCACTGCTATCCCTCCACCTCCTCCACCACAGAGATTATCACCTCAGAGGGTCATTTTAGTGATGAGGCTCCTGAGTCACTTCGCACATGCTGCAACACCTCAGGCAGAGGCAGGAACTCCCGAGGGAGTGGACGGTGGGAGGACTGCCCAATCCCAGGCAACAGCTGTCATCCGGACATACATTGCGCTTCTGGAAAATATAATCCCATAACTGGTACAGGTGCAGACACAAAGCTAGGATCTACAGGAGAGTGTGTCAGTAACTTTCCAGTGCCTGAAGGTACAGCTGGAAGAGTCCAACTGCAAGAGATTATGCCGACAATGCATGGTACCCAGTGGAAATGGTATCCAGTGGTGGAGCCCGCAGTGGAAGGTCTGGGGCAAGAAGTCAGAGCCATGGGTCAAGACATCCAAGGCTTGGGGCACACTGTGCGGTCAATGGCTGAGGCACATGACAGGGGAGCCCAGTCACAGGCAGACATGTCCCAGACCCAGATGAACATTGCAGCAGCACTCACGAGCATTGGCTGGACGCTGACTGACCTTAGCCAGTCACAGAGGGATAGCGCACAATCACAGAGGGATATGCCCCAATCTCAGTGCTTCATTCCTCAGGACTTTGGGACCATGGCTCAGAGGACACGAGCCTCCAGGACTGGCAGCGCCAGGTGATGTTGAAGCCTCCAGAGCTCACTCCGGCCTCCTCTCCATACCATAGAGTAGACTGGGAATCATCGAGCCCCCTGAGGGAGGAGAACGTGATGGAGCCCATGCCTGCTCCACCTGTAGGGGACGCGCTGAAACACCTCAGCGCTTCCAAAACCAACTGCCCCCACCCCCACCTAATACTAGTGTATCTCATGGTCCGCAGGCAGGACAGGGTGGCATGTCATCACATGTGACACCCGAAAGCCATCCGGACCCAGGCCCCCCAGAGGATGGCTGGCAAGGGCAACACAGGTCAGAGGGTGAGATGCAGCAGGCCACCTCCACTGCTGATGTGCTGTCTGGGTTTACACTTAGAAGGCGTGGTAGGTGAGATAAGAAAGTTAGATAACACCTAAATTGGAACGGGTGGAGAACATAGGTTATATTTAGGGATTAAAGAATAAAGAACAAAAAAAAGTACAGCACAGGAACAGGCCCTTTGGCCCTCCAAGCCTGTGCTCATCATGATGCCCTAACTAAAACAAAACCTGCTGCCTGTTGTGTTCTGTTGACTTGTCCGTGCAATGATACATACAGAATTGCTGATGGTTTACATAGAATGATTAATTATTAGTTAACAGGTGGAAGGATGGCATACAGAATCCATATAGACTGGGTTTCTCTGGAACTATCCGGTGCGACAGTCCTTGTGTATGCCTTACTACCAACCCTCGGTGGCCGGATGTCACATGACTGATGTTTGACGCCACCTGGCGTTCCATGTCAGCGATAGGCTCTGCGGCCTCTGACCTTTTTCCCCAGTCGGGTCTACTGTGGACCTCCTCACTGGGTGGACCGTATGTTATCCCACCAGCAGAGTGACAACTGGTTGTGTGGTGGGGAAGGTGACCATGTGTCACTAATCATCTCCATGATTAAGGGCTCGTGTGTGGGCAGGTTCTACAAATGGGGTGAGTGAGGGAAGTGTGCATCTGCTGGGCCCCAGTTTCAGTGTGATGTGGGTCCTGTGTGTAACGGACAAATTGTGACAGAAAGCAGGTTAGATTTCCTGGCTGGGAGCAGGATGGATAGGAACAGGAGCTCGGTGCACTAGCAGGGCTTGTGGGATAGGCTAGCTGATAGTGTCACTGGTGAAGCCTCTGCCCTAAGAGGGACATTGTGCCATGTGTCCTTTGTTTGAGGTGAGCTCTGCTATTACCCTGCAGTGGAGCTGAGCTTCTGATGAAGGCACTGTGGAGTGCCAACACCTGGCGTGCCACTAACTGAGCTTGGCCACGCACATCCTGTTGATGATACTGCTCGGGTCTGAGGGTTTCCAGAGGGGTGGCCTGGGTGGGTTTCCAGATGAGCAGTTACAAGTGTGAACAGCCAGGGGCCTATAAGTAGCACCAAAGGGGTGCGTTTAAATCCACATACTGTAGCAATGGTAGTCTGAGCTAGGCTGTCAGACCCCAAGGGGGACACCCAGAGTTCACAGACTTGTTACCAAGTCATTCCCCCCAGCTCAGGTAACCGTCCCTCCAGCAAGCCTGACAGTTTTGGACAGCATTTCAGAGTTATCTTACCTTCTCGCTCCCCCTCAACAACCCTAGTGCTCAGGCTCCTCTTGTAACTCGCAAATCTCAATTTTCCCATTACGCACTATTCTCCGCCCGATTGCTAGAATATGTAGAATATAGAACATACAATGTAGAAGGAGGCCATTCGGCCCATCGTGTCTGCACCGACCCACTTAAGCTCTCACTTCCACCCTACCCCCGTAACCCAATAACCCTCCTAACGTTTTGGACACTAAGGGCAATTCAGAATGCCCAATCCACCTAACCTGCACGTCTTTGTACTGTCGGAGTAAACTGGAGCACCTGGAGGACACCCACGCAGACACAGGGAGAATATGCAGACTATGCAGACAGTGACCTAGTGGGGAATCGAACCTGGGACCCTGGTGCTGTGAAGCCGCAGTGCTAGTCATTTGTGCTACCGTGCTGCCCTATTCTTGCTATTCTTTATGCTGGCTTCACAAAGGGGAGAATTCAGCCCAATGTCACTGTGGGTGGTTTGGAGATTAGGGGCTGGATTCTCCGATCGGCGACGCCAAAATTGCGTTCGGCGATCGGCCTGGAGAAACCCCGTTAACGCCAGAATCGGGGGCGGTGCCATTTTTGCGATGCTCCACCCCCTCAAAAACGGCTACTTGAAGAGTGCGCCATACGGACGGCCTCAGGAAATCACGTGAAGCCCTCCCCCGATGCTCCGCCCCTGATGGGCTGAGTCCCTGATGGCGTAGGACACGTGTGCTCACACCGTTTGGGGACCTTGCGTGGTGGCTGCGGACTGAGTCCAGCGCCGCCACAGTCGGGGGGGGGGGGGGGTTCCTCTGGCAGGGGCTGGGGGGACTGGTCCAGAGATGGCAAGGTTAGTTACAGGGGGACAGTTTTTGGCAGGCCGGATCCGCACGCTACTGACGCCATGTTGCACGGCACTGCCGCCGCAGGTCGCCGTCGTGTGCATGCTCGGCCACAGACTTGGCCATTCTCCAGCCGTACCCGCAGGTAAATTGGATTGGATTGGATTGGATTTGATTACTTTCATGTGTACAGAGGTACAGTGAAAAGTATTTTTCTGCAAGCAGCTCAAGCAGTACATGAAAATAAAATAAAAAGAAAATACATAATAGGGCAACACAAGGTACACAATGTAAATAAGTAAACACAGGCATCGGGTGAAGCAAGCAGGAGTATAGTATTAATAAGGTCAATCCATTAAAGGATTGTTTACGAATTTGGTAATAAGCCGGGGGGCTTTACACTGCACGGCTGCTAGCCCCCTACTGGATGGAGGATCGGTTTGGGGATGGCGGCGACTTTCTGGTTATTAGATCAGAGAATCGAGCCCTAGAACTAGGAGAGCGAAACGTAGAGAAGGTGATACGTTAGTTTGGGGGGGGGAGCGTGGAGGGGTTCAGAATGGGTGTAGGTGGAGGAGGTCCCATGTGTGGGGGCAAGCCTCAGGGTCCTGGCAAGGCCCCGCTCCCATTTGTTCTGAGGAGGTACACTAGCAGTCCCATCATTGCATCGTCTCTCAAAATTTGGAATCAGTTGAGGCAGCACCTTAATATAAGATAAATGTCGGGACTGGTCCCAATATGTGGGAACCATAGGCTTATTCCGGGGGGGTGGCCGCGATGTAAGGGAGCTGATGCAGGAATGGGATAGAACGGGCAAGTGACATTTTTGTTGAGTGGCGAGTCACGGGGATAGTGGAGATGCAGGAGAAATCTGAATAGGTAAGTGTGTTTAGATATTTTGAGTTTTGGGGCTTTGCACGGACGCAGCTGCCCTCATTCCCTCAGCTGCCAAAGCACACGCTATGAGATGAGTTGTTAACACCAGGTGATCTAGGGAGGGGTGGATTGGTGATATTTACAGGTGGTTGGTGGAGACGGAGAAGGCACCAGTGGAGGGGACAAAGCAGAAATGGGAGGCAAAATTGGGGATTGGGCTTGGGTGGGCGGCTTGGAGTCAAATAATGCACATGATCAATTCTACCTCATCCTGTGCTCAGATGAGCCCTATACAGCTTAAGGTGGTGCATAGGGCACACAAGACTCGGGCCTGTAGGAGTGGGTTTTTCCCGAGGGGGAGGATGTATGCGAACGATGTGGGAGGTGTGTTCTCTGTTTAAAGTTGTCCACTTCTGGTAGCATGTTGTGTTATCTACTTTGCTTTACCTGAATGGTTCGGAGGCATAGTGTTGAATAAAGAACACAAAGCTTTGTTAACAAATAAAACTATAAATTTATTACACTACTAACTAAGATTCGTTCAAATTCCTAAAGTAGAAAGTTTCTATATTAAACTATGCTATCCCTAACCAGCGGCGTGCAGAGGTCTGGTGATGCCCGGGGCAAATCTTGATTATATGCCCCAAAGCCTCAAGTATAAGGCCTAATATACTGAGAAATATTATGAGAAAGGAAAACATTTTGAATATATAAACACAGATGAAACATGAAATAAACGCTTTATTCGATTTTAATATTAATCAATCAAATTTATTAAGTTCTTTTCCCCAAATGATACCTCCTGTCACAAAACACCTGAACTACTTCACTTTTTACATCAGCTGTGAGAAATTCTTTTTCAATGCTTATTAAAGCCAGGTTGGTCAGTCGCTCCTGTGACATAGAAGACCTCAGATATGTTTTTATTAATTTCAGTTTTGAAAATGACCTTTCACAGCTTGCGACTGAAAATGCGATTGTAAGCAGTAATCTGTATGAAACACACAGCGTCGGAAAGACATCCCTCCCATACTGCAGTAAAGACTCCAGAGCATCTTTAGGATCAGGGGGAACTCTATTCCCTCCAGCTCGAAGGAGCATCACAAAATCAATAATTTTGTCATATAACTGAATTGCAACCACATCATTGTCATAATAATTTGCAAAGTCTGAACATTCCTTTTTTAACTTCTCTCTTTCTTGTTCATCTTCAATCACTACTGAATTCAAGTTCAGAAGAAAAGAAAATCGGTCACTGAGTCTTTGAAGACGGACACTGCGGTCTCCAATTTCAGTTTTTAATCTGTTCACAATCTCTACCATTACGCTATTCATTTCTTCTTGTGCCGTCAGTCCACTATCTCTTGCTGACTCTCCAGGCATTCTTCTTCTTCTCCTTGTTCGTGCAATTGGTATTCCCCAATTTTCACAATATTCATTGGCTAAATCTATTGCATTGTGGATAATTTCATCATTCTTCAAATTCAAGATATGAATAAGTCCTCTCAGATCACAAGAAGCTTCATGGAACCCCATTTTCGGATCCTGCAAACGTTTTGAGACTTTCTCCACTGATGATAAAACTGAGTACCAAAAATTTAATAAAGCTATAAACGGGAACTGTTGAATAGAGTTAAGTAGCGATCCTGCATCAGATTTAGTTTCCCTTGAAAATTCTCCTTCCAGCAGGTGTTGAAGGCTCTCCAGCAGGTGTTGAAGTCACACTCTTCGTGGATTACTTGCACAGCATCATGGCTAGAACTCCATCTTGTG
This sequence comes from Scyliorhinus canicula, assembly GCF_902713615.1. Lineage (NCBI taxonomy): Eukaryota > Metazoa > Chordata > Chondrichthyes > Carcharhiniformes > Scyliorhinidae > Scyliorhinus > Scyliorhinus canicula. The sequence goes on from NC_052150.1 coordinate 156,605,119, forward strand.
TCACATTGTCTTTTCACAGTCCGAGTGACAAATGATTTTAACACTTCCCAACGAGAAGTAGATGAAGAAAAAAAAGTAAAGAGTTTTTCTAGAATGCCAATAAATGTAACAACAACAGGTTGCACCTCACTTGCATGGACACAGGCCAAATTGAGGCTGTGGTTCTCGCAGTTCACAAACACAGCTTTTGGGTTAACTTCAAGAATTTTTTGTTGAACACCTCCTCTCACTCCAGCCATAACTGCTGCGTTATCATATGCTTGACCACGACAGTCATTCATGGAAATTTTGTCTTCTTCCAATTTTTCCTGAATTTTATTTACCAGGCTGACTGCATCTTTCTTGTTGACTTGAAAAAATCCCAGAAATGTCTCCTTTATTTCTACTTTTCTGTTTTCATCAATATGAACGTAACGCAGAATTTCAGAAACCTGATCTTCATGGGCAATATCTGGAGTTGAATCCAGCATTATACTAAAATATTTTGCGTCCTTAATTTCGGAAATTATATTTTTCTTGACAGTTTCACCAAGAAGATTGATTATTTCATTTTGAATTCTGTTGGACAAGTAGGTGACACTTTTTGGTTTCTCTTTCCCGCTCTGCAAGTGTTTTGCTAAGATGTCATCATATTTGGCCAATAGTCTGATTGTTGCTAGAAAGTTTCCTGTATTTTCACTGACTGTCTCCTCTGGCTCTGATAACCCAGATATTCCTTCTCCTCGATGCAGACGGATAAACCATATGTCATTTCTTTATTCCTTCGTATCAAATTATTTCACACTGATTCTCCACTGATAATTTTGTGCAATTTATATCATAGACTTGCAAATTAGTGGTATCTGTATTTGAATATTAGCACGTTAAGGAATAAATGTCTCCTATTCCGAGATTAAATGCCATAGCAGTCCTCTGATCATCCAGGCTTAACTTTTACTACATCCCACGTAAATATTTCATTAAATATCACCAAAAAACCTATAAAAAACGTAGTTACACCCGTTCTAGAGCTATTCACTGACCTCTTTATCTTTGCCATCTCTAAGGTATAGGACGGCTGCCTGAGGTTAAATTGCGCTGTAAATTAGTCAATTTCCCCTTAGCGCTGGGATTCTAGGGATATTGTTCTCTTCTTCAGTCATTTTGCTTTGCAGCAATGGGTGAGATGTTATGTCTCAAAGGTTGTGCCTCCCTCCTCTGCAACCCCCATGGAGAAGGATAAGAGCAGCAACGTCATGGAAATACTGTCATGACCCTTGTGGAAACAACTACAAACAACCCAACTAAGACCAATATACAAGACTTCACTTTTATATTAGCAATCACACCAAAATCAACGTAAATTAAACATGAATTAACAGGAAAATTGCAATAATATGACCGATAAATTACACATAGCAGATACAAAGACATATCTCACACATTTCGGTCAGCTCATTCAGCACGTATCGCTTTCATTTCAGCCACAATATCCTTCAAAACGTTGAACTTCTTCAAATCAAATTCCATCTTCATTTCTCTAAAGCTTTAGCACCAAGTCTCATCAAACACCGGCATTACTTCACCCAATTTCCACAAATATAATTTTCACAGTCAACACATTTCCAGATCCCTTCTTCTTCACAAAACCCTGGTCATGTGGGGCCTGTTTTTGCACTATGCCAGTGCATAAAGGGTCCCCAAATCCAGATATAAAAGCTCTGTTCAAGATCCGAGCTCCAGCAGCTTGCAGTCAAGTCTCTGAGAATCTCCCATTTATAGGACCCTGGGCTTTAAGTATAAAGGGTAAGAGGGCAAAAGTTAAGAGGCCATGATGAATCTTTATGAAATACTGGTTCTGTCCCAAATGGGTGCCCCTGGCCCAAATGTCAAATTCTGGGCACAACAGTTTAGTAAGTTGACAGCTACAGAGGGTGCAGAGAAGAGTTTTAAAAATAGATCAAAAGATAAAGATAAAGAATAAATAAAACTCACCCATGGTGGCATTGCCATCGGTTCTGGAGAATTCGCGCCCTTTCTGTTCCCTCTCCAGCCGCTGAGTGCAAAGCCGCCTCTTCACCAGCGGCGACTGCGGTGCGCAGGCGCGCTCCACCCGACCGCGGTGCGCAGGCACGCTCCACCCGACCGCGGTGCGCAGGCGCGCTCCACCCGACCGCGGTGCGCAGGCGCGCTCCACCCAACCGCGGTGCGCAGGCGCGCTCCGGCCGACCGCGGTGCGCAGGCTAGCTCCGGCCGACCGCGGTGCGCAGGCGCGATCCATGCTCTGCACGCCACTGCCCCATCCAATGGCTGCCCGGGGCCAGCGCACCGCCGCCCCCCCCCCCCCTCTGCACGCCGCTGTCCCTAACTAACAGAACTATAACTGCTCTCTGTCATGTATCACCATCTTTACCCAGAATCCGCAAGTCACATGATATATATATGACTGTTCTGTGGTTTCCTCTAGTGGTAAGAAGCATTATCATTAACTTGTTAACTCTTTACATCCCAGTCAATATATATATCATTACAGGAGGGGCCAGCGAACCACACTCATATGTTCTGGCGGTGGACAAAGTTGGGGGTTTCTGGGCAGCGGATTTCACGACTCTGTCAGAAATAGTGAGGGTGAACATATCACCGTGCCCTCTGGTGGCGAATTGTGGAGTTCCGGTTTTGCCGGAGCTGCTGGAGGGAAGGGGCCGATGTTGTGGCCTTCGCCTCTGATGACCCGGCGGTGAATCTTATTGAGTTTGAGGTCCACCGGGGGTCTTGGCATGGTTGGGGGATTTATATCAGTTCTTAAGTCTGGAGAAAATTAAGTTTGTTCTTAGGGGGTCGGAGGTTTTATGCGCAGACGCTGTTTGAAGATCTGTTGTTGCCAGTGGTGATGGGGGGGGGGGGGGGGGGGGGGGGCACGCATAGTTTAAGGGAGAAAATTGACAAACTGTTTAAATTATGTTTATATCTGGTTGTTGTTTGTATATGTTTTTGTCTGTGTTTGGAATAACATTTTTTTTTAAAAGCTAGGAGAGCGAGCAATGTTAGCTTTTTGGTGGACCCTAGTAATAATAGTGAAGGAACTGTTAAAAAGCTACTGTAGGTGATTCTCTTGCTATGACTGGATAGATAAGAATGGAACATAGGAACAGGCATAGGCCATTCAGCCCATCGAGCCTGTTCTACCATTCAGTATGATCATGGCGGATCGAACACTTCAGTCCCTTTTACACCCATTATCTCCATAACCCTTTTAGTTATTAGTAATCAGAAATCTATCAATCTCTGCTTTAAGCATACAGGAAGCTTTTGAAGGCAGCAGGGCAATTTGAGAAGGCTGTTCAAAAGGCATATAGGGGCTTGCCTGTTTGACACAGTTCATTGAATAAGTACATTGCCCAGCTTTTCTCCTGGTTTTTAATGTCCTTATAGTTCTTTTCCAGCTCTATCGGATTTGATTCATTCTTCCCATTTTATATTAACTAGTAAATGAACAACTCACAAGCTAGGTTTTTTTGTGTAAATGGTTACGGGCCTCAGCACTGACCCCTGGGCTATGCAATTTTGTATTTCTCTCCAATCTGCCCATCACCCTCTCAACTGCACCTACTATATCCTGTGTCCCAGGCAATATTATTATCCACCTCCAAATCTAACCTCAAAAATCCACTGGCTTACTCATGTATAGCAGCTAATCATGCAAGAATTTAACAATGCAGGTACACTATCTCAAAGGTCCCTGCAATATCCATGTGAAATATAATTTCCACCTAAAAGGCAAGGAGATTTACAAGACAAGATCTGTCCCTTTTTAAATCATGTTCGCTGTCACACACTGGGTTATTTTGATTTGGACAATCTCAGGTTTGTTACTAATGATTGATTTTTTATTTTAAAAGTTACAATGCAAAATTAAGAGGTCTCTAGTTAATTGCATTTGTTTTGTCATTTCTTTTTGATGCCTTGTTTTCAATTCACTGCAGCCTTCCTTTATCAAATTCAATTTCACAATTTGCTGGGATGTGATCATGAACTTTGGTTTGCGAGTTAGTTTTACTGAGAGAATAAGAAGAAACGTGAAGATGCATTTCTTTAGAAAGAGAGTTCTGCAGGCAATCCTTTAGTTTTTATTAAGAAAAATGTAGATAAATGTGTGAAGCAGAGAGATACATAGCTATGATGAGAGAGAATGGCAGTAGAATTAGTTTTGGATTGATAGAGCACAGAGATGGTGCAATCACAGTCGGCTGAAAAGCCTTTTTCTGATGATAAATAACGTCTCGGATTCTTTGGTTAAACCTAATCGCTAGCTTTTATCAGACCCAAGGAGGTGAAATTGCGGACATGAGGGCCGATAAAATAAGAGGCAGCCAGGTAACATTGACTCCCCGACAGTCCCACTACTAGGCTGGAAGTGAATAGGTTGTATATACCAAGGAGGCAGGCAGTGAATTTCCATAATCAAAAGCCCTCACAATAAGACACACTTTACTGTGCTGCCATGTGCGGAGGGAGGCTGCCAGCTAAATGGAGGCGACCTCCTTTTGGCAGCCTGGGTGGGGAAAGGTTTCACGGCCTATGGAAGGGGCTGGGCCGTGGCCCAATGGCCTCCAAGGAGGGGTTTTTCCACCAGCCCTGAGAATTTTTATAAGTTTTTTAAAAAAATGACCAGTCCTTGATTCCAAGCAACCCTGCAAACTTCAGTGGCACTGCTGAGGCGTCAGAGTTGCCAGCTCTCTGATTGGACCGACAGCGTGCAGAGCCCACTCGCATCTCTTTACTGGATGACAGGCCCACAGGCAGCCAATTGGGAGACAAGCTCTGGCAAAATTGATGAGCCACATCAATAGGCCCTTTCATTCACTCTATCCGCCCCTTCACAATCTCATATCAAAACTCCATAACCTAGGACTCGGCTCCTCCCTCTGCAACTGGATCCTCGACTTGCTGACCCATAGTAAAGATAAGTAACAAAACCTCCTCTACGAAAGTCCTCAATACTGGGGCCCTGCAAGGCTGCGTAGTTAACCCCCTACAATACTCCCTCTACATACATAACGGTGTGGCAAAAGTTGGCTCCAACTCCATCCACAAGTTTGCTGATGACAGACCAGTGGGTCGGATCTTGAACAACGATGAGTCAGAATACAGGAGGGAGATAGACAACCTACTGGCGTGATGTAACAAGAACAATCTCTCCCTCAATGTCAGGAAAACTAAGGAGCTGGTCATTAACTTCAGGAAGCAAAATATCGTGCACACCCCTGTCTTCATCAATGGTGCCGAGGTGGAGATGATGGTTGACAGCTTCAAATTCCTCGGTGTGCACATCACAAATAATCTGCCCTGGCCCACTCACACCGATGCTACGACCAAAAAAGCACAACAGTGCCTATATTTCCTCAGGAAACTTAGGGAATTTGGCGTGTCCACATTAACCCTTACCAATTTTTACAAATGCACCATAGAAAGCATCCTATCTGGCTGCATCAAAGCCTGGTATGGCAACTGTTCGGCCCAAGACCATAATAAACGACAGAGAGCCGTGAACACAGCCCAATCCATCACGGGAAACCACCTCATATTCATTGACTTTCTCTACACCCCCTCTGCCTTGGGAAAGCAGACAGTATAATCAAAGACCCCTCCCACCTAGGTTATTCTTTCTTCCAACTTCTTCCAGCAGGCAGGAGATACAAAAGTCTGAAACCACGTACTGACAGATTCAAAACCAGTTTCTTCCTCGCTGTTACCAGACTCCTGAATGACCCTTTTATGGACTGAACTGATCCCTTCACATATCTTCTCTACTGAGTAATACTGTACTCCTGTATGCTTCACCCGTTGCCTGTGCCTATGTATTTACATTGTGTATTTATGTATGTCCTATGTATTTCATGTATGGTATAATCTGACTGGACTGTACCTCGGTACACTTGACAATAAATCAATTCCAAATCCAAATCAATGAAATCTCCCCTCAGCCTCTTTTCCAAGGAGAACCATAGAAACCACAGAAATCCTACAGTGCAGAAGGAGGCCATTTAGCCCAACAAATCTGCACCGACCCTCTGAAAGAGCACCCAACCTAGGCCCATTCCATAATCCTGTCCCCGTAACCCCACCTAAGTTGCATATCTTTGGGCACTAGGGTACAATTTAGCATGGCCAATCCACCTAACCAGCAGATCTTTGGACTGTGGGAAGAGACCAGAACACCTGGAGGAAACCCACAGGGGATACGGGGAAAATGTGCAAACTCTACACAGACCCAAGGTCGGAATTGTATCCGGGTCCCTGGTGCTGTGAGGTAGCAGTGCTAACCACTGTGCCACCATGCCACCCTTAAACCACCCTAACATATCAAATCTTTTCCCACAGCTGCAATGCTCCAGTCCTGGCAATACCCTCGTCAACCTCCCACAGTCCAAAGATGTGCAGGTTGGGTGGATTGGCCATGAAAAATTGTCCAAAATTCTATGATTAACCTAGGACAAAAGTTCGGCGCAACATCGTGGGCCGAAGGGCCTGTTCTGTGCTGTATTTCTCTATCTATCTAACCTCCTCTGCATCCTCTCTGGTATAATTACGTCCTTTCTGTTTATGAGGCGGCCAGAACTGCACACAGTACTGAAGTTATGGCCGAATTGATGTTTTATATAGTTTCAACATAACCTCCCTGGCTCTTATATCAAAGCCATGACTAATAAATGAAACGTATTGGGGACAAAATCCCTAGATTCATGCAGGAGACTGTTGGAAGCTGCAAACGGGTGAATGTATGTTTCTTTGAAAAGGCAAGTTAGATAAAAAAATGGTTTATTTCATAAATTTTTACTCTTGTTTTGAAGTTGTGTATAATCTATGCACGGTGGCTCAATAAGGCCCAGTGCGCATGTGCATAAGAAAAACATTGTGAAAACAGGTGACCAGGAATGGAGCAGCATTGAGAAAGAGTTTCCAGGGAAGGGACAAGGGAGAGAGTTTGGCAAGAGGTTCCAGAAGAAGAGCTCAGACAGGGACAGGAATATATCCATGTTAAGTTCAGTTAAAAAGAGAGGTGCAGAGAAAAAATAAGACGCCAAATAGTGAAAGGGCAGTGGAGAGCAGATTTTAAAGTGAGAAGGGCTCAAGAAATGCCCTGAACATCCAAGAAAGGAGCAGAAGGTAGGTCACTCAATGCTGCAGGCTGTTGGGGCAAAGGTACCCCTATAGAATAGTAGTAGTCTGCTAGACACAGCTGAAGATATGAAATTGTGCTTGTGAGGTATTGCTTGAGTGCATATTCAGAAATCCAGGGGAACGGAATCTCGGAAGGTGATATGGAACCTTTTGGGGGGCCATTGTTGAAGCCATCCAAATCAGACTGACTTTTGAAGAGAATCCCAAGATGAGCTCTTCAAAGGTGAAGACTGAAATCCCTCATGAAAGAAACATAATTTCAGCGAGATTGGTTGACTCACAGAGTTACGAACATCTGTGTGGGTTGTTGAGAAATCCATGGACTCTGTCCTGGTGGCATATGCTCTTTATTGTGCAGTATGTATTCAACCACAGTTGGTTTGTTAAGTCACATGTACCTCATTCTTAGGCTGATCATTAGAGTATAAGCCAGATATTCTAAATTGTTTTACATTTCTGACCTTGTATTGCAACGTTTATTTTTGTTTGTTGAAAACTGAAGAAATCTTGGGTGGGATTCTCTGATCATAAGTGTTGACGCTGTCGTAAACGCCGTTGCGTTTCCCGACGGCATCAACATGGTCCAGGAGCAGCAATTCTGGCCCCTACAGGGGCCCAGCACGGCACTGGAATGCCCCACGCCGCTCCAGCTGCCGACCCCGGCATCAGTTGGGCGCCACGGGTCCGCGCAGTGGGACCAGCGCGATTTCCGCACATGTGCGGTGTCTCCCTTCTCCACACTGGCCCTAACGCAACATGGCGTAGGGCTACAGAGGCTGGCGCGGACCAAAAGAGGCCCCCAGCCCAAAAAGCCGGCCCGCCGATCGGTGGGCCCCGATCGCGGGCCAGGCCACAGTGGAGGCCCCCCCCCCGGGGTCGAACCCCCTTCCCCCACAGGTCGCCCCCGGATCCTTCCACGCCAAGGTCCCGCCGGATAAGACCAGGTTAGAAGGGCACCCCAGGGTGAGAGAATCCCGCCCTTTGTGTCTTTATTTATTGACCAAGTGCCTTGAATCTCAAAATTTGTCCAACTTTAAACAAAATGTTCTTGGTTCCTAACGGGATATTATCAACAACATGGTCTGGCCAGGGATCATAATGACATAGAGGAAGGCCAAGAGAAAGAGTAGAAGCAAAACAAGATTAATGGAGAAATTTTAACCACAGAAAATAAGACGTTAGGTTAGTTGGGGTTTACAGCATGGGATTTGTCAGCCCTTCCTGCCAGCGAGATCTTCAGGTTCCGCCAAAGTCAACCCCTACAGCAGGCAGGCGGGAGAGCCATGCAAATTACACAGATACACAGAACATACAGTGCAGAAGGAGGCCATTCGGCCCATGAAGTCTGCACCGACCCACTTAAGCCCTCACTTCCATCCTATCCCTATAACCCAATAACCCCTCCTAACACTTTTGGCCACTAAGGGGCAATTTATCATGGCCAATCCACCTAACCTGCACATCTTTGGACTGTGGGAGGAAACGTGAGCACCCGGAGGAAACCCACGCAGACAAGGGGAGAACGTTGCAGACTCCGCACAGACAGTGACCCAGTGGGACCCTGGCGCTGTGAAGCCACAGTGCTAGCCACATGTGCTACCGTGCTTCCCTTTGACTTTGGTGGGACTGGAAGTTTCTGCCAGCAGCCACCAGCTGGGGGAGCCTGTGGTGTTGGGGGTGGGGGGACGGGGGATGGGGAATTTCAGCCAAACTCTTAAAAATCAGAATCCCAAATTAGTCTCCAATTTGCCAACTTCCATCTTGAACACAGATGGATGAGTTTACACTTCAAATTTTATAATGAGACTGCGAGTCTAATTGTTATTCAGCTTTGTGAATTGAACTGTTGTTGGTCAGGTTTCCTGAGCTCACAAAGCCTAACAGTTAGACCAAGGTGAGGGGTGTACGATCCATGAAGGAATTGCCTTTACAACTACCTGATGGATCCGATGTGGCTGCCTAGGCAACCTTTGTGATCTGGTAACCCAACCCTGAATACCTCAATACATCTTCTGTGAGACCACCAACCTATTCTGTCCAAGCCCTTGGCCCATTCCCAGGGCTCCTCACCTCATGCTTCCAATCACACGGCCAGGCCGCCAATCCACTCTATCTCCAGGATGTTGATCATTACCCCGGGACGCCGAATTGACCCACCTTCCCCTATGATTAACCCTTGCCCCCACCTCCACGCCGGGATTGATGTTCCTTTCCCACCTGATCAACTCCTCTATCCCCACAATTTATCTCCCCTTGTCCACCCCTCCTCCTCAATTCTGATACTGTCCATGCTTTCCTTTGCCACACAATCCATTCTGCAACCTGCCCAAGAGCCTACCTTGTTCTGCAAACACCACTGACTGTCTCCTCATGCGAGTAGAAGTATGTTACTCAGGTTTGCTTCCGGGTGGGGAATTGATCAATGATGCCCATGGATGTGTCGTGTGAAAGCACCTTTAATGGGTGTTTATAAATAGGTGTGTATATAAGTGTCTGTAGTGAGAGTAATTTTAAGAAATGGGTGTTCATTACTGCAGTGATGTCAGAGAGTAGGTGGAGCTGGGCTGTCTGTCAGCTTTTTACTTTCATTTTAGACTGTTTGCTGCAGGGTGTAGTTTAGTTTTGTTTTCAGAGCAGGATAGCTGCAGTCACAATCAGAAGGTGCATTAGAGCCTCTCTCTCTGTAATCTAAAGAGTGTAAATATTTCCTGGTGATTTAAAACTAATAACAGTAGTGACTTTATCCTGATGTGCTTCTGGTAAAAGGTGTTTTAGGTCTTATGGATGTTAAAAGGAAAGCTTAAAGGATTACTTAGTATTGTATTCTTTGGGGGTTGTATTTGAATTAATAGTTGCTGAGATGTTCACTGATTGTTTTAAAAAGGTTAACTTGAGTTCATAGAATAAACATTGTTTTGCTTTAATAAATACTTTCCCATTTCTGCTCTACCACATCTGTAGAGTGGGCCGTGTGCTCCCCATGCCACAATCTAGTAAAAGTTGTGGGTCAGGTGAACTCCATGATACACTTTGGTGTTCTCGAAACCCTGGCCCATAACACATGCAGCTGAGATAAAATACCACAGCATGCAGGAGAACCTTAACTTCGAGGTTTCCTTTGACTTACCTTGACTTCTCCACTCCCCACAGGCCAGCTGAGTTAAAATCCAGACCTGTGAGAGGAAGAAAGAAGATGTTAAAGTTTGCAAGACAAACATTGACATGGGATAATATTCTGTCTTCATACATGGGCCATAATCTGGCATAGTGGATAGAATGCCGATTATAGAATTTGCATGATTTCATTTGGAACCTACAACAGGCAAGCAATCTATTCCAGCAAATTTCTGACCATGGAGTCAATGTGACCCTTATTTACAGGAAGATGAAGACACAAATTTGACCCTGAACTACATCATGGGAGATTAACAGTTATACAAAACACTGTGCATTATATAGTACAATGCTCATTATATGCAGCACATTCTCTGACTCACTGTAATCAATCCTTCGGAAATTTGACTGTGTTATATATTTTGTTTCAGTTTATAAAGAAGAATCATGCAATGAACACTCTTGATGTTTCTAGGAATTAGGGGTAAGATTTCAATAATTCTGCCAGGACCTATTGTAGCCAAAACCATAAAACATGCAGTTAGCTACAGATTCTCTGGACTTATTCCTATTGTGTTTTGGAGGTGTGATACTAGGAGGCACGGAGATTTAAAATAACAGAGCTTTAATTAGTGGGTGCTCTGTTACGCGGCTGTTATGTTATGGGGACAGGGTGGAGGTGTGGACCTTGGGTAGGGTGCTCTTTCCAAGAGCTGGTGCAGACTCGATGGGCCGAATGGCCTCCTTCTGCATTGTAAATTCTATGATTATCTATGATTATCTTCTCTGTTTCACACACTAGAACTTAAGATATCACTTCTAATGAATACATTAATACAACAGCAATCACTAGAGCGAATAAGAATTAATGCAATCAGAACATTTCCTCCCCCCTTAAATTGAACATCCCCAGCAAGTTCAAAAGAAGTTAAACATGAACAACAGCCAATACGTCAGATGGTCTGAGGTTGTCGCTCGAGGAACGGTTGATCACGAACCTCTGCCATCTTCTTTTTCACTGGTGGTAAACTCTGGTATTTCTGTCTTTACCCTAACTTCATTGGTGTTTGGTTTAACTGGCATAGATGTTGGAAATAGGGGTTATCCTTCTGTCTGATGAGAAGGGGAGGTGTTGCTTTCTTCAACAGTGTCTGTTAGTGTCAATGTTGTAGGAAGGGTCAAGTCATGGCTTTTTAGGGTTGAACCTGGATTTTCCACAGGCCCCAATTCCATTCTTCCAGCCAGCAACTGGCCTGCATGTCTCCTCCAGATAAAGTCATCTCGGGTCTGGACAGTACAAGAGACACAGGTCCAGTCTGTGCAAGGATTGTGCAGGAACCCATTTCTCTCCTGTAGAATAATTCCTAGCCAAAACCCCTTGTCCTTGTTGGAAGATTCCATGCGTTGCCTTGCTTTCCCGCCGTTTCATTTGTACTTGCTGTTTGTGTTGTACGATCTCTTTAATTTTCGTGATTTCAACAGATTTGACGTGGAATGTAGCTGCCTTTTCATCGTTAGTAGGAGAGGTCTTGGAGTGGATGGTAAGGTATTCCTATATACCAGTAGGAACTTGTGGCGACGTTTGTTCAGCAAACCTTGTTCTCTAGAGGCTGTCAACGTATGTTTCCTGGTTTGGGTGAAGCATTCAGTTCATTAATAGCAAGGTGGTACGGTGTGTACTTAATATGTTGAATACCATTCTCTTGTAAGAAATTTCAGATTCTTGTGAGACACATTGAGGTGCATTGTCGCTTACCAGTTGTTCATGGAATGCAAAGTAACAAACACTTCTAGCTTCTCAATAGTCTTCTCTGATGAGATAGATTTCATCACAGCAACCTCTGGCCACTTGGTGTGAGCATCGATCGTTACCTGGGACCCTGGATCTATGTGAGCATCGATCGTTACCAAGAACATATGCCCTTCAAAAGGTCTTGCAAATTCCACATGGACAGGCTGCCAAGCCTCTTCAAACCATTCCCATGAATGCAGAGGTGCAAAGGGTGACAGGTTTGTTGCCTTTGCACGGGGAGAACATGTTCAAACTTTCTCTTCAATTTCCTGTCCAGTCCAGGCCACCAGAAATAACTTCTCGCTATTTCCTTCATGTGTAGGACTCTGCAATAGTCTTCATGTAGCTTCTCTAACACCCATTTCCTCAATGATGGTGGAATGATCACTTGGAGACCCATAGAAGACATCCTGACTGTACTGACAGCTCCAATCTCCTTGATCATAATAATAATCTTTATTGTCACAAGTAGGCTTACATTCACACTGCAATGAAGTCACTGTGAAAATCCCCTGACCGCCACATTCCGGCGCCTGTTCGGGTACACAGAGGGAGAATTCAGAATGTCCAATTAACCTAACAGCACGTCTTTTGGGACTTGTGGGGGGAAACCGAAGCACCCGAGGGAAACCCACCCAGATACAGGGAGAACGTGCAGACTCCACACAGATAGTGACCAAAGCCGGGAATCAAACCTGGGACCTTGGAGCTATGAAGCAACAGTGCGACTCACTGTGCTACCGTGAGTAGTAGGGTTTCAGGTTAGGTCCTAGTTCCAAAGTCCTCCCTCGTAATACCAGGGGCTGGATTCTCCGCAGCCTTGTGCTGAAATCGCGGCCAGCGCGGGAGTGGAGAATCCACTTTCACTCTATAATCGGTCCCGGCGCCAGTCTGGCGATTCTCTGGGGCCCGAAAATCAGCGTGATCACGGAGCACGCTGAGCTGCTTGGGTCCTATTGACAGAGGCCCACCCAGCAAACCTCTGCTCCCCACTGCCGAGTTCCCGACGCCGTGGAACTAAACACTTATGCCGGTCGGGATGCTGGCGTGGCGGGTGCGGACCCAGTCTACGACCGCCCAGGTCGGGGGGTGGGGGGGGGGGTGGGGGGGGGGGGTGGGGGGGGGGGGGGGTGGTGGATCGGAGGCCAGGAGGGCCTTAAAGGCGGACAGGGATCGGGTCTGTCGGTTTAGCTGCTCGGGCACGCGGCCGATCGGGGGGCCTCCTTTCTATGTGTGTCGTCGCGGTCCGGGTCCGCCATGGAGCTCGGCACGGCCGCTGGAGGCCGCCATCGTGCGCATGCAGTCTCCGAACTGGATGTGCGGGGGCCCGTAACGCAACTAAAGCTGCGGGATTTACTCTGGGTCCCTGCTAGCCCCCTGCAGTGCATTGAATTAGGTCAACCTTTTTCTAGGAATGTCGGGAGTAAAACACCACCGTTTTTACTCCAGCGTCAACACTTAGCCTCATTTTGGGAGAATCCAGCCCATCATATTCTGAGAGCATAGGATCACTCCAATTGTGTTTCCTCACTTGTTTAGAAATGACTGGTGTGTTGTCTATTTGTTCAAAGTAGAAGATATTTGTATTTGAACAGTCTGACAAATTACCTGGCAGTGGTAATGTTGAAAGTCCATCTGCATTACCATGTAGACGTGACTGTCTGTACTTAATGGTATCAGTATGTGCAGACAAAAGCAATGCCCATCTTTCCATTCTATCTGCAGCATAATTCCCATGTGTGGTCACTTTGTTTTCTCTGACCCTTTTGTACAGCTAGACATTTCTCCTTTTGTTTTGCTTAAATGCTGCATTGGTTTGTTTTTGCTTCTTAATTTTACTTAGAACATGCCTGACTGCAGGCACGCTCTGTGTGTCCTTTTATCCACAGCATTGATATCCATGGGCGGGATTCTCCGACCCCCCGCCGGGTCGGAGAATCGCCGGGGGCCGGGGTGAATCCCGCCTCCGCCGTCTCCCGAGGTCTCCGGCACCAGAGATTCGGCGGGGGCGGGAATCGCACCGCGCCTATCGGCGGGAACCCCCCCCCCCCCCCAGCGGTTCTCCGGCCCGCGATGGGCCGAAGTCCTGCCGCTGTCATGCCGGTCCCGTCAGCGGGAATCAAACCACCTACCTTACCGGCGGGACCAGGCGGCGTGGGCAGGCCCCGGGGTCCTGTGGGGGGCCTGGGGGCCTGGCCCGCAATCGGGGCCACTGTTTGGCGGGCGGGCCTGTGCCGTGGGGGCACTCTTTTTCTTCCGCCTTTGCCATAGCCTTCACGATGGTGGAGGCGGAAGTGACCCCCTCCCCTGCGCATGTGCTGGGATGACATCAGCAGCCGCTGACGCTCTGGCGCATGCGCGAACTTCCCCCGGCTGGCGTGGCGCCAAAGGCCATTCCCGCCGACCGGCGAGGTGCCAACCACTCCGGCATGGGCCTAGCCTCTCAATGTTAGGGCTTGGCCCCTAAAGATGCGGAGACTTCTGCACCTTTGGGGAGGCCCGATGCCTGAGTGGTTCACGCCACTCCATCCCGCCGGGACCACCCGCCCTGCCGGGTAGGGGAGAATCCCGCCCCATGCCTTTACACCAACAGTCAGCAGCAGAATCCCCTGACTTTGCACATGGGTAACAGGGTAGCATGGTGGTTAGCATAAATGCTTCACAGCTCCAGGGTCCCAGGTTCGATTCCCGGCTGGGTCACTGTCTGTGTGGAGTCTGCACGTCCTCCCCCTGTGTGCGTGGGTTTCCTCCGGGTGCTCCGGTTTCCTCCCACAGTCCAAAGATGTGCGGGTTAGGTGGATTGGCCATGCTAAAATTGCCCGTAGTGTCCTAATAAAAGTAAGGTTAAAGGGGGGTTGTTGGGTTACGGGTTACGGGTGGATACGTGGGTTTGAGTAGGGTGATCATGGCTCGGCACAACATTGACGGCCAAAGGGCCTGTTCTGTGCTGTACTGTTCTATGTTCTATGTATGAATCTCGAGATTCTTTTGTGTAAATTCAGCAGCCGTTTTGTGTATTCGAGTACACAGACTCAATTTCTCAACTCCTTTGCAGAGAGCTCCAAAGAAACAGAGATTTCCATAGGTTTCTGCAGAGTAAGATTACTCTTGGTTAGCAAACGTTTCTGTGTTGCTGCACTGTGTAGACGACAAACCAATCTGTTCCGAAGAGTGTCATTCAGCACATCTCCGAACTCTCAATATTCTGCAAGTCTTTTATGCACAGCCACAAATTGCGCGATTGACTCCCCTTCCTCTTGTTTTCTTTTATTGAATCCAAAGCCCTCTGCAATCACCAAGAGTTTCGGCGTAAAATGTGCTTGCAAGATACTCACAATGTTTTTGTACATCTTAATGGCTTCTCAGGTTGCAGTAAACTATGGAGGAGATTAAATGTTGCTCAGGAAAGTGGGTATCATAATCTCTTCAGCTATTTTGTTTGCCTACGCAAAATAGTCAAAAGCTCAGTATAGAAGCTCCATCGCTCAACATTTTTACTAAAGGGCCCGACAACGCCAAAAACTCCTGCCATTTTTCTGCTAATGGAGGTTACATTGAGCACATTGAGCAACTGCATTTTCAACAGTTACCTTAATTCTGTCATGCACAAGTTAACAACTCAAGGTTCAGGCTTTTATTTATCATAGACAGCTGTATAATCTGTCCTGCAGGCAGATTATTGCTACTCATGTCCACCCAGCCCATCCGTTTTCTGTAACATGTTCGTTTTTCCCAACTTTTCTCGGTAAATTTCTTCCTCCTGGTTGGCTAACCAGCAAATCTTTGTAGTCCTCATCGCCAGTATTTATGTTCTGTTTTTTAAAGTATGATACTAGGGAGCGCGGAGGTTTAAAATAACAGAGCTTTATTTACAGTGTGTGATCTCTTACATTGCTATTCTTCCCTCACTGTTTCCTGCACTAGGACTTAGGATGTCATTCCGATGAACACATTAATACAGAGTTTCACTGGAGGGAGTAAGAGTTATTGAAAATACATAACAATTACCACCGTAGCCTCTTATTGAAGCATAGAAAATAGATAACTTACATCATCTTTTCTCTTCTTACCATACCATAGTTTTAAGGTTTGAACCTGGATTACAATTCAACAAAAAATGAGAACTGAAATTAGATTGTGCTTAATGCTATTCAGTCACCTGAGCACATGGCACTACATGTCCCAAACGCCATTTCTGTTTTAAATACTCAGCTGTTAAAAATGAACCATCAGATTAATCAGCATAAGGTTTACAGCACTGTCTTCCCATACAACCAAGTATTAATGCTAACCTCTCCAGAGATGACAGAAGCTCCCAAGCGAGTGGTTTTACTTACTTGGTGTGGGCGAGGTTGGGATTTCATTACTTCATAGAATGTGGGTGTTACATTGCAGCAAGGATGAGGATGGTATAGTCTGTTGCCTTGTGAGCTGTAAATGTGCTTACAAGTCAGTCTGTGCAAACCGATAAAGCGGTTCTAAATATATGCCTTGAAAAGAAGAACCCCACAATTCATTAGGCATTAAACGATGAAGCTTATTCCCAGTGCGATATGAGTGATTTCACTTACTATAACCGGAATCTGCTCTGTTCAGAGTGATGATGACTTCATGATTTCCAGGAAGTGAGACTGCACCAAATAGGTTCTTTAAATAGTGAGCGAGTTAATCAATCCTTAAATCCTTCTCTTGGCTCAGCCTGTCCTATCAGCGTTGGCAACACCAGTCTGCCTCTTAATACCCAACCATGTCAGTTTTTTAAGAATCTTGAAGGAAAGAAGAAATGTGAATGCTGGGAATCTGAAATAAGAACAGAAAATGTTGCAATGAGACTGGAGATGCGCCTGAAAATGAAAGGAGTCAAAAGAACAGATTAATGTTTTGGGTGGACACTTCTGAATGAAGTGTTAATCAATCTTTTCAGATGCTAACGGATTTGCTGTCAAGTTGAGATGAGATTTTCCTTTACATGTTCTCTCATATTCTGCTTCTGTCAAAGAAGTTGTCACAGGTCAGCAGGCCAGGTCATAGTTGTATAGTTCAGAATAGGTATATGTGCAGGCTTTAGTGTCCAAGACATTCTGATCCAGGTTATATAAATTCTTGGTTAAAGGATGCAATCGTCTGATCCTTTGCTCCTAGTAAGCCCAAGATGAGTCATTATTTAAAAATTTTAAACAACATACGCACTCATTTGATGGTTAAATCCAATTATACCCTTTAGTTGGCAGTAGAATTGAGCACATGACACAAAAAATAAATTGCACGATTACCACATCTCTACAAATGGATTCAAATTCCATTTTAAAATGCTGCCAACACTTCAACAATAGAATTACTAAAAGCCTCATATTTCTCTTTCATAGTGATGTGATTTCATGGTGATGTGAAGCCATATCCCGGCTTAACTCACTTAAATGTTTCACACTCTAATATATTTATATTCTTGCGGATTTATCCCTTTCCATTAATATGTAATTGTCAATGTCCTCTTATGTATTTGTGAAAAACACTTCAAAAAGAACCTCTTAACGACTACCTCCACATTGCTTTGTGAAAGGTTCATCAAATCTGGCTTGCCATGTGCCAGCAGAACATCAGTGCTGAATGGTTGCCTAATTGTCTCTTATGAAAACATGTTTATCTTTAGAAAGATGCCCAGCAATTCAGTGCAACTTTTATAAACCTGCAGATGACAGGGCTTGTGGTACAAAATAAAGAATTTGAATGTAAGTTTTTAAAATATATTTTGCCATTGGAGAGAACATTATTATAAGTACAGCGATGAAGGTGGATGAACAAACAGTTCAGATGTGATATGCACATTTAATGGACAAATATTCTAAACAGCTGTCTCTTTTAATAATTTGGAAATGCGATTTCTATGATATTTATTATAAAAATAAACATTCAGACCTAATTAGGAAGTCGCTACATTTAACTGTAACTGTTGTTACTTAGTTGAAACTGAAAACATGATTTACCCTTTACAGAACTAGGTGAAATCTAATCTTTTTAACTATTATTAATCCTCCCTATACCTAATACACCTGGCACAAAGTGTCCGCTTGTCACACAGCAACAAACACTTCACCCATCAGTGCAGACATACTTTCACATCGGATGAATGTCGGGTTCGTGTTCCAATACAAGCTGAGCTGGTGTTTTTGCCTCCCTGTTAAGGAGCTGCCATTTTCACTACGTGAGAGGGAACATGGAAGCGAGCTGGATCCCTTTTCTGATTCACCTCCACAACATTCTTTGATTTGGACGGCAAAATAAGTTTACAATTTTCTCATTTGGGAGCTATTAATGTTAGGATAATTCAATGGATGGAAAATACAAATTGAAAAATAACATGAAACTCCTGCAGGGCAGGAATAAATAATGGTGCGTGCCCACTTTTTAAAAGTAAAAAGATGGCCTCTATTTGATGCCAGGTTTACCTCAGGCACTAAGTCAAAACTGTGCCTCCCTGTGATTACAACATTTAAATAAATAGAAGAAAGCAGCTGAGAGAGAGCTGGGCCATGATTCTCCGACCCCCACGCCGGGTGGGAGAATCGCGGGAGTCCCGGGCGATTCCCGCCACGCCGCCCTGGCACGCGATTCTCCCACCCCCCCCAAAATGGCGTGCCGCGTTTCACGACAGGCTGCTCGGAGAACCGCCGCTCGCCGTTTCTAATAGGCGTGCGGCGATTCTCCGGCCCGGATGAGCGGCCAATCCGTCGGGTTCACGCCGACGCCAACCACACCTGGTCGCTGCCGGCGTGAACAGCGCGCGAACGCTGCGAGTGCAGCCTGTGGGGGGGAAGGGAGGATCGAGCACCGGGGGGTGCTCAGTAGGGTTGTGGCTCGCGATCGGTGCCCACCGATCGGCGGGCTGGCATCTCTAAAGGACGCACTCTTTTCCTCTGCCGCCCCGCAAGATAAATCCTCCATGTCTTGCATGGAGGACGGCAACCGCCCATGCGCAGGTGAAGTCATTTAAGCAACGCCGGCCGCATCATTTACGCGGCGCGCTTTGATGCAGCGCCAAGGCCCGGTGCGCATAATTGACGCGGGGCCGCTCCTAGCCCCCTGAGGATGGGAGAATAGGGGGCGAGAAGCGGCCTCCGACGCCGGAGTGAAACACTCCGGTTTTCACTCCGGCGTCGGCACTTAGTCTCCCGTTGAGAGAATTTCGCCCCTGATGTATTTTTCTGAAATTCAAACATAATAAACTTGATTCCGATGCCACTTACATTAATCAAGCGCTAAAAAGTACATTGTTATGCTCTTGATTTATTGTTTCCCTTCCAATTATGAAAAAAACTTATTTTGCGACTCCTTAGGTTATCCTGCTGTATACTCTGATGTCTGGGGGTGTCATTAATAAGAATAACTTGCATTGACAGAGCATGTTAAATGTAGAAAAATATCCCAAAACATGACGATGAACTTGTTCCCAGGTATCAGCGTATACACTGACACGAAGTACCTGGGAGCAATCAGGATTGTTGTTTGACTTTCCACCTGGTATAACTTTCCCTCCTATCTTTCCCTCATCAGTAACTCCCAGGAGTGGGAATTGAACTTGAGAACCTGCCATTTCATGACAAATGTGCTGCCCACAGAACTGCCCCGGATTCCTTTTTAAAGGCAACCATATGTTAGGCACAGGAAATTCTGCTAAGGAAGGCAGAATTATTTCTAGCTGATATCCAGTGACACTTGGGTATATTTGCTGCTAAGTGTTTTGAACTGTGGCACTGAGGATGAGCTGCAATCAATTGCAGTAATATACACTGGTCTGTATGTTTTAAATGACCGAAAGTATCAGTATCACTCACTCAACCGGTAACATAATCTTCCAGGTGCTGCAAGCTTTTTTTCTCACTTGCATGACTTTAATTTCTATGTGCCATGAGTACATTGATAGATGTTCATATTAATATAGGGCGCGATTCAACCGCCATGTTGCGCCTGGCATGGATCCGGGCGCACCGGTTAAATGGCCATGCTGGGTGTGAATCGGTTCGCTATCTAACCGGCCGGCTCCACGTTGGTGGGTACTGGATCCCACCCAGATGTGGTGAGGCACCAATTAAGACCAATTAAGAGCAAACTCCACCTCATTAGCGAGAAGGAAGCCCAATCTTTCGGCCTCGCGGGAATTAATGGTCGCGCGGGCATCATTTAGCACTCCTATTTAAAAACAGGAAGGCAGCACAATGGCTGCTGAGGGAAGCTGAGGAGGTGAGTAGCCGTTTCCATTCCCCGGCATGCAGTCCAGGGACACTGGAGTTGCTGCCCCACTGCTCGGGGGGGGGGGAGCTCCGGGGGTTGGTGGATGGGAGACCCCTCAGGCAGGAATGGGCCTGGGCAGAGAGCTGTATGTCATAGGTCAGTTGTCGCCCCTGGACTGGGTTGGTGAGGGGCTCTGCACCTGCTTGACCTACAGGCCATTCTCTAATATTGTGCATATCCATAACTGTGGCAACTACAGCCGCTGCCTGACTATCCAACCCAACACTTCCACACAGAGCCTTGATTGTGGTTATAGGCTGAAGATCACTTTACTTCCCTTTGGCTTCACAGCTGAAGGCTATTGCCAATAAGGAATTGGCATTGTTAGTTATGTGAGCACTTCACTGCTCTCAAGTGGTGCTACAAGTTGTTTTTGCTGCTGCTGCTTGTGGCTGCAATTGCCCAGAGGCTGCTGCTGCTGTTTCCTTCTTTTTCTGCAGCCTGGAGTAAGGAATGGGAGGATGGGAAGATGACCTGTTACCTGGGCTATAGAAAGGGAAGGGGAGTTCTTTCTCTTTCCTGGTGTGCGGATTGGTGTGATGTTCCCCTGCTGAGAAGTCTACTGCTGGAGATACAAAAGAAAGAGAGCAATGCAGATTGATCCGAATGAGCAACTTGTTGAAGGTGTTGAAGAAATGCTTTTGCAGATTGTGGTGAATGTACTTCTTAATAATTCACACTGTACTGTATTATGTTCTTGTGGGCTCTGTCTGTTAGCCGTTGCGCGGCTCTGCCCACAGGGGGAGATGAGGAGCTTGTACAGGGCTCCACCCTCGGCTCCACCAATGGCTCCGCCCATGGCCCCTCCCACTACCGGAAGTATAAAGTGCTGCAGCCGTGTGAGCCTGCCCTCAGTTCTTCTGGTCGCAGGCAGGCTCTGTTGTAAGTCTATTAAAACCCCAGTTTACTTTCAATCGTGTCTCGAGTGAATTGATGGTCACATCACAGATTGCTGGTGATTTCCCTTTGTGGGGAAAATGCCAGCTTGGCACTTTGGGACTGCCAGAGGGTACCAGGCTGACAGTGACAGAGTGCCAAGCTGGCAATGCCAAGGTGCTCTGGTGGCACCAGCAGTGCCCAGAAGGCAACCACCTGGTGGCTTCCAATCTCCTGGGAGACCTCCACAAGTGCCGTTCCATCTGGTCCCCATTGGTGGAGACCAGCACTGAATGGTGCTCACCCAAGATCTCCAAGGCAAAAGGCATTAGATCCCAATGCCTCCAGTAGATCATGGGAGTGTGAGTTATCGTGAGAATAGCAGTTTCACTTTAATATGCAGATTTGGAAAATAGTGATCCCGACCATTGTTGAGTGGCAAGGGGCCTTTGGTCTTCTTCCGACATTGGGCAGAAGCCCTCCTGGTCATGCTGCCTGAACCGATGGTTGCTGCCACTACCTCCCAGGTGGCATTGACAGCCTTGTTACTAGTCATCCCACCCCCTCGGGGGAACAGGGTGTCCCATCTGCTGCTTGACCTGGTAAGCATCCCTAAAGCATGGAGAGATCTACGTGGTGCCATGGTTATGTTCTGCCTAGCAGTGAGTTCGGAGGGAGCGTTTATGAGCCCGAGACGACACTTAGAATGTTTCCCATTAAATCAGGCCCATAGTTTATGACTGTCTCTTTGGACACTAATGGAGATGAAATAAATCTTGGGCAGCAGCAGTGGGCAGCGCAGTAGCTCAGTGGTTAGAAAAATTGCTTCACAGCTCCAGGGTCCCGGATTCGATTCCCGGCTTGGGTCACTGTCTGTGCGGAGTCTGCACGTTCTCCCTGTGTCTGCATGTGTTTCCTCCGGGGGCTCCGGTTTCCTCCCACAGTCCAAAGATGTGCAGGTTAGGCGGATTGACCATGATAAATTGCCCTTAGTGTCCAAAAATAGGTTAGGTAGGGTTACAGGGATAAGTGTGAAGGTGTGGGCTTGTGGGGTGCTCTTTCCAAGGGCTGATGCAGACTTGATGGGCTGATTGGCCTCCTTCTGCACTGTACATTCTATGATCTATGAATTGGCAGCTTGTTTTGGCATTTTGTCCATCGAATTGGAAAGAAACAGGGAAAGGAATCAAGTGGACTGTACATGAGCTGCTCATTCACTATTGCCCATTTTGTACTTCCTCCCCAGATGAATTACACACCCTATGAGAATTAGTTTTCAAGATATAGTCAATGCTTAGATCAATTGACCTGCCTGCTGATGGAATAGAGTTTGCATATATTAGAATGTTATTACATCATGCACACGATGATGACTTCAAGTCTCAGCAGGCCAGAGATGGAGATAAGTACATCCAGCCCCCAGATAGGAATCCTCATCTCAAACCTCCATTGCGTGCTGGTATGATGCTTGGTTACAATACTGCCTCACCAGGAGGGATGTCCAGTACAGTCATTGGCTGGGTTTAGAGATTAAGGAAAATACCCATTGGTTTAGAATACTTTGACTGTTCATTTATCTGACAAGTTTTGAGCAAGGTTTGCAGAAAGGCTTTAATAATTTTGGAGCACAAGCATATAGTCAATCATATGTGAGGGCTTCATTCCCCTCACAAATACTGTTTGGTCCACAGATACTTCAGTGGGAACTGTGAGGAGATACCGAGCATAAAACGTCCACATGGGGCACCACAGTAGTAAGAATTTGGGACAAATTACATCAAGTTTCCTAGTTTAAGGCAACCCAGATCAGAACCCCCTTGTGCTACATTGGAAAGACATGTCTCCTGCTTAAAGCACCCGTCATCAGTAAGTGCGACTGGTTCCTTTACCAAAGCTTCTGAGCAATCTGAAGGCACATGGTTGAATAAACCTTCTTGCAGTAATGAAAGTGGCTGTCACATATTCTCTCCAAATGGACAACATTTAAAGATTTGGCAGGGAGGTCGAGGAGTACACTTTGCAATCATGTTTTGATATATTGGAATTTAACTTTTAATGCCCCAACTTTCCTTTTGTTGCGCCTTTTTTTATTCGTCCATGGGATGTGGGTATCGCTGGCAGGGCCAGCATTGATTGCCCATCCCTGATATCATTTCAGAGTCTGTGGGCCAGGTGCCACGTGTAGGCCAGACCAGGTAAGGACAACAGATTTCCTTCCCGAAAGGACATTCGTGAACCAGATGGGTTTTTATGACAATTGGTCATCAACAGGCTTTTAATTCCAGATTTTTATCGAATTCAAATTCCATCTGCCCTGGTAGGATTTGAACTCAGGCCCCCGGAGCATTACCCTGGATCTCTGTATTACTAATCCAGCAACAATATCACTATGTCACTGTCTCCCCATATATTGTCCCCCCCCAATTAAGCACAAGGCAACAGGCAATTTAGATGTTGGAAATAAATGCTGAGTAACATTAGAAACAAGACAAGTTCCACCACGGCAGATAATTTACTGCATCCAGTAAACCATATATACAGACCAAGGCAGCATTTCTTACAGATGACATGTTCATATGATTGGTTTGAACATATATATATAAACCAGGGGCTGGTTCAGCTCACTGGGCTAAATTGCTGGCTTTTAAAGCAGACCAAGCAGGCCAGCAGCACGGTTCGATTCCTGTACCAGCCTCCCCAGACAGGCGTCAGAATGTGGCGACTAGGGGCTTTTTACAGTAACTTCATTGAAGCCTACTCGTGACAATAAGCGATTTTCATATTTCATTTTTCATGTATCAGTCAGATCAGTGCATGGAATTCTCGTACTTTCCCTTTTGGGTACCCTGTAGGTTCGCTCTATTTTAACTTGTACATAAACTTCCTACATAACACAATCATCAATCTCACCGTCACTTGAGCCTTCACCGCCTCCGAAGTTTTCATCATTGGCGAGGCCATCTCCAATCACTTCCTCATCTTCCACGGTATCCTAGCCCACATGTACCTTTGCTGCTCTGGAACTTTGGAAAATAACTTCCCTTCAGATCTTATCATTAACAAATTCTCTAATCCTCGCCCTCTCTTGTTTGACCTGCTATTTCAGCCACCGCACTCAATATCTCCCTTGGATCCATCTTCAGTATAATTTTCCCTCTCAAATCCCTCATGATTCCCGATTATATTTCACACTCCTGCACTTTCAGCTATGAGGGCCACAAACGTGAAAGCAGCCGGCGCATTGTAGAAGGGTTGGAAATTCTAAATTTCAGGGATCAATATTGGATCCACTTTTATTTTTAACGCATGTATATGATTTGGAATTGCACGTAGAAAGTCTGTCCAATTTTTTTAGCAATAGAGAAAGGTATCATGACATGGCAGTCTAAAATATTTCAGGATACCAGAGTTAGTTGGATTATTGGAATGTGGCATGTAGACACGATGCAATGTAGAAAAGTATGAGCTTGAACATTTTGACAGGCAGAACATAGGATCAGAGAATATACTCTGATCATCGAATCTCGGCAATCAGAAGGAGGCCGTTTGGCCCATCAAGTCTGCACCGACCCTCTGAAAGAGCACCCTACCTAGGCTCACTTCCCCAGAACGCTGTAATCCCACCTAACAGTTGGACACTTAGGCGCAATTTGTCATGGCCAAACCACCTAACCTACACATATTTGGACTGTGGGAGGAAACCAGAGCACCCAGAGAAAACCCACGTAGACACGGGGAGAAGATGGAGACTCCGCACAGAGAGTCACCCAAGGCCGTAATCGAACCCGAGTCCATGGCACTGTGAGGAAGCAATGCTAACCATGGTGCTAATGTGCCGCCCTGATTTGGAAAGACAGTGAAGGATATGATTGAACATAGAACAAGTACACAATTTTTTCAAATTACATATGAAAATAGAAAAAGCAGAGGAAAGATAAAAGGTAAAAGACTATGGGTGTAAATAAATAACGGTAGATTTAAGAATGCAATGGCAGGCCAACAGTGAGAATATGGTAGTGCACATTGCTGCATCCCATTACAGATAAAGGATGTTAAAGTAAGGATGTTAAGACAGTTGTGAGGAAATATTTGAGAAACATTCCCATTGAAGCAGGGAAAGCAAAGTGACGACTTTTTAATTTATGAAGAGTTTTAATAAATGAATAAGAAAAGACTATTTCCCCCACCCCCGGCTTGGAGAATCTGTGACAATGATCGCCAATTGAAACTTCTCACTGAGAGACTGAGGAAAGAGGTTAGGAGACTTTTTTTTTGCACAGGATGTTTTTGGAGCATGAAATGCTTTGCCACAAGGGATGGTTGAAGCAGAGACTGTGACATATTTTAAAGGAAAATGAATAAATATTTAAAGCAGACGATAAGGAGACAACAGAAGGATTAGTTTTTGATTGAACTAGCACAAATGTCATCGGACTAGGTTTGACTTTACAAGAGGAAGCGGCCATGCTTGGTTCTGAAATAAAGGTACATAAGACAATTAAAGTTGCAATTCACGATTATTTTGCAGACAATTTTCTAAAAAGTGCTTCAAGGCTACAGGGCATCAGAACCTTGGCAGGTATGTCAGTGTGGCAATACTGTGGCAGCTCAGGTTAATGCCACATTCGGCATCTGTGAGGCGAGGCAATGTACCCTCACTGCCTCCTACGGCCAAAACAATTTTGCATCAAGGAGGGGTTTGGATGCCAGGCATTTAGGGTTCAGCCTCCATAATGCCATCAGGCTACTGGCACGTGGGTACATTGAAAGGGGGTGGGTAAGGTGTTTGGACGAAAATCTAGCAGAGTGGCCCTCCACGTTGGCAGTGCCCACCTGCCATGGGTATTATCCACTCAGAAATTGGGACCTCGGGCAGCATGGTGATGCATGGTTAGCATTGCTGCCTCACGGCGTCAAGGACCTGGGTTTGATCCTGGCCCGGGTCACTGTCCATATGCAGTTTGTACAATCTCCCCGTGGCCGTGTGGGTCGCACCCTCACAACCCAAAAAGATGTGCAGGGTAGGTGGATTGGCCAAGCTTAATTGTTCCCTTAATTGGAAAAAAAAAAGAATTGGGTATTCTAAAGTTATTTTTTTAAAAAGCAATTGCGACCTCCAGTGAGGAGGAACACTCTGGAGGGAGGGAGGTACAGATGTAGGGATCCAACAGCAGTGATTTCATGGCCACCTGCACGGGTAGCTTTGGGTTGGGGAAGGAACAGAAGACCGCAGAGGGACCACAAGCAGTTGCCAATATGGAGAAGATAATACCCTGTAGCAGGAGTGTGCAGATCATAGAATCATAGAATTTACAGTGCAGAAGGAGGCCATTCAGCCATCGAGTCTGTACGGGCCCTTGGAAAGAGCACCCCACCCAAACCCACACCTCCACCACATCACAGTAACCCTACCTACCCTTTTCTGGACACTAAGGGCAATTTATCATGGCCCGGGTCACTGTCCATATGCAGTTTGTACATTCTCCCCGTGCTGTCCATCTAACCTGCGCATCTTTGGACTGTGGGATGAAACCGGAGCACCCATAAGAAATATACGCAGACACGGGGAGAACGTCCAGAACCCGCACAGCCAGTGACCCAGCGGGGAATCGAACCCGGGACCCTGGAGCTGTGAAGTAACTCTGCTCAGCACTGTGCTACCATGCTGCCAGATAGAGGATGAGCTACTTCCAGATGTCTAAGTGGCATGTGTCACCACAGACTGTGCCTCTCCCAAGAAACTCTCACAAATCTTTGTACCATGATGACAAACATTACAATGCCTTGCAGTTTTCTGTCGACAGGTTTATAAGGGAGATCATTCCATTCTCTCCGCTAAGAGACGGCAGAACATTTCATTTTCCTTTCCAGAGAAAAGCAGGAAGAACAAGCATGTAGCTTCACCAGAATAGCAGGCTTCCCCCATGGTGCCATTGAATACACTCTTGTTGATGCTTTGTGGGCACCGCATGTAAATTCAATGGCCTATCACAACAGCAAAGGATTCCTCTGCCTCAGAGTTCAACTGGTGTATGACAATACTCACGGCATCGTGCAGACCAATGCCTTACATCCTGGAAGTATAAGGCCTTTACCTCTTATTCTTTCACAGGTAGTCAGCATCGCTGGCAACGTTTCCCAAAAGGGAATGGTGGCATAGAAGTAATATTATTAGGCTAGTATTCCAGAGGTCTGGACTAAAGCTCTGGAGATATGGGTTCAAATCCCACCACAGCAGGCGACAAATTTAAATTCAATTAATTAATAAACCCAATATCTCAGGAAATGATGATCATGAAATTACCAAATGGTCATAAAAATAAGGGAAGGAAATCTGCCACCCAAACCCGGTCTGGCCTACATGTGACCCAAGGCAATGTGGTTCATTCTTAACTGCTGTCTGAGGCCAACAAATGCTGGCCTTGCCACTGAAGCTCGTATCCCATGAAGCTCATATCCCACAAAGCTCATAGCAAAACAATCTAAAATAAAATTGTTGCTTATCCGTAATTGTCCTTGAGCAGGTTCCCTGCCCATTGTACCATCAGTTTTTGAGCCACATAAGAAACTAAAGGGTGACTGCCGACCATCTGTCTCATGATGTTAGTGTACAAACCATGTACATATGAGCAATAGGCATACGCTAAGAACGATCTTTGGGCTACTCTGGAGGAGCCCAGAAGTACAATCCAGAATCTGTGTCATCGTGGTCTGCTAGATCCTGCACAATATCACTATTATGAGTGTACAATGCTTGCCATCAAGTATATAGGAATGGATAGGTTATACAGGACAGAAACAGGCCATTCAACCCAACCATCCTTGCAGGTGTTTATACGGTCGTTGAGCCTCTTTCCATCTTTCCTCATTTTAATCTATCACTGAACTCTCCATTTCCTCTCCCTCAGATGTCGGCCTAGTTTCCTCCTTAAATTACCTTCAACCATTATGTGTGATAGCGAATTCCACCTCCTCACCAATCCTGAGGTAACGACGCTTCCTCAGAATTCTCTATTGGCTTTCCTGCTAACTATCTTATTTTGATGGCCTCCAGTTATCTTGAGGTAATAAAGCAGTGCGATGATTTGAAATGAAATGAAAATAAAATGAATGAAAATCGCTTATTGTCACGAGTAGGCTTCAATGAAGTTACTGTGAAAAGCCCCTAGTTGCCACATTCCGGCGCCTGGCCGGGGAGGCTGGTACGGGATTTGGGGGAAAAACAATAGGTGTAAGATACGAAGTAACAGAAAGTTGAACAGTGACGGTGCACCATCGAACAAGAGCTATGCAAGGAATAGTGGTTAAAGACTTGAATACCAAACGTTATCAGAAAACACTAATCATGCATATCACAATAGAGAAACTAGCAGCAAAAATGGAGATAAATGGTTTTGACATTGCTATTACAGTGGCATGGCTGCAAGGTGAATAAGAAATTCTCCTAGATATACAACATAGGAAGTAACTGAGAAGGAGGGGGAGAAAAAGGTCAGTAAAAAAGAGGAGGATGAATAGGAAAGGAGGAGGTATCAACACAACCCCTTCCTGGCTGGATTGTCTATGATTGGCTCATCTGACTGCAGTACCAGTGAACTCAACGGCAATTTCCCATTCAACAACATTCTCGTACCTTACCTTCCCTGTGACAATGATTGCCACAGTGCCCTCTTGGTCACCGTGCTGAAATAGAAGCCAATGCGAAGCAAACATTCCAAAACAATTTTATCAGTCATCCAGTGTTCCATACAAAGGTCAGCTGATGACCCTGGGGCATTCCGTTATTGCCTGTCTAATGTGTGCCTTCACCTGTTCTATGATGTGGAGATGCCGGTGTTGGACTGGGGTGAGCACAGTAAGAAGTCTTACAACACCAGGTTAAAGTCCAACAGGTTTGTTTCAAACACTAGCTTTCAGAGCATTGCTCCTTCCTCAGGTGAATGAAGACGGCTGTTCCAGAAACATATATATAGATAAATTCAAAGATGCCAGACAATGCTTAGAATGTGAGCATTTGCAGGTAATTAAGCCTTTACAGACCCAGAGATAAGGGTAACCCCAGGTTAAAGAGGTGTGAATTGTCTCAAGGCAGGACAGTTGGTGGGATTTTGCAAGCCCAGGCCAGATGGTGGGGGATGAATGTAATGCGACATGAATCCCAGGTCCCTGTTGAGGCCGAACTCATGTGTGCAAAACTTGGCTATAAGTTTCTGCTCGGCGATTCTGCGTTGTCGCACGTCCTGAAGGCCGCCTTGGAGAACGCTTACACGGAGATCAGAGGCTGAATGCCCTTGACTGCTGAATTGTTCCTCGACTGGAAGGGAACATTCCTGCCTGGTGATTGTTGTGTGAGGTCCGTTCATTCATTGTTGCAGCGTCTGCATGGTCTCGCCAATGTACCACACTTCGGGACATCCTTTCCTGCAGCGTATGAGGTAGACAATGTTGGCCGAGTCGCACGAGTATGTAACGCGTGCCTGGTGGGTGGTGTTCTCACGTGTAATGGTGGTATCCATGCCGATGATCTGGCATGTCTTGCAGAGATTGCCATGGCAGGGTTGTGTGGTGTCGTGGTCGCTGTTCTGAAGGCTGGGTAGTTTGCTGCAAACAATGCTTTGTTTGAGGTTGCGTGGTTGTTTGAAGGCAAGTAGTGGGGGTGTGGGGATGACCTTGGCAAGATGTTCACCTTCATTGCTGACGTGTTGAAGGCTGCGGAGAAGATGTCGTAGTTTCTCTGCTCTGGGAAAGTACTGGACGACGAAGGGTACTCTGTCGGTTGTGTCCCGTGTTTGTCTTCTGAGGAGGTCGGTGCGGTTTTTTGCTGTGGCACGTTGAAGCTGTCGATCGATGAGTCGAGCGCCATATCCCGTTTGTAAGAGGGCATCCTCCAGCGTCTGTAGATGTCTGTTGTGCTCCTCCTCGTCTGAGCAGATCCTGTGTATACGGAGGGCTTATCCATAGGGGATGGCTTCTTTAATATGTTTAGAGTGGAAGCTGGAGAAGTGGAGCATCGTGAGGTTGTCTGTGGGTTTGCGGTAAAGCGAAGTACTGAGGTGGTCGTCCTTGATGGAGATGAGTGTGTCCAAGAATGCAACCGATTTTGGAGAGTAGTCCATGGTGAGTCTGATGGTGGGATGGAACTTATTGATGTTCAGTGATTCTTCGCCGTGGGTCTAAAGGAAAAAAATGTTATTGATGTATCGGGTGTATAACGGTCGGTTGAAGGTCCTGTGCGGTGAGGAAGTCTTGTTCAAACTTGTGCATGACGATGTCAGCGTATTGAGGTGTGAATTTGGACCCCATGGCTGTTCTGTGCATCTGGATTAAGAACTTGTTGTCGAAGGTGAAGACGTTGTGATCCAGAATGAAGTGGATGAGTTGCAGAATTGCGTCTGGAGATTGGCAGTTGTCGGTGTTGAGTACTGAGGCTGTTGCAGCAATGCCGTCATCATGGGGGAAGCTGGTGTCGAGTGCCGAGACGTCCATTGTATACACAGGATATACTCAGACAAGGAGGAGCGTAACAGCCATCTACAGACGCTGAAGGATGCCCTTGTACGAACGGGTTATGGCGCTCGACTCATCACTCGACAGTTTCAACGCGCCACAGCAAAAAACCGCACCGACCTCCTCAGAAGACAAACATGGGACACAATCGACAGAGCACCCTTTCTCATCCAGTACTTTCCCGGAGCGGAGAAGTTACAACATCTTCTCCGCAGCCTTCAACACGTCATCAATGAAGATGAACATCTTGCCAAGGTCATCCCCACACCCCCACTACTGGCCTTCAAACAACCGCGCAACCTCAAACATACCATTGTTTGCAGCAAATTACCCAGCCTTCAGAACAGCGACCACGACACCACACAACCATTACACGTGAGAAAACCACCCACCAGGTACGCGGTACATACTCGTGCGACTCGGCCAACGTTGTCTACCTCATATTCGGGCCGGAAAGTGGAGCTGAGTCCACAAAAGATCAGCCATGATCTCATTGAATGGCGGAGCAGGCTCGAGGGGCCAGATGGCCTACTCCTGCTCCTAGTTCTTATGTTCTTATGTTCTTATATATGCTGCAGGAAAGGATGTCCCGAAGCGTGGTACATTGGCGAGACCATGCAGACGCTTCGACAACGAATGAATGGAAATAGCGCGACAATCACCAGGCAGGAATGTTCCCTTCCAGTCGGGGAACACTTCAGCAGTCAAGGGCATTCAGCCTCTGATCTCAGGGTAAGCGTTCTCCAAGGCGGCCTTTAGGACGTGCAACAACGCAGAATCGCTGAGCAGAAGCTGATAGCCAAGTTCCGCACACATGAGTGCGGCCTCAACCGGGACCTGGGATTCATGTCGCATTACATTCATCCCTCACCATCTGGCCTGGGCTTGCGAATTCCTACCAGCTGTCCTGGCTAGAGACAATTCACACCTCTTTAACCTGGGGTTACCCCTATATTTGGATCTGTAAAGATTTAATTACCTGCAAATGCTCGCATTCTAAGCATTGTCTGGCATCTTTGAATTTGTCTATATATACGTTTCTGGAACATACTTCTTCATTCACCTGAGGAAGGAGCAGTGCTTCCGAAATCTAGAGATTTGAAACAAACCTGTTGAACTTTAACCTGGTGTTGTAAGACTTCTTAATGTGTTCACCTGTTCTAGTTCTCCTAGTCAGGGCTACTTCAAGGCTGCAACATGGTTGGCAAAAGGCTGCTCACTCTCAGCAGGGGATCTACAGACTGCAGAATGACCTTAAGTAACTCTGGCCCTAGAAGGCATGCTTTTGGACTGCACCACCTCAGCGTTCACAGCAGCAGCCTTGGCTGGCTGACTGACAGACAACAGCAAGGGCTTTGGTGAAGTGACATTGGAGGGCGAATGCTGTCTCCCTGAGAGAGTCGTGTGCTCCATGGAGCCATTGCCACCCGCTAGGGGTGGCGCCTCAATAATCCTGACAGTGTGTTTAAGGGCAGGTTGCTGAACCTCTGTAAAAAAAGAGGAGGAAATGTTTTTTTCTCGAAGTCTGTGGAATTCTTTTCTCAGAAAGCAGTGGAAGGCTGGGTCATTAAGTTTATTCAAAGCTGAGTTAGATTTTTGATAGACAAGGGACTTGAGGATTATGGATGGAAGTGGAGTTGAGACCACAACCAGATCAGTCATGATCTTACTGACTGATTGAAGGGCCAAATGGCCTATTCCTGCTCCTAGATCCTATGTTCCTAAGATGCTGTTGTGAGCTCCTTTGAGCTCCCACTGCAGCACTCAGACACTGAATGGCTCCTGCTTGTGCTGCAATGGAAGCTGAGACATTGACCATCAGACTTGCATCATGTTAGAGTTCATCACCTCCATGGTGGAAACTCCAAGCTCTGCACAAAACCACTAATGCCAGGCCCTCCATGCTCCGTGACAATGACTCGTGACCTTCTAGCAAGCTTGCCATTACACGAAGCATTTCTGTGTGCATACCCAATAGCCGTTTCTTTTGTACGCTGATCCAGTAAAGTCCTCTACTAGAATACCTGTGTGACCAAGGCCATCAACTTGTTGGCATTAACAATTCCCTTTCTTCCTCCTTATTTGTAGGCTACGTGTTCTTAGGTGGGGGATTGGTCGTGCTAAATTGCCAAATTAGTGTCCAAAGATGAGCAGATTAGGTGGATTTACCATGATGAATGTGCAGGGTTGCAGGATAGGGCGGGGGAGTGAGCCGAGGTAGAGTGCTCTTCCGGAAGGTCAGTGCAGTCTTTATGGACTGAATGGCCTCCTTCTGCACTGCAGGGATTCCTGGATCCTATGGCAGAGTCTTACCTCGTGTTGATCCTGTCTTTAAGCTACCCTCTACATTTCAAACCGTGTCAGTATTAGGATTAGAGAGACTTTATTCATAACCAGTCTCTTCTTCCTCTTCTTAATGCTCCCCAGCCAGTGTCAGTCCAGGTTTCAATTCATGGATATTTGAAAGAAAAAAAACACACGCGGGGTTGAGGTGAGGGAAAGCATGGTAAAAGAGTAGCCACATGTTTAAACCACCTGAAGATTATAAATCAGAATAGATTGTTGGATGAGGAATAAGTAGGATATGTGAGAAGGTGGATTAGGTATGAGGATACCATCATCTTTAATTGTTCAAGCAAGCCCACCCTCTCAATCCTGGCCATACTACCAATATCTTCATTGGGATGAGTACATGCTGCCATGTCTGTATCTCTGCTGAGTTGCTCCTGCTGTCTGTGGATTTGTGCTACCTTGTCCTTCAAGAGAGAGGCTCTCGAGCCTGATACGGTTGGATCATTGACAGTGTGCGGAGCCTGTGAGATGTGGGTGCAAGGCTTCCAGCAGTGCTAAATGAAAAACAGTGAGGTGAAATTATGAATGTGAAGTGTGGGTATTAGCTAATTGTTGGTAGATTGTTGGTAGATGGGGAAGCCAGTGTTTGTAGTTTATTTAACCTTTCAGAAGGCTTTCGACAAAGTCCCACATAAGAGATTAGCGTGTAAAATTAAAGTGCATGGGATCGGTGGGGGGGGAAGGGGGGGGGCAATGTATTGAGATGGATAGAAAACTGGTTGGCAGACAGGAAATAAAGAGTAGGAATAAATGGATCACTTTTTCCAAATGGAAATGGATGGCAGTGACAAGTGGGTTCCTCGACGATCAGTGTTAGGAGCCCAGCTGTTCACAATATATATCAATGATCTAGATGGGGTAACTAAATGTGTATCTACAAATGTGCAGATAACTATGATGAATGTAAGAAATTGTCATATTTTATATTTTTTGCAGTACTCTTGTTTAAACCTGGGTTAAGATGCATACAGATGGAATGACTGTAGAGCGGAGATTAAGGTGTCATAAAAGTGAGAACATCATTGATTTTTAGGTGAAGTGTTCTGCTAATAGATCTTGATAACCAGTCATTTGTTTGCAGATAGTGAGATAATGGAATATTGTTTAGGTTTGAAGGACACATGGGGTGTAGCTAATTTATGAGGCGTTTGGTCCTGGCTAAACAAGTAATGGGTCATCTTGTAAGAAGAGACAAAAGAATGCCTTATGCTTTGGATACAGATGATGAAGTTAAGTAGAGGAGCCAGGTCTGTCAGGTCTGTCTGAAGAGTCAGTGGGTCCTAGAACTCTAATCTGAACAGAGGTGTTTCAGTTTGGCCCTGAATGGTTCTCTCTCCAAAGATTCTGCACAGAAAAAAACAAGTAAAACCCTGTTTAACTTTATTCATAAGTGGTATTTAATATATATTGGTTTGCTTAATTGGGATACAGTGGCAGGTTTAGGAAGTAAGTTAAGGGGCGGGATTCTCCAACACCCCGCCGGGCTGGAGAATCACCAGGGGGGATGGCGTTTAATCCCGTCCCGCCGTCCCGATGCCAGCTGCCGAATTCTCTAGCGCTGGGTATTTGACGGGAGGTGGGAATCGCACCGGTTGGCGGCCGCGAGCAGCGCCTCCCCTCCGGCGATTCTCCAGCCCGCGATGGGCTGAGTGGCCGCCCGTTTTCAGCGGGTCCTGCCAGCGTAAATCAAACCAGGTACGTACCGGCGGGACCTGGCTTTGCGAGCGGCCTGCGGAGGCCTCGGGAGGGCGCGAGGGGATCTGGCCCTGGGGGGTGCCCCAACGGTGGCCTGGCCCGCAAATGGGGCCCACCGATTCGCGGGTGGGCCTGTGCCATGGGGGCACTCTTTCTCTCCGCGCCAGCTGCTGACAACCTCCGCCATGGCCGACGCGGAGAAGAACCCCCCTGCGCATGCGCTGGGATGATTGCAGCGCATACTGGCACTCCCGTGCATGTGCCAATTCATGCCGGCGGAGGCCCTTTGGCGCCGGTTAGCGTGGTGCAAGCCCGCCGGTACCAGCCTAGCCCTTGAAGGTGTGGAGAGATGAAGGCAGAGGTAATTAAAGTGATAGTTCAGCGTTTAAATTTAGAAGGGGCCTCACGGTAGCATGGTGGTTAGCATCAATGCTTCACAGCGCCAGGGTCCCAGGTTCGATTCCCGGCTGGTTCACTGTCTGTGTGGAGTCTGCACGTCCTCCCCGTGTGTGCGTGGGTTTCCTCCGGGTGCTCCGGTTTCCTCCCACAGTCCAAAGATGTGCGGGTTAGGTGGATTGGCCATGCTAAATTGCCCGTAGTGTAAGGTTAATGGGGGGATTGTTGGGTTACGGGTATACGGGTTATGTGGGTTTAAGTAGGGTGATCATTACTCGGCACAACATCGAGGGCCGAAGGGCCTGTTCTGTGCTGTACTGTTCTATGTTCTATGTTCTAAGAGATGCCAGAGATGCAGCCTGAGTTGTGGCAAGAATCATTGGAATTAGTTAAGATCCAGTTACAAATTAAAAATTACAACATGCTAATGAAATGAGACCGCTGAAATTAGAAATGAAAGACAAGGAGAGTCAGGCAATGGAAGAAGGAAAAAGAGAGGACAGAGTAGGAAAGAGGGACAGGAAAAGAGAGGCAATGGCAAGGAAACAAGTAAAGAGGGAGAATTTGAACTTCAAATAATAGACCTGAGGAAGAGTGAGTTGGAACGGCATAGAGCCTTAAAAGGTTGGAGTTAAAGGCAGAAGTTGAAGAAAGGTTAAAGGGAGGGGTAACCCTTCCTAGTCCAAATTTTAGTGGGGATATGTTTAAATATGTTCAAGCACTGCCAAGGTTTGAGGAGAAAGATGTGGAAGCATTTTAATTTCATTTAAGAAAGTAGCGAAACAATTTAATTGGCAAAAAATAATGTGGGTGTCGTTGGTTCAATCAAAATTAGTAGGTACAGCTAGTGAAGTGTTTATATCATTTTCAGAGGAGATATCCAGGGACTGTGATAAGGTGAGAAAAAGCATTTTAGGTTCATGTGAACCAGTGCTAGAGGCTGAGAGTCAGAAGTTTAGAAATATAAGGAAAGAACTAGGTCAGATGTATGTACAATTTGAAAGAATCAAACAAAATAATTTTGATCAGCATTAAAAATAGACCTAAATGGCGAAGCTCTTATGAAAATGATTATTCTAGAGGAATTTAAATATTCATTTTACTTCTTGCAGTAGTGAGAACTCATGGAAGAGCAAAGGGTTAAGATTGGGAGACTGGCAGATGAAATAGTAGATGATTTTGAATAGTTCATAAATCAAGGTCTGGTTTTCAACATCATTTTCAGTCTGTGAAGGATAGAAACTGGGGAAATGAAAATCCACAGGTGGTCAAGGCACAGGAGATATTAAAGAGATTTTGCCTCAGGTTGAACAGGAACTCATGAGAACGGATGAGAGATAGGAAAACTCAGATGTTTTCATTCTAATAAAATTGGACACACAAAGTCGCAGCAGTGTTGGTGCTTTAAGAAAAGTACTGGGAAGAGACTCTTCAAAACAGGATAAGCCAGTGGAGTTTATTAAAGTGGCAAAATAAACCATGGTTGCAGCAGAGAGGTGCAATAGAGTGTACAGCTGGTTCAGAGGTTGGTTGAAAAGCAGGTGTCAAATCTTTTTAAAGATTTAATTTGCAACTTGTAAAATGGATGTGTACAAAGTGGAGTGGATCTTAAGGGATACAGGAGCAAGGGAATCTTTAATGATGAGAGATAAGGTGATATGTAGTTCAGAAGGAGTATTGCCAGAATAGGTGGTAATATATAGGATTAATGGTGAAGTGAGTACTATTCCATTATATAAGGTAAGGCTAGAGTCCAGTGAAAAGTGGTGAAACGGTGGTAGGAGTAATAGAGAAATTACCTTTTCCAAGGATGCAGTTTATCCAAGGTAGTAATATAGCTGAATCACAGTTGGGAATGATGCCTATTGTGGTTGAAAAGCCAGTGGAATGCCAAACGACTGAGGTGTTGCAAGAAGCATGTCCTGGGGTGTTTCCAGATTGCGTAGTAACAAGATCATAAAATCATAGATTGAGACAGGAGGAGGAGAAATCAAGGAGTAAAGATAGAGAGGCTGAGGTTCAGCTATCCGAAATAATCTTTGACAGATAAAGAACAAGCGCAGGTGGAGGGTGGCACGGTGGCACAGTGGTTCGCACTACTGCCTCACAGCGTCAGGGACCTGGGTTCAATTCCAACCTTGGCTGACTGTGTCGAGTTTGCACATTCTCTCCGTGTCTGCGTGGGTTTCCGCCGGGTGCTCCATTTTCCTCTCACACTCCAAAGATGTGCAGGTTAGATGGATTGACCATGCTAAATTGCCCCTTAGTGTCCAAAGGGTGCATAAATTGCCCAAAGGTTAGGTGTGGTTATGGGGTTACAGAGATAGGATGGGGGAGTGGGCCTAGGTATGGTCCTCTTTCAGAGGGTCAGTGTAAACTTGATGGGCCAAATGGCCTCCTTCTGCACAGTTCATGAAAGTTGATCGAATTGCAACAAAGGATTCAGCGATAGAGGAGTTGTATCAGAAAGCGTACACAGTAATAGAATGTGAGTGTATATCAGTGTGTTATTATGTTAGAAATAATGCATTAATGAGAAAATGGAGACCTTTACCGATTCAGGCAGATGATAAATGGGCAGAAGTTTATCAAGTGGTATTACGGGTGAGTGATAGAAAGGGGTTTTGGTGGGTAGCGCAGTAGGGGGTCATTTAGCAGCGAGGAAAACTCAAACAAAAGCAGAAAAACATATTTATTGGCCTGGACGGCATGAGGTTGCAGTTGAATTTTGTTGTTCATGCCACGCATGTCAGGTGATAGGAAAACCTCAAGCGGTAATCAAGCCAGCACCATTAATACCCATTCCGGCATTTGATTAACCTTTTACTAGGGTCCTGATTGATTTCGGAAGGTCCCTTCCTTAGTCAAAAAATGGGAATCAGTATTTTTTGGCTATAATGTCTAGATTACAGCTAAGAATGTTGTAGATGAGTTAACTAAGTGTTTTACCAGACACAGACCACTAAAGAAAATCCAATCAGCTCAAGGATCAAATTTTATGTTGAGGTTATTCAGGGAAGTTATAGATAGCTTAGGGATAAAGCAATTTAAATCAACCGTGTATCATCCAGAATCGCAGGGAGCATTAGAAAGGTGACATCAAATTTTAAAGGCCATGTTGAGGGCCTATAGTCACCCCCGTCACCCCCACCCAGCCCTGGAAGTGTGCCTCACACCCCCAGCCAGCCCGACCAGTGTCAGGACTGGCAGCCCACGATTGCGTCTCTGCAGTCCTGTCTCCTCTCTGTCCCTCATCAGCCACAGCGCTTGTTTCCCGATTTTT
This sequence comes from Scyliorhinus canicula, assembly GCF_902713615.1. Classification (NCBI taxonomy): domain Eukaryota; kingdom Metazoa; phylum Chordata; class Chondrichthyes; order Carcharhiniformes; family Scyliorhinidae; genus Scyliorhinus; species Scyliorhinus canicula. The sequence continues at coordinate 156,643,584 of NC_052150.1, forward strand.
AAAAAATAAATTTAGTATACCCAATTCATTTTATCCAAATAAGAAGCAATTTAGCGTGGCCAACCCAACTAGCCTGCATATCTTTGGGCTGTGGGGGCGAAACCCACGCAAACACGGGGAGAATGTGCAAAATCCACACGGAATGTGATCCAGAGCCGGGATCGAACCTGGGATCTCGGCGCTGTGAGACTACAGAGCTAACCCATTGCGCCACCGTGCTGCGTTTCCCGATTATTAAAAGCACAAATGACCTCGCCATCTGGAATCTCCTGTGGCGGAGGCGGAGCATCGTGGAGACCCTGGAGAATACTGGATCAGGCCCGCTAATGATATGCAAATGGCGTTTACTGTACGTATGGAGTGGGACGCATTGACCTCACTGTCGAGGCACCGGAGAATTGCATTTTGGCACCCTGGAGCCCACCACAATTTCAGAGTCAAGACCGATTCTCCGCCCAATTGCCTTTCCCAATTTCGGCGTCGGCCGATGAAGAATCCCATCCTGTATGTTTTCAAAAAGGAGTGAGATAAAACTCTTGGGGGAAAAAAGGGACCAAAGGATATGGGGGGAAAGCGTGAACAGGTTACTGAGGTGGTTAATCAGCCATGATCATAATGAATGGTGAAGCAGGCTTGAAGGGCCAAATGGCCTCCTGCTCATATTTTCTATGTTTCTATGAGTGAAGGGGCTATATTGAATTGAACAGTGTGTGATGCTAATGGTGCAATCGGTGGAATATGACATTTGAAGATACATTCCCTGAACTTCCACTGGTCTAAGGCTACACTGCTGATATCTATTGTGATGTCTATCTGTTCACAGTGTCTGTTTGGAGTGTTTCCTGGTCCCCTGTGTATGTTGGACCTCTCCCCTCCTGACCATGATGTCAAATAACAATGGAACCCATTTTCTGCATGTTCTCTGCATTCTTATCACTTTTTTATATGTCAGGCAGCACGGTAGCATTGTGGATAGCACAATCGCTTCACAGCACCAGGGTCCCAGGTTCAATTCCGGCTTGGGTCATGTCTGTGCGGAGTCTGCACATCCTCCCCGTGTGTGCGTGGGTTTCCTCCGGGTGCTCCGGTTTCCTCCCACAGTCCAAAGATGTGCAGGTTAGGTGGATTGGCCATGATAAATTGCCCCTAGTGTCCAAAATTGCCCTTAGTGTTGGGTGGGGTTACAGGGTTATGGGGATAGGGTGGAGGTGTTAACCTTGGGTAGGGTGCTCTTTCCAGGAGCCGGTGCAGACTCGATGGGCCGAATGGCCTCCTTCTGCACTGTAAATTCTATGTAAAGGCTTGCTTCCAGAATGATTTCCAGCAACTGTCCCAGTCAATGTACACTTGCCCTAAAGATGCAGGCCTGCTTTCAGTAGTACAGCCTAGCTGGAATTCATACTAGCCTATCACAATTTTGTGTCCCCTGCTCAGGCACGCAGCCACTCAACAGTCACTTAGTGCTGGCTGCACCCTTTGATCATTTAAATCAGCAGTCAGCACTAAATTTGTGTGTTGTCTACATCAAATGTTGGTTAATCACGCATCACAATCTTTCCCTGTTTTCTGAGGTTATTGGCAATCGGATTATACCCCCCAATGTCCAAACCTAATGTCCAAAGGGGCAAAGTTAACCCTTTCTTTCAGTTTTCCCTGTGTAACTCAGTACTTTGCTCTCCCACATGTGAAGCGATTCTGTTCGCCGACTACTATAAACAAAATGACAAATGCTGTGTCCTCCTTGTTTGCTCTTCGGTGTTCATCCTCCTGCATCATCCCTTCCTCTTTTATTGACTTCTGTAACCAACCTTCTCTTGTTTCCACTCCTACCTGTTCCAATATGGGCAGGAATTCATCAATGGTTTCCTCTCCTAGCTCCATTGTCACTACGGGAGTACTTCAAACCTCCATCCTTGGCCCCCTCATTTAGATGTTTTTCCTCTGTGTCAATGTCCATCAGCATTAGATGTCGTTCCACACCTACGATAATAACACCAAGCTGTGCTTAGCTGCAAACACCATCAAGTTGACTTACACTGTCAGTTTCTGTCTGTTATCACATCATGGATGTGCCACTGTCAAGCCCAAAGCCATTCCACCAAAAATTCAGTACTCTTTGTCTCCAACTACACAACCCTCTATAGCTGCTTAAACAGGTTGAACCCAGTGGTGGACAATTTGAACTTGAGCTCACTTTCAAACCTTGTATACCTTTGTCAAATATACTTGCTTCCCTTATGCCCATTTCCACACTTACTTCCCTGCTGCCACCATTGCAACTGTTGGCCACAGTTTCTAGTTTTACTTCTTTAACATTCTTTAATTCACCATAAACTATGAAAACTCTGTCACCCAGTTGCTGCCTGACTCAAATGTTTTCATCCTTGCCCCACAACCCCACAAACGTCTATCGGTTCCCCGTTCTCCAGTGGATTTAAGTCAAAATCATTGCTATTCAGAAATCACTTCCTATCTTACATTCACAACCTCCTCAAGTCCTAACTTCCAGTTCATATCCTTGGGTCCTTTGACTCAGGTCATGTATGCATTTGCCCTTTCAACTTCACCACCAACGGTGACTGAGGTTTCAACCGCCTCAGCCCTAATGCCAAAACATTCCCCCTCTTCTGCCTCAATAAACTGGCTTCAGAGGAAAGCACCCGGAGGGGTGCTTGATCTGAGGTAGAGAGCCAATTAACTTGATTACTTGGTCAATTAATAGCTACCCCAGGTAGCATTTTACCAAGGCCAGGAGGGGCCGTCACCCCATGGACGGGTACCTTGGTGAGAATGGCCACACACTGTGGCCCAAATTTGCCATTGGAGAGTTCACTCCTCTGGACATTGGGGTCTGCCATTATGGCCCTGGCAAATTTGATTAAAAGAAACTTTCCTGGCCTTTGAGAAAACTCAAGATGGATGCACCCTCTTTTTCTTCCTGTTGCTTCCTCACCCCTACCTGTGGCGCTGCTGGGCTGATGACCCTTTAATCAGACCAACAGCCCTGAAAGGCAGGCTTCAATCCTCAAATCGAAGCTCACCCCCATTAAAATACCACACATGGTCCTGCCATACACCCACAACCTGTTTCTGGTCCCAGCAGTGGGATAATCTTTCTTCTGATAATATTCAACTCAATGGCTGGGCTTCTCCAATCCTGCATTCCCAATCGGGCAGAGAATCCTGCACGGCCCAAAGATGGGATCGGCGCCAGGTGGCAGACTCGTCGCCAGTCTCCGGTCCTGCCTTGCCAGCCATAGCGGGATTCCCACCTCGCATGAGCGCAAACATGCAAACAGCTCGTTTGCATTAATTTAAATGCGATTAATGGGCTGGAAGCTCAAATCTCCTCCCCCTGCCTCTCCTGATATGTTCCATCTCTCCCAGCCGGGAGTCACGAGGGTGTGATTTGGTGAAGTGTTTCCAAACTGGGCCCTGGCTCCCTGGCCATGGAGGGGGAGCAAGGAGACAAATACCTTTTTCAGTGTCTTCGGGCTGGTTGGGGGGGGGGGTGGTGTATGACTGGAGGTCTGGGACTGTGGGGACCGATTTGATGGTGTGGGCTCAGGGTGCCCCCTTAGGAATCGGCGTGCCCATTATCTGAATGTCCCATTCCTGCTGTGAATGACTAGAAACTCACCCTTAGGTGTTACTTACAGGCTCCTGACTGTCGTCATGTAGATATATGTCTACCCCACCCATCTGGAAGCCATCCTGTATAATCAAGGGGATGGGCATGGCCATACAAAACTGCTGGACTACCAGGTATTGGGACTCCTCATTGCACTCCTTAGAGGCCCAGCTGCACAGCCACTAATCCCACACAAAGGGCACAAGCACTGGTGGCTGCTGGACCCTCCCTTGCACACAACCTCTCTCAGAATAACAGCTCCCTGGTGAGACTATTAGCTAACCCACTCCTGAGGATCAGACAATCGCTCCACGTCCTGCAGGTCAAAGGCACCCATTGGTATCACACGTCTGGGTGTATGGACCCTGTACCCGACCAGGAAACCTGAACAGCTCCCGATCACAACCTCTGTGTTAAACCCAGGCTCCAAGGTACACATTCCTCAGTGACTCCCATCTATAGGATGTGCTCGCACACCAGTCTCTTAGCATAGAGCCATATGCCTGCAAAGTATGAACCACTGCATCACACAACCAGCAGCCACTGTTCTGGCGGTAAGGCACAAGGTTCACTCAATGAACACACCCACAGTAGACCCCATTGGAAGGACCAGGACAGGGGCTAGAGTACCCATTGCTTACACCTGTTGTGGCAGTACCCCATTTGGCAGGGACGGGTGGTGAGGATAGAGACGTCCTATATCAAGGGCCATGTTCAAGTCGCTGATGGGGAGAGGGCTACAGTGTCAAGTACATGCTGTAGAAGGGGCCGGGGGTGGGGGGAGCGGGTGTGTGACTTGGTGTGGGGGAAATGGTAAGGGTAGCTGAGCAGTCAAGCTCAGGATGGCCATGTCATTTGAGCGGTTTTGATGATCAAGGGAAGCATCACCTTGCTGCCACTCTCTGTCTCTGCCTACTCCTCCTGCACAGAAATAGAATTTGCAACTCAGCCTGCCATGCTAGCTATCTACCCGGCCCCACTACTGCCGGTGGCAAGAATACCAGGGACGGCCCAGAGAGGACCCTGCATTACAGGAGCCTGCGCAGAACAGCAAGGACCAGCCAGTGAGACTCAAGTGCTGGGTGTCCACCAGACCAAAGAGGAGGTACGAAGGTGACGCCACATCAGGCCACATTTCTTCTGATGCTCATCCGCCGAGGAGCTGCTGGACCACAAGTGCTGCCGTCGACTCCACCTCATAAGGAGACCGTGTGCCACTTGTGCCAGATAGTGGCAGACTTTGCGCTGCAAGGGTTAGGAGGAGAACACCTACTCTCAGTGGCCATCAAGTTGTTCGCTGTTCTCAACTTCCACATCTGTGGCTCGGTACCGGGCTCGATATATCCACACATCCACAAATATGCAAATATCCACACACAAGTCCATCCGAGATGTGGTGGATGCCCTATGCGTCCGGGCAGCTACCTACATCCACTTTAACCTGACCAGGCCCAGAAGGATGCCCAAGCTTCAGGATTTTGCTGCTATCACTGGCATGCCCTCAGTCCAGGGGGTTATTGATGGCACAATGGTACCCTCAGAGCACCAGCTGAACAGAAGGTTCCCTTCATTAACAGAAAGGGGTTCCACTCTCTGAAGCTGTAGTTGGTGTGCGACCAGCAGGTGCACATCATGCATGCCTATGCACGACACCCAGGCAATGTTCACAACACATTCATTCTGGTGCACATTAATATTCCTGGACCCTCGGGTGTGAGGTTGGCGAGTGGGCAACAAAGCCTGCCACTTAGGTCAAGGCTGATGACACCTATGCAGAGGCACCAAACCGAGGTAGAGACCCATATAAGAACGCCTTGCAGCAACCAGAAGCATCATCGAGTGGTGCATCAAGTTTTTGAAGATGTATTTCTGTTGCCTGGACCACTCTGGTGAGGCTCTCCAATGCAGTCCACAGAAGGTCGTGCACATCGTGATGGTCTGCTGCAGCCTGCACAACATCGTGCAGCAGGGGGGTGACACATTGGACAAGTGGGGAAGAGTGACAGGCCTCGTTGCATGAGGACAGTGGTCCAGGATGAGCTAGGCAAGGACCTGGAGCAGGTTTGACAGGCAGTGCAATGAGTCCTTCAAGGCCGTCGAAACAGAGAGAACCTGATCACCTCCCGAATTGTGGAATAGGAGGCCAAAATACAGGCAGCTCCATCGCCTTCACCCCTCTACATCTCCCCCGCCCTCTGTCCCTTCTGTCCCATAGACCTTCCTCCTCCCACCTACCCCTTAGCCTTTCCCTCAGCTTTCCCTTAGCCTTCACCCCAACTTCCCCTTAGCCTTTCACCTTAGCTTTTCACTCCTTCCCATGACCACAGCTCCCCCTCCCCCCTTTGGGATCATCTCAGCAGCACAACATGATGCTGGGCCTGGGTTGGCAGTGTCAGCGGGTTTTTTCTGTGGGACAGAGGATGACGACTCACTGTGAGATGAACTCTGGTGTTCCTCATGGTTTCTACTGCAATTGTATAGGGAAATGGTGGAATATTGTGTCATGTTTTGCTGTCCTTATCTGAGGACGGATGTCCTTGCTATGGAGGGAGTTCAGTGAAGGTTCACCAGACTGATTCCTTGGATGGCGGGACTGTCATATGAGGAGAGACTAAGTTGGTTACATTCATTGGAGTTTAGAAGAGTGAGAGGGGATCTCAAAGAAACTTATAAAATTCTAACTGGATTAGACAGATTCAGAAAGAATGTTTCTGATGGTAGGAGAGTCCAAAACTAGGGATCATAGTTTGAGGATAAGGGGTAAATCTTTGAGGGCTGAGGTGAGGAGAAATTTCTTCACCCAGAGAATGGTGAATCTGTGGAATTCAGTGCCACAGAAAGTAGTTGAGGCCAAAAATTGTGTAATTTCAAGAAGGAGTTTGATGGTAATCAACTATTTTCAGATAGGTAAAAGGCTTTTTTAATGTGAATACTAAAGCCCAGTTTTAATACCCATTTTAAAATAAGGATTCCAGTATTCATAACCTTAGGTCATGACAAACACATAACTTAAAAACAGAAGCACAAAAGCCTGACACATCCACAAACTAATTGGAGATAAAAACAACATTTGTGCTGACATTATGAACAAACTATTGTTCTAATGAACAGATTTCAAAGTTCACCATCAAATCAAATGTATTTGATTCTCATCCAAACTAATTAGAACGACATAGATGGCTTCAGACTGATGAAATTCTCTTTAAACATGAGGGTCCGCACAGCCATTTTTATTCCGGGATCATTCTATACTTTGATCTAACTATTCGCTATCTCTATTTTCATATTTTCACTTTTCCACTCTTGAGGTTCGCACAAGCTGTTTTGCCATAAGCAAGAAACCATTTCTGTATTATTTTGAAAGTTAAATTGTTTATATGTTACTTCGCTTTAAGTCCTTTGCCAGCCGGACTTTATTGAGAATAGATTTAAGTTTCTCTCAATTGTAATCAAGTAGAGGCAATAAAAGATTCTTATTTGCATCCGAGACGTTTACTTCAAATTTCTACTGAGTATTAGTGTTGCGAGACTTCACTTAAACCGCATGGCAGTTTTATATGTAGCTTTTGGGTCTAAAAGGATCAAGGGATATGGGGGAAAGGTGGGGTGCGATTCTTCGCTCTCCACACTGGGTGGGAGAATCGCGGGAGGGCCGGGTGACTCATGACACGCCGCCCTGGTGTTGTATTTTATATTTTCCACGCGTCTTGACTGTGATAGAGAAATTCAAACAGCATTAATTAGATAAGCAAAACTGAACTTTATTCACTAATTAGAACTGCTAGCAGAAAATGGCTGATACTTGGAGTCGGAAAGCAGTCAATTACAAACTGCTGAGTCCGTCCCAAGTCTGCGATAGTACAGAAGAATAAGGCGATTTTTATACATTATAGGATCAAGATAACATGAATACAGCTTGGTCAGGAATTTGATCGAAAGTAAAACATAAGTAATAATCGTTACAATGGCGTCACCTTGCTGACCTTTAGGGGACTTGAGTTTCATATCATTATCTTGTCCTTGTTTTAAGAAAGGGAAGAAGTTGTTTAGGAACAGGAAGAAATAGTTGTTCAGCTTGTTATGTATTAAGACTACTTCTAGCTCCAAGCCTTATCTAGACTCTCAGAGTCACCCAGTTCCCAAGACATGCTGTCTCTGTGTATTCTGTGCCTTAGGTTATATGAAATCAGTTTAAATTCACTTGTACCAAGAAAACTTGACTACTTTTCCCATCATGCCATTATTTGCTTCACACAATACCGCACTGGCACCACCCGCGATTCTCTCACCCCCCACCCCGCTCGCAGAATTGCCGCTCGCCGTTTTTCACGGCGACCGGCGATTCTCCGGCCCATGCCCACCGATTGTCGGGCCGGCGTCTCCAAGTGACGCACTCTTTCCCCTCTGCCGCCCCGCAAGATCAAGCTGCCACATCTTGCGGGGCAGCAGAGGGTAAGACGGCAACCGCGCATGCACGGGTTGGAGCGGCAGCCGTCGTGATGTCAGCCGCACATCCACGGGTTGGAGCCGGCCAACCTGAACATGCGCGGCTGACGTCACTTAGGTGCCGCCGTTCCGTCATTCTCGGCGCGCCGCCTTGACGCAAGCATCAAGGCCCGGCGGCCGAGATTTACGGACCGCTGCTCCTAGCCCCCTGGTGGGGGTGAATAGGGTGCGAGGAGCGGCCTCTGAGGCCGTCGTGAAACTCGGCTGAGTTCACGACGGCCTTCCCGATGCCGCTCGGGAGCGGAGAATTCCGCCCGCGGGATCAGGGTATTGAACTTGACGATCAGCCATGATCATAATAAATGGCAGAGCAGGCTCCAAGGGCCGAATGGCCTCCTCTTGTTTCTATTTTCTATGTATGTTTATATGTATGTATAACATACCGCAGCCCACCCGGGTAATATCTGGTTGTGCGATCGGGACTCCTTCTTATGGGCCACATTATTTTGGGAGGGGGTAGCGGGGTGAGATGGAGCAAGCTTTGGGCACACAGTCTGACGATGCTCTCATACGAGGCAACCTCACATTATGGCTGCTATGGTCTGTCACCTATAAGTGAGCGTGGATGGCTGTGCGATGTCCATAGGCCAGACAGAGCCTGAACCGCCCCCCACTTCCTCCCCACCATCACAGACCAAGATCCAGCCCCAGCCCAACCATCCCACCCCTGAGGCAGAAGTGAGAGGCAGATCAGACTGGTGGTGGAAAAGTGTTCAATGGTGCGTATTTACAGATTTGGTGCCCTTTCTCTGATCACTGCTCAAGTGCACCCGTGCCAACTTAAGTGTTGTCTATCTTTCTGATCTTCCATAGCCTCCCTAAACAGCACATCAGGAGTTCGTGTGGCCTGCTGTGTGTCTCACCCTCCGCCCTGTGATGCTCTTGGCGGCCAATCTCTGGAGGGCCTGTGTCTGGATTGGTCCTTCTTACTTTCAGGTGTCACAGGTGACCCTGAGTGAAATGTCACCCTGTTCTGCCCGTTTCCCATCAGATGAGCCAGTGTCAGGTGGATGGGAATCAAAGGGGCTATCATGTTACAGCACTTCTCCTGTGGGAGGCCACAGGAATGATCCCAGCCCTTTCTCCTCCCTGAGATGCTTGCTGGGCCTGGGCTAATCCATGGGATGGAGCGGCAGATGAAGTGAGCTCCAAAGGCCTCAACATCATCTGGCACCACCTGTCCTGGAGGTCGGAAACCATCTCTGCCATGGTGTTGATGCCCTCAGCCAATGTGCTCTGTGACTGGGACATGTCCCTCGGCGAGTGAATCGAACCTGGGACCCTGGTGCTGCGAATAAACAGTGCTAACCACTGTGCTACCATGCCGTCCTTGGGGACATAGTGAGACGCCAGCACGCCAGCTTTATGGGGGGATTTCTAGCTGGTGGCATATGTGGGAAAGACGCCTGGCCAAAGAGGGCAGAGCATGTGTTCTGGGTTCCTAGAGAGGGGGTTGTGAGGGACATGCTTGTAGATGAAGTGTTACTGGCATGGAAGAGTTTGGGGGTAGATGCCAGTGGACAAGGACGAGAGTGATGCCATAGGTGCTCACTCACCCGAGCTGCTCACAGGAGATCGTTCATCTTTTTCCTGCATTGCATGCTGGTCCTCTTGGTGAGGCTTCCAGCACTCATAGCATCTGCCACCTCATCCCAGGCTTACTTCGTAACTGTTAGCTGTTGTCTTCACCCCACCCTGAGAAAGAGGGTATGGAATTGTGCCTCCCTGACGCTCCTATCACCAGCTCAAAAAAGCTCTGATTCCACACTGGTGGCAGCAGTTAGACTCTGGAACAGAGATTCCCGCCCAGTCTTTCTCCCCCCCGCAGCCTACTCTTCAAAGCTTTTTTCTTTCATTGTGCACTTTTTCTATCATTTTCACTAACTTTCATTGTTACTCAATGTCTCATTCACCTCATTAAGTGTCTTGGAATTCTCCCTAATTGACCCAACTGAGCTAATTAGAGTAGCTGGAGTCTCCAGTCAGTTTTTTTCCCCTCATTTATATTAACGAGGGCTGACTCTGACCTGAAGGATTGATGAATGTAATATAAATCACTTTCATCGGCAATGTGCAATTGCAAATATTAGGGGATGAATATTTAATGCATTCTTGTGACATCTTTTTGTGAAGTTTCTTAATACCGCTCCTCACTGTTCATTTTAAATTTGGTAATGCCATCTACAAAACAGTGGACAAGGGAATATCATAAAGATGCGGCAAGTATTTGAACACAGAACACTAACGGTACTTTATAGGCTACATGTGTGTAATTAGGAGGTAATTGCCAGAAAATAATACAAGAGATAACTTATTGTGGTTGTGCGTAGTAGCCTGTAGTTATAATTCTCAGTGAAAGCCGGTATCTGCAATGGAGCAGGAGATTGCACCTCACATTGTTTCTGTTTTCAGCATGAGCAGAAAGTATTGACGCAGGCTTCTCTGCAAGCAAGCTCACTAAACCATGAAGTATTGCACATAGAAGATAAAACAGCAGTGAAATCTTAAGAATTAAACATCTTAAAACAATTTATGTGACTCCATATATTAAGCAAGAGGTACCATGAAAATATTATTAACAAAGATGTTTCTGAAACATTAACCGGATAATGGGAAGACTTTGTAATAAAAACAATACTGCAAATATCTGTGGGGAGAAACACGTTTCAGGTGAATGACCTTTTGTCAATTCAGTCAAAAAATTATTGGTGTGAAAGATTATTCCTTCCTCTCTGCACAGGTGCTGCCTGGCCAGTGTTTTCCTATTTCAGCTTCCCGACATCTACAGTATTTCGCTTTTGAATGGGAGGACTTAGTTTAAATGACGTTCTTTTTTCTGCTATGCATCCTCACTCACGTAACTTTAGACCAGCCATTTATTAGATTTATAGATGCAATAAGCTTCCTAAACATGACATTTGCTTTAACTGTGTTCAAAACAGGCTCTTTAACTTGTATTAGCAAAGGTCAACCAATGTTGGTATATTCTTGTTGCTACCTCTGAGCAAGTCTGTAAAGTTTGAGTAATAAGGACATAGGTATGAAATAAATGCCTTACTCAAGGTTGGCTGCCTATTTCTGGCCGTATGACCTCAGGTTAGTACTGTCTGCAGCACAGTAAAGCAGCTGTCACTTCTTGCTCATGTAACCAGAAATATCTGAGGCAGCAATCATACTGAGAAAGGGAATGGAAATGTTTGCTTGTTATGAATGAACCGGGCTCTCTCATTATTTTGTAGCTTCTGGACAGATAAGATACATAGTTGCTGATCGTACAGAAAACAGGGCATTGATGTAGATATAGTAATGGAATAGCTATGCAATGGTGAAAAGTGAGACATGCATTTTCATCACCAAAGTCCCGAGTGTTGTACTGTTGAAGTGCTGCCTTTCGGATGAAAAGGAAAATCAATCTGATCTCTGAGGTGGGCAGTATTCATAGAAAAAGGGCTGTTCCCCCCTGTGATGTCCAAAATTGACTACACCTCTGGTCATGAAAGGTACAATATAAGTGCAAGCTCTTTCTTTCCTTTACCGCCATAAAATCACTGCTTTCACTTACTTTAGCAAGTGTGCAATTTGCCCTCAGGAGAATCCAGGAAAACAGAAATGGACCATGAGACTCAGTGTTTTCTGTATAAAAGGTAACCAAAATGGATGTTGGCTTGGGGAAGGTGAAATTCTGAAGTGAGGAAATAATGGGCGCGGTCTTCCCAAAAGGGAACAAAGTCCCTGAGTGAGTGTGCCATGAAACATATGGCTATTCAACATGACTTGTGTTGAATAAGGGCCTGAATGAGAAATGCATGGCTATAGGGGACCTCCGTTCTCCAGAACTCCTCATTGTAGCATCCCTAAATGGCATCCCCAAAAGAATCCCAGAACTCCCCCAGCCTGAATACAATATGGGAGGGTTCCTCCGCCCCACACCCCCCAACACCTACGCTGGACAATTCCGGCCCGATCATGCAAGCACAAAAAATGCAAACTTGGCACCACCAACCTGGCACCACTCCTGTCTGCTGGCAGTGCCACCTGGGCACCAACAGACTGGCACCCAAGTAACCAGGCTGGCACTGCCAGGGTACACAGGTGGCACCAGCAGTGTCAGGGCACCACCCTGCCCAATGGGCATGCAGTTGGGGGGCTCCAATCCCCTTGGAGACTCCTACGAGTGCTGTTCCATTTGGTCCCCATTTGTGGGGACCAGTACTCGCCTAAGGAGTCTGAGGCAAAGGAATGGAATCCCAAAGCCTCGGGTAACTGCATCGGGAACCTGCACATTAGAGGCAGGCTTACTGTCCCGCTCCAATATGCAGATTTGCCTAAAAGTGATCCCGCTCATTGTGGGCGGGATTCAGCTCTCAACGTCTCGCGAGATCTTGTTGAATCTCCCGTGCCGTTATGAGCCAGATAGATCTGGGAGTGGGGTCTCCTGACTTTGAACGGCCACGCTGCGCTACGGCGAGCTGTTTTGACGGTGTAGCATGGCCGGAGGATAGCACTCAATGTTTCAGTTAAAAAAATTATTCGGCTGGGATTGACCCTCCTCCCACCAAGTAGCATGTTTTCTGACGGCAGAGGGAGGGTCGCCATTGGCTGCCTGCGGGATCTTCCAGCTCCACCAATGTCTATATCATTTTGCGTGGCTCACCCACCCGTCACCATGGAACACGCCATGGGGAGGGGGGAGGGGGTTGCTTTTGGCGAGACTGGAAGGTCCCGCCCTTGGTTAGAATACCAAAGCTCAGGAAAAATCTATTTGCTTGGCATGTAGTGGAGATTCCCCAGAATGGTGCCAGTGCTTAAAAGGTTAAATTGTGACGACAGATTGGATAAACCTGAACACTTCTGAGATTGGAAGGTTGAGGGATGAGGTGATGAAAAGTTTAAAGTAATGAAGGGATTGAGTAGATTAGGTCCAGAGAAAGCCAGAGCATTGAGGAAGCAGTTAACACTCGAGACAAACCCTAAAATCTTCCCTTGTTTCTAATAGAACATAGAACATAAGAACATAAGAACATTAGAACTAGGAGCAGGAGTAGGCCATCTGGCCCCTCGAGCCTGCTCCGCCATTCAATTAGATCATGGCTGATCTTTTGTGGACTCAGCTCCACTTTCCGGCCCGAACACCATAACCCTTAATCCCTTTATTCTTCAAAAACCGATCTATCTTTACCTTAAAAACATGTAATGAAGGAGCCTCAACTGCTTCACTGGGCAAGGAATTCCATAGATTCACAACCCTTTGGGAGAAGAAGTTCCTCCTAAACTCAGTCCTAAATCTACTTCCCCTTATTTTGAGGCTATGCCCCCTAGTTCTGCTGTCACCCGCCAGTGGAAACAACCTGCCCGCATCTATCCTATCTATTCCCTTCATAATTTTAAATGTTTCTATAAGATCCCCCCTCATCCTTCTAAATTCCAACGAGTACAGTCCCAGTCTACTCAACCTCTCCTCATAATCCAACCCCTTCAGCTCTGGGATTAACCTAGCGAATCTCCTCTGCACACCCTCCAGCGCCAGTACGTCCTTTCTCATAGAACAGTACAGCACAGAACAGGCCCTTCGGCCCTCAATGTTGTGCCGAGCCATGATCACCCTACTCAAACCCATGTATCCACCCTATACCCGTAACCCAACAACCCCCCCCCCCTAACCTTACTTTTATTAGGACACTACGGGCAATTTAGCATGGCCAATCCACCTAACCCGCACATCTTTGGACTGTGGGAGGAAACTGGAGGATTGTTTTCCGTTAGGATTGTTTTCTCAACCACAGACCAACAGAGGTCCTAACATTGAAACAGAAGCAGACCGTTCAGCCCCTCAACACCATTAAGTGACCATTAAGTTACCATTAAGTGAGATCATGGTTGATCTGTATTGCACCTCTCCCCTTGTCCCCTTTTTCTTTGACCCATTTACCTAACAAAAATCTATCTATCACAAATTTAAATGGCTGAACTGAGGAAGCATTAACTTCTTTTTGTGGCGCGAATTTCATGTACCTACCACCGTTCGATTGGAGAATTGTTTCCTATCTTCTTCTCAAATAGCCTCACTTGGGTTTTCATGTTACGTTCCCTATTCCAAGACTTTGCCACCAATGGACAAATATTCTCTCTATCTACCCTATTGATTATTTTCAGAATCCTAAAATCCTCAATAAAAGCACCACTTAATATTCTATAATCCAGAGCCGAGTTTATGTAAGTGCTCCTCATAATTTAACCTTTTGAACCTTTGTATCCGTGCTGTTCTTCTTCAAATGCTGATTCAGGCAGGTAGTGAAAATCAGCAACTACACGGCATAAAGGTGTCTGTCACAGTAACAGTAACTGTAGGAAGGGTAAATCTTCAGTGAGCGTTATTTTGTTGTGAAGAATTCACAATCACACAGGGACTGGTCGTTTTCTGTGTTCTCTCAGACTCCCGGGCTGTGGAGCCTGCTCCGCATTGGCATATGCTTGTGCTTGCATTTCTGCTTGCCTTACTCCCAATCAACTCAGCTATTCCCTTGTTTGTAATTGTCTTTCATTTCTCTCACTGGAGATTATTTTTAACTGCCATGCACAGCCCATGTTTATGCCATGGGGCAGCCGGCAGTGAAAAATTAAAAAAGAATTGCCCATCCTTTCGCTGCTGAGGTCCCACTTGATGTAGTTTTCAGATTGGCTTTAAAATGAGAAGCAAATTGTCCTGCTCGAAACAGATTTGCATACTGAAATCGTGAAACCGCGATCTTGTGCTTTGGGTAAGACCCTAATACATGTTGTGTACTAATATTACTCATTATCACTTTGGCTTTGCATCTGTTCTTGTAACCAAAGATGCTGGCATTGCAGTTTAGTAGTCCCATCACAGGGTCAGCGTTCATAGTCGTTGAGCCATTGATCTGTTAGGTAGCAGCTAAAACACATTTCAATTGCACAGAACAAAAAGGTCTTACAATGTAATGGCTGCTATCATTTTCCATACTGTATATTTAAGGGAACACCATTCCACATTTCCCAGTGAAATCAGAGCCATGAGCTGCAGATGAGCACATGAGAGCATGATACAAATACGATATGCATTCAATTTGGTTAAAAGAAAAGCTTATCTAAAACGCTATTCAACGAGTAAGGAATCCTTTATGTCTTTCTTCTGCTGTCATTAGTGTATGCTGAGACTCCAAACCAGATTTTTTTAATGTGGAATAATCAAATCAGCACCAGCACAGAGCTACAGGGGACAGCAATTTTGGTTAACCCAGGGTGCTATTTCCAATTCCTCACAAGCTTTTATTATGCATGTCCAAAGGTATGATTTTATTTTTTCTGATTTCTACAGTATCCTGCATTTTGTTTCTTTGATAAGTTTGGGTATTTACTATATCGAAGAACACATTTTGCAGAAACAACTTCAAGTTATTTGTACTGTTTCTTCAGAACCACTGCCATTTCAAAGTAAGACAACTCGACCCCCAGTGTCCATAAATCCGGAATCTCCCCTGGTTGTGCTGCATAGCAAGAAGTGCATGTTCATGAAGTGTGGGCCTTTACATTCATTTTAAAATAATGTTTGATTTACGCTGACTATATCTGCAGGATCCAGTTCTAGATGAGCTGCAATTTCCTCCATTTTAAACATTGTCTTCGGCCTCCATCATAAACTCTATTCCCTAGTTACCGATTTCGCCTCTCCACCCACACTGACCAGTTTTTGTGACTGAACCAGTATTTTGAAGTTGAATCATGATTGTCCGTGAACTAAATTTCTGTGCCTTTCTGGAGTTTTTTGTCAAGCAATAATAGAAAGAATTGTCAAAAGTGGCAAAAGTATGTTTGTCTTTGAATATCGGCTACCAGTGTGAGTTATTGGTAGTTTCAGGCACTTGCTTTGGTTAAAAACAGGGAGCTATTAAAAATAACCACTGCTCCATGTATTTAAATCGTTTTCAATCTGTGTCACTGTTGCTGATCATAAATCTCATCCTCTGCATTTTGGTGACAATGACAGATCTGTAAATATACTGAAAAGGACTTAACCTTGAAACTATCATTTCAGAAAAATGCTTCTGAAAACGATATAGAAGATTCAAGGATAATATTTAACAATGGGTCAGAGTTAAATTTACGTTAACAATGCAATGAAATGTTTTGACACTTGTCATGTGAAGGTTTGTAGCTTCTGTGACCTTGCGTGCTGCAATGTGTGATTTGCAGTATACTGAGGACTCAACGTGTTCAAAATTACGGATGTAAGCAATTAAAATAAATTGTTCAATGAAGAACTCGGGATAATCTGATCGTGGTGCTGTGGAATATGATTAGTATTGATTTAATGGGCTGAGTCTGTATGTTAGCCACTACGATGTCTAAATGAGTAAAGCACAATATATAATACACAACGGGAGCTTTGTTTCAGTCGGGACACTAGATGTGCACGTTAATGCTGCTGGCACCTTACATAAAGAAGCAATAAGATTCCTACTCAGAATTCAATCTGTCACTCTACGTCTGATCACCTGGATCTTTGTGAACACCTGCACACAGTCAGAAATATTGTGAAAGTTTCTTCCCATTGCTTGGCAGTGTTTTGGTAGAGTAATGCTCCTGTCCACCACAACTCTGCTGCTTTTTCATCCTGGGGCTGGTTTAGCTCACTGGGCTAAACCGCTTGCTTTGAAAGCAAACCAAGGCAGGCCAGCAGCACCGTTCAATTCCCGTACTAGTCTCCCCGAACAGGCGCCGGAATGTGGCGACTAGAGGCTTTTCACAGCAACTTCATTTGAAGCCTACTTGTGACAATAAGCGGTTTTCATTTCATTTTCATTTTTCCTTGGCCCTCCATTATGCAGCGTTATGAAAATTACAACTGCTCCCAACAGGATTACTGACACTGGATGAAAGGAAGTACAGTACTGACACTGTAGTGAAAGGGAGACTATTCCAGCAACAGGAAGTAAAATATATGCCTCAGTTGGCCTAAGACTGAGCTGAGTTGATGATAAATTTCGGCAACTGTGTCTGCCTTTGTTGACAGGAGGCATCCAAGATACAAAATAATGGTCCATATTTTCCAGAATTTCACTGTTGATCTTACTCACTGTGCTCATTTATGTTCATAAACTAGCGTACCAATGGTGTACTGAGAGAGTGTTGCATTATTCCAGATTCTACACTTTGGATAAATCACTAACCTGGGGCGTAATTCTCCGACCCCCCGCAGGGTTGGAGAATCGCCCGGGGCCTTCGTAAATCCCGCCATGGCCAGAATTCTCCGCCACCTGGGAATTGACGGGGGCGGGAATCGCGCCCCGCCGGTCAGCGGGCCCCCTGCGGCGATTCTCCGGCCCGCGATGGGCCGAAGTCTCGCCGCTGTCAGACCTCTCCCGCGGACGTGGTTTAAACCGCTTCTGTGCCGGCGGGAGCAGGCGGCGTGAGCGGGCCCCGGGGTCCTGGGGGGGCGAGGGGGGGGGCGGGACGATCGGACTCCAGGGGGTGCCCCCACGGTTGCCTGGCCCACGATTGGGGCCCACCGATCGGTGTGGGGGCACTCTTTTTCTTCCGCCGCCGCCACGGCCTCCACCATGGCGGAGGCGGAAAAGACCCCCTCCACCGCGCATGCGCCGGTGGTGACGTCAGCAGCCGCTGACGCTCCGGCGCATGCGCGGGCTCATGCCAACTAGCGAAGGCCTTTCTGCCAGCCCCGACGCTGGTTGGCATGGCGCCAAAAGCCATTGCCGCCAGTCGGCGGAGCGAGAGCCACTCCGGCGTGGGCCTACCCCCTAAAGGTGCAGAGAATTCCACACCTTTGGGGAGGCCCGACGCCGGAGTGGTTGGCACCACTCCGCTACGCTGGGACCCCCCGCCCCGCCGGGTAGGGGAGAATACCGCCACTGAAGTCTTGTGCACCTATTCCACTAATTCAACTTGATTTCATAGATCCCAAGAAAAAAGATGGGAGATTTATTTGGTGATCTGGCCAACATTCCTCCTTCATACAACCATCAAAGAACATCGAATCATAGAAGTGCTACGGTGCAGAAGGAGGACATTGGGCCCATCATGTCTGCTCTGGTCCTCCAGATAAGCATTATGACTTATTGTCATTCTCCTGCCTTTTCCCTATATGCCTGCACATTGTTTCTATTCAAATACTCATCTAATGCCGTCTTGAATACCTTGATTGAACCTGTCTCCACCACCCTTCCAGGCAGTGCATTCCAGACCCATACCATCCGTTGTGTGAAAAAAAATTTCTTACGTCACATTTGCTTCTTTTGCATTTCACTTTAAATCTGTTCCCACTTGTTCTTGATCCTTTTACGAACAGGAATAGTTTCTCCCTGTCTACTCTTTGCAGCCCCCTCATGAATTTGAACACCAATGCCAGTGTGATGTGGCACTGGCTTGTATCCAGAAAACTGTGATGTGATAACCATTATGGGGTTAACAGCTCATAGATTCCATTTAACTGAGGACTGGACCTTAAAATGGCTCCGTCCTCTTCATTGCTGGAACAGACCATCGACCTGTCAGCGTATTTTGCCATTTCGACATTCAAAAATTAAAATCTATTCTGATGTATTTGTATGAATTTGCTCCATCTGACATTTTAATAAAGGCATTAACTCATCTAATTTATGTAGGTTAACAGCTTCATAGGTTGCAGAGGAATTTCATATAATTGCATTGACACAAGACTATTGCGCAGAGAAATTTCACCCCTACAGCTATCAAGAAGGCTTTCACTTCACAAAAAAACACTTCAATGATCTTGGACTAATACACAATATAGCTCAACTACTATTGAAAATAATCCATTGGGTTTGCAAAACAAGTTTTTGTAAAAGCATGCAGAATGTTCAGTTGGACAAGGATGCTTAAATATTACACCTGCAACATTATTATTGTTTGGAATGAAGAAAATAATGATCGTGTGGGTTGAAACAAATATGCTTTTGAACCAAATGACTGCATTAGCAGTTGTACCAGTCATCATCAGGTTCAGGTTAGCTATTTTCAAATGTTATTGGACATTTTCTCTTCGTTTCCTCCTTCCAATCTCTCCAAATTGCACGTTGTACCGGGATAAGCAGAAAGTAACTTTGTCCACTGCCATTATCAGTCTGGAGTCGAGCAATTAGAGCACACCGGGTGTCAGTGCATCAGCTTTCATTCTCTTCCTGTGTGGAAAAACACAGCATTTTGCTTAGATCAGGAACTCACAACATCCGGGTAGGTCTGAATGTGCATCCTATCGTTCACTGAATTATTATGAATCTTCATCTCCATGTTCCCGACATAGGGTAAATTTACATCATGGTTTAAGAATTAGAATGAGATCAAATCTTGTTGCTTTTTCACACTTGTTACTTTTCTCTTTTGTTATGTTCCTCTCGCCCAACTTGTGTCCATTTAAAGATGAATAAACATCCAACATCCTTTTTGAGTTCAAGATCAGACATTCTCCTAGCTGTCGTGTTGCACAGACACAGAACTACAGTGCAGAAGGAGGCCATTCGGCCCATCAAGTCTGCACCGACCCACATTAAGCCCTCACTTCCACCCAATCCCCGTAACCCAATAACCCTTCCTAAACTTTTTGGACACTAAGGGCAATTTAGCATGGCCAGTCCACCTAACCTGCACGTCGTTGGGCTGTGGGAGGAAACCGGAACACCCGGAAGAAACCCACGCAGACACAGGGAGTACGTGCAGACTCCGCAAAGACAGTGACCCAGTGGAGAATCTAACCTGGGACCCTAGCGCTGTGAAGCCATAGTGCTATCTACGTGTGCTACCGTGCTGCCCATGGCAGTTGATTTGGGAAAATGATCATCTTTGAGCATATCCTATTGTAGCAAACACTGCTGGAGTTTTGTTCCAAAGAGAAGCTATTATTCCACTAATGGGTCCCATTATTTAACAGGAACATTTGGCTGCAAACGATACATCCTAATCCTTTCAATGATGATGGCTTAGTAGGAACAGATGCTGGGACGAAGGATAATGGGGGAATGTTTTCAAACCACAAGGATGCTCTGACTGAGCAACCTACAGTAATTATGAGCAGCTCAAATGTTCTACTTCCAGCTTTAATTTCAATAGCAATGCTGATGCTGCTGTGAAAGTTATTACTGATGAAAACGTCATTGGAAGCTGTTATTTTCTTCATCACTAACAGGTGAGCTAGCTGTGTAACCTAATGCCCTCATATCACTAAATGTGCTTTTTGGCTGATGATTATTGTTTTTTATGAATATCAAATTTGAGGAATGCAACTCTTTGTTTGGGAATTGAAATTTCCATCCTCCTTCGCGAATGGGATTTTACAGTTCCACTGAGAATAATTGGAGTTTTGACTGTAACGCCAAATTCTCCATTCTCGCTCGCAACAGTTCCTACCTTGGACAAGGCTGGAGAATCACACCCTATGTTCCTGACTGCCTCCTCCCATCCATTTCCGGCTGGATACTGGCTGAGTGAATAAGAATGAGTCCAGGAGTCACACAGGCCTTACTGTGTTGAAGTCAAGGGTGCTTAATGCTCACCTCAAATCCCACCCTTGCAATTCCCATCCGGAATTAAAACCAGGCTTTTATCTCCTGCACTTTATGGATTTCCACATGCTCCCTCACCAATGAACGTATGGGAAATGTTCAGTAAAATGACAGCGATCATTTGGAGAAATCTGCACAATAGTGCATCAAGCTACCGGGCAGCACGGTAGCATTGTGGATAGCACAATCGCTTCACAGCTCCAGGGTCCCAGGTTCGATTCCGGCTTGGGTCACTGTTTGTGCGGAGTCTGCACATCCTCCCCGTGTGTGCGTGGGTTTCCTCCGGGTGCTCCGGTTTCCTCCCACAGTCCAAAGATGTGCAGGTTAGGTGGATTGGCCGTGATAAATTGCCTTTAGTGTCCAAAATTGCCCTTAGTGTTGGGTGGGGTTACTGGGTTATGGGGATAGGGTGGAGGTGTTGACCTTGGGTAGGGTGCTCTTTCCAAGAGCCGGTGCAGACTCGATGAGCCGAATGGCCTCCTTCTGCACTGTAAATTCTATGATTCTATAAGTTCAGTCTTTCACTTAGTCTCTCTTGCATCAAAAGAAAGAAACTGATTGTGTTTATATCAAAACTTCCATGACAGCTGGAAATCCTAAAGAGCTTTACATCCAATGAAGCACTTTTGGAGTGCAGTTATTGTGGTAATGTAGGAAATGTGGCATCCAATTTACACACAGCAAGCTCCCACTAATAGGAATGTGATAATGACCAGATATTATGATTTTGTGACATGGGCTAAGATTAAATATTGGCCAAGCCTTTGGGACTAAGTACCCTGCTCTTCTTCAAAACAGTGTCTACATGTTGCCGAGAGGGCAGGCAAATCTTTGGTTCACCATTTCTTTCCAAAGACAACAGTCAGGATTCTCTGTCCAGCGACGCCAGAATCTCAAAAGGCGATTGGGTGGGGAGTCGCACGTCAGCTGAATATCGAGGCTGGAATGCTATACTGCGGTGCCTCGACAGCGGCGTGAATGCGTTCCATGCTGCAAGCCGGAGTGGGCATGAAAACTGTACAGTGACGACGGTTAGCATATCATTAACGGGTCCAATCCGGTCTTCTCCGGTCTCCCAGAATGCTCCACCTCCACCAGGCGGGAGCTGCGCCGCCATGATTCATTTTTGGTATTTAAAACTGGGAACCTGGCGCCTTGGCTGGTGAGTGTCTGAGAAGAGGTAAGCTGAGTACACAAAGGCGCAACCATGGGCTACCAGCCATGCTGCTGGCTCAAAAGGGCATTGCCAGGGTCATGGGTGTTGTGGTGGTTGGTGGGGGGGGGGGGGGGGAATAGATAACAGGCCATGGGTTTTGGGTGTCCCCACAAGGACCTGGGAGACCAGGCACAGGCCACCATGGTTGCGGCCTGCAAGCCAGCCATCTAGCTGCGCACACCTCTGACAGCCCACTGCATCCACAAATGTGTAGAGCACCACCAACCGCACAGGGTGTACTCACCATGCCAACACGTCTGCCCTCTACCCCTGACAGGAAATGGATTTTGGATGAGAGGTAGGTGCACTCACTTCAGTCCTGGCGGATGCCCTGAGACTGGACGAGCAGGAGATGCTCGGGAAGCACCCTCCAGAACAGAGGCCTGCCCTAGAGGCGCAGGGATGAGTCAGTGATGACGGAGAACCCTGTATCTAGCAGGCCGAGGAGGAGGTGGAATGAAGGTGACACATCAGGCCTCGTGTATACCGGCAATATTTGCCATTCGAGGCCCTGCCGGACCAGGCGTGCCGCCAAACACCCCCGGCTGAGCTGGGACATTGTGCATCACCTGCGCTGGGTGATGATGCATCATGGGGAGGACACACGCACCTGGTGGCTGTTAAGGTAACGGTTGCCCTGAACCTCTTCGCAGAGGGGTCCTTCCAGGCGCTGAGCAGGGACCAGTCAGGGATCTCCCAGTCCTCCGCGCCTTGGCCTGTAGCCCGGGGGATGCATTATATCATCTTCGGTGTGGACCGGGCCTACCAGGTTGTCCAGGCAGGGGATTTGACACCATCGTCGGCATGCCCAGGTCCAGTGGGTGACTGATGGGACGCATGTCCCCCTGTGCATGAGGGGGTGCCCTTCATCATTAGGAAGGGATTCCACTCCCTCAACGTGCAGCTGGTGTGAGATGACTGCATGCACACTGTGCAAGCCTGCTCCCGATATCCTGGCAGCGTGCACGGCGTCTTCATCCTGGTGCGCTTGTTGGATTCGAGGCAGTCCCCCAGGTGAGAGCCTGGCTGCTTGGTGACAGGGATCATTGCTATGGCCATGGCTGACGATGCCTAACCGGAGGCCACAGACCGACAGGGAGACCGCTGCAACCGTGCCCATGCAGCGACTAGGGGCATGATCGAGCGGTGCATCGACTTCCTGAAGGCACGGTTCAGATGCCTGGATTATTCTGGAGGAGCCCCCAGTGCACTCCTGGGAGGGTCTCCCACATTGTGGTGGCCTGTTGTGTTCTGTACAACATTGCACATGCTGGAGATGGAGATGGAGATGGAGGAATTCCAGGCCTTGCCTGATGAGGAGGACACAGTCGAGGGCCAGGACTTGTGACCCTGGGAAGCTCGGGGGTCACTTGGCGTGTGCATCAGGACCACCGAGCAAGGGACAACCTTGTCCCCAGGGTCACCAATGGGTGACCTCCCCCCCCCGATCGAAGTAAAGCTCCACTGTCCCATTCCACTCCCACAACACACACTCTCCCAACGGACACTCCCTCTACCCCAGCACTCCAATCCCTCTCTGATCCCCCCACCAGCTGCTCCACAGGGTATGGGCCCTGGGTCGGCATTACCAGCGGACCTGGTCCATGCAGCAGAGGATGATGACCCGCTCCGTGACGAGCTCTGGTGCTCCGTAATGTCTGCCACCATCTGACTCCCACCCTGGTATTACATTCTATTGTCTGCCCGGGTGACCGCTGCATGCTAGCCACCCCACCACATGGGTTCGTAGACCTTCTGGGGGGCGGGGGTGGGGCTGGGCCTGGGGGTTGGGGTGCGGTGTGCAGTGGTGGGTCACCCACCAGGTAGGCGGCGCCACTGGGGGTCCTGGCCCGTGCAGTACAGCAGCACCCGCGCCCCAGGTTCCCACCCCCACCCACCGCATCCCCACACCTCAACACCCCCCCCACACCCAAGCCCATCTGTCACACCCTCTGCACCCAGCCCATCCCTCACACCCTGCCGAAGCAGTTCAGAATGCCGATGCAGTTAATTGTGACAATGATATGTACGCTAGGTGTACCCTAGCCCCTACTGCTATCCTATGTGCTGCACCTAAGCCAATTTAACTGGTGTCTAACCTACTAATCTTAGATTCCCTGACATTCCTTCGAGGTGGCCTGTGAGGCGGTGCATCAGAAGTGGAGGCGGCTTTTAACTTATTTAACAATCTCCTGTGCGGCACCTTGTCAAAGGCCTTCTGGAAAAGAAAATAAATCACGTCCACTGGTCCATCACCTCCTCCTCCCTCAGTGTGCCCACAGGTTCCTGAGCTACTCCGTGGGACGGGATTAAGGCTGGAGCGGGCTCCAAGGGGCACCACTATAGCCTGGCTCCGCCAGTGCTGGAGGACTGCTCTTGCGTCGACCAGGGTCTCCATGCTCACAGCCATGGAGCAGAGAGACTGGGCCACGTCCCTCTGTGACTGCTTCAGGTTAGCCAGCGCCCGGCCACTGCACTCGGTTCCCGCAGTCATGTCCCATTGTGACTGGGCCACGTTCTGGACTGCCACAGCAATGTCCATGTGATGCTGGTACATAGCTCCCTGTGACAGTCCTGCCCTGTCCTGTACCTCAGCCGCTGCACATAAACTGTGCACCAGGCCTTCGACATTCTGACCCATGACCAATGCCTACTCATCCACCATGGGCGCCATCTGTACGGTGTTGGCCTGGGTGGGACGTATGGATGGCACCACCCCCTGCCCCTGCAGGCGCTTGGATTCCTCCAGGCTCTGGATGGTTGCTGACACCCCATCATGTGGTCCCCGGCTTGGGTCCAATCTCCAGCATTGATGGGACCACCTTTTCCAGAAGCGCAAGACCAGTCTGGACGGCAGCTAGTCCCTGGGGTCAGGCCACCCTCTGACTGTCTGCTCTCTCGGGATGTACCGCAGTATGTGTGTGGTGTGTACCAGATAGTGCCCCAGGTGCCTCTTCTCTAAAGTACCCAACCAAGGTGAGTGTCTCTGGGATGGAAGGTGTTGGTGAGAGCTGTGATGGAAAATTGGTCTTGCCCTTTTATGTATTTTCATTTTATTTTATTTTAATGTACCAAATGATCTGTTTGAGCTGCTCAAGAAAAATACTTTTGACTGGACCTCGGTACACATGGCAATAAACAAATCCATCCAATCCATCCATCGTCCACAGATGTGTCCTCCGGGGTGTTGCGATGTTGCGGCTGGGTGCGAGGCCCCTTGACAGCCCCAACCGTCACCCACTGAGTCCTGAGATTGCGGCTAGACCACTGCAGACCCCTTGGCTAGCAGGGACCTCTGGCGAGTTCCACATCATCTGGTGGTGACCCTGCAAAACACAAAGCAACTTGCATGGTTGATCGTGGGTGGGTGTAGTGTGGGGGGAAGGCGTGACTCACGTGCCATAGAGACATTGCAATGTATCGGGGGCTTACCAGGCTGTCCCATGCCGACCTGCACCTCTGTAACTTCCCGCTCTGCACCATGCTGACCAGGTCTAAGGCCCTCTGCTCCACCACGGTGAGGGGCCGCAGGTCGGGTGGGCCCCCTCCTGTCTGTTCTCGCTCCTGCTGACTGGGCTGCCTTCTCCTGGGGGGAAGGATAATCACAGTGTGAGACATTCAGGCGCGGGCAGCGCAGGGGGTCTGAACCTAGTGGCTTTTGTGCAGGGCACCTGGCCATGGTGGGCAGTATGGGTGGTGGCATGTGGCGGAGGGTGGGGTGCGAGGGCGCTGCTGGGGTTCATTCACACTTTGGAGGTGGAATGGGGTGCGGGGTGGGGGGGTCTAAGGTGACATCATGGGAACAGGGGGCATGGCGCACCATGTCTGGCCTGGGGGGGCTGTCCATTCTCATCCATCGCTGCTCGCCCGCCCAGTGGGGGTCGCATTGGGGTGGGTGAGTGGGGGGTGGGGGGTGCTAGGGGCACAGTGGTGGTGGTTACTCACCTGGACCACCCTGAGGAGATGGTGCAGCTTCTTCCCAGCAATTCTGATGGAGCCCACGGCGCTCATGGCCTCTGCCACCTGTGCCCATGTTCGGTTGACATCTACGGGTAACAGCCTCATTCCTGGCCCAGGGAACATTCTGCCTCTTACCCATAGTATCCTGCAGTGTCTGGAGTTTGCATCGGTGAATCTCGGGGCCGCTCCTCTTGTTTCCATTTTCTTGGCTGGAATGAGAGTGTGTGGGGAAGGGTGTGCTTCTATGTAGCTCCAGCTTTTCAGGCTCTCGAGTGTCAATCCTGACAACAGGGAATCCAACGTCAGCGTCAGTTGGAATTGCACTACTTCCTCGTGGCACTGGTGCTGGCCTATTTACATGTCCTAAATTCATTTGGAACTGGCGCCGCTATCGGGATTGTAGAACACCACCGATTTAGTCCTGACATCAGCACTTCGGCTCCAGAACAGAGAATGCAGCTCCACACCTTTGACACTGTCACAGTTCCTCAGTACTGCATTAGACTGTCAGCCTTAATTATTGTGCTCAAGTCCTAGATGGGGAATTGAGCCCACAATCTGACTCCTTGGCGAGAGCGCCACCAGCTAAGCCATGGTTGACATGCGCAGTGGGGTATGAGATGGGGGAGGTGGACGGATTTGGAAGGGCCATGTCCTTTGGGAAGAGAAGACCCAAAATTTCCTGTGAAGCTCATAGGAGCAGGTAAAAAAAAATGTTTGGGTTCATTTCCCCTTGATCTTCTCTTGGCAGTGTTCAGTCCCACTCATAAATCCTCAGAGAACAAGCAGCACGGCGGCACAGTGGTTAGCACAGCTGTCTCACGACGCTGAGGTCCCAGGTTCGATCCCGGCCCCGGGTCACTGTCCGTGAGTTTGCACAATCTCCCCGTGTTTGCGTGGGTTTCACCCCCACAACCCAAAGATGAACAGGGTAGGTGGATTGGTCATGCTAAATTGCCTCTTAATTGGAAAAATTAATTGAG
Organism: Scyliorhinus canicula; assembly: GCF_902713615.1. Lineage (NCBI taxonomy): Eukaryota > Metazoa > Chordata > Chondrichthyes > Carcharhiniformes > Scyliorhinidae > Scyliorhinus > Scyliorhinus canicula. The sequence goes on from NC_052150.1 coordinate 156,670,434, forward strand.
TACTTTAAATTTATAATAAATCAATAAATCCTCAGATAACAATCAGTGCCCACATGCAGCAAGCACCAAGCAAGCAAGGACAAAATTTAAGCTTGCCCGTTAAGTGGCAAGTAACATTTGCACCACACACGTACCATCCAGTGACCATCTCCAACAAAAGAGAATCTATCCATCTCCCTTTGACATTCAACAGCACCACCATCAATGAATCACCCACCATTAATATCCGGGAGTTACCATTGTCCAGTATCTTAACTGGGACATCCACGAACATATTCGGCAGGATTAGGACAGCACGGTGGCCTAGTGGTTAGCACAACCGCATCACGGCGCTGAGGTCCCAGGTTCGATCCCGGCTCTGGGTCACTGTCCATGTGGAGTTTGCACATTCTCCCCGTGTCTGCGTGGGTTTCGCCCCCACAACCCAAAAATGTGCAGGGTAGGTGGATTGGACATGCTAAATTGCCCCTTAATTGGAAAAAATAATTGGGTAATCTAAATTTATTTTTAAAAAAATATTCGGCAGGATTCTCCATTCCTGAGACTTTGTGTTGAGGCTTGGGCCGGATTCATGGACTTCCATGACAGCAAAACTGGCACCACACCTGGACCGATTCAGAGACTGTTAAGGGACTCACACCAGCGCCACATGGGACATAATCATTTCCAATGAGAAGTGTCAGATTTGCTGTATTCGCAATTGACACTCGGGAGGCTGAAAAGCTGCAGCCGCATATACACGCTTCACTCCCCACACACACCATCCCAGCCAACAAGATGGCACTGGTTGCGCTGGAGCACGCACATCCCACTGATGGGTCGTCTGGGGCCAGAGGGCAACTAGGGTTGGTGGGGGGGAACCTTGGTGGGGGGGAACCATACGATCTGTGACCCTAAATTCACAGTGGGCAGTCAGCGATGTGCGCAACTGCATAGCTGCCTTGCAGGCTGCGGCAATGGCGTTCCCTGCCCGTCCACCCCGACCCCACAGCCCACCTCCTGGCCACCCCCTGCTACTCTCCCTGGCCCTAGCAGAATGCACCCCCCGGCCAGCGGCATGACTGTCAGCAACTATGGCGATGTTGGACACTTTGTATCCCCTCTCTCTCCCTCAGCAGCCATGGTGCCTGTTATATGATTTTTAAAAGCACAAGTGAACCTCGCCGTTGGGAATTCGTCTCAGCGGAGGCGGATAATCTCGGAGGCCCCGGAGAATACCGGATCAGGCCCGCTAATGATATGCCAAGGGTGTTGACTGTATGTTCGGAGTGACATGTATTGACACCGCTGCCGAGGCACCAGAGAATTGCGATTTGACGTGAAACCGAGGCTGGCCACTGATTCCACGCAAAATTGCGTTTCTCGATTTTGGCATCTGCTGACGGAGAATCCCGCCCACTGTGCGTATAACAGCAGGTCAGAGGCTGTGTGGTGAATGTATAGTACTAGTAATTCACCAGTGTATTAGTATCATGTTCTGCCATTGTGTTACAGTTATGTTATGTTGTTGACCTTGTGGGCACAACCTATGGGCCATTGTGTGGCTTCACCCACAAGGGCTTTTCACAGTAACTTCATTGGTGACTACTCGTGACAATAAGCGATTTTCATTTCATTTTCAAGGGGATATGTTGGGTCATGTACGGGCTCCGCCCATGGCTCCTCCCCTTGAAAGGAAGTATAAAGAGCAGTTGACCTGTAGGAGGTTCACAGTATTGTACCAGTCAAAGGCAGGCTCTGTTCTAAGCTGATTAAAACCTCGGTTTGCTTCTACTCGTGTCTTTGAGCATCAGGCTGGGAATTCTCCAGTGAGTAACTCATCTCCTGACCCCTCAAAGCCTGTCCACCATCTGCAAGGCACAAGTCGGGAGCGTGATGGAATATTCTCCACCTGCCTTGGAGGTTGAAACTCCAACAACACCAAAAGAATCTGGACACCATCCTTGATAAAACAGTCTGTTTGATCGGCACCTCATCCACTGCATTAAATATTCACTTCCTCCACTACCGGTGCACAGTGGCAGCAGTGTGTACCATCCACAAGATGCACTGCAGCAACTCAACAAGACTCCCTCATGGCATGTTCAAAATCCAGGACCTCCACCAACTAGGACAAGTCACACATCATCAGATTTGCAAATATATCACCGTTCCTTTACTGTTGCCTGATCAAAAATGCTTTGTAACAGCACCGAGGGTGCACCTAGATCACATGGACAGCAGTGATTTGTAAAGGTGTTGACCACCAATATCAGTGTAATATAGTTCAGTATTGTTTAAATTTGGAGGGTGAAACATTTGTTTTCAGTGTTTATTTTTGAGCAGCTAAAGGAGGCAAAGAAACGGTTTGCATGTTCGGTGTCACAGACAGATGGCACAGCCATCAGAGAATTTGCTTTTCTGGAGGTGATGGCAAAAAGGTTGAATTTTGAGGTATTGTGGTAGTATGACTAGGGGTATTACAGTACCTGGAAGTGTAAGCTGCCATTGGTGCAGAGGACTCGCTGCCCATTGGCCCAGGTATGTCATGTGCCTCTCAGCCGATTGGCTGAGAGGTAGGTAGCTCCGCCTACGAGGCGGGGTATAAGAACCCGTGTTCCCCGGCAGTCTGCCATACTTCTGTACGTCTGATGCCGGGTATATTTCTTGTGTATTAAAGCCTATTGTTCGGACTTTATCTACGTTTCATGTCCATTGATTGTGCATCAGGTATGTTGATTTTTTTTCTTTTTAAATCACGAACAAGTAACATTGACCCAGATATTTCTGTCTCTGAATGGTTGTACCCCGGAAGATACACTGAGGGCCCCCCTCAGAAGTCCCCACCTACTGACTATATGGGAACTGCCGAGGGAGTGTCAACTACCATTGGGTATTTATCCTGCATCTGGAACCGTTTGAAATTCTGAATTAGGGTTGGAGACTTTTTATTGTTCCAGTTCACTAGCACAAGTAACCTAGGAAAGGTTAGAAGGATTAAAATCAGTTCGAACTTTGATTTACTACTAACCCCTCCTAAACACCCCTCAACTACATGCCTGAGATCTCCTGTCTGCCCCGTGAGTCTCCCTACTAGTCTCCAGACCCACCAACTCTCCCCTGACCCTCTGACCACCCTCTGAACACTCCCCCCCCCCCGACTACCATCCTGACCCCCAACTACCCTCCAGACCTAGTCCCCCGAATACCCCCCACCACCACGGACTAAACTACCCATATCCTCTGGAACCATCTTACCGTACACACATACCTTCTCTCCTAGCTTGTTAAAGTGGCTTTGGGACATTTAAACTTACTGGTCCCATTAAAAGGAGCTGTGGCTTTGTTCCCTGGAACAGTCCTCCCCTGTGAAGGAAGAACTTCAGAAGCAGGTGCAGTCCACAATTCCCAGGAAGCCCAGGTCTGAATGCCCAGTTAGAAATGTGGAGCTCGGGCAGCACGGTGGCATAGTGGGTTAGCCCTGTTGCCTCACAGCGCCGAGCTGCCAGGTTCGAATCCCGGCTCTGGGTCACTGTCTGTGTGGAGTTTGCCCATTCTTCCCGTGTTTGCGTGGGTTTCGCCCCCACAACCCAAAGATGGGCAGGGTTGGTGGATTGGTCACGCAAAATTGCCCCTTAATTGGAAAAAATGAATTGGGTACTCTAAATTTATATTAAAAAGGAAATGTACAGCTCCAGTGCAAAGTAAGTAAAAAGGAGGAAATTGCCACTCCGTTGGCCCATTGTGTTTCATTCTGTAGCAGGTTTACTCTGAATTCTTTTCAAATTCCTCCCATAGATTTTTAAAAATTGTTTGTATCATGGTTATATTTTCCCCGAAAGGTGTATTTTTTTGACACATTATGCTTGGGAAGAACATTTAACACAACATTGTGTTCTTGATCTGTTGCTGAAAGCAATATTTTTTGCTGGGAGTTGTCGCAAGCAATTATTTTAGAATCATAGAATCTCTACAGTGCAGAAGGAGGCCATTTGGCCCATCGAGTCTGTACTGACCCTTTGAACAACCACTCTATCTAGACCCAATCCCCTGTCCTATTCCTGCAATCCCACCCTGAGAGATAATTTTTGCGTGGCCCATCCACCTAACCTGTACATTTTTGGACTGTGGGAGGAAACTGGAGCACCCGGAGGAAACCCACGCAGACACTGGGAGAACGTGCAAACTCCGCACAGAGAGTTACCAGAGATTGGAATTGAACTCTGGTCCCTAGTGTTGTTGGGCAGCAGTGCTAACCACTGTGCCACCATGCTGTCCCAAGCGAGAAGATTATTCAGTAAAGTGCTTACCAGAATTCTGAAAGCTTACAGCAATAATCTGTGCCATGAGGCCTTGGTTGACAATCATGTTTGGGCTTGTTCCAGCTGCTGATTTTCCAACCCTGGTTTGTGTCTCCAAGCGCAGCATTGGGAGGTGGTATTATTATTAGGTGCCAGCTGACAGGTTGGGTGTGTGATAACTGAGCAGGTGAACTACAGAGAAACATCAGCAGAGGCCCCAGAGTGATTACTACAGATTGTCCTTTCAGTCAGATTTCAGAGTGCACAGCCTTGGAGATTAAAAGCAATTGGAGTGAGGATCAGTATACATGTCAGAAAGACAATGGATAACCACAGTCCAAATTCAAATTAACCACTTTGGGTCAGTTCTCATTTATTTTTCTAATACTGGAATTTGCACCAGTTTAATTATTTTGACCAAGAAAAATGTTGATGCTGTGCCCATTTTATGCCTTGAAAAGGAACACCTAAGTATCCAATATGACGACAGCACACCAGTGGGCAACCTTGTGGAATTTTAAATTCAGTAGTTTTAGATATTACCATATGCTGCCTTTTTACCCTTCAGGTGAACCACAAGCTGTTTCTTATGTTGACCAAATGACCACACAACCAGTATGTTAGCTCGAAAACAGTTTATTAATAACACAGGACTTATATCTCGATGCAATAATACACGTGGCTCCGTACTAAACTACACCTAATAACTAAGATGACCATTACTGAACTTCGAGTGACCGGCACTGTGCACGATAAGGACTTTATCCGGGTCCACGTAGTCGGTTGGAAGTTGTTGGGCTCGTCTCAGCTGGGCTCGTCCTTCAGGAAATGGTCGTGAGTCCTTGAACCTGGTTGTTCTGCTACAGTTGGTCGTGCACAGGCCGGCCCCAAAAGAGACCGATCCCTAGTGCACAGGGCTTTATATAATTCGTCTCTTTCGCGCACTTTTGGGCTGGCCTTACTCCAGGTCCAATGGATGGATAGGGTTTCGATCACCCTCATCGATCTTTGCCAATTAGGTGGCGGATGCCTCGGTGGCTGGGCGTGTCCGAGCTATCATTGTCCCAGGCACGCAGGCCTTTCCAAATAAGGGGAGATGGGCCCGTTCGTCTGCTATCGTTGATGGTCCTTAATGTGAATGCTATTGTCTTGGGGAAAATGGTGATCTATCTTTAATGAACAGGGAGTTTCTTACTAGGTCTGGTTTCTTTGCACAATACACAGAGGCTGTGTACCTGTCTGTCTTCCAAATTGACCACAATTCCCATAGTTTTTTGCAGGTGGCCATTTTAAATGGCTACACATATTCATGGAGTAAATTTCCAGGCAGTTCTCTCAACTGATCGGGATAGTTTTTCCTCGGTTTTCCCAGATCTTCTGCTGAAATTATGACAGATGAGCAGAATAAGTCCTGTGGATATTGATCTGCATATAAAATAAGCATGATGTGGAGATGCCGACATTGAACTGGGGGTGAGCACAGCTTTGTTTCAAATCACTAACTTTCGGAGCACAGCTCCTTCTTCAGGTGAATCCTGAGCCTGGAGCAGCGCTCCGAAAGCTAGTGATTTGAAACAAACCTGTTGGACTTTAACCTGGTGTTGTAAGACGTCTTATTATGAAAATAAGGACGAATGCATAATTTTAAATTGGGAATTGAATTATATCCGTGCGTCACAGAATGATACAGAACAGGAGGAGGCCATTCAGTTCTTGGTGCCTGTGCCATGTTCTGAAATAGTCCCACCACAATATTTTCTCATTGACCAAGTATACATCCCTTTCTGAGATTTGACCGTCTGAGTCCAAATATGCCCCGACCTCTTACTCTGCTTCATTTGAAGACTTCACTTGGTTTGCAACTGCACAGGAGAATGACAGCAATTTAAGTAATAAAAATATAGCAATTAAAATTTTACATCATAATTCCAGACAAAAAGGCCGGGATTCTGCCTTCTGGGGACTCAATCCCCATGCCGGCAGGGAAACCGGCGCCAACCAGTCCGGGGTCAACAGCCCCCGAAAGTGCAGAATCCTCCGCGTTTTTGGGGGCTTAGTGGACGTCAGAGGGGTTGGTGCTGCTCCAGCCGGCCCCGAATGGGCAGCGTGATCTCGCGTATGCACGGAACGGCCGGCGTGATTCCGCACATGAGCGGGGGTTCTCTTCTCTGCGCCGGCCTACAGGCAATATGTCGGAGCCCTACAGGGGCCTGGCGCGGAGGAACATAGGCCCCCATGGAACTTGCCCGCCCACAGATCGGTAAGCCCCGATCGCGGGCCAGGCCACCGTGCACCCCCCGCCCCTGGGGTCGGATCCCCCCTGTGCCCCCCCCGCCAGGGCTGCCCCCTGACACTTACCTGCCAGGTCCTGCCGTGTGTGAGGTGAGTAATTCACACCGGCGTGACTGGCCAAAACTGAATGGCCACTCGGCCCATTGGAGCCTGGAGAATCGCCTGGGGGGGGGGGGGGCGCTGTTAACGGCCCCTGACCGCCGTGGCGGGTATCCTACCGCCACCCGAAAAACGGCGCCGGAGAATACGGCAGCCGGCGTCGGGGCAGCGGGGCGGGATTCGTGCCTCCCTCCCGGGGATTCACCGACCCGGCGGGGGTCAGAGAATCCCGCCCAAGAAGTGTCACAAGCTACAGTTAAACTAACATGTGATGGGTATGTTTTAATTTAAGGTATTTCTACCATGGTGGACGACATTGGATCCTGAACTGGATAGTTTTTCCTGGGTTTTCCCGATCTTCTGCTGAAATAATGACAGAAGAACAGGATAAGTCCTATGGATATTCTTCTGCATATAAAAATAAGGGCTAATGCAAAACTTTAAATTGGTAACTGAATTATATCTGAGTGTCACAGAATGCCCCGACCTCTTACTCTGTTTCAGCTGAAGACTTCACTTGGTTTGCAACTGATTTTACATTCAAACTTACAAATAAATGAATTAGGAGCAGGAGTAGGCCATTCTGCCCCTCGAGCCTGCTCCACCATTCAATAAGATCATGGCTGATCTATTTAGCACACTGGGCTAAATCGCTGGCCTTCAAAGCAGACCAAGGCAGCCCAGCAGCACGGTTCAATTCCTGCACCTGCCTCCCCGAGCTGGAATGTGGTGACTAGGGGCTTTTCATAGTAACTTCATTTGCAGCCTACTTGTGACAATAAGCGATTTTCATTTCATTTCATTTAAGACCTTCAACTCCACATTCCGCCTACTCCCGATAATCTTTGACTCTCTTCTTAAGCAAGAATCTTTCTATCTCTGCCTCAGAAATATTCATTGACTCTGCCTCTTTCGCTCACTGGAGAAGACAGTTCCAAAGAGGAACTGAGGGGAAAAAATTATTCTCATCCTTATATTTGATGGGAGACTGCTGGTTCTAGTTTCTCCCACAAGGGGAAATAACCTTTCAACATCCACCCTGTCCCCTCAGGACCTTAAATGCTTCAATAAGATAGAACCATAGAATTTACAGTGCAGGCGAAGGCCATTTGGCCCATCGAGTCAGCATCAGCCCTTGGAAAGAGCACCCTACCGAAGCCCATGCTTTCACCCTATCTCCAAAACCCAGTAAACCCACCTAACCTTTTTGGACATGAAGGGGCAATTTAGCATGGCCAATCCACCTAACCTGCACCACTTTGGACTGTGGGAAGAAACCGGAGCACCCGGAGAAAACCCTCTCAGACACAGGTCGAAAGTACAAATTCCACGCAGTCACCCGAAATAGGAATCGAACACGGGTCCCTGGAGCTGTGAGGCAGCAGTACTAACCACTGTGCCACCGTGTCGCCCACCTCTCAATTGCCCCAACTCCAATGAATATAGGTCCAACCTGTCCAACCTTCCCTCATACAATAACCCCCCCCCCCCCCCCCCCCCCCCACCCCCCACCCCCACCCCCATCCCGGTTACCAGTGGAATGAGAAATCTCTGAACTGCTTCAAACATATTTATATCCTTTCTTAAATAAGGGGACCAAAACTGTACACAGTACATAGAACATTACAGCGCAGTACGGGCCCTTCGGCCCTCGATTTTGCGCCGACCTGTGAAACCATCTGAAGTCTATCTGACCTACACTATTCCATTTTCATCCATATGTCTATCCAGTGCCCACTTAAATGCCCTTAAAGTTGGCGAGTCTACTACTGTTGCAGGCAGGGCGTTCCACACCCCTACTACTCTCTGAGAAAAGAAACTGCCTCTGACATCTGTCCTATATCTACCACCCGTCAATTTAAAGCTATGTCCCCTCGTGTTGGTCATCACCATCCGAGGAAAAAGACTCTCACTGTCCACCCTATCTAACCCTCTGACTACCTTATATGTCTCTATTAAGTCACCTCTCAGCCTTCTCCTCTCTAACGAAAACAACCTCAAGTCCCTGAGCCTTTCCTCGTAAGACCTTCCCTCCATACCAGGCAACATCCTAGTAAATCTCCTCTGAACCCTTTCCAAAGCTTCCACATCCTTCCTATAATGTGGTGACCAGAACTGCACGCAGTACTCCAGGTGCGGCCGCACCAGAGTTTTGTACAGCTGCAGCATGACCTCATGGCTGCGAAACTCAATCCCCCTACTGATAAAGGCTAGCACACCATATGCCTTCTTAACAGCCCTATTAACCTGGGTGGCAACTTTCAGGGATTTATGTACCTGGATGCCGAGATCTCTCTGTTCATCTACATTACCAAGAATCTTGCCATTAGCCCAGTACTCTGCATTCCTGTTACTCCTTCCAAAGTGAACCACCTCACACTTTTCCGCATTAAACTCCATCTGCCACCTCTCAGCCCAGCTCTGCAGCTTATCTATGTCCCTCTGTATCCTATAACATCCTTCAGCACTATCCACAACTCCACCGACCTTCGTGTCATCTGAAAATTTACTAACCCATCCTTCTACACCCTCTTCCAGGTCATTTATAAAAATGACAAACAGCAGAGGCCCCACAAACAGCAGAGGTACAATCGATGTGGTCTCACCAAGGGCCTGTATAACTGTAGCAAAACGTCTCTACTTTTATGTTCCATTCCCCTTGCTATATTTTTCATTTGCCTTTCTAATCACTTGCTGTACCTGCAGACTAACTTTTCATGATTCATGTACCAGGACATCCAGATCCCTCTGTACCTCAAAGTTCTGCAGTCCCTCTCCATTTAAATAATGGTAACTTCTAGCCTTCATGGTGTCATAATTGTGGGATACCCCAAAAATGATCTGGGGAACCACCCAGAGGTCCCCATGCAAAGATTGCATGGCAATTGTTCGGAAAGTTCAAACTTCTGTTCAACTTCTGCCTATTGAGGTAATATGGGTTGAAGTCAGAAATAGGAAAGGAGCAGTCACCTTGTTGGGAGTTTTCTATAGGCCCCCCAATAGCAGCAGAGATGTGGAGGAACAGATTGGGAAACAGATTTTGGAAAGGTGCAGAAGTCACAGGGTAGTAGTCATGGGTGACTTCAACTTCCCAAACATTGAGTGGAAACTCTTTAGATCAAATAGTTTGGATGGGGTAGTGTTTGTGCAGTGTGTCCAGGAAGCTTTTCTAACACAGTATGTAGGTTGTCCGACCAGAGGGGAGGCCATATTGGATTTAGTACTTGGTAATGAACCAGGGTAGGTGATAGATTTGTTAGTGGGGGAGCATTTTGGAGGTAGTGACCACAATTCTGTGACTTTCACTTTAGTTATGGAGAGGGATAGGTGCGTGCAACAGGGCAAGGTTTATAATTGGGGGAAGGGTAAATACAATGCTGTCAGACAAGAATTGAAGTGCAGAAGTTGGGAACATAGGCTGTCAGGGAAGGACACAAGTGAAAAAGTGTTTTTTTTTTTTTTTTTTTTTTTTTTTGCACTAGAGTGCTGAGCTTGTGGCATTTGAGTGCTACAGTGAGAGTTTGGTGACTGAGGGAGTTAGGTGAGGAGGGAGTAAGGTACTCCTTTCATTTAATTTCCTATATTTATCAAAGAGCGTGAAGGGAACCAGGAGTTTAGAGTACAGCTGACTGGGAGCAGAGCCGGAGGGCGGAGGTCCAGTTGGTCCACAGGGCAGCTAATTCTGTAAAGTAAGAGGGGATGGAGGCTAGGGCAGTTGCATGCTCCTCCTGTAGGATGTGGGTGGTGAGGGATACCACTGGTGTCCCCGCTGACTATACCTGCGGGAAGTGCACCCAACTCCAGCTCCTCAGAGACCGTGTTAAGGTACTGGAGCTGGAGCTGGATGAACTTCGGATCATCCGGGAGGCAGAGGGGGTCATAGAGAAGAGTTACAGGGAGGTAGCCACACCAAAGGTACTGGACAAAAGTAGCTGGGTTACAGTCAGGGGAAAGAAAACTAACAGGCAGACAGTGCAGGGATCCCTCGTGGCCATTCCCCTTCAAAACAAGTATACCGTTTTGGATGCTGTTGGGGGGGATGACCTACCGGGGGAAGGCCCCAGCGGCCAGGTCTCTGGCACTGAGTCTGGCTCTGGGGCTCAGAAGGGAAGGGGGGAGCATAGAAAAGCAATAGTAATAGGAGATTCAATGGTTAGGGGAATAGATAGGAGATTCTGTGGTCGCGAGCGAGACTCCCGAAAGGTATGTTGCCTCCCGGGTGCCAGGGCCAGGGATGTCTCTGATCGTGTCTTCAGGATCCTGAAGGGGGAGGGTGAGCAGCCAGAAGTCGTGGTGCACATTGGTACCAACGATGTAGGTAGGAAAAAGGGTGTGGAGGTAATAAACAAGTTTAGGGAGTTAGGCTGGAAGTTAAGGGCCAGGACAGACAGAGTTGTCATCTCTGGTTTGTTGCCGGTGCCACGTGATAGCGAGGCTAGGAATAGGGAGAGAGTGCAGTTGAACACGTGGCTGCAGGAATGGTGTAGGAGGGAGGGCTTCAGGTATTTGGATAATTGGAGCGCATTCTGGGGAAGGTGGGACCTGTACAAGCAGGACGGGTTGCATCTGAACCAGAGGGGCACCAATATCCTGGGGGGGAGGTTTTCTAGTACTCTTCGGGAGGGTTTAAACTAATTTGGCAGGGGAATGGGAACCGGATCTGTAGTCCAGCAACTAAGGTAGACGATAGTCAGGACGCCAAAGCACGTAGTGATGCAGTGGGGAAGGTAACAATGACAAAGGAGAGTACTTGCAGGCAAGGAGATGGGTTGAAGTGTGTATACTTTAATGCAAGAAGCATCAGGAATAAGGTGGGTGAACTTAAGGCATGGATCGGTACTTGGGACTACGATGTGGTGGCCATCACGGAAACTTGGATAGAAGAGGGCCAGAAATGGTTGTTGGAGGTCCCTGGTTATAGATGTGTCAACAAGATTAGGGAGGGTGGTAAAAGAGGTGGGGGGGTGGCATTGTTAATTAGAGATAGTATAACAGCTGCAGAAAGGCAGTTCGAGGGGGATCTGCCTACTGAGGTAATATGGGTTGAAGTTAGAAATAGGAAAGGAGCAGTCACCTTGTTGGGAGTGTTCTATAGGCCCCCCAATAGCAGCAGAGATGTGGAGGAACAGATTGGGAAACAGATTCTGGAAAGGTGCAGAAGTCACAGGGTAGTAGTCATGGGCGACTTCAACTTCCCAAACATTGAGTGGAAACTCTTTAGATCAAATAGTTTGGATGGGGTAGTGTTTGTGCAGTGTGTCCAGGAAGCTTTTCTAACACAGTATGTAGATTGTCCGACCAGAGGGGAGGCCATATTGGATTTAGTACTTGGTAATGAACCAGGGCAGGTGATAGATTTGTTAGTGGGGGAGCATTTTGGAGGTAGTGACCACAATTCTGTGACTTTCACTTTAGTAATGGAGAGGGATAGGTGCGAGCAACAGGGCAAGGTTTATAATTGGGGGAAGGGTAAATACAATGCTGTCAGACAAGAATTGAAGTGCAGAAGTTGGGAACATAGGCTGTCAGGGAAGGACACAAGTGAAATGTGGAACTTGTTCAAGGATCAGGTACTGCGTGTCTTTGATATGTATGTCCCTGTCAGGCAGGGAAGAGATGGTCGAGTGAGGGAACCATGGTTGACAAGAGAGGTTGAATGTCTTGTTAAGAGGAAGAAGGAGACTTATGTAAGGCTGAAGAAACAAGGTTCAGACAGTGCGCTGGAGGGATACAAGATAGCCAGGAGGGAACTGAAGAAAGGGATTAGGAGAGCTAAGAGAGGGCATGAAAAATCTTTGGCGGGTAGGATCAAGGAAAACCCCAAGGCCTTTTATACATACGTGAGAAATATGAGAATGACTAGAGTGAGAGTAGGTCCGATTAAGGACAGTAGCGGGAGATTGTGTATTGAGTCTGAAGAGATAGGAGAGGTCTTGAACAAGTATTTTTCTTCAGTATTTACAAATGAGAGGGGCCATATTGTTGGAGAGGACAGCGTGAAGCAGACTGATAAGCTTGAGGAGATACTTGTCAGGAAGGAAGATGTGTTGCGCGTTTTGAAAAACTTGAGGATAGACAAGTCCCCCGGGCCTGACGGGATATATCCAAGGATTCTATGGGAAGCAAGAAATGAAATTGCAGAGCCGTTGGCAATGATCTTTTCGTCCTCGCTGTCAACAGGGGTGGTACCAGAGGATTGGAGAGTGGCGAATGTCGTGCCCCTGTTCAAAAAAGGGAATAGGGATAACCCTGGGAATTACAGGCCAGTTAGTCTTACTTCGGTGGTAGGCAAAGTAATGAAAAGGGTACTGAGGGATAGGATTTCTGAGCATCTGGAAAGGCATTGCTTGATTAGGAATAGTCAGCACGGATTTGTGAGGGGTAGGTCTTGCCTTACAAGTCTTATTGAATTCTTTGAGGAGGTGACCAAGCATGTGGATGAAGGTAAAGCAGTGGATGTAGTGTACATGGATTTTAGTAAGGCATTTGATAAGGTTCCCCATGGTAGGCTTATGCAGAAAGTAAGGAGGCATGGGATAGTGGGAAATTTGGCCAGTTGGATAACAAACTGGCTAACCGATAGAAGACAGAGAGTTGTGGTGGATGGCAAATATTCAGCCTGGAGCCCAGTTATCAGTGGCGTACCGCAGGGATCAGTTCTGGGTCCTCTGCTGTTTGTGATTTTCATTAACGACTTGGATGAGGGAGTTGAAGGGTGGGTCAGTAAATTTGCAGATGATACGAAGATTGGTGGAGTTGTGGATAGTGAGGAGGGCTGTTGTCGGCTTCAAAGAGACATAGATAGAAACATGAATGCGGAATACAGGGTTAATGGTAGGGTTCTTGGCAATGTGGAGGAGCAGAGAGATCTTGGGGTCTATGTTCATTGTTCTTTGAAAGTTGCCACTCAAGTGGATAGAGCTGTGAAGAAGGCCTATGGTGTGCTAGCGTTCATTAGCAGAGGGATTGAATTTAAGAGCCGTGAGGTGATGATGCAGCTGTACAAAACCTTGGTCAGGCCACATTTGGAGTACTGTGTGCAGTTCTGGTCACCTCATTTTAGGAAGGATGTGGAAGCTTTGGAAAAGGTGCAAAGGAGATTTACCAGGATGTTGCCTGGAATGGAGAGTAGGTCATACGAGGAAAGATTGAGGGTGCTAGGCCTTTTCTCATTAGAACGGAGAAGGATGAGGGGCGACTTAATAGAGGTTTATAAGATGATCAGGGGAATAGATAGAGTAGACAGTCAGAGACTTTTTCCCCGGGTGGAACACACCATTACAAGAGGACATAAATTTAAGATAAATGGTGGAAGATATAGAGGGGATGTCAGAGGTAGGTTCTTTACCCAGAGAGTAGTGGGGGCATGGAATGCACTGCCTGTGGTAGTAGTTGAGTCGGAAAATTTATGGACCTTCAAGCGGCTATTGGATAGGTACTTGGATTAGGGTAGAATAACGGAGTGTAGGTTAACTTCTTAAGGGCAGCACGGTAGCATTGTGGATAGCACAATTGCTTCACAGCTCCAGGGTCCCAAGTTCGATTTCGACTTGGGTCACTGTCTGTGTGGAGTCTGCACATCCTCCCCGTGACTGCGTGGGTTTCCTCCGGGTACTCCGGTTTCCTCCCACAGTCCAAAGATGTGCAGGTTGGGTGGATTGGCCATGACAAATTGTCCAAAATTCTATGATTAACCTAGGACAAAGGTTCGGCGCAACATCGTGGGCCGAAGGGCCTGTTCTGTGCTGTATTTCTCTATACTTACCAAATGTGGAACTTGTTCAAGGAACAGGTCCTGCGTGTCTTTGATATGTATGTCCCTGTCAGGCAGGGAAGAGATGGTCGAGTGAGGGAACCATGATTGACAAGAGAGGTTGAATGTCTTGTTAAGAGGAAGAAGGAGACTTATGTAAGGCTGAAGAAACAAGGTTCAGGCAGGGCGCTGGAGGGATACAAGATAGCCAGGAGGGAACTGAAGAAAGGGATTAGGAGAGCTAAGAGAGGGCATGAAAAATCTTTGGCGGGTAGGATCAAGGAAAACCCCAAGGCCTTTTACACATATGTGAGAAATATGAGAATGACTAGAGCGAGGGTAGGTCCGATTAAGGACAGTAGCGGGAGATTGTGTATTGAGCCTGAAGAGATAGGAGAGGTCTTGAACAAGTATTTTTCTTCAGTATTTACAAACGAGAGGGGCCATATTGTTGGAGAGGACAGCGTGAAGCAGACTGATAAGCTTGAGGAGATACTTGTCAGGAAGGAAGATGTGTTGCGCGTTTTGAAAAACTTGAGGATAGACAAGTCCCCCGGGCCTGACGGGATATATCCAAGGATTCTATGGGAAGCAAGAAATGAAATTGCAGAGCCGTTGGCAATGATCTTTTCATCCTCGCTGTCAACAGGGGTGGTACCAGAGGATTGGAGAGTGGCGAATGTCGTGCCCCTGTTCAAAAAAGGGAATAGGGATAACCCTGGGAATTACAGGCCAGTTAGTCTTACTTCAGTGGTAGGCAAAATAATGGAAAGGGTACTGAGGGATAGGATTTCTGAGCATCTGGAAAGGCATTGCTTGATTAGGGATAGTCAGCATGGATTTGTGAGGGGTAGGTCTTGCCTTACAAGTCTTATTGACTTCTTTGAGGAGGTGACCAAGCATGTGGATGAAGGTAAAGCAGTGGATGTAGTGTACATGGATTTTAGTAAGGCATTTGATAAGGTTCCCCATGGTAGGCTTATGCAGAAAGTAAGGAGGCATGGGATAGTGGGAAATTTGGCCAGTTGGATAACAAACTGGCTAACCGATAGAAGACAGAGAGTGGTGGTGGATGGCAAATATTCAGCCTGGAGCCCAGTTATCAGTGGCGTACCGCAGGGATCAGTTCTGGGTCCTCTGCTGTTTGTGATTTTCATTAATGACTTGGATGAGGGAGTTGAAGGGTGGGTCAGTAAATTTGCAGATGATACGAAGATTGGTGGAGTTGTGGATAGTGAGGAGGGCTGTTGTTGGCTTCAAAGAGACATAGATAGAATGTAGAGCTGGGCTGAGAAGTGGCAGATGGAGTTTAACCCTGACAAGTGTGAGGTTGTCCATTTTGGAAGGACAAGTATGAATGCGGAATACAGGGTTAATGGTAGGGTTCTTGGCAATGTGGAGGAGCAGAGAGATCTTGGGGTCTATGTTCATAGATCTTTGAAAGTTGCCACTCAAGTGGATAGAGCTGTGAAGAAGGCCTATGGTGTGCTAGCGTTCATTAGCAGAGGGATTGAATTTAAGAGCCGTGAGGTGATGATGCAGCTGTACAAAACCTTGGTCAGGCCACATTTGGAGTACTGTGTGCAGTTCTGGTCACCTCATTTTAGGAAGGATGTGGAAGCTTTGGAAAAGGTGCAAAGGAGATTTACGAGGATGTTGCCTGGAATGGAGAGTAGGTCATACGAGGAAAGGTTGAGGGTGCTAGGCCTTTTCTCATTAGAACGGAGAAGGGTGAGGGGCAACTTGATAGAGGTTTATAAGATGATCAGGGGAATAGATAGAGTAGACAGTCAGAGACTTTTTCCCCGGGTGGAACACACCATTACAAGTGGACATAAATTTAAGATAAATGGTGGAAGATATAGAGGGGATGTCAGAGGTAGGTTCTTTACCCAGAGAGTAGTGGGGGCATGGAATGCACTGCCTGTGGAAGTAGTTGAGTCGGAAAAGTTAGGGACCTTCAAGCGGCTATTGGATAGGTACATGGATTAGGGTAGAATAATGGAGTGTAGGTTAACTTCTTAAGGGCAGCACGGTAGCATTGTGGATAGCACAATTGCTTCACAGCTCCAGGGTCCCAAGTTCGATTTCAACTTGGGTCGCTGTCTGTGTGGAGTCTGCACATCCTCCCCGTGACTGCGCGGGTTTCCTCCGGGTACTCCGGTTTCCTCCCACAGTCCAAAGATGTGCAGGTTGGGTGGATTGGCCATGAAAAATTGTCCAAAGTTCTATGATTAACCTAGGACAAAAGTTCGGCGCAGCGTCGTGGGCCGAAGGGCCTGTTCTGTGCTGTATTTCTCTATCTAATCCAACAATTGCCCTGTAATGGGAACCATCTGATAATGTGATTTAAATATATTTCCCACTGTCTTACAGTAATAGTTATCCATAAAAAGTTAGAATTAAAACCACTTCTAACTTCTTGGTAACTATTGTACTGACCCCCGGCACCCCCCGGGTCGCCTCCCACTAAAACCCCACCTTCTCCGACTATCCCTCTGACCCCCCCAATAGATCCCTCACAAGATGCACGGCAACCCCCATGGGATTCTCCCCTTCCCAAAACCTCATAAGACACAACCCGTCCCCCAAACACCCATAGGTACCCCTGACTACCCTCTCCATTCCCCCACTGACCACACCCCAGCTCTGGCAACCTGCATTCTGTGGTCTAATGGCTGTAATTCCACAGAAAGTATGATATGTAATAAGTATGCAAGGGAGATCACTTCCTGTAGTTAAAGTATAAGTTACCTACAAGATAAAAATATTTTTTTGTCAAAAATGTTTTACAGTAAAAGTTTTAAAATGTGAAATCTTGTTGGGTCATTCTTTCAGTTCATAACTAGATGTTTGAATCTTTTTTTAAGTTATCAGTCTCTACCGAGATCGTAACAAAATTGGCACTTTTCGGAACTTCATATCCATAGGGTGAGATGAGTTCACTGGGTTTGGCCAAAGTTTACACATACAAGGGTCGGAATTCTTCCAAAGGCCCGACACCGTCGTGAAACCCGGAGAGGTTCACGACGGCTTTGGATGCCTTTCCTGGCCTCTCCTGGCCCCCGCCGGGGGGCTAGGAGGGCCGTGCCAAGAAACTCGGCCGCGGGGCCTTGTCGCTGGCGTCAAGGCCCGGCGCGCAGAGAATGATGCGGCCGACCCGCCTAATGATGTCAGCCGTGCATGCACGGGTTGGCCGGCGCCAACCCGCGCATGTGTGGCTGACGTCACGATGGATGATGGCAAACCCGCGCTTGCACGGCTGCCGTCTTCCCCTCCGCAGCCCCGCAAGACATGGCAGCTTGATCTTGCGGGGCGGCGGAGGGGAAAGAGTGCGTCCCATTGAGACGCCGGTGGGCACCGATCGCGGGCCTGTCCCCTCCCGAGCACGGTCGTGGTGCTCAGTCCCCTCTAGGTCCCCCACAAGCCCCAAACGGGCATCTCACGCCGTGTTCACGACGGCAGCGACCAGGTGTGGTTGCCGCCATCGTGAAACGGTCGCGAACGGCAGGCCACTCGGCCCATCCGGGTCGGAGAATTTTCCGAGTGGCGTGTCGCAAAACGTGACACGCTATTTTGGGGGGGGTGGGAGAATCGCGGGAGGTGCGAGAGCGGACCTCCCGCGATTCTCCCACCCGGCGTGGGAGCGGAGAATTCCGCCCAAGATTTCACAGTGACTTTGGCTGTATCCGTTGAATGGTTAAAAATAGTTGCCTCTACTCTTTTCCCAATGGCAACATGAAATGGTGACAGGTTCCTCAATCAGGCACTGAGTACCTCTGAATGAGGCCCCATCCCCAGAAGCCCACAAGCAAACATGGTAACATTGCACTCTCACATGGCACCTGCTGTTGGCTTAATGCTGTTGGCTTAATAGCTGCCACTTAAGGGCATCGATTGATGGTAGAATGAGAAGGCCTTCGACAGGCAGTCTCACCACAGATTTACATAGAATTTTTACAGTGCAGAAGGAGGCCATTTGGCCCATCGAGTCTGCACCGGCTCTTGGAAAGAGCACCCTACCCCCTATCCAAGGTCAACACCTTCACCCTATCCCCATTACCCAGTAACCCCACCCAACACTAAGGGCAATTTTGGATACTAAGGGCAATTTATCATGGCCAATCCACCTAACCTGCACATCTTTGGACTGTGGGAGGAAACCGGAGCACCCGGAGGAAACCCATGCACACACGGGGAGGATGTGCAGACTCCGCACAGACAGTGACCCAAGCCTGGGACCCTGGAGCTGTGAAGCGATTGTGCTATCCACAAGGCTACCGTGCTGCCCACGGTATTTAATTCGGGTTGATGCAGGAAGATAGCACAGTCCCGACCTGACACCCACCCACCCAATTAAATACCCCTCACCATGGGGGAACGGGACAAGATTTTGCCCATTAACTTTGCGTCACCCCACTGAGTCTTCTATAATCTTGGTTTTATCGAGGATAATAATCTGAACACATTAAATTCAATAAATTAAAGGTTAAGTCAATTAGAAACGGATAATTTTAAAAGGTTTATTTCTTTCCAATGCTGCAACTCCAATTTTAATTCTTAGCATGTGAAATAATTGCACAATTATTTGATGACTTTTAAGACCACACAAATTGAGTTTGGAATTAGCGTTACTTACAAATTAAGAGAATACATTTCCAAAAATCTAAAATATGTAAAAATTCCGCAAAACATCAGATAACCAATGAGATTATTTAATATTTGACATGTATGTTCTATACTTTTGTTTTAGTCAGAGGGACGTGCTCAAAGGCAAAATACTGAAAAAAAAACCTGGAGTCGTTTTCAGTCTTCATGGGCCACTTACTTTCTGGTTGTGGAACCCCATGGGCCACATATAAACAATTACAACACAAAACACTGATCTATCGACCACCACTGCTAAATGCAAAATTAATCTTGTGTAATTAAATTCACATAAAAAACTCCCCCCAAGCTAAATTACAGGCTTGAATTATAAATTAATTTTTGTATAATTAAAAACATCACCTGCCACAATGTATATACTGAGAGACGTTCCTGGATGACTGTGGTCTCCCCCTCCCCCCTTATTCCCATTTGTGCAATGGCAGCCTGCATTGCTGATGTTGACTGGTTGATTACTCCCACCCACCCTCCCCAGTCCCCTATCCTTCAACCTCCAGTGCTTGGCTGCTTACATTTCTATATCTTTTGGGTTTGACTGTTGTTTTACAGGCCTGGTGATTTAAAAGAAGAAAGGCTTCCAGCACGTTTCACGACTCTAGGATGTCTCACATCACCTTATAGCCAATTAACACTTTTGAAATGTAACCGCTATTATAATGTAGGAAACGTGATAAAACATTAAACTGGTTAGGTGCTGTGAACAGGCGTGGTTGTGCCTGATAAACCCGCCCCCATTCAGTGAAATGCAGCCAGGACACCAACTTTGAGCTCACTGTTCATTCAGGCAATTTCTAAATACGTTAGCTGCACGCTATTCATTGGCTGCATGCAGCAGTTGGTGGTGGGGGGGGGATGTCCAGATAATTCCTACCACTGTTTGTTATGAACGCAAAGACTGTAATCTTTCTCATTTCTTTACAATAATAATTTTTACTAGTGTCGCAAGTAGGCTTACATTAACAGTGCAATGAAATTGCTGTGAAAACCCCCTTGTCACCACATTCTGGCACCTGTTCAGGTATACTGAGGGAGAATTCAGAATGTCCAATTCACCTAACAGCACATCTTTCGGGACTTGTGGGAGGAAATCGGAGCACCCGGAGGAAACCCATGCAGACACGGGGAGAACGTGCAGACTCCACACAGACAGTAACCCAAGCCGAGAATTGAACCCGGGTCCTTGGTGCTGTGAAACAACAATGCTAACCACTGTGCCACCGTGCTGCCCATATTGAATTGAGTTTCTCAGATTGCATTTCAAAACCAAAACACTACTTAATGTTAGCCTGCACTGCTTAGAGTTAAAGGTGCTAAAATCATTGGGAATAATGTACTGATCAACGATGGCTGGCCATGGGAGAGAGCAGGAACAACAGCTTCACACGATTTGCGCCCAGCCTGGTGATTCTCCGGCCCAGCGTGGGCTGAGAGAATTACGCCCAATGTGCTTGGTTTTCTTGGTACAAAAAACAGTTGCTTCTTTGTGTTTGTACCGATATACTGTAGCGGAAAGATACTTGTGTATGCATGGCACAGTGCCTTTTCCTTGTTGATTAATGATTTATGTGACTATTAAGTGGTTAGTTTTCACCTTTTCTGTTTGAAGGTCACCGAAGCCCTGAACCTTTATTCAACTGGCTTATTCCAAACCTCGAACGGGGTCCTGTGCGACATTTCTTAAGCTATAGCCCACTGGTGCACCCGGGAGGTCACAGATGCCCTGTATGTCCGGGAATCCAACTACGTCACCTTCAACCTGGACCAAGCCCACTAAGGTGCCCGGGCTGCAGGATTCTCCACAATCGCAGGATGCCCCAAGTCCAGGAGACAATAGACGGCATGTATATATGTTGAAATTGTGTATGACCATTACCTCCGGATAATGCACATGTATGCCTGCTACACATGGAGCGTTCATGACAGCAAAATCCTGGGGCACTCGGAGATTCCTAATGACTTTGAGGACTACCCCGGGATGACAGTTTGGCTGTAAAGGGGACAAGGGCTACCTGCTGAGGCCTAGTTGATGACGCTAGTACGGAGGCCTGAGACCAAGGTGGAGACTTGATATAACAAGGCCCATCAGACCGGCTGGTTTGATACGGTTCTGATGCCTGGACCTCTCTGGTGGTGTCCTGCAGTACACCTCCTCCTCTTCCAGCAGCGGAGCAACATGCTGGGGAAGGAGGAGGAGAGACTAGCGGCTTCATCTGTGGAGGAGGAGGCAGACCAGGGGTGCTGGAGTACGAACCAGGAGAGGAGCTGGAGGAAGGCCCGGAGGATGGCAGACAGGCGGCGGCAAGGGTCCAACATGCCCGGAGGACGGGTGAGGCCCTCATCCTCACCTGATTCACATCAGCCAAGGCTGTGTCCATCAGCTCAACCCCTCCCCTCATTTCGCTCCTTTCCCCTCAGCCTATTCCCTTGCTTCCCCCATGCCCCCCATTTTCCTCCTTCCCCCTTCAATCCCCATCCTCCCCAATTCCCACCCCCTCCCCAACCAACCTGTTTCACCTTACAAGAGTCTGTGTAACATCACTCCAGGATGATGGGCTAGTGTCAGCACTGTAAGCGGGTCAATATGTAAGGCAGGAAAGTGATGATAGCTCTCTGTGAGAAACTCTGGTGCTCCTCATTTTCTGACCACTCGCCCACCAGTGCCCACTCGGTGCTCATCAATCTTCTTGATCTTTCGTGGTCTTCTGCTATGTGTAGTTGTGTCTCAAGGATGCACATCAGAGGTGGAGGCAGCCTGTTGATTTTCACATTCAGTGGCCTTTGATACCCTTGACGGACGTCCTCTCGAGGGCCTGGAGCTGGAGGAATCCAGCCGACTTACCAGTGCCTCAGGCATCTCCGTGTCATGCTGTTCTGCTCACTGCCTTTGGGATATGCTGGTGTCCATAGGGGTGGATTCAGAAGAACTGTAGACCACTGTAGTCTCCTTGTGGCAGGCCCGGGTTGGCCTTCAGTACATCCTCCTCACTGATGGTGCCTGTAGAGCTCGGGAGATTCCATGGGACGGGGGGAGGGCAGGGGGGGGGGGGGGCAGCTGCAGTGAGCTCCAGAGACCTCTGAATCATCTGGCTCTGCCAGTCCTAGCGGGTTCTCATTGTCCATAGCATGGTGTTGACGCCCTCAGCGAAGCTCCTCAGTGACAGGGCCTGCCACCCAGTGGAGTGCTTCGGCAATATTCATCTTCATCCGGGACATGTCCTTCAGCGACTGAGACATGCCCTGCAGTGCCTCGGCTATGTCCACTTGCATCTGGGACACATCCCCAGTGACTGGGACATGATGTCAAGGATGTTAGCCATGGTCGTCACAGACTGCTGGTCGCCACCCAAGCAGTGTTGGCCTTTGTGCAATGCATGGTCAGCAACATCACCTGCGACCAAAGCCTTTTGGACTCCTCTAATTGACTGTGCAGTCGCTGGAATATACCTGACATCCCCTCCTAAATGTCACAGCTCTGGCCTATCACCTTCATCAGCTCTGGGAGAACTTTTGTCCACAGTCCCAGCAAGGCCCGGCTTCATCACATGGAGAACCTGCAAGACAATGAACATGGGGACAGTGAGAGGGAAGGGTCATTTTGTCTGACATGAACAACTCATTTGAGACAGGTCACCAGGGTAAAGAGGCAGTTGGTCCTCATGTCGCTAGCGCAGGCCAAACTCGCTGTTGGTGACTGCTCTCTCCTTGGTCAATCCCCTGATCTCCAGGGCTCATTCCTCATAAGGGTGAGGACTCAGATGTCAGGGACTCTTCACCCCTGTCTTAGCCCTTTCCCTCTTATTATGGGCTAGCTTCCCCTGCAGGGACAAAGAGAGGACATTGGGAGCCACACACATGATGGGTCTGGGGGGTGGGGGTCTATAGCAGGTGGCATGTGTGGCACCACACCTGGATGTGATAGAGTTGTGCTGGTGGGTGCCGGGTGGGTGGGGGGGGGGGGGGGGGGGGGGGGGGGGGTTCTGAGGAACAAGCACAAAGATTGAATGTGGGGGGGGGGTGCAGTGTGTCAGCCAGTGGATTGGTGGGGGTACTCAGTTGAAAGATTACAGTAGATTGGCTGACTGCAATGCAACAGTGAAAAGAGATGATCTATTATTTATGTTATATTTTCCCTCATGTTAATTATTTTGCCCATTGCATGCATCATGTTGCACAGATACAGTGAAACCCGCTTGGGCAATCTCTCCCACTTAGCTACACTGGTCTTTTGTAGCCATTCTCCAAAATACATTAATGAATCAAATTTAATTTGAAATAGGAGAGCGACAGTTTAAAAAAATAAGTAAAGTCAGTTGCATAGACTATTCGAGAAACTGCTTTCTTTGTGTTATGTAGAACACTTTGTGAAGATTTGGTTAAAACACCCTTTTACTTTTGCTATAAGGAGATGTGAAAATGGAATGCAGAGAACATGCCATTTACAAATCAATCATTCTCCTTCCGGAATTAATATCTTATGCATTGTGTTCACTTAAAACATGGTGTATGTGTCAAAAAACACTTGTGCAGTAAAAGCTGAGTATAATGTGGACTCATTAGTTTAAGAGGTTCTGCAGGCAGCTAGATAATTACAGTGGCCACAATAGTCAGTTACACATTCTGTTGTAAAAGCCTTTTTGAAATGTACAGTTGAGTTAAGGCTGATAGAATGTTGCTTGGAACTAACATTCGCTTGCCCACCAAAAGTTATTGTTTTTTGAAGTTTTACAGATCAGTAACTGGTTCAGTTAATGTGTTAAACATGGGAGATGTTGAATTGGTTACCCTCTGTCAACAGGTGTGGTTGTGAGTGAGGAATCGGCACAGATTCAGTGAAATACAAGCCAGCATTAGCAACGGTTCATTGGCAACTTGCATCAGCTGGGGAAGAATATGGATAATTCCTGTCACTACTTAAAGTCAGCTCGCAATCTTTAATGTTAACCTGTTTTTCTTAAAGTTGCTTAGGCCATTGAAAATCATGTGCTGCTCACCAAAGGCTGACCATGGGAGAGAGCAGGGACCAAGGGGTTCAGGCACTACACTGCAGGTTGTGGTGAGAGAGCTGGAGGAGGCAGCTGGAGGTCCTACAGTCACAAACTCAGAAGGCAAGAGAAACATAGGAGGCGAATGCCAGGAGTGCAGCTCAAAGAACAAGGATGCAGTGCAGTGCAATGTTGAACAACCTCCCCCAAGTAGCTAAAGTCAGTGAATGCATCTTAAAATGCCAGATCCTACCAACTGCAAGTCCCACACACTGCTCACATCACCACATTCACCCATCAATACCCGTACCAGCCTCCCCGGACAGGCGGCAGAATGTGGCGACTAGGGGCTTTTCACAGTAACTTCATTGAAGCCTACTTGTGACAATAAGCGATTTTCATTTTTTCATTTCAATAATCAGGAGCCATACCTAATATTCATAGCTTCACTTCTCCTCGCAAACCTGGCACTGTTGCAAGAATCACACTCACAGTTCACAGATTACCCACATTGCCAGCTATACAACAATGACAGCCCCATCACTCTCCTATGGATTGATCTGATTAATACAACACTCCTGTATGCTTCACCTGATGCAGGTCTCTATGTATTTACATTGTGTACCTTATGTTGCCCTATTACGTATATTTTTCATGTACTAAATGATCTGTTTGAGCTGCACGCAGAAGAATACTTTTCACTGTACCTCAGTACACGTGACAATAAACAAATCCAATCATCCGCATGTCATGCACAAACAACACTTCTCTCTTGCAGGAGAAGTTGTTGTGTAACTGGAGGCAACAGGAACAGTGCACAGAGAGAGTGGTGTGTCTGCATGTCCTAACCCCCCTGGAGGAAATGCTTTCTGTACATTATGGGAAGGGACATTGCTGAGGCTGTGGCCACTAGTGGCACTGAAACCTTTGGAAATGAGGGGCGCGATTCTCCCATATGGGGAGAAATCGTAAGGCTGGTGTCAAACCCGGGCGGGTTTGACGCCAGCCCCCCCTTCCCGACCGGGAACCGATTCTGGTCCCCGGTCGGGGCTAGCATCCCAACGCCGTAAACTCCGGCATCGCGGGCTTAACGAATTTCGTTAAGCCCGCTTGCCAGAGTTAGCGCTGGCTGACGCGTCATATGACGTCAGCCGCGCATGCGCGGATTGGAAGACTCCAACCCGCGCATGCGCGGATGACGTCATCGCGCATTTGTGCGAAACCCGCGCATGCGCGGGCCGGGATGCCCCTCAACCGCCCCGCGAATGGATACTGCGGGGCGGCGGAAGGACAAAGAGTGCGCGGGCATCGGGCCCGCTGCCCGTGATCGGTGCCCACCGATCGCGGGCCCATGGCACCCTTGGCACGGCCGTGGTACTGCCGTGCCAATCGGTGCCATGGTTTTAAAAATCGACAGTTTACGGCCGTTTTAACGAACGGCCAGACCAGGTGTGTTTGCCGTTTGTAAAAACAGCCGTAAAGGGCTGGGAACTCGGCCCATCCATCAGCTGAGAATCGCTGCCGGCCGTAAAAAAACGGCGGCAGCTATTCGTATCGGGAGTCGGGCGTGGGGGGGGGGAGAATAGCGGGAGGGCGTCGGAACAGCGTGGCCGTAAAATTTTACGAGCCACACTATTCGCCGCACCGTCGGGAGTGCGGAGAATCGCGCCCGAGGTTTTTGCAGTCAGTCACCAGCTGAGATAATTACACTGTGGGCGGGATTCCCCAGTCCCACCCATAACACAACTCCACCTGTGGGTTTCCCAATGTCATGGGCGAGTTTCTATGGGAATTCCCATTGACATGCAGTGGAAATAGAGAATTGTGCTGCCAGCAATAGGCACGGCACAATTCTCCGACCTCGCCAGCAGAGGGTAGCGGGACAGACGTGCAACAGAGAATTCTGCCCTCTATGTAACTGACACAATAGAATGGAATGGGATCCGCACAGAGTGGGACATCAGGCATAAGAAGCCAGAGCAAAGTGGGAAAAGATCAAAGTCCCAGCTTGCTGGAAGTCAATGTCATGAAGCTGTATGAGATAAAACATAAATTTATAATGTCATCAGCTGGACATACATAAGTATTGAACTCTTTTTGAAAATAACACCTTTCCTAAGCAAAGGACACTGGTTACAGCAGATACTATGTTGCATTTACAGAGGACCCAAGCTGCTTTCATAGAGACACAAAGGCTGGATTCTCCATTTCAGAGACTAAGTGCTGATGTCAGCACTAAAGCAGTGGACTTCTACAATCGCAGAATCAGTGCCGGTTACGAGCAATTCAGGATCCATAATGGGCTAGCACCGGCGCCACGCGGAACTCGAGCAATTCCAATGAAAAACATATGTCTGATTCACCGGGGTCAGGATTGGCACTCGAGCGGCTGACATACCAACACCCCTCTCTCCCCACACACACACTCATCCCAGCCAACAAGATGGCAGCACAGAGAGCGGCACCGCGGTTCGCAGATGCAGAGCTCAAGACCCTGATGGATGCCACGGAGGAGAGGTGGGGCATCATGATCCCCAGGGTTGGAAGGAGGCTGCCACCCGCCGCAGTACACCGGACCTGGGTGCAGGCGGCAGAGGCCATGAGCGGCACGGACGTAACCGCCAAGACTTGCCAGCAGTGCTGGAAAAAGCTACACGACTTCCTCAGGCCGGCCAGGGTGAGTAGCCAGCAACGTGCCCCTGGCACCAACTCCCCTCCCCCTACCCGGAGGCCAACCGAACCCCACCCACTGGCAGTCTGCTCACACCCCATCCTGCACCACGTGCCAGCACCCATACCGCCTGCCATGGCCAAGTGCCCGTTTACAAAGGCCACCAGCTGATTTGTCAGCATGTCTAATATTTCAGCAATACTGAAATTAATTATTCAATTCTTGAGAATTCAGGGGCAACCCACTTCACCACCCACCCCTCTCTCCTTCCACTCCACCCACCCCCTTACAATTTCCATTCCAATATGTGGCTCTCTGGCCATAGCTTTCCCCACCTCTGCTATAAAGCCACAACAGATTCCAAAATGGGACCTCACAGAGGAAAAGCTGACGAGAATTTGTGGCAAAGCCAAGCAAGTGAAAACTGTGAGTAAATATCCAGAATGAATTTGGAAGTATTTATACTCTGAAGAAGGTAGCATGATATTAAAAACATTTATAGGAACTAGGAAGGTGAACAAATCCAAAGCACTTATGCCAATGGGATATGGTGTGAGATGTTCCATGCTAACAAGAAAACTGACGGTTGTGGGTTCATGCAGCTTCTACATGAGTACAAAATTAATTTATGAAGTAACAGAAAAAGGAAATATCCAATAATTAACACAGACAGCAGGATTCTCCGCTCTCCCGCCGGGTCGGAGAATCCCTGGGGGGTGGCGTGAATCCTGCCCCGCCGCCAGCTGCCGTATTCTACGGTGCCCGTTTTCGGGTGGGGGCGGGTTTCATGCCACGCCGGTCGGGGGCCGTTGGCAGCGGCCCCCCAGCAATTCCCCAGGCCTCGATGGGCCGAGCCGTCCGTTTTTAGCCAGTCTTGCCGGCGTGGGTTAGGCATGTCCAACACGGCGGGACCTGGCAGGTAAGTCGGCCGGCGCAGAGAAGACAACCTCCTGCGCATGCGCAAGAATACGCCAGCGGTTCCGCGCATGCGCGGGATCATGCCGGCCTTAGGCGCATGCGCGGACCTGCGCAGTCCCTTCACCGCCGGTTGGTGCGGCGTCCACCTTGCCCCTAGAAGTGCGGAGAATTCCGCTCTTTCGTGGGCTGTTGACGCCGGAGTGGTTTGCGCCAGAAAGGAGAATACCACCCAGAGTATTTTAAACCCTTATGAATCAAGGAGATAACAATAATTCAGTTTGTGACTTAGCCATCAAAGGATGCTGCACAATATAAATGTCATAGGATTTCAAATGTAAACCTGGAAATGAATAAGAACCTGACCAGAGCAACAGATAATTGTTGGGGAATTGATTGGGGAAATGGGTGGGAGAGGATTGGGGGTAGTGGGAACAATACTGAGAGAAATACCGCAGCATTACTACTTTACATCGGGGGCGGGATTCTCTGACCCCCCCCGCTGGGGGCCGGCGTCAATCCCGCCCCCACCGTCTCGCAAAGTCTCTGCCACCAGAGATTCAGTGGGGGCGGGAATCGCGCCACGCCGGTCGGCGGGCCCCCGCCCGGCGATTCTCCTGCCTGCGATGGGCCGAAGTCCCGCCACTGTCAAGTCTCTCCCGCCAGCGTGGATCAAACCACCTACCTTACCGGCAGGAGCAGTCGACGCGGGCAGGCTCCGAGATCCAGGGGGGGCACGGG
This sequence comes from Scyliorhinus canicula, assembly GCF_902713615.1. Lineage (NCBI taxonomy): Eukaryota > Metazoa > Chordata > Chondrichthyes > Carcharhiniformes > Scyliorhinidae > Scyliorhinus > Scyliorhinus canicula. The sequence continues at coordinate 156,698,835 of NC_052150.1, forward strand.
GCAATCTGGCCCCAGGGGATGCCCCCACAGTGGCCTGGCCCGCGATCAGGACCCACGGATCGGCGGGCGGGCCTGTGCCGTGGGGGTACTCTTTTCCTTCCGCCTTCGTCATAGTCTTCACCATGGCGGAGGCGGAAGTGACCCCCTCCCCGCGCATGTGCGGGGATGACGTCAGCAGCCGCTGACGCTCCGGCCCATGTGCGGACTTCCGCCGGCCGGCGAAGACCCTTCGGCCCCGGCTGGCATGCACCAAAGGCCGTTCCCGCCAGCCGGCGGGGCGCCAACCACTCCGGCGTGGGCCTAGCCCCTCAATGTTAGGGCTTGCCCCAAAAGGTACGGAGACGTCAAGACATTCTGAGCGCAATTTAATGGCCTCATCGTGCCCAAATTGGTGTTGGAACGAGACAGTTCAATCTCGTGAGAGGCCTGTTAAGAGATTTGCGACGCTCGAAACACCTCGGAGCTCTAACGGAGTCTCGCAAGACATCGCGATCTGGATCTTGCCCTCACTGGGCGTTATCCAGATCAGCGTATGATGAGCCGTTGAGCTCATTTAAATATGCATTCTCCAAAGGGCGGCATGGCGGTGCAGTTGTTAGCACTGCTGCCTCACGGCGCCGAGGACCCGGGTTTGATCCCAGCCCCAATGGGGTTTGCACATTCTCCCCATGTCTGTGTGGGTCTCACCCCCACAACCCGAAGATGTGTAAGGTAGGTGAATTGGCCACACTAAATTGCCCCTTAATTAGAAATTATTTTAAAAATAACTCCCCGAAGCCTGGAACCCAACATTTGCACCTGGGAGACCTCACCATAACGTGGACCAGTCATAATGGTACCTGTGGGGGGGGGGGGGGGGGGGGGGGGGGGGGGGGGGGGGTCTCCCAGGCCATTGGAGATCCCGTGTTTTCGGGGAAAGGGCAGAGTGGAACCCTGGCATGTCCACTGGCACCCGGGTACCTTGGCAATGCCAGCCTGGTGGCACTGCCAGGATGCACAGGTGGCACTGCCGGGCTATCAGGAGCATTGCAAGGGAAGCAGTGACAGGATGCAGTGGTGCCAGGTTGGCACTGCCAGGGATCGGGCTGGAGATCTTACTGGTGGAGGGGGTCGAAGGGTGTTCCTGGAGGTTTCCCTGAGGTTTTGGGGGGGAGAGATGTACTCGCCAGCAGGAAATGACTCTAAATGTGGTCTTGGCGGAGAGAAACTCCTCGAGACCAAAAGAAACTGATGAAATCAAATTGCTGTTGAATTGCATGGTACCTGTTGGGGGGGGGGGGGGGGGGGGGGTTCTCCCAGGCCATTGGAGATCCCCGTGTTTTCGGGCATGGTGTTTCTCGGTGCTGCAACCATCCAAAACTGCTAAACGTGCCCAAAACAGGACATAGATTTATTTCTGGTTAAATTGCACCCTTTAATTTGTAGATGGATTTACTTTGGCCATGCTGTCAGAAGCATCAGGGAGTAAAATTAAATTGTACATGTTTGTAGAATCATGGCAGGTGAAAACTGATAGAAACTAGTATGCTTTGCACCCACTTTATGCCCAAGAAATGGGCAACACCTATCAGTTTCTGGATGCAAGGTCTGTGATTGATCTGTACCACTGACACGGCTGCCACCATATTGAACCCTCCATATTGAACGCTCCTAATTTAAGAGATCCCTGCTGCCTGCATGAAAGCAGTGTTGGCTCAATGTAAATATGCAATCCATATTTACCTCCTTCAGCATCCTTCTACTTTTATTCACCAAATTGACTAACTGATTGATGCACTATCAATTGGACACGAGACGAAGATGAGATCCAAACGATAGGCTTTAATGCACAAGATGTGTGCCCGGCAGCAGACGTACAGAAGAATGGCCGACTGCTGGGTAGCACGGGTTCTTATATCCCGCCTTGAAGGCGGAGCTACCTACCTCTCAGCCAATCGGCTGAGAGGCACATGACTTACCCGGGCCAATGGGCAGTGAGTCCTCTGCACCAATAGCAGCTCACTTCCAGGGTACCGTAATACCCCTAGTCATACTACCACACTGATTTTTACTGGAAGTCACAGAAAAAACAGTAGTTTGATTTAACTTACCTTAATGAAGCAATCTGTATCCAAATGCAGCAAAACCTGGACAATATCCAGGCTTGGGCTGACAAGTGGCAAGTTACATTCGCGCCACACAATTTTGAGGCAATGACCATCTCCTACAAGAGAGGATCTAACCATCGACTATTGACATTCAGTGGCATTTCCATCACTGAATCCCCCACAAGCAACATCCTGGGGGTTACCATTGATCAGAAACTGAACTGGACTAGCCACATTAATACTATGGCTACCAGGACAGGTCAAAGGCGAGGAATCCAACGGGAAGTAACTCACTTCCTGAACTTCCCCAAAGCCTTTCCAAGGTACAAGGTACAAGTCAGGAATGTAATGGAATATTCTCCACTTGCCTGGATGAATGTAGCTCCAACAACACTCAAGAAACTCAACACCATCCAGGACAAAGCAGTCCACTTGATTGCTCCTCCTTCCACAAACATTCAAACTCTTCAGCACTGACGAACAGTGGCAGGCATGTGTACAATCTCCAAGATGCACTGCAGTAATTCACCAAGGATCCTTCGACAGCACCTTACAAACCCACGACCACTAACATCTAGAAGGACAAGAGCAGCAGATAGCTGGGAACCCCACCACCTGGAGGTTCCCCTCCAAGTCACTCATCACCCTGACTTGGAAATATATCACAGTTCCTTCACTGTCGCTGGAGCAACGTCCTGGAACTCCCTCCCTAACAGCACCATGGGTATACCTACACCTGAAGGATTGCAGCAGTTCAAGAAGGCAACTAACCACCGCCTTCTGAAGGGCAACTAAGGATGGGCAATAAATGCTAACCAGCGACACCCACATCCGGTAAATTAATTTTTAAAAATTGTATATGAAACCAACAGCATTAGTTGTGTTTCTCTTGCCTCCACGGCCTTACTGTAAGCTGTAAGCAGATCACTCCCTCCCATTCTCCTTATCTCATTGCAACTGTCGATAAAGTTGCCCCCAGAATCATTCAAATACTGGACTTGACCTTCATCCGAATAATTGTGAGGTGAGCTGCTGGGGCTTTTACAAACTGTTAACCATTCCCCACAGGACCAATTTTTGTCGCCTGCCTCATTGGCAGTGGCTATCAGGTTTGTTCCTGGGAAGGGAGAGGGAGAGAAGGAACAGTGGTCCAAATTGTTTTAAGGGGGAAACTGGATGGTTTCATATTTCGTCCAATATAAGATCCATTATGATTACTTACAGTGGTAATTGCTACAGAAAAGATAATCCCTGTATTTAAGTGGCGGAATGTTCAAGGGATTGTTGCAATGGAGCAAAGGAGGAAACGAAAAAAGAATAAACAGGCAATGGAAATTATAAAACAAAGTTATGTTCTGACAGGTAAAGGTATAGCGTATAAAGGGTTGAAATGCAAAGCTTCAGGAAACACGATTGAAGGGGAAAGGATCTGCTGCATTGTGTTCCACTCCTGAGGTTTCCTGATTCAATTGTTTAGCCCTTACGCCAGTTTTTTTTTTTGCTGACATTGTATTCAAGTAATGATCAATTTCTTCTCTCGGATTCCTCCCCATTGTCTGAATTAGGGAATTCAAATCAGATCAAACTGTTGTTACCTCCAGGCAGTGACTCATCACCTTCCTGAATCTCTTTGATAAGGTTGTTAGCTCCACTGTTATTATCTATGTAGTTATGCAAAAGGGTTTTGAACCTCGGTTTCATTTTGGTTCAGTGATTAACTGTAAACTCTGTTGATATCAGATATTGAATTAACTGTAAATTTAAAGAATGAATCAGAAAATGTATTCTTTACAGCTTCATGCCCATTTCTATCACTAATATTGCAAAAAAGCACATCCTACAATCCAAAAGTATTGCCCTTGTTCTTAGTATTAGTCATTACAGCTTGCTGCTGACATTCACATTTTAGGATTTAAGCCACTGTGAAACCGCACAACAGCTGCAGCAACCAATTGACTGCAACCGAACGGTGACCAGGGTGAGAATGTGTCTGGTTCCAGTGTCAGACTAATCAGTCACCATCAGATGTACCAAGTTGTATGAACAGTTATTATTCAGACAAAATACAACCATATAGAAGAGTCAAGTGATTGAAGTCAAACAAGAGAAGCGTATTCAATTCAAAAAATCTATGACATTTAGCAGAGGTGGAGACAATTAAAAATAGACACATCTCTGTAATTGATGAAAACAAATGCATTATTTAGAGGGGATAAGACAAAATTATCAAAAGGATGGAACAGCAAAGAGAAAACAAAGTAATGATGATAGAGGAAATTAAAGTGATGACTAGTTACAAATCGATTGTGAACAATGTGGGTAAATTAAAGGCCTGTAAGGAACCGTAATGTGAATTTCATCACGATTTTCATATCCTTGAGGTGAACTGGATCCTCATAGATACACCTGGAAAGAGTATTAAGTTCAAACTTATTTAGAATCAGTGACTGCTTCACAACACAAGTAAAGCTGGACAAAATATCAGAATTAACATTTAGCAGTTCACCAGAAAGGAAGAAAGTCCCAGTGATCATTGCACAGATAGATTTAATATTGTTGTAAAGGTTAATAAATCCAAGAAAATAACAACGCGGACAACCGTAACTTAACAATACCGATCTTCAGAGCTGTGAGGGGACCTCGAAGGGGAATTAAGTGGGAAGCAACAGTAGAAGATAAAACAATAAAAGGAAAATTTAATTCTTAAAGACAATTTGAGGAATATGGAAAAGAAATGGATTACCGTATTAAAAAAGCTGTAGCCTCTGGGTAGCAATGGCTAAAAAGGAGCTTAAAATAAAACAGAAATAATATAAAGGAACTGTGGATAACTTATTCGGACTGGCATTATTATTTCGATTCCCCGGAGGAGGCGTGGGCCTTCGTGCGGACGGAGAAACTGGACTTGAGCTAGGGGTTGGGGGTTGCGGGGTCGGTTGTAATACTTTATTGCTGGATTCTGCTGTTGCTGTGTTCTCTTTTTTTGTACTTTTGCAATTTTGATATGATTATTTATGGGGGTGTTGTTCTGTTATTTTTTTTGCTGTGGGGCATTGTTTGAGTTTTGCATTTTGCGGGGAGGGTTGGGGGGGTTTGTTGTATTCTATGTCGGGTTGGGGGTATGGAGTGGGGCTGGTATTTGGGAGCTGCGTCAGAAGGGTGTGGTGGGGCAGTGCGAAAGCACGGGCTTTCCTCTGGTTTCTCGCGCTGTGGGGCTGGGGGGTGGAGACGATGACGGGGGGGAGGCGGGGCCTTAACTGGTTCTTCCTCGCGCTGGAGCGGTGCCTGGAGGAGGGATAGATTGGGGGAATGATCCCACTTTGGGAGGGGTCGGGTTATTGGCGGGAGTTTCCGGGGTCAGCAGAAGTTAGCTGACCCACAGAAGTACAATGGAGGACAGTTCGCGGCTAGGAGGGTTCCTAGCCTGGGGGGTAGGGGGGAGGGGGGGAAGGGGAATACCGGGTTGCTGCTGGTAGGGTCAGGAAGGAGCTGGTGGGGGCTGGGGGGACAGAGGTGAGGTGTTGTCGCTGTGGGGACTGGGTCGGGCAGGGGGTGCTGGCCTGGGGCGGGCAGTCGACGGGCTATGGCTAGTCGACGGGGGAGGGGGGCGGGACACCCTCTGATTCGGTTGGTCACCTGGAATGCGAGAGGATTAAATGGGCCGGTGAAGCGGTCAAGGGTACTTGCTCATCTGAAGGGGCTAAAGGCACATGTGGCAATGCTTCAGGAGACCCACCTGAAGGTGGTGGACCAGGTCCGTCTGAGGAAGGGATGGGTGGGGCAGGTTTTCCACTCTGGGTTGGATGTGAAGAACCGGGGAGTGGCGATTCTGGTGGGGGAAAAATGTGTTGTTTGAGGCATCGGAGGTGGTGGCGGATAAGGGGGTAGGTATGTTATGGTTAGGGGCAGGCTACAAGGAGAGAAGGTGGTACTTGCTAGTGTGTATGCCCCAAATTGGGACAATGTGGGCTTTATGAGGCGTATGTTGGGACGGGTCCCGGATCTGGAGGCGGGAGGTCTGATCATGGGGGGGGACTTCAATACGGTGTTGGATCCTTCACTGGATCGGTCCAGCTCTAGGACGGGTAGGAGGCCAGCGGTGGCCAAGGTACTGAGAGGGTTTATGGACCAGATGGATGGGGTGGATCCATGGAGGTTTGTGAGGCCGAGGGCACGCGAGTACTCTTTCTTCTCCCACGTGCATAGGGTCTACTCTCGGATAGACTTCTTCGTGGTGAGTAGGGGACTGATTCCGAGAGTGGAGGAGGCCGAGTATTCAGCCATTGCAATCTCCGACCACGCTCCGCATTGGATAGAGTTGGAGATGGGGGAGGTGCGGGACCAGCGCCCGTTGTGGCGGTTGGATGTGGGGTTGTTGGCGGAGGAGGAGGTGTGTAGGAGGGTCCGGGCAAGTATTGAGGGGTACCTCGAGGTGAATGATACGGGGGAGGTTCAGGTGGGGGTGGTCTGGGAAGCCCTGAAGGCAGTGATTCGTGGGGAGCTGATATCCATCCGGGCACACAGGGAGAGGAGCGAGAGGAGTGAGAGGGATAGACTGGTGGGGAAGATGCTGGAGGTAGACAGGAGGTATGCAGAGGCACCAGAGGAGGGACTGTTGGGGGAGAGGCGCAGCCTGCAGGCTAAATTTGATTTGCTGACCACTAGAAAGGTGGAGGCACAGTGGAGGAAGGCACAAGGGGCAGTGTACGAACATGGTGAAGAGGCGAGTAGGATGCTGGCTCATCAGCTCCGCAAGCGGGATGCGGCTAGGGAAATTGCTGGAGTGAGAGACAAGAGTGGGAATGTGGTGCGGAAGGGGGTAGAGGTGAATGAGGTCTTCAAGGACTTTTACGGGGAACTGTACCGGTCGGAGCCAAAGGGGGAGAGGAGGGGAATGGAGAGGTTCCTCGACGGGCTTTCTTTCCCGAAGGTGCAGGAGGAGAAGGTGGAGGGGTTGGGTGCACCGATTGAGCTGGAGGAGCTAGTTAAGGGGATCGGACAGATGCAGTCAGGGAAGGCGCCGGGGCCGGATGGGTTCCCGGTGGAATTTTATAAAAAGTTTGTGGACCTAGTGGGCCCCCTGCTGGTGCGGACACTTAATGAAGCGTGGGAAGAGGGGACTTTGCCCCTGACGATGTCGCGGGCGCTGATCTCGTTAATTTTAAAGAGGGACAAGGACCCCCAGCAGTGTGGTTCATACAGGCCCATATCTCGCCTCAACCTGGATGCCAAGGTGCTGGCAAAAATCCTGGCCACCAGGATAGAGGACTGTGTGCCAGGGGTTGTACATGAGGACCAGACAGGTTTTGTGAAGGGAAGGCAGCTGAACACGAATGTGCGGAGATTGTTGAATGTCATCATGATGCCGGCGATTGAGGGATGAGACAGAGATAGTGGTGGCGCTGGATGCGGAGAAGGCCTTCGATAGAGTGGAGTGGGGGTACTTATGGGAGGTGTTGGGGAGGTTTGGATTTGGTGAAGGGTTCATTAGATGGGTAAGGCTGCTATATGGGGCCCCGATGGCGTGCGTAGCCACGAATGGGAGGAGGTCGGAGTACTTCCGGATTTACCGAGGGACCAGGCAGGGTTGCCCCCTGTCCCCCTTGTTGTTTGCACTGGCAATCGAGCCGCTGGCGATGGCGTTGAGGGATTCAGAGAGGTGGAGAGGCTTGGTGCGAGGTGGGGAGGAACATAGGATGTCGTTATATGCCGATGACCTGTTACTGTATGTGGCGGACCCGGTGGGAGGGATGCCGGGGGTGATGGTGCTGCTAGCTGAGTTTGGGACCTTTTCAGCTGATAAAACAAAATTTAGGCAAGAGTGAGGTGTTTGTGGTGCACCCTGGAGACCAGGAGGAAGGAATTGGTAGGCTCCCGCTTAGGCGGGCAGGGGAGAGCTTTAGGTACCTGGGGGTGCAGGTGGCCAGGGACTGGGGGACTCTTCACAAACATAATTTCACCAGACTTGTAGATCAGATGGAGGAGGAGTTCAAGAGGTGGGACATGCTGCCATTGTCGTTGGCGGGGAGGGTGCAGTCCGTCAAAATGACAGTGCTTCCGAGGTTCTTGTTCCTCTTTCAGTGCCTGCTCATCTTTATCCCCAGGGCCTTCTTTAGGAGAGTGACTAGCAGTATTTTGAGCTTTGTGTGGGCGCATGGTACTCCGAGAGTGAAGAGGGTTTTCCTGGAGCGAGGGAGGGTTAGAGGCGGGCTGGCGCTGCCCAACCTTTTGGGGTACTATTGGGCGGCCAATGTGTCAATGGTGCGTAAATGGGTGATGGAGGGGTGAGGGGCGGCGTGGAAAAGAATGGAGATGGCGTCATGTAGAGGTACGACCCTGGGTGCCTTGGTAACGGCGCCGTTGCCGCTCTCCCCTAAGAGGTTTACCATGAGCTCGGTGGTGGCGGCGACCCTAAGAATCTGGGAACAGAAGAGACGGCATAGGGGGGAAACAGGGGGCTCGATAGAGGCTCCATTGGGTGGCAATCATCGGTTCATCCCAGGGAACAGGGATGGGGGATTTAGGGGGTGGCAAAGGGTGGGCATCAGTAAATTGAGGGACCTGTTTATTGGCGGGAGGTTTGCGGGCCTGGGGGAACTGGAAGCTAAATTTGGGATTCCCTAAGGGAACATGTTCAGATACTTGCAGGTAAAGGCGTTTGCTAGGCGACAGGTAGAGGGATTCCCTTTGCTGCACTCGCGGGGGACGATGGACAGAGTGCTTTCGGGGGTGTGGGTCGGAGAGGGGAAGGTGTCGGACATCTATAAGGTAATGCAGGAGGTGGAGGAGTCGTCAGTGGAGGAGCTGAAGGCTAAATGGCAGGAGGAACTCGGGGAGCAGATAGAGAACGGAACTTGGGCGGATGCCTTGGAGAGAGTCAACTCTTTCTCCTCATGTGTGAGGCTTAGTCTCATCCAATTTAAGCATGTGCACCGGGCCCACATGTCCGGGACTAGGATGAGTAGGTTCTTTGGGGGTGAGGACAGGTGCACCAATGTTCGGGGAGTCCAGCGAACCACGCCCATATGTTCTGGGCATGCCCAGCACTGGAAGAATTCTGGAAGGGGGTGGCAGGGACGGTGTCGAGGGTGGTTGGATCCAGGGTCAAACCAGGGTGGGACTCGCGATTTTTGGAGTTGCGGTAGAGCCGGGAGTGCAGGAGGCGAAAGAGGCTGGTGTCCTGGCCTTTGCATCCCTAGTAGCCCGACGAAGGATCTTGCTACAGTGGAAGGATGCGAGGCCCCCAAGTGTGGAGACCTGGATCAGTGACATGGCGGATTTATAAAATTGGAAAGGGTCAAATTTGCCCTGAGAGGATCAATACAAGGGTTCTATAAACGATGGCAGCCTTTCCTGGACTTCCTGGCTCAAAGATAGGTATCTTGGTCAATAGCAGCAGCAACCCGGGGAGGGGGGGGGGGGGGGGGGGGGTGTAAGGGGGGGTGTTCCTTATTGTAGTTTCTATTATGTAATTTAATATTGTGTTAATTTGTGTTGTTGTTAAAATGCTGTGTTGTTCATGGAGGTGGGGGCGAATGTTTATGATTGCTAATATTATTGTTATTTTTGGTATTTTATTGTGGTTTGTTGTTGTTGTATAAATTCAAAATTTTTCAATAAAAATTATTTAAAAAAAATAATAATATAAAGGAACAACATGTGGTGAGAGTTATGTAGAAGTCATTTGAAAATATCTAAGATAAGCATTTGAAAGTGGAACATAACAATACAGAAGCATCGCCAACTGACTAGCACATTCTGAGAGTAATTTGATTGATTTTGTTTAATAGATGTAGAGTTGTTGTTCAGCACAATCCACACGGTGTTGCACAACCGTGTCTGCTCAGGCCCATACTGCTTAATTTAGGAATTACCAAACTAATCACTTCTTCGTCAGAAGCAGTTTTTCTGCGCTAGCATCTGCATTAGTTATAAGTTGTTAAATCAATGTGACTGGATCTGAAGAATTTATATAAGGCCATCGGCCATTTCAGATCCTTCATAGCAATTCAACTCAAGTTAAACCTTGACTAATCTTTAAAATTCTACATGCCAAGATGTTTCTTTGGCTCTCTCCTGATAAGACGCGAGGTCTATTTTTATATTTTGGACAATTTCAAGACCATCCATATTCACTGGACAATTTCTAAGCAATGAAGATGTGATTAGTTTTGTAGTTGGTTCATTAAGAATTAAGGAGCTGCTGAACAGAAACAGGTGGGCAGAATTGAATGTGTCACGCTGAGTAATAATTGTAAACTTGTTGAGAAAAATCATAAAAATGAACCTCAGGACGAAGTTATGTGTTGGGCACGTCTGGTTTCAGTGTTTCGGAGAGTTGGCCCATGATTCAGCAAGTTGTTATCACAGCTTGCACATAAAGTGAAAATATTGATTGGTTATAAGTTAAGTGCAAACTTAGCAATGAAGTATCCTCATTAAAGTAAGCTGATCAATGCCGTCTGTCCCATATCAACAACTAAAAGGACTGATTCCTGTCTTCCAAGAGGTATAATGGCATCTTTGGTAGGTTAGAAACCATTTGAATAAAGAGAATTGTGCATGATGCAGTGGACAGCAGGAAAATGTTACTGGGGGGAAATGCAGAATTGAATTATGCTTTCTGCAATGTTTTGCTAAGTTTTCTGATGCACATTTTTTTATGAAAAAGGGAAACATTGGCTGCAAATATTGACTCCATTGTGCCATAGTTTTGGCATCACAGGTGTTGTTTTGGGTCCAAAATGGCATCTGTGCTGCACAGGGTCACTGGACACCATTTTGTTGAGGTTGTTAGTTTGAGAGTTAAGAACATGTATTGGAAGTAGGCAGGTTATGATGCCCGTCATCTTGTACTGCTGCCATTTTCGACCTCACTGCTGCAAATAATACCCTCTCTTTAACAAGCAGAGCCTAACATGTGTTCGATAGCAGAAGGATCCCAGCACTAGCTCACTTCTTTGGGAACCATTCAGCACTATTTAAAGGGATCATCAGGTTTATCCAATTTTTTGCTATTCAGTTAATCTAAAACAATCTATTAATACAGGAGTCCATATAAGTTCTGTCATATTGGATAGGATATGGTGTGTCTGGGCATGGGTATGAACATGAACCTATAAATAGAAGCAGATGGGTGAACTTTGTTTTAACTGGTAAAGTCAACATTTGTAATATAAGCATATATTTTAAATTTTAAATTACATCTTTTAAACATGTTATTGAAACATTGTAACTGTAAAATTAATTCAGTTAAAATAATTGAACATTTGTAATTAATAGTTATATTTAATTGATAACAACGATATTTAAATTAAACTGGTATATGTAAAAGGAACCAATTATATCTACAATTCCTAGAGGGGCCCTTAAATTACCAATGCCCATTTGGGGGAAAATTGGAGCTGTCAGAGTAAATGTTCTTCCAGTGACACTATGCTCCACTTGTAAAGCTCTAAATGCAGGACAGTCTAAATTTATATGGGCTGGTATGTCAGACGGTATTACATTACAGTCACGTGAGTACCCAAAATGGCATGAAGGGCAAGGCTGTCTCTTTACATCTTGTCCTTTCAATTTTGCTATTTAGTCACTTTGCAATGGCTAGCGGCTGGATTCTCTGTTCCTCTTGACGCCGGGGCAAAATTCATGGACTTTCATGACAACAAAACTGGTGCCAAACCTGGACTGATTGAGCAACTTTATAGTGGCTAGCACCGGCGCCACATGGAACACAATCGATTTCAATGGAAAATGGTGTGGGAATTGGCAGGTCCGTGATTGACACTCGGGAGGCTGACAAGCTGCAGCCGCACATACACATTACACTCCCCACACACACTCATCCCAGCCAACAAGGTGGCACTGGTTGTGCTGGAGCTCACCCATACAGCTGATGGGGTGGTGGGGGGGAACACCTATACGACCCATGGCCCTACGTTCACAGTGGGCTGTCAGTGGTGCGTGCAGCTGCATGGCTGCCTTTCCAGCTACGGCAATACGGCATAACCTGGTCGTTCCGGACTGCATTGAAGCCGCTGTCGAGGTGACGAAGAATTGTGATTTGGCGTCAAATCGGTGTCTGCCGCGTTTTTGGTGTCGGAATCTATTCTCCGCCCAATCGCGTTTCGCGATTTCGGCGTCGGTCAATGGAGAATCCCGCCCTAGATTTTTGTTGACATTGAATGTTGGTAAATTAATTTGGTTTACTGAGTACCATTCCCAAAAATTAATAAAAGCATGTTGTTCTGAATAAATTCTAAACAAATAATGTTGCAGATGCCGTGCAAATCCATCCAGTGCAAAATCTCTATAACCTTCTGAAAAGTATCTGGCGAATGTCTTCACACAACTGAATGAACCTCCTCTCAGATCAAGTGACGTTTCAACATTTTACATCTATCTACATAACAGCAAGATTGGCCAAACATACATGAAATGTACAAACTATTTAATACAGAATATAAAAATAACGAAGGAATGTGAAATGATTTTGGGTCTTTAGTCCAGAGTTGGCCACACAGATTGGCTAACTTACAACAACTTCAGGGGAAGTGGTGGAAACTGCCAACATTCTTTATTCAAGAGTGGGCAGAGGTAGGCTGAGGGTGACATGTTGTTCAGGAATCTAGTGGCAACAGTTCAAAGAGTTCTTGCTGTAATGAACGGCCCCTAAGGGAGGATCTACTAAATACTTTGCTCAAGTAAAAGCAAAGCATTTTTAAAAAATTTAGAGTACCCAATTCATTTTTTCCAATTAAGGGGCAATTTAGCATGTTCAATCCACCTACCTTATGCATCTTTGGGTTGTGGGGGCGAAACCTACGCAAACACGGGGAGAATGTGCAAACTCCACACGGGCAGTGACCCAGAGCCGGGATCGAACCTGGGACCTTGGTGCCGTGAGACTGCATGCTTCCACTGCGCCACCGTGCTGCCCTGAAGCGAAGTATTTTAACAATATGGAGTTGCTTACTAAAGTGTTTCCCTCATGGGTTATTTTCAGTGTGAATATGTTTGGAAAGGCAATTTCAACAAGTTTCAGTAATATCATGCGGGGAATTCTCCGTAGGCGAGATCCTCCGGCAGCGCACCTATGCCCGCGAGTTTCTCAAAGGCATGGGATGGCCACAATGGGGTACCCCATTGGCTGCCTGTGGGAAAGGAGAATCCCGCTGCCGGCGGGAGCACGCTGCGCCGAAAAACGCAGGTGGCAGACTGGAGAATCGCACCCGATATTTTTGAAGTGGGGCTGAGAAATTACAAACAAAAGCATCTACCACATTTGAGGATCTAATAGGTCAAGTTATATTTGGTCATGTATTCTTTGAAATTAAGAAAGATAAATCACTACACTTAAGTGGTTATCCTTAGAGGAGTCCATGAAGGCCTAAATCTTCTGGTCAGTGGTCTTGCGACTCAATCTCTCCTCATACATCGGGCTGGATTCTCCGATTTTGAGGCTAAGTGCCGACGCCGGCATGGGATCCGTGGTCCTTTACTACAGAAAAAATTGCACAACAGCTACACTGATTCAGCTACTTTAAATGGGCTAGCACTGTCGCCACGTGGAACGCAATCAATTCCATGCAAAATGGTGCCAGATTCCCAGGTCCGTGATTGGTGCACATGAATCATCGAATCATAGGATTTACAGTGCAGATGGAAGCCATTCAGCCCCTCGAGTCCCCACCGGCTCTTGGAAAGAGCACCTTACTTCAGCCCATGCCTCCACCCTATCCCCGTAACCCCACTTCACCATTTTTGGACACAAAGGGCAATTTAGCATGGCCAATCCACCTAACCTACACATCTTTGGACTGTGGGAGGAAACTAGAGCACTCGGAGGAAAACCACGTAGACACGGGGAGAACATGCAGACTCCGCACAGACAGTGACCCAAGCCGGGAATCGAACTTGGGACCTTGGAGCTGTGAAGAAACTGTGCTAGCCACTGTGCTACCGTGCTGCTCACACGCCGCAGCTGCATTTAAACGATCCGTTCCCCCACACACACCGTCCCAGCCAACAAGGTGGCTGGAAGGAAAGCAGCGCCACGGTTCAGGGACGCTGAGCTGGACACCCTCATGGACACCTTGGAAGAGAGAAGGATGACCCTGTACAATAGCCTGGGAAGCAGGCCGCTAGGTGCCATACTTCGTCGTGCCTGGGCGCAGGTGGCAGAGGCGGTCAGTGCCATGGGCAATATCATTCGGAATGGCATGCAGTGCTGGAAGAAACTCCACGACGTTCCCAGGATGGCCAGGGTGAATCGGCTGCTTCGTGCCCCTGGGACTAACCCCGCCCCCCCTGCACACCCATAACCTGGCCCCTCCCCCCTGGGGATGGCCAAACATCCCCTGCGCCACATGCCAGCACTCATGCCAACGACCATGGCTAGATACCCTGGCCACTGAGGCCACCAACTACCCAAACCCTGGGGTGCATGCGTCAGACCGTCTAACGGTGTCGCTATTTGTGTATCCCCCCCACCCAGAAGTTGGCCGCACCCAACTGTCAGGAGCAGGAGACCAGAGAGAGAGACCACCAGAACGGCGGCCTCTCACCGCGTCCGAGCAGAAGCCACTGGACGTGGTCAGCGGAGGGAAGGGAGATCACCGAAGTGGAGTTTGGCAGCGGGTGAGAAGTGAGACTCTGCTTAGTTGCGGATCCCCATGACACATAGGTAGACACCCCCCCCCCTCACAGCCCCCTCACCCCACAGCCCCCTCACCACCCTCACCTCCATGCCCCCCTGACCCCCTCACTCCCCTCATCCACCCCCTCTCAATCCCCCACTGCCACCGCCCCCCGGCCCGCTGTCTAATCTTACATGTCGTCTTGTGTCTTACAGGACCAACCAGAGATGATGCCGGTCCATCCGGAGACCCCCCCCCCCCCCCCCCCCCCCCCCCCCCCCAGCCAGTGCCAGAGCCGGTGCCCCCTCAGACAGCCGAGCCCTAACTGGGAGATCAGCTCAAACACCAGCCTTCCGACCAAGACTCAGGACACCCCGGAGCTCGGGTCGGAGGATGACACTGACTTTAAGTCACTGCTGTCTCCAACACCCTGCACCATCCCCTTGGGTTGGGCACATTAGTGAAGAGGCTCCTGGGACACTATCTGTTGTGCACCACATATTGCATCTGGTACAGCAGGTGGAGGTTGGAGCAGCCGAGGGGCGGGAGGGCAGGCTGGCCGCAGGAACCAGCTGCCATCTGGACGGGTCCCAGACTCCTGGAACATCCAGTCCCAGCCAGAGTGCAGGTGCAGTCAGAGACCCAGGGCCTACAAGAGGGGATGATGGCGGGCATCCAGCACCTGCAGGCACAGGTGGAGGAGTCCATCCATGGCAGGAGCAGGGGGTGGTGTCGGTCATGCGTGTCACCCAGGCTGACACCGCACGGCTGGCATCCGTGGTGGAGGCAATGGGGGCGGCGGTTTCAGCTATCGATCAGCATGTCCAAGACCTGGGGCGTTCTGTGCAGGCGGTGGCCGAGGCCCAACACAGGGCTGCCCTCTCACAGGCTGCCATGTGCCAGATTCACCTGGACATTGCAGTGGCGCTACTCAACATGGCCCAGTCACAGCAGACCATGGCTGGGAATGTCGGCGGCATTGCCCAGGCGCTGGCCTGCATTGCACAGGCGCTGATCAGCATTGTGCAGACACTGGGTGGGGTGGTCCAGTCCCAGAGGGAGGTGGCCTTCTCCCAGAGGGAGGTAGTCCACTCATTGGCTGATGTGGTGCAGGTCCAGACGGAGATGGTCCACTCTCTGTGCTCCATGGCCGCGAGTGTGCAGACCCTGGTCAAGACCAGAGCAGCCCTCCAGGATAGGCAGCGGCAGATGGCGGTGGAGCCTCAGGGGATAACTCCCACCACCCCCGTCCCATGGAGTGGCCTGGGGGCCATCGGGCATCCCGACTGAGGAGGAGGTGCTGGGGCACGTGCTGGTGACTCCCGCAGCGGAGGGGCTGGACCAGCGCAGCACCTCAGACTCTTTCCCCCCCCCCCCCCCCCCCCTCCTGTCCCTGGTGCATCTGGTGGGCAGTGGGCAGAACAGGGCGGTACCACACCATCCTGGACACCCAAGCAGCAGCCGGGCCCAACCAGGCCAGGTCGCCCCAGGAGACGTGCGCCAATGGGGACGCTTGTCACAGGGCAGGAGTCACAGCAGGCTGCCTCCACCCCTGCTGCACGTCTGGGGAACCGCCTGGGCATAGTGTTCGGGCCAGTAAGGCCAGGAAGTTAGACACCAGTTAGGTTGGCACTGGTGCAGGGCACAGTTTAGTTATTGGGGCAAGGTCACATATCTCCGCACGATAAACAGCTGTTAACACCAATAAAACCTGCCTCGGTGTTCTATCTGTTGGGTGTGACCGGGTGAGGGGGTGGGGGGGGGGGGGGGACCAGTGCAGGCCCTGTGGGAGGACCGTGATCGCCACCCCCACCCCCCGTGCCCCTACCGTCCCCAGCACCTCCACCCCCCAGAGATTAGACAGAACTGTGTGATGGACTGGCCAGCTCGCATGCAGGGATTACCCGGGTGGAAGGTGCTACTTTGGGCAGGAGTCAGACATGGTCATACAATTTGGAGCACTAGAGCTCATCGCAGAGTGGCTGATACATATTTACATAGAATTTACAGTGCAGAAGGAGGCCATTCGGCCCATCAAGTCTGCACCGGCCCCCGGAAAGAGAACCCTACCCAAGGTTAACACCTCCACCCTATCCCCATAACCCAGTAACCCCACCCAACACTAAGGGCAATTTTGGACACTAAGGGCAATTTAGCATGGCCAATCCACCTAACCTGCACATCTTTGGACTGTGGGAGGAAACCGGAGCACCCGGAGGAAACCCACGCAGACACGGGGAGGATGTGCAGACTCCGCACAGACAGTGACCCAAGCCGGAATTGAACCTGGGACCCTGGAGCTGTGAAGCGATTGTGCTCTCCACAATGCTACCGTGCTGGTTGTCATCATCCTCTGTCCCATAGACCAGACCGGCTGTCACTGCCAACCCGAGGCTCCCAGCTCATAGCGTCGCAGGAATGTATAACGGATGGGTGTGCAAGCGGGCGGCTTGGCTGTGTGGGAAGTGAGGAGGTGTAGGTCTGGGATGTGGTGTCTGTGACCCTGGTAGCTGGTCTCTGCATCGGTCTGTGGCCTCCAGATAGGCGTCATCAGCCATGGCCTGGGAGCTAACCCCACAGCCAGGGCGGGGTTGCCCCTTGAACATGTCAGCAATCACCGAGTGTGCCAGGATGAAGGAGTCATGTACACTGCCCGGGTATCGGGCGCAGAGCTGCACGATCCACAGCTGATGGTCACAGACCAGCTGGATGTTTGAGTGGTACTCCGGTTGGTTAGTGTAGAGCAGCCTGTTATCCGCAGGTGACTGTAGGGCGCCATGCTTCCCGTCGATCAACCCCTGGGCCCGGGACGTCCCAGTGATGGCAGCGAACCCCGCCGCCCGGGCATCCCGGTGGGCTCGGTCCACATGGAAATGGATGTATTGAGGCACCTGGGTGTATAGGGCCTTCGTGACGGCGTGGGTGCACTTGTGCACCAAGGCCTGTGAGATACTGGACAGGTCCCCAGTCGGTCACTGGAAGGACCCCGTCGCATGGAAGTTCAGGGCGACCGTCACCTTGACGGTCACCGGGAGTGGGTGCCATCCCCCCATGCCGCCGCGGTGCCAGGTGTGCCATTCTCTGGCAGATGTGTCGTACTGAGTGGTCTACTCAGCCGGAGTCTTTGATGGCACGGACGGTCTGGCAGGTCCTTGAATAACAGGCGGTGCCGGTATACACAAGGCCTCATGTGGCACCTCCTTGACACCTCCTCCTCCTCGGCCTGTTAGGTGGCCGGCCCTCCAGCCTGTGCGGCTGCCACCTACCCCTCTGCAACCTGTTCCTCTGCAGCCTGGTCCTCTGCTGGCCCCTGTGCTGCTGCCCGCTTTGATGCTGCCCGCCCCGCTGCTGCAGCTTCCCCCTCCACTCCAAGCGGCCCCCGCTCAAGCGACCGCAGGGCATCTCAAAGAGCTGTGGCCATTGCCATGGCGGTCCGAATTGCTGGCAGAACGCCAAACGCCATTGTTTGCAGGGAAGTGGAAGGCATGGTGCATGTTCCTCTGCCCTGCAGGTTCCATGGACTACACAATGGCCCCAGTTGGCATTGCAGACTCTGCCCATGGATGTCCCTCACCCGCATCCCTGCCCCATTGGTATCTGGCACTATTAGCACCCGCAGTCCTGGCGCCCGTCCCTGCTGCCCGGTGTACCATTGGCTGCCACTGCCCTGACTGTAAGCTGCTATGGGTGTGGCCCTGGGTGGTCTGTTGTTGGGTGGCGGCCGGTTGGGTGGAGTGTTTGGGGCCGGAGGGAGCGCGCTGTGGCAGGGGGTGGGGTGCGGGGCAGGGCGTACCTAAACAGCCGGTGTCACTGTGCAGAACCAGGGGCCGGGGTGGGTGGTCAGAGGGTGCACAGCACCGCCCCAGACATGTGGGAGGGCACTCCGGCTGTTCGGACTGTTTCCACCCCTCCCCTCCCCTGGCCCTAGCAGGTGGAACCCAGCCAACATGGCTGGTATCCGGGACGGTAGTCCACAGTCACTCCACGCCATTTCCTACCTCCGCTCTCTCTCGCTCAGCAGCCACAACACCAGGTTCACAACTTTTGAAACCACAAGTGAACCACTCTATCGGGAACTCGGCCCATCGGAGGTGGTGAATCCCGGAGGCCCCTGGAGAATAGGGAGCAGGATTCTCCGATAATGTGGCTAAGTCCCCACTCCAGCATCAAAAAGCGGGCGAATCACTCTGGATTTTCCTGAAGAAAGTCCAGAGTGATTCCCCGACGTGAAGGGGGTTAGCGGGGCCCCGGAGAAGTCCTTGCAGCTCCAGCTGCCGGTACGAGGCCCTGAACCTCCGGTCAGGAGTCCACACATGCGCAGGGCGGTGGCCTGCGCCAGCCGCCCGCACGACATGGCGGACCCAAACCGCGGACCGGCACCGAAAAGATAGGCACCCCCCCCCCCCCCCCCCTCCCCAAGATCACGCGCACCTGCAGATCGGTGGCCCTCGATCGATAGCCTGGCTGTCTGAGAGGCCCTCCCCTCTCCCGGTGAATGATTCCCCAACCACCAGGACAGCCGCCATGCCGAGTTCCCGACGGGTGGGACCATGAGGGACCCACACTGTTGGAAACTCGGCCAGTTACACTTGGAGAATCGTTGCGGGGGCCTCTGTCAATGCGCTGCGTGGACCACGCACGCCCATTCTCCGCCCCCGCGCCGATGTCAATTTCGGTGCAGAGGCTTGGAAAATCCCACCCAGGGTGTCAGGCCCGCTAATGATATACCCACTGTACTTTTATCCCGCACGGCGAGCGACACATTGACGCCATTTTTGGGTTGTTAGAGCACCCCGATCTGGCATCAAACTAGCCTAGTCCGATTTTTGGCGTTGTGAGCTATTCTCCGTCCAATCGTGTTTTGCGATTTCGGCGTCGGCAAGTGGAGAATCCCATCCTTAATTCCTGCCATTCCAGGAATCAGTCTGCTAAATGTTCGCTGAACTCTCTCTAGAGCAAGAACATCCTATCTCAGATAAGCAGACCAAAACTGCGCACACTATTCCTGGAGTGGCTTCACCAAGTCCCTGTATATTCGTAGCGAGACATCCCTGCTCCTGTACTCAAATTCTCAAACTATGAAAGCAAAGATAGCATTTACCTTCTTTACCGCCTGCTTTACCTGCATGCTTACTTTCAGTGACTGATCATTGCAGCCACCCAGGTCTTGTTGCACATTCCCCTCTCTCAACCGACAGCCATTCAGATATTAATCTGCTTTGCTGTTTTTGCTACTAAAGTGGATAACATCACATTCATCCAAATTATACTGCATCTACCATGCATTTTTCCACTCACTGAACTTGTCGAAATCACACTGAAGCATCTCTACATCCTCCTCGCAGCTCACCCTCCCACCTAGCTTTGTAGCATCAGCAGATTTGGAGATATTGGGTGAGATTCTCTGCCCTCCCTGCGGCAGCTTTCTCTTCGGCGGGTTGTGGCCCCTTGTTGGCCGGTGGTAGGATCTTCTGGTCCTGCCGCTGCCAATGGGATTTGCCACTGAATCCACCCAATGCCGCTGGAAAACCCGCCAGCGTGAACAGCCGGAAGATTTCACCCATTACATTTAGTTCCCTCATCGAAATCATTGATGCGTATTATGAGTAATTGCGGTTCCAGTACTGATCCCTGTGGTACCCCACTAGTCACTGCCTGCCATTTGGAAAAAAGACCCATTTATTCCTCCTCTTTGTTTGCTGTCTGCTAACCAGTTTTCTTAATAGACTACTCCCAATCACATGCGCTTCACCTTTACACATTAATCTCTTATTTGGGACTTTGTCGAAAGCCTTCTAAATGTCCAAATATACCACATTTACTGGCTACCCCTCATCAACTCGACTAGTTACATCCTTGAAGAATTCCAGTAGACTTTTCAAGCATACTCTGCTATTAAATCTTTTACAATGGACACTAGCATTTACCCACTATTGACATCAGACTGAGTGGTCTATAATTCCCTGTTTTCTCTCCACCTCTCTTTTTAAATAGTAGGGTTACATTAGCTACCCTCAAATCTGTAGGAACTGTTCCAGAGTCTATAATATCTTGGAAGATGACAACCAATGAACCCACTATTTCTAGGGCCACTTCATTAAGTAGTCTAGGATGTAGATTATCAGGCCCTGGGGATTTATTGGCCTTCAATTCCATCAATTTCCCCAACAGCATTTCCCTAATTTCCTTCAGTTCCTCCCTCTCACTAAACCCTGTGTTCCCCAACATTTCTGCTCTTTTATTTGTGTCCTTCTTTGTGAAGACAGAACCAAAGTATGTATTTAGTTGTTCAGCCATTTCTTTGTTTCCCCATTATAAATCCCCCTGTTTCTAACGGAGACTTGGTTAAAAAAGGGACAGGACTGGCAGCTAAATATTCCAGGATATAGGTGTTTTAGGCAAGACAGGGAGGAAGGTAAAAGAGGAGGGGGAGTTGTAATAGTGGCTAGAGAACATATTACAGCTGTACAGAGGGAAGACACCATGGAAGAATCAAGTAACAAGGCACTGTGGGTAGAACTCAGAAACAGGAAGGGGTCACTATGAGGGGGTGTACTACAGGCCTCCCAACAGCCCACAGGAAGTTGAAGAACAGATATGTAAGCAGATTCTGGATCGATGTAGAAATAATAAGGTTGTTGTCGTGGTAGACTTTAATTTTACTCACAATGACTGGAAATCCCTTAGGGCTAAGGGGCCAGATGGTGAGGAATTTGTTAAGTGTGTTGAAGAAGGATTTTTGAGACAATATATGGATAGTCCAGCTAGAGAGCGGGCTATATTGGACCTAGTACTAGGGAACGAGCCCAGCCAGTTCAAAGTTGCAGTGGTAGAACATGTGCTGAACAGTGGGGGATTCAATAATGGTAATGCCATTGAATATAGAGGGGAGATGGTTGGATTCTCTTTTGTTGGAAATGGTCATTGCCTGGCACTTGTGTGGTGTGAATGCTACTTGCCATTTATGAACCAGATCTTATTGCATTTGGACATGGACTGCTTCAGTGCCTGAGGACTTGCGGAAGGTGCTGAACTTTGTGAATCATCAGTGAGCATCTCCACTTCTGACCTTACGTTGGAAGGAAGGTCATTGATGAAGCAGCTGAAGATGGATGGACCAAGTACATTACCTTGAGGAACTCTTGTGATGTTAGATCTCCAGCCAGTGGTGAGTTCCCCCACCCCGATTCCCATTGACTTTTGTTTTACTCAGGCTCCTTGATTCTACACTCAGTGAAATGCTGCCTTGATGTTAAAGGTAATCACTCACCTCATCTCCTGATTTCAGCTCTTCTGTCCATTTTTGGACTAAGGCTGTAATAAAATCAGGAGCTAATTGGCCCTGGTGGAACTGAAACTGCACATCAGTGAGCAGGTTGATTCTGAATAAGTGCCACTTAATAGCACCGTCGACAACTCCTTCCACCACTTTGGTAAAAACTGCAGCCACAGTGAACCAATGGTGTTGAGAGTGAATGTTTGAATGGTGGATATGGATTCATTAAATGGACTACTTTATCCGAGGTGGTATTGAATTGCTTGAGTGCTGTTGGAGCTGCACACATCCAGGCAAGTGGAGACTATTTTGTCATACTCTTGACTTGTACCTTGTAGATGTTGAAAAGCGTTGGATGAAAGAGGAGGTGAGCCACTTACCACAGAATACCCAGCTTCTGACCTTTCCTCAAAGCCACATCTGGCCAGTCAGTTAAATTTCTGGTCCTCCTCTGAGAAAGTGGATGCTCAGAGATGCAATGACAGTAATATCACTGAATGTTAAACAAAGGAGGCTCCGCACTCTTGTCAGGAATCATCACCTGCCACTTGGATGAATGAGACTTGTCACTAATTAGCTCAAGTTTGAATGCTGTTCAAGTTTTGGCACAGATGGGGTGATCTGCTTCAGTACCTAAGGAGTTGCCAATGCAGCTGCCTACTGAGCAAGCATCAGCAAACCTTCCCACTCGGATATTATAATGGAGGGAAGGTCATTGATGAAGATGGCTGTGCCAAGGAAACTACCTTGGGGAACTCTTGCAGTGATGTGATGAAGCTGAGATGACTTAACTCCAACAACCATAAACATCTTCCTTTGTACCAGGTACGACTTCAGCCAATGGAGTATCTTCCCTCTGATTCCCATTGACTTTGATTTCACTCGGGCTTCGCCATGTGATACTTGCCAAGTGTTGCCTTTATATCAAAGGACAGTCACGCTCACCTCACCTCTGGAATTCAATGCTAATGAGGTCTGGTGGCAAGTAGGCCTAGCAAACTCAAACTGAGCAACATCAACATGTATTGATGAAGCACCTTTAATGGTATAAAACATCCGGAGGCACTTCACAGAAACACTACAAAATAAAATTTGACACCGAATTATATAGTAAGATATTAGGACAGATGACCAAATGCTTGTTCAAAGTTGAAGCTTTTGAAGAATGTATTAAAGGAAGAAAGATAAGTAGAGATCAAAGGGTTTGGGGAGGTGACGACAGGACCTAAGGCTTTGGCAGTTGAAGACAAGGGGCGCGATTCTCCGAACCCCACGCCGGGTGGGAGAATCGTGGGAGTGCCAGGCGATTCACGCCACGCTGCCCTGGCACCCACACGCGATTCTCCCCCCCCCCCCCAACCGGCGTGTCGCATTTTGCAACAGGCCGCTCGGAGAATTGCTGCTCGCCGTTTCTAACGGTCGAGCGGCGATTCTCCGGCCCGGATGGGCCGAGTGGCCTATCTAAACCGACCGGTTCACACCGGCGCACACCACACCTGGTCCCTGTTGGCATGAACAGCACGCGTCCGCTGCGTGTGGGGCCTGTGGGGGGGGGGGGGGGGGGGGGGAGGGGAGGGAGGATCGAGCACCAGGGGGGTGCTCAGGAGGGGTCTGGCCCGCGATCGGTGCCCATCGATCATCGGGCCGGCGTCTCTGAAAGATGCACTCTTTTCCCTCCGCTGCCCCGCAAGATCAATCCTCCACGTCTTGCGGGGCGGCGGAGGGGAGGACGGCAACCGCGCGCATGCGCGGGTTGGCGTCGGCCAACCTGAGTATGTGCAGGTGACGTCATTTAGGCACCGCTAGCCGCGTCATTTATGCGGCGCCGCTTTGACGCGGGCGTCAAGGCCCGGTGCGCATAATTGATGCGCCGCCTCTCCTAGCCCCCTTGGGGTGGGAGAATAGGGGGCGAGGAGCGGCCTCCGATGCCGGAGTGAAACACTCCGGTTTTCACTCCGGCGTCGGCACGTTGGGCGCGATTCTCGGGAGAATAGCGGGAGGGCCTCCCGACATTTTTCACGCCCTCCCGCTATTCCCCCCCCCCCCACGCCCGACCCACGCCACGAATCGCCGCTCGCCGTTTTTTACGGCGAGCAGCGATTCTCTGAGGCCGATGGGCCGAGCAGCCGGGCCTTCACGGCGGTTTCAACACGGCAGCAAATACACCTGCTCGCTGCCGTCGTGAAATGGGCGCCAGATACACGTTTGGGGCATCTGGGGGCCCGATTGGCACGGCAGTACCACGGCCGTGCCAAGGGGGCCGTGCGACCGTAACGGACACACTCTTTTCCCTCCGCCGCCCCGCAAGATCAAGCCACCGCGTCTTGCCGGGTGGCTGAGGGAAAAGACGGCAACTGCGTCAGCCGGCGCGACGCTTGACGTGCGGCCTTGACGACCGTCATCAAGGCCGTGCCGCTGTGACGCACGGGGCCGCGCTCCTAGCCCCACCTGGGGGGGGAGAATCGGCCCCGGAAGTGGGCGTGAAGGCTGCCGTGGGTCACGGCCTGTCCCACGGCAGCCTTTACTCCGCAAATGCGGAGAATCGCGCCCGGCAAGTGTCAGTTCCAGTGAGAAAAATGGTGCGAACACGGAATTTTGAGCCTCTCAATAAAAAAAATTTTCTCCAGGTTTAATCACGCCGCGCTGTTGGCGGCCTCCCGCTGATTCACGCATCCCAGGAAAAACTTAATAGCTGCAATCACAAGAAAACTCCATGTAAACGCCTCCCCAGCACTTGTTCCAGATCCATTGAAGGGGATGGCAGCCAGGAAGCCTGCACCAAGTTTTGCAGAGGGAGCCCTCACCAGACGTCTGGATGAATTCTAGCAGAGATGGGATGTCCTGCATCTGCACTCCAGGAAGAGGCCAAGTAGCAAGGTGACCATCCCTGCCTGGGAGGGCATTTCAGCTTTAGTCAGTGCCAGCTCCTGGGATAAGAGGACAGGGCAGCAGTGCCATAAAAAAATTAATGACTTTCTTCACATGGCCAGAGTCACTCTGCCCCTCCAGATTCTCAATACACCACCTCACCCACTGCTCAGACCTCTAAGGTGATCTCTCACCCAGCCACCTTGTGGGTTGCCTGTGGTAGTCACCACTGTTGTATGTACCGCATATGAGGTGTATTACGCTAAGGTTCCTGTACTACAGGTACGGGGTAGATCCCTGCCTGCTGGCTCCGCCCAGTAGGCGGAGTATAAATATGTGTGCTCACCAAGCTGCAGCCATTTCGGCAGCAGCTGCGGGAGGCTGCACATCTCTGCTTAATAAAGCCTCGATTACTCTCTACTCTCATCTAGTTGTAATTGATAGTGCGTCAATTGCCCACTTGTCACGAGGCCCTCTTCCTGCCCAACAACCTTGATGTCCCCCAGTCTCAACTCTGCTCCTCACTTCCCTGCTCCTATTCTAGTCCTACACATGCCACTTGTCACGACACCCTGGGCGAGTGCGCGGTCAATTCTAGTCCCTCCTGATCCGGAGTCACGACACAAGTGAAATTAGATTTTATTTTAAAACACCAGAGGTCCTTGGTTGAGCCCAATAAATTACAGCAACCATGTTTGTAATTTTAAAACCCAAGTAACCTTTTATTATGTACAGTATTATAAATGATTGGACAGGAAATGTAACTGATTATCTAACATTCATATCTAACTCGCAACACTCTACACACACACACAGACACACAGACAAACAACACAGAGGGTGAAGGGTGGTGGAAAAGGAAAGAAAAGAAAAATAATAAAAATTAAAGGCTCAGCATCTCTGATGCACAGGGATGACTTCCAGTCAGTATCTTTTTGAAGTTCATGCTTTCATTTTGGTACTTCTTCCTTCTCGGTTTGAGCTGGTATATGAGATGTCGAGCAGCTCATAGCTAAGATCCACAGGCAGTGACATCCCAGGCAGGGATCCCATTGGAGGGATTCTGGGCCCTGGACATTGGTGAGCCCCTGGCCGATGACATGACCCTGGGTCTGGACATCCCCTTGTTGGTGGAACTGCGAAGGCAGAGTCGCAAGCATCAAAAATGGTTGGCAGCATCTATCCTTGGACTGCAAGGTTGACTGGAGGAGTACCATCGCTTTCCATCTGAGGAGGTAGTGCTATCTCTCCAATGTAATGAGGCCAACACTGTGAGGGTGGCATCCGCAGTGAAAGCCTTGATGCAGGACATGTATTGCATAGTGGGGTTTTGCTCATGGCCTCCATGGTGCAGGCACTGGTGGGAATCCACGAGTGTCTGTGTCAGAGAATGGTGGTGCTTCTGCATATCACTGCAGCTATCCCTGGAGGTTCCCAGGGGCTCCTGTGCACCTGAAGGGAAGAGGATCGTCTGGAGTACAGCCCAAGGCCCTCTACCCAGTAGGCCCCAAGAGTGTCCAGCATATCTGACTCCCCCCCTCCCTGGAGCGACACATCTCCAACGCTGCACACTGAAGAGGGCAGCACTGTACTGCAACACCCATGCTACCCAAAAGCTGGCAGGTACCCTCAAGGTTCAGGACCCCAGGGAACTCCCATTAAAGTATTTCAGGCAACAGGGTGAGGAAGGCAGCAGGCCGCCTCTCCCTGTACTGTAGATCCTGGGGAAACACCTAGATAAGGCTGGAAGGTTAGAAAGAGTAAGAAACTGTATGCAACTAGTGGGCAATGGTGAGCAGAGGCACTAATTAAGATATATAAGAAACACAAATAAATGAACATCACTTTGTTCATCAGCAGATCCTCCTTCCTGTCCTTTCCTGGCACCATGTTCCGCAAATCTGTACACACGCAGTGCTTCATAAATAAATAAATAAATAATCGCTTATTGTCACAAGTAGGCTTCAATGAAGTTACTGCGAAAAGCCCCCAATTACCACATTCTGGCACCTGTTTGGGGAGGCCAGTCCGGGAATTGAACTGCTGGCATTGTTCTGTATTACAAGCCAGTTGTTTAGCCCACTATGCTAAACCAGCCCCTCCATCCCTTCATTCAGCTTCATCCCTGAGCGGTGTGAGAACGGCAGTGCTATGTCTTTCCCATCTCCCACACTATGGTTCAGTAAAGATGCACTGCTGGCTACCCCTGGCTGCCCCCCCCCCCCCCCCCACCCGCCCCCGCCAGCAGCAACCCCCGGCTGCTTACCCTCCCGCCCACAATAAGCAGGCCTTTCATTGCAGCCACTCTTCTCCAGTGATGAGGATGCCATGAGCTGATAAAAGTATAGAGAAGTGTTCCTTGCAGTACCCGCAGTCCAAAGATGTGCAGGTTAGGTGAATTGGCCATGCTAAATTGTCCCTAGATGGGGTTATGGGGATAGGGTTGGGGACTGAGCCTAGATGGGGGGCTCTTCCAGAGGGTCAGTGTAGACTCAATGGACAGAATGGCCTCCTTCTGCACTGTGGCGATTCTATGATTTTTAAATTGCAAATACCTGCTCTTACCTGAAGGTACTGTTGCATTTCCACTTAGGGGGTAGTTTCACGGAGGGAACAGGGATCTTCCTCCTTCAGGATGGCCCAGAGATATTACGTTCCAATCAGGCAGTTGAGAGGTGAACACTGGTCCATCCCTGAGATTGGGACCCGGAGCAGAAGTCCACCATAAGATGTAGGAGCATAAGTAGGCCATTCTGCCCATTCAATAATGTGATCTGATAATTCTCAACTCCATTTTCCCACCTTATCCCCATAACGCTTGATTGCCTTACTGATTAAATATCAGCCTTGACCATACTTAATGACCCAACCTCTACAGCCCTCTCCGATAAGGAATTCCACAGATTCACTACCCTCTGAGAGAAGAACACCCTCCTCATCTCAGTCTTAAACTGGGTGATCCATTTGCCTTCCCTATTACTGACTGCACCTGTGGCTGGAGGAACTGGAGAATCCAGCCTTAATAAATTTGTCAGGCATGTTTCCCTGTTCATGAAGCCATGCTCACTCTGATTATGCATTGCTCAATTATGTGCTATTACATCCTTTATAACGGACTCTAACATTTTCCCAATGACAGATGTTAAGCTAATTGGCACAATTAGCCCTTTGGCTTCACAGCACCAGGATTCCGAGTTCGATTCCCGGCTTGGGTCACTATCTGTGTGGAGTCTGCACATTCTCCATGTGGCTGCATGGACTTCCTCCCACAAAGTCCCAAAAGACGTACTGTTAGGTGAATTGGACATTCTGAATTCTCCAACAGTGGGTGAAATTCTCCGACCCCCAGCAGGGTCAGAGAATCGCCTGGGGCCGCCGAAAATCCTGCCCCCGCCGTGGCAGAGATTCTCCGCCACCCTGGAATTGGCGGGGGCGGGAATCTCGGAACTCTGATCGGCGAGACCCATGCGGCGATTCTCCGGACCGCGATGGGCGAAAGTCCCGCCGCTGAGAAGCCAATCCCGCCGCCGAGGTTTGAACCACCTCTGGTGATGGTGGGATCGGCGGCGCGACCGGGCCCGCGGGGTCCTGAGGGGGGCACAGGGCGATCGGACCCCGGGGGGTACCCCCACGGTGGCCAGGCCCGCGATCGGAACCCCCCGATTAGGGATCGGGCCAGTGCCCTGGCGGCACTCTTTCTCCTCCGCCGCCGCCACGGCCTCCGCCATGGCGGAAGCGGAAGAGAAACCCACAGCGCGCATGCACCGGCGGTGACATCAGCGGCAGCTGGCCGCTGATGTCACAGCTGGCACATGCGTGAACCGCAAAAGCCTTTCGGCCAACCCCGCTGCCGGGCGGCGGGCCAGAAAGGCCACTGACGCCGGTTTGTGCGCCAGTCGGCGTGGTGCCAACCGCTCCGGCGCGGTGCTAGCCCCCAAAGGTGCGGAGAATTCCGCACCTTTGGGGAGGCCCAACCCCGGAGTGGTTGGCACCACTCCCCTACGCCGGGACCCCCCGTCCCGTCGGGTAGGGGAGAATCCCGCCCAGTGTGCCCAAACTGACGCTGTAGTGTGCCAACCAGGGGATTTTCACAGTAACTTCATTTCATTGTTAATGTAAGCCTACTTGTGACACTAATAAAGATTATTATTATTACCTCTTTTTTGTCTCCCTCCCTCTTTGAATAAGGGTTGCATCTTAGGATATTAAAAAAAGTCGCTAGAGAAATAGTGGATGCATTGGTAGTGACCTTCCAAGAACCCTTAAATTCTGGAAAAGTACCAGTGGATTGAAAAACTGCCAATGCATCCACTATCTCAGTAGCTACTTTCTTTAATATCCTAAGATGCAGCCCTTATTCAAAGAGGCAGCGAGACAAAAAAGAGGTAATAATAATCTTTATTAGTGTCACAAGTAGGCTTACATTAACAATGCAATGAAGTTACTGTGAAAATCCCCATGTCCCCTTAATATCTTAAGATGCAACCCGTCAGGTCCAGAGGACATATTGGCCTCAAACATCACTGGTTTTCTCTAGTGATAGCTATTTTATTTATTTCCTCCTCCCCTTATGCGTCTTGATTATTTAGTATTTTTGGAATGCTATTAGTGTCTTTTACTGTGAAGACTGTGCAACAAATTTATTTAACACTTCTGCCATTTCCTGGTTTCTTATTATTATTTCCTCAGTCTCATTCTCCAAGGGGCATCTGCTCATTTTGGCCTCTCTCTTCCTTTTTATATATTTAAATAAGCTCTTATTGTTCATTTTTATATTACTTGTTTGTTTACAGTCACAGTTTATTTTCTCCCGCTTTATTAACTTTTTGATCACCTTTTGTTGGTTTTTAAAACTTTCCCAATCCTCTGGTTTACCGATAATCTTTGCCACATATTACGGTTTCTTCTTTCAGTTTAATACTACATTTATCTTGCTTGATTAACCTTGGTTGATTTATCCCCTTCCTATAATCCTTCTTCCTCACTGGGATATATATTTGTTGTGAACCTGCCAAGAACTGCTGGCCAATCAGAGGCTGGTTGCTCTACTGAACAACGGTGCCACCTAGGATGTAGTTGGTGTTGCCAAAACACACACTGGACACCTAGGATCATGGAGCATACCTGACCAGAGTTAAGTGATAGCAGGAAGGGTTTCACGGGGTAGGGTTTGTGTGGGAGGCGTGTGTTGGAGTACAGTAGCAATGGCAGTGCAGGTGGTTCTCAGTGGCTCCCCTTTTTTGACGCTGGGTGCCTCGATCAGGCACTGAGTGCTTTTGAACAAGGACAGCAACCCACCACTTCCTCCACTCCTGGGTGACCACAAGCAAGCTGCACAAGGTTTTCATATTATGGTCCCTGTGTGGCTACCGGCCCATTATCCACTGGGTTAATATCAGCTGTGGTGGTATGACTAGGAGCGCTGCCATTGGTGCAGACACCGGTTTTCCATTGGCTCTGGCTGGTCATGTGCCTCTCGGCTGATTGGCTGAGACTAGTCACGTGACTGCTCACGAATTGGTCGAGAGGCAAGTAGACCCCACCTCCAAGGTGGGGTATAAGTACCCAGAGGTCCCGGCGGTCGGCCTTTCTCTGTAGTCGAGCACCGGGCTAACATCTAGCTGATTAAAGCCTAAGTTTGGACCTACATCGTGTCTCGCGTCCAATTGATGGTACATCAGTGGCAAAAGGCCCTCAAATGGAAATTAATTTCCTCTGGCAGCAGACAGGAAGGCCTGCAATGGGCCTTCCCACCACAAACTTAATTAGGGTAGAGGAGGAAAGGGATGGGGACCCCAACCCGACTCTACCTTCTTAAATGCTCCCCACCACCACACACATGGAGGTATGCAGAAAATACCGCACAATGACTGAGTGTTATTAGCTTTGCTGTAATTTTGACAGCAAATCATGGGTCAATATTATGACTCAGTCGCAATATTACTCGGTGTACAAATATTATGCCATCTGATCTTTAAATTTTGAGACTTAACAGACAACAAACCCCATAATGCAATTTATAATTTATTTTGGGCACTTGGTTAATCAATGAAACATGAGAAATGCCCTTCCCCACGAGTTTATTTACACAGGCAGATGGTAGGGGCGAGGTGGGCCCCTTATTCAAACTCTGTCAGTACTTGATTAAGGCACCTGGCACTGGGAAGGTGGGTTGCAGAGATCCAACTCTGTGGTCTTGCTCATAACACTTCCCCCCCAACGATTCCACCGCATCATT
The DNA here is from genome assembly GCF_902713615.1 of Scyliorhinus canicula. Lineage (NCBI taxonomy): Eukaryota > Metazoa > Chordata > Chondrichthyes > Carcharhiniformes > Scyliorhinidae > Scyliorhinus > Scyliorhinus canicula. The sequence continues at coordinate 156,729,942 of NC_052150.1, forward strand.
GGCCTAGCCAGCGATGCCCATATCCCATAAATTAATTTTTTTAAACTTACCTCTGGCCTGCATGGGTTGCTGCACAATTTCAGGTTTTGGGTGTGTGTCATTCTAGCAGCAACCACTGCCTCTCCAATCACGCTGCTGTTCAATAGAACTGTTGCCTCTGATTGGCTGGCAGCTCTCGGCAGGCAGGACATCCTGCCCTTTGGGTCCTGATCCCATGTACGCCATGTAAGTGACCTTTCAACTGCCTGACTGACATATAATACTGGCGGGCTTTCCCAGAGGAGAGTGTGAATCTCTCATTGGCTGTGGCTAAGAGATTAGTAGTCTCCATAAAATTCTCCCCTCCCGAAGAATCAATTAAAGATTATGGGCGGGATTCTCCGGTGCTTCAGCCGCATGTTTTTTGACGGTGCACTGTTCGCTGGCAGTGTGATTCTCTACTTCCACCGCTTGCAAATAGGATTTCCCATTGAAGTCTCCCCATGCCAGGAGGAGGTGCACTGCCAAAGGGAAAAGAGAACCCTAACGGCAGGAGTATTCTGGCCTACACAGAGGTGTTAATGGGGTTTCCCCTGATTATATCCTGAAGTTATAGCAGCAGATCAGGAGAATGCCCCCCCACCCTCCAACCCCACTCCAATCAGTGAGGAAATTCCAATCGATTAACTTGAAACTGCTGATGTTCAGCGTGTTAAGTAACCATGCAGAAATTAGACTGTTCAAATTCACAGTGGTCAGCTATTTCTGATAGTGAGCTAAATAAGACAGTAGTAAATAAAAACAAAAATCTTGACTAATCAAGACTTGCAAATTGTATATTCTTTTCTTTATTGAGTGAATGTACATAAATTGCATCCAAAACCAAAATAACAATAAGTATAAACACCAAAGAGCAATAATTAGAAGGGACTAAGGCAATCAGATAACAAATTAACTTCCAGCCTCCAATCTCATCAACATGGTAACAATAAATATAACAAAAAGCCTTAAAATATTTTACATATACAATGTTACTTCACATAGTATTGATGGATAAAATGGTAGAAATGCATAGCGGAATTGTATTATGCTCTAGTAATACCTGAACCTTGCTTCTGTCACATTCTACTAGGCATCTCCAGATCATATCAGATTTTTTTCAGCTTCAGTCTGGTTATTCTTCCCCTATCAGCAATCCTGCTGTTTACCATAAAATGACAAGTCAACTGTAAGATTTTGTTCCATGTCCCACTTCCGAATTACATTTCATGCTGAAGCATCGCTGGCTTTTAAAACCCTTCGCTAACATGTGTAAATTAATCACAGTCCTTGGTAAGAATGTCTGCACAACTATGAAAGTCTTTGCCTCTTTGATTCCCTGGATTTTGTTATCTTGGTGTTTATGAAAGTAACAACACATTAAATAATATGCAAAGATGCAAATTATATATGAGGGTGTTTTGTAACATTCATTCAGTGGGAACAAATTATCTAAATGCAACATTACCACACGAGAATCTATGAGTATCACATCAACCCTGATCTATATTTTCTATCTGTAGATACAGGAAAGGAATGGGTTTAAAACAATGAAATGTATACAGAGAAACACCAACTAGTTTAGCCTCAACCTGCAGTAAAATCGCAGCATCTGCACATCATATTAATAGTCAAATGGAAATCTATTTCTTCAACATAAAATGAAGTCCTGCTTTCCTTTCTTTTTTTGTCCATTAGAAATGTCAACATTTACATTATCAATCAGTTATCTTTATTGGTGTTGATTTATGTCAAGATCTAACTTCTTTCTTTCGCTATTTTTCTTTCACATACACTATCCACCTGGTTATTTCCCCCATTGTATTTTTAGCTTCTTGTCCAGTTTTATTCCTCATTTTCAGCAATATTCCATATCTTGTCCTACATTCGAACCACCACCCAAATGCAGGGGCCTGCATGTTGTCACCACTACTGACATGACAAGTTGTGTTTTGACAGTACAATTTACAGATTATAAACATTCCTTCTACAATCCATTAGTAATGGCTGAGGACCAGCTTAACATGAACTAAATTGTGATTTTGTGAAACCTACGAAAAGGTAAGTTCTTTTCACACATATACAGCCAGTCCAGACAATTTAAAAAGAAAAATCCTACACACCTGCTGATTAGTTTTTTCTACTAATCCTTTGGGGCCGGTCCACCATTTATTATATCATGGTGAACAATTGTGAATTGGGGGAAAAGTTTATTATCACTACTTAATATCAAAACAGAATTTCAGAATATCCCACAGCACATGGCTGGTGCAATAAATCCATTGTATGTGATATAAAAGCTACATTGTATCAAACATGGTTCGTAGATTTTGGCCAAGTTAGTGGTATAGTATATTAAGGTACCAACGTCATTGAATATGGAGGGCACTGGATTATACTTTTTAAAAAATTAATTTAGCGTATCCAATTATTTTTTTCCAATTAAGGGGCAATTCAGCGTGACCAATCCACCTAACCTGCACATCTTTGGGTTGTGGGGGTGAAACCCACGCAGGCACGTGGAGAACGTGCAAACTCCACATGGACAGTGACCCAGGGCTGGGATTCGAACCCGGGTCCTCAGCGCCGTAGGCAGCAATGCTAACCACTGTGCCATCGTGCTGCCCAGGCACTGGATTATACTTGAAGATCACACTTTAATGAATAGTCTCTCTCAGGCACTCTTCAGTAGACATTTTTACACAGGGATAAAAGACAACCAATATGTGCATGTTACTACAAAACAAACATGGAGCAGATAGCTGTTCGTTATTTAACTGGGGCATTAAGTGTAGCATGGGATAGATAAAGACTGGAATAAAATGTAAGACTTATAAGGTAGGGCAAAGAGTTACAAACAAGTAAGTGTGACAAATTTGAACTAATTCTTCCGGCTATTCTTGGGAGGCAAGTGTTGAAAATCACAATAATTTTTCATTACGTTGCTTGAGCATCCCTAAGCTAGGCGGGGAAAATGGCCAGGATTCCTGCTCCTGTTTACTGTCCTGCTGGAATTTCTGCTTAAATGGACACTGGGTGAGGATAGGGTTGGGCTTGTTGTGATCTCCCTCTCCCTGGCCCATGGCTTGACTGAAATACCAGAGGGATTCCAGCGTCCATGGGCCAATAGTTTAGTAGGAGTCACCACCTCCAGGAGAGTGGGGGGGGGGGGGGGGGGGGGGGGGGGAGAAAGATGGTGAAGAATAAATTCAGGCGCTTATCAGCTGCGCTAATTTCTAAGCAAATGTATAAACTAAACTGACTCTCAAGGTTTTATGGACTATGAATGAATATGTAAGGGAAATGAATGAGTCTGCTCAAACTAATGGTTTATTTACTTGAACGTCCATATGCATGATTTTATGTTTTCTACAAATAACACTGGAAACACCCTAAAGCTAAACACATTGCTCTGGTGAGTATTTGCACATGCACACTACAATTAAAGCGAGGTAAAAGACAACATTAAAAGTATACCAAAAAATATTAAACTAAATCACATCATTTAGTGACAGTGACACCTCTAATTCAGTTTGATACTAACTAAAGATAGAAATATACACGCAGGATACACACTTCAACAGCATGCTCATTTTAGCTAAATATTTGTATTAGAGAGTATTTGTAAAATGCTCCAAATAAAACGTGTACTTGAATTGTTTTGATTTTGTTTGTGCAGCTATGGGTTTAGAAATATATTTCTTAACCACACAGTGACATGATTACAGAGGATATAACAACGTCCCTGTGGGATGTAATATGGCGAATGTCCATTGGTTTTTATGGAACAATGTTATTGTCTAATGCCACAGTTAAATGCTATACTGCGCCCAATACTTAGCATCTTTTCATTTCACTTATCCTAGTCCTTAGTGGTGATTACTCAGCCTTTCAATTGTCATACTGACAATAGGCAAGTAAAAATTTTTTAAAGATCCTCTTGCAACTCTACATGGCATGTGACAGCAAAGTGATCCTGATAACACTGTGTAACGGTAGCTGAGAGGCTGACAAGAATTAAAGCTGTACCACTTAACAGCCCAATTTAAAAAAGAAACCTGAAGATTCAAACACAAAATGAAATGATGCTGTTCTTCTTTAAAGGTCTACTCTTAAAAATAAAAACCTTCCCACATTTTAGTTATTGTTTTCAGACAGTAAACTTTCTGCTAATCCTTCACAATTCCACTGGACCCATTTCTACAGCTATCAGGGGAAAAGAAATATGCAGAAGACTGATCCACGGTCATCTGAGGTCCAGTCCAGCCTGCAAGCAGGGTGTGTGTGAGAGGACTAGTACTTCGTACATGAGTGTGACAATTCATCAAAAAAAATGGCCAAATTAAAAACTAAGTAATTAAACCAGGCAAGTTTGATTTGATGTACAGGAACATTTTTAGATGTATTATAATCACAATTTTGATTCCAGGATGTTCAATGGCTATTAAGTAGCGCAGCTTTAAGTTTTTCTTTAGCTGAACTCAGGATTCTGCTTCACCTCTGCCACTGCAGGTATTGCCTCGTCACTTTTTGTTTCCATTGTTACTGCAACCGTTTCTGCATTGCCAACATTTGTAACCGTTCCTGGGAGGCTACCTTCACCAGCTTCAGGTGCATCCACTTCCTTTGCTACTTCTGTGCCTGTCACCTCGCCCTTGGAACTTTCTCCTACACCTTTGACAGCACCTTCTTGTCCTTCCGCCCCACTTCTTTCATTTTTCTTTTTTATATTCATGTGAAATGGCTTAGAATCGACTATGGACTTTTTGAACTTCTCTCCTGAAATCCGTATCTTCTCCCTCCGTTCTGGCGGGACTATCGTATTACTGAGCCGATTCATTTGCTTCCCAAAGTTCTGTCTGGTTTTCTCTATGTTTTCTTTTGAAAAAGTCTTCTTGAGATTATCCACCCCCTTCATGCCTGACTTCTTGAGCCGCGCAGCCGCAGTTTCTTCATCGTAAACAAATTCTTCATCGGAAGAGAGGTCCGGTGGTGGCGTGGCTGCTGTTGCAGTGTGTTCTTCAGCTGCTGCCACATTCCCTTCATGAGGAAGATTTTTATAGATTACTGAGGAGGGCATTTCATTTTCTTCCTGTGAAAGTACAAAATGTAATTTTTATTTCTGAATTTCTATCCTGTAATACGGGGATTTTTCAATATAAAGATGGCAAGTAATTTTATTTTTTGGCAGTTAGCATTCCCCTTCAACTGCATCTGCACACAGAAATTAATTCTGGCACATCTACAAGAATTAATTTTCTAGCAGCTTCCTTTAGTGGAAACACTGAATCCTGTTCAAGTGAGTCCATTATAACATCACTACACTGTCAATCTCCTTTGAGCTGCCTGCTGTAACAATGTTCAATTTCTCCATAACATTTATGTTTTGATTAACATTTTATTTTTGGAAGATAGAACAATTCTCAAGGCTCCTAAAATTACGTTGTGGGATGCCAGCATGCCAATGCTGAAATTCCCCCCTCTGACTTATAGGTATTAAGGTCACTGCAAATTAACAGGAGGAGATATCTCTCATTAACTGTCTGTACATTTCTATCCCAAGGTTTAATTTCAGGACCCGAATGATTACTGAATAAGTGACTGATCATTCTCTCGGTTACCATAGCAATCTTGAATCATGTTTACTAATGGAACACATGGTAGTAAATTATTGTATCTCCACGTTTGACATAGACAGATATTGCAGCAAGCAAATTGGACAAATTGCTTTCATTCCCACATCTGTGTTTTTTTTAATGTATTTAAATTATTCTATACCCCCACTCCTCATGGTGGCTCAGCAACAGTAACCAGCAAGTAGTTGAGATACGTTGATAAAGAATATCAAGTTTGGTCATTGCACTGAGATAGTTGAACTGAGGTAGTGGCGGGTTCTTTAACTTTGGTCTCTGTGCCCAAGAAGCAAAAAAAAATAGGGAGGCCTAGTACTGATAAAAAGGTCATTGGCCTGAAATATTATCTCTGTTTCTCTCTCCAGAGAGGATGCCAGACCTGCTGAGTATTTCCAGCATTTTCTGTTTTTATTTCAGGGCTGCCTGCTGCTTCTGAGTTCAGTTCCTGCTGGAGTTACATATGCATGGATATCAGATGAGGTCAAGACTTGTGTCTAATGTCTTCCCCATCACCTCTGTCATCAAATAGCCTTACAAAGCTGAATTGCAAAACTTACACATGACTGATGGTCATTTGGGGGAAGTACCTGAGGCAAATTGCCACAAATAATAATCGCTTATTGTCACAAGTAGGCTTCAATGAAGTTACTGTGAACAGCCCCTAGTCGCCACATTCCGGCGCCTGTTTGGGGAGGCTGGTACGGGAATTGAACCCGCGCTGCTGGCATTGTTCTGCATTACAAGCCAGCTGTGCAGCCCACTGTGCTAAACCAGTCCCTATAGACCGTTTCCAAATGGAACGTTCTTTAATAAAGAATGAATGCCTTCAAGTGAAGGGGAAAATTGCATAGGAATATCAATTTAAAAAAAAAATGTACTGAACTAAATGGAGCTGCAAGACATAATTCCATCGTCCTCTTTAATTGCCGTCAAAGCAGATTGGAGGTAAATTATAGTAAAGTAGAGGTGACTACTGAACTCACCTGTTATTGCAACATTCTACATCTATTTTCCATGTGGTAGCACAGTATGCAGTATATGAGAACATTGCTCTCAACAGACTCATCTATAAAGATGTTAAAATAGCTCCCAAAGAAATATTGACTGCAGCATGTTCCATTGTCACTAATTATGTTGCAACAGTATATGAAATACATTGGTATGCAACATTGTCAAGTTTCTAAATATATTTCCAGGTATTCATCTATTCATAAACTCCAGTCTTTTCAAAACTAAACCTGTGACGTGAGTCAGAAGGCCAAATACTCCCTGCATATTATTTTTCATGCGGACAGCAAATAGTTCCTGTTCCACAGCCATTAGTCTTCAAGCAGATGGCACAAGGCCTGCTGATGTATTAATACTACCCTGCACTGTTGTCTGAATTTACATCTGGTATTCCAAAATGATTTGTTGCTTCAGTAGTTTTATTCAAAGAGCAGCTATTGTACTTCAGAACATTGGCACACAAGAAAGTGGAAAAAGGATTTGCTTGTGGATTGTATGATTTTATAGCATTTAACAGGTGTCCTGTCGTAGACGGAATACATTAACAAATACCTTGCTGGATAATGTTGATCTCAGACTAGTTAGCTCAGTAGCTGCTGTGACTAACTGCATACTTCATACTTTTAACACCAAGTAAAAATCTTAAAGGAAGTTTGTTCAAATTGACAACAGCTGAAGTTACCTTTTCAAGTACAACTGACCTGGAATATGACCACACGGAATTTATTCCTTTTGAGCAGCTCCCGGTGGTTTCCTTCAACCTTTTTGACCTGAGCGTTTGTTTTATCCAGTCGTTGTCTCACATCTTTAACATTAGCGTTGATCTTTTGGGTTTTCACTAGTAACTTTGCGACCGTGGCATCTGTAGTCAAGTGAGCCTTATTAAGCTTTGCAACATCGATTTGTATCTCTTTAACGGTGTTTTCTATTTCCAGTTGCTGTTGCTCCATTTTTCGCTGAGTTTCATTAACACTGTCAACAATCCCGGCCACTTTCTCCAGGAGAGTTAATATTGTTAATGGGTCAAGTGGAGCAGCCTCCCCTTCACCTGTATCACTGGTGGCTATATCAAAAGCAAGGTTGCTAGAATCTGAATACACTCGTTCCTCAGCCATGCTGCTGGCGGTTCAGAAAGCTCTCCTCGTGTGTCTAATTTAAAACATGAACTTTGTGTGAGTGTGGGCTAGAGGGGCCACAACCAATGCTGAGTTCCACACTGTGCTGGCAGTGATTCATCAACCAGCCATTCTCACAGATGATCCAAGATTAAAAGGGCACTGTGTGACTCCACCTACCTCTGGAAGCTGCCCATGTTTTACGGCTGTCACGCATCCATCTTGAATTATTTGAATACTTGGGTGCACGAAGATGGATTCTAACCCTGAGTGTGGAAAATACCTTTTGACTCTCATGCTGGTGATTGAACAGCTGTCCTCCTTCAGTGAAATCTGAAATCTCATCTTACAGCTCTTTTAACTGCAGTACATAGCTGCCTTTTTATTTTGGTCACCACTATAAGTTTTTAGAACAAGGTGTTGTTAGGCAGAGTTTAACAAACACAGTTATACACATATCAGAAATCAAAACTGCTATTTTAATAATGCACAAACATGCTTCTTTCTGTATTGTGTTCTTTAACAATTTTCATGGTTTTTTAAAACTGAATTTATCAGCTTGCGCATGTAGTTAAAATATTAGGGAAATAACTTTGCCCTGTCTTTTCATCTTTAGAGGCAGATTAAGGAGGCAGGATCAATGGAGAAAATATCCTCACATAACCCGAGTGTTACACACTATTTATTGAATCACTCTAAAGTAGCTCTCTGCCCACTGCTGAATGTCCTTCTCAAAAGCCCTGCTTTAACCTTTTCTATAAACATCTATTCATGGTTTCTTTGAACAAGGGAATAAATTGGGATCTATGTCTGCTTCACTTCGTATCATACCCATTGTATCCTCTTCCATCCAGTTGCAATTCAAATCTATTGGCAATAACTACGAATTTACCCCAAATCCTCTTTAGAATATGTTAGTTTTGGCACAGAGTTCGTTAGAAATGATCGGAATTGAAAATTACTTAAGGGAAAAGAATTGTAGAGTAAATAGAATTTATAATTAAGTTGGGGAAATATGGTACCAAAGGAAAGTGAGTTATAGAAATTTTCTTCACCGAGAATGAAACATGTAAATAGTAGATTAAAGTTATTCTTCAAAGGGGTGGCAATTTTTGGGGTTTCGGAAGACCCGGGGGTCCAGGGGGAGAAAGAGGCCGATGTTTTGGCCTTTGCTTCCCTGATAGCCCGGCGACGAATACTATTGGCGTGGAGGGACTCAAAGCCCCCGAAGACTGAGTGGTGGCTTGCGGACATGTCGAGTTTCCTGGGTATGGAAAAAATTAAGTTTGCCTTGAGGGGATCTGTGCAGGGGTTTGCCCGGAGGTGGCAACCATTTATTGACTTCTTTGCGGGAGAGTGAGCGTCAGCAGGGGGTGGGGGGGGGGGGTAGAGTAGAGTAGGAGGTAAAATATGGCGGGTAGTACCGGTAGGAGAGGAGCGGGCTTGTGCAATATGTTACGATGGAAGTATTGAAAGTACGTGGATGTTTGCACATTTTTGCCTTTTTTGCTTTCTTTCTGATGATGTCTGTAACTGTCTATAAAGCCAAAAACTACCTCAATAAAATTGTTTATTATAAAAAAAAAGTTATACTTCAAGAGGAAGTAAGGGGTCTTTTCCAATGTGGTTTGTGCTGGGATCAGAAGAACGCTGAAATTGAGTCCACATCTGTTTTAATTTAGGTTATTGGTGAAATTAAACACAGGGAAACATTGCTAAATCTTTTGTATCAGATATATTCAATTAACTGTATTCTCCCTCCTCTCCTGAAGGCAGTGACTGATGCCAGAATAGAGTACCATGGTACCAACAATCGCCCAATTTCTCATGTGTGAGGCAAGTTATATGATCATGAACAGCACCACACTTCAGTCATGACCAGTCCCCACTAGATGTCCACATATTTCAACTTGTCACTTTGAGACATTTTAGGCTGAATTTATACCACACTCCACATGAACTCAAACCCTCCCCTGGTGGGTGACACCTGACCGTATCAGTGCACTCAGTAATCTTCTGAGTTACGCAGTTGCTTTTGGATTAATGCTCACACAGAAACATTTCACACTGATGTAAAAACGACAGGATGGTTACATACAAAAGCGTACTGGGCCTGATACATCACTGTGAATAAAGCAGGCAGATTTAAGAAGTTAAGCAATTGTGCTCCCAATGAATAATTTCAAAGCAGTGTTTTGTTTTTTTTAAGTTAAAATTACATCTAAAATAGAATTTGTGTTTTGTCCTGGGAAAGGTGAGGTGGGAGAGGCCTGCCACTTAGTCGTATTTTTAAATATAATCAAACTTTATTCTGAAAAATCTTTAGTTAAGGTGACAGGAAAACCAGTGGGAACCGTGTGTCAGCATTCCACAGGAGGCCTAATGCTATGTCAGCGCAATTGGGCACCGGACAGCATTTTGCCTCCTGTCGCCTTCCCGTCCCAGCAAGCTGCCAGCCTCTGGCAGTGCAACTGGGAGGACTGGCTTCTACCAACATTAAACTCAGCTCTGCAGGAGGGATCGGCCATTGTTCCCCAGACAGAGGTGTGTATCATAGGATATGGGTCACTGGCTGGTAGGGATAGGGAGATCAACAGTAAGTGCAGGAGAGTGGCCCCTTGATAATAGGGCCCTCAATGTGGAATAGTGTGCCAGTGAGCAAGAAAGAAAATGTCCAGGGGATGGACCCACCATTTGTGGGCAATTAGAAAAGTTAAAAATAGTAGCAAATTTAAAGAAAAGCCCTAGAATTGTGAAAATCCAGGTGGTAGGACAGAGGATTGGACAGAATATAAGTAACAGCAAAGATGACTAAAATATTAACAAGGAGGGACAAATTAGAGTATGAGAGAAAGCTAGTTAGAAATATAAAAACAGATATGAAGAGTTTCATAAATATTTAAAAAATGAGTTAATAACATGAGTGTTGGTCCTATAGAACAAGGTTTTTCAAAGTGTGGATCGCGATCCATGGCTGGGTTGAGGGCGGGTGTCAGAAGGGTCGGGAGCCAAAGGTTGCAATGTTTGTGTGTCCGGTCTCAGTGCTGGATTTCCAGATCCTTCCTGTTTCCTAATTAAGAACACCTTGCTCTCCTGCTCAGGCCTCAAGGGAGAATTTAAGGTAAGGTTTTAGTTGAATGATTTAATTTGGCAAATACCTCCCTAGCTTTCCTCATGGTCAAGCAGTAATTTTAACTGCTGTGTTTCCATGCTGCTGACAACTTTATTTGAAAAGTAATTGTGACAGGATTTAGGGGTTGATTCCAGTCACAAGTCCACCTCTCCTTCTGTCGAAAGTGATCCCATGGCGCTGTGCTGAAGACACATACACAGTGGGATTATCACCCTGAGCAATGGCTGATATTTATCCAGGAATTGCAGCTTAGATAGGGTATTTTAATTATTCTCAGCATTTACTGGAGGCTGAGTTGTGTCTGGATTTCTAGTTCAGGACCACAGATTTACATTAGTGAGAGAATAATGGTGTCAACAAAAGGATGACACTTCATTTCCGTTCCCTCCAGATTTAGTTTCTCTTTATGAAGAGGGTATGGAGGAATGAACTTTAACAGGCAAAATATACAGACTGAGTGAGAATTTGAAAACCTGTTGAGTCCAGGATAAAGAAGAGTGGAATGTAGAAACAGAAATAAGGGGCAGGATTTTTCATCCGCATCTGCCTAGCGACTGGAAATTCCCACCCGATGTCAATGGACCTTTACACAGTACGCATCCTGTCCGTGGCGGTCTTGCGGCAGGCACGGTCGAAGAATCCAGCCCAAATCCAGCCCTTCCTCGTGTCTGTTCTGCCATTTTATGAGATCATGACTGTTCTGTATTTTACCTCGATCTACTTAGTTTCAGTTTGGAAATTTGCTATTAACGCCCAGCTTTAAGACTTATTTGTGGGAGGGAGTTCAATATTTCCACCATCTCACTAGAATGACAGGGGGTTGGGAACCTCAGCAGAGTGACAAAGGAAAGAGAAACAAGGATAGTAGTAAAAATAAGAGCAGTAAATGCAAAATCGGTAGACAGGGTAATCAAGGGAGAGAAGCAAATAGGGCCACAGTACAAAGAAACATTAGGAAGATTAATAATGGCAAAAAGGCAAGCCTAAAGGCATCTTAATGCACAAAGCATTTGGAATAATGTGAATCCCGAAGTTTGGCCGGTGTGGGTCCTGAAGGTCTGCCAATTGGGAAAAGTGGCTCCTGGGAAAGTTTGAAAAACAGTGCTATAGAAAGTGAGTCTGGAGAATTGATATTGGAAAATAAGATGGCAGATAAAGTGAACAGTTATTTTACATCAGACTTCACCATAGACGATACAAATAACATCCCAGAAGCAGCTATGAACCAGAAAATGGAAGGGAGAGAAGAACTCAGGCAAGTTAGTTACCAGACTTGTGGTATTGAGTATGTTTTTGGAGCTGCGGCTGACAAGAACTCGGGTCCAGATGGACCTCATCCTTGGATTTTAAAAGAAGTATCCAGTGAGATAGTTAATGCATTTGTTTTAATTTTCCAAAACTCCCTAGATTTTGGGGAGGTCCCATTAAGTTTGAAGGTAGCAAATATAACTCCAATATTCAAAAAGAGAGGAGGCAGAAAATGGGAAAATACAGGTCAGTTTGTTTAACATTTATTGTTGGGAAAACGTTAGAATCTATTATTGAAGAGGTTATAGCAGGGCACTTAGATAAGGTCGAGGTAATCAGACAGAGTCAACTGTTTACAACTTTTAAAATGACTTGGATGAAGGGATTGAAGGGATGGTCATCAAATTTGCTGGCTGCATGAAGACAGGTAAAGTATTTGAGAAGAAGAAATAAGGAAGCTACAATAGATACATTAAGGCGGTGGGAAAAGATCTGGAATATGGAGTAAATCTGGAAAAATGTAAAGTTTTCCATTTTGGCAAGAAGAATAGAAAACAAGCATATTATCTAAAAGATGAAAGATTTCAGAGCTCCGAGGTACAGAGGAATCTCTGTGCAGCAAGTAATTAGGAAATCTGATAGAATGTTATTGTTTATTGTGAGGGGATTGGAATACAAATGTTGGGAGGCTACGTTTCATGTATACGGGGCACTAGTGAGAGCACATTTGGGGTATTATATACCATCTTGGTCACCTTATTTAAGGAAGGACGCAAATGCAGAGAAGGTTTACCAGACTGATACCTGTGATGGGTTGTCTTATGAGGCAAGGTTGGACAGGCAAGTTTGTACCCGCTGGAGTTTAGAAGAGTAAGAGGCAACTTGATTGAAAAATATCAGATCCTGAGGGGTCTTGAGAGGGTGGATGTGGAAAGAATGTTTCCTCTTGTGCAAGAATCTGGAACTATGAGTCACTGTTTAAAGTGAGGGGTCGCCCATTTAAAACAGAGATGAGGAGAAATATTTTCTCTCAGAGGGTTCTGTGTCTTTGGAAATCTCTTCCTGAAATGGTGGTGAAAGCAGTCTTTGGGCGGAATTCTCCGCAACGGCCGACGCCGTTGTGAAACCCGGAGGGCGAAATTCTCCGCCCCCCACGACGGGTGGGAGAATAGCGGGAGGGCCTTCCCGACATTTTTGCCGCCCTCCCGCTATTCTCCCACCCCCCCGCCGAAGTCCCGACCCGAATCGCTGCCGCTGTTTTTTTACGGCCAGCAGCGATTCTCAGCTGTTAGATGGGCCGAAGTCCCAGCCCTTTCCGCCGTTTTTACGAACGGCAAACACACCTGGTCTTGCCGTTCGTAAAAACGGCGTGACTAACTCGCTATTAATAACCATGGCACCATTGCCATGGGCCCGCGATCGGTGGGCACCGATCGCGGGCAGCGGGCCCGATGCCCGCGCACTACTTGTCCTTCCGCCGCCCCGCAGTATCCATTCCCGGGGCGGCTGAGGGGCAACCCGGCCCGCACATGCGCGGGTTTCGCGCAAAAACGCGATGACGTCACCCGCGTATGCGCGGGTTGGAGTCTTCCAAACTGCGCATGCGCGGCTAACGTCATATGACGCGTCAGCCGGCGCTAACTCCGGCAAGCGGGCTTAACGATTTTCGTTAAGCCCGTCTTGCCGGAGCCTACGGCGTCGGGCTGCTAGCCCCGACCGGGGACCAGAATCGGTCCCCGGTCGGGAAGGGGCGCGCTGCCGTAAAACCCGCTTGGGTTTTACGGCAGCTTTACGATTTCTCCCGTTTTGGGAGAATCTCGCCCGGAGTGTTTCACGACGGCGTCGGAGGCCGCTCCTCGCCCCCTATTCTTCCCCCCCGGGTGGCTAGGAGCAGCGTTGCGGTGAACTCAGCCACTCAGCTCAGCGCCTAATGACGTCAGCCGTGCGTGCGCAGGTTGCCCGCCGCCAACCCGCGCATGCGCGGTTGCCGTCTTCCCCTCCGCTGCCCCGCAAGACGTGGCGGCTTGATCTTGCGGGGCGGTGGAGGGGAAAGAGTGCGTCCCTTGGAGACGCCGGCCCGACGGTCAGTGGGTACCGATCGCGGGCCTGTCCCCTCCCGAGCATGGCTGTGGTGCTCGCTCCCCTCTCCGCCCCCCCCACAGGCCCCAAACTCACCTTTTGCGATATGTTCACGCCGGCAGCGACCAGGTGTGGTTGCCGCCGGCGTGAACAGGTCGGGAACGGCAGGCCGCTCGGCTCATCCGGGCCGGAGAATCGCGGGTCGTCGTGAAAAACGGCGACCCGTGATTCTCCGAGCGGCGTGTCGCAAAACGCGACACGCCATTTTGGTGGGGGTGGGAGAATCGCGGGGGCTGCCAGAGCGGCCCTCCCGCGATTCTCCCACCCGGCCTGGGCAGCAGAGAATCGCGCCCTTTGTGTTTAATTTTTCTGGCCCTTCCCGCTGACAGGACCGTCTGGCCCTGCGAAAGGTGACCCCCCCCACCCCCGCTTCACAACAGGTTCTCTGGTGGCACAATGGGCAAGCCACGCAAAACCTCAGAGACATAGGAAGATCCTGCCGGCGGTCCATACTGGTGGGCCAGAAAATCCAGAGAATGCCTACAGTGCAGAAGGAGGCCACTCGGCCCATAATGTCTGCACCGACCCTCCGGAAGTGTAACCTACTTAGGCCCATTCCCCTGCCCTACCTCCGTAACCCCCCCCGTATTGACCACGGCCAATCCACCTAATCTGCATATCTTTGGAAATGCCCTCTTGAATATTTTTAAGACAGAAGTGAATAGATTCTTGGCAGCAATGGGTTGATAGGTTTTCAATGGGCAGGGAGTTGCCATCAGAGGTTCCTATCATATCAGCAATGATTTTATTCAATAGCATAGCAGGCTCGAGCGGATGAATGACCTACTCCCTGTTCGTTGGTTTGTATCTCGGCTGGTAGGCCATTGGCAAACCCAATAAGATTTGCTGTGCAGCCTTCAATAGGTGCTGGAGGCCCATGCGAGTCTTGTTAAAGCTCAAAGCCAACATTCTGGTGGGGTCAGGGGTAATTGCTCTCAAATAGCTCATTACTCAGCCTAATTGACATCCCACTGTCAGCAGGCAGGATTCCTTTGTCAGGCCATTTCTACCTTCCATAAAATTGGGAACAGGTTTCCTGACACTAGAATCTGAAATTAGGTACTCCCACTCGATTCTCCTGGACCCCACAACCACCTCACCCATCTTCATGCTTGCTCTGGTGGGCTCATTAAATTGTGGCCCATGTCTCCCAATATACTGAAAAACAAATCCTAATGAGGTTCACTGATTGCTGCTAGTGGTGGCTTTATCAGCAAAATTATTTTTACTGGAAATGATGCTGTGTGAGTAACCGTTTAAATAATCCAATGAAGTCCAGGGAATTTCTTTCAAAACTCTTTTGGATGCAAATCTGGGAAAGGAGGAATAAATTCTCAAGCCAGTAGTTTCAGCCTGACACTGTCCCACCTCTGGGGTCAAGGACAATTTAAAGTATTAGGATGGCACGCACACCATTGGCAAACTTTCCATGTTTCTAATGGCATCGTCACGTGGAAATTCAGAGCAATTAATTGTGGGTTTCCTCCGGGTGCTCCGGTTTCCTCCCACAGTCCAAAGATGTGCGGGTTAGGTGGATTGGCCATGCTAAATTGCCCGTAGTGTCCTAAAAAGTAAGGTTAAGGGGGAGTTGTTGGGTTACGGGTATAGGGTGGATACGTAAGTTTGAGTAGGGTGATCATTGCTCGGCACAACATCGAGGGCCGAAGGGCCTGTTCTGTGCTGTACTGTTCTAAATTGTCCTTTTTTTGAGATACCAGTTTTTGTGCAGGGAATGATCATTCAGCAATAGGTTACTCCTCTTTGAGGTTGGCTTCCAGCTTGCCCTGTCACATCTGATTTCCTGGGCCAAGGCTAGTTGCGAATTTGTGGTGGAGTCTCGGCAAGATTCATGCCATCAAGAAGAACACAACAGTGTATGTGAGGAAACTCCAGTGGTGCTGCAACAAGATTCCCACTACAGCAGTACATGGACTGTAAAAGGGACAGGTGCTTTGGAGATCCGAGGGACCTGGAATGAAGGCTTCAGCTGAGAAAGTGGCCAGATCAAATTGTTGAGGAGAATCCTTCACATTTTGCATTCCTGAAAGTCGAGACCTGTCGTAATCAATATTTTTAGCCATGGTGGTTGAGTCTGTCAAAACAGGCTGAAAACTTTAAAGAGGGATATTCCCTGAAGAGAGGATTAATTGAAAAATATAAAATCTAAGTTGGTCAAAGAACTGACACGTGTGCAGTAGATCAGCTATTGTACACTACTGAGAAGAAAATTGAGATGCATATGAACAATCCAGAAGTAGAAAGCATTGAAACTGCCAATCATTTTCAGCATGCAATTTCAAATTGAATCCTTCCCTGTTTCACATGGAGCCTTGGGACACTTATTTCAAAGGTGTTGTACAAATGTAAGTTATTGCTTTATGTAACACAGGATTAAGTGTGGCTAACTTATCATGAAGCATTTGTACTGGACGGTATTATGTTTAATAAAAATTGTTTAGAGATGATTGGCAATATGGGTTCGAATTTTAAGAGGGGGCATCAGACTCCCGATGTCAGGATAAAAAGCTGGTCCCAGGCATGCAGCTGCCGGCAATGGGACCCAATCGGCAATTTTAGCACAGGCAGTCTCCTAATTATCTGCCTGTGAGAACCACCATCCAAATAAGAACAGCACCTGGGCTGACCATGCTGCCAGCCCAATCACAGGGGTGGTAGCTCTGAAGCCTCAGCAGCACCACAGGGTGAGATGGTGGCTGCTGGGGAATGTAGGTGACCTGGACGCTACAAGAAGAAAATTAGAAACAAAATTCACGAGGCTCAGGGTCAGAGGGCAAAAACCTCCGGGTAGATGCTGCCTTCCCTGCCCATGGAGCCTTGCACTCCAGACTGTGGCAAGGCGGTTCTCCATTTGGCTGATGGCCTTACCACACGCTGGCGGGTCACCCTGTCATCAGCAAAATGCTGAATGCAAAGTAAAATCGCCCCTAATTGGGCCTTTAATTAGATAAATTGGTTGCCTGCCTCGGCGGGATTACGCCAGAGACCAATCTGACCCAGCTCCCTGAAATTTTACTAGCCCTGTGCCCCCCACCCTGACTTCTGGGAACTGGGAAAATCCTGGCCATTGTTTGTGACATGTATCTACTGTAGAAATGGACTGTTTTTGACTAGATAGGTAGAACTTAAATTCAACAAAGAAAACCCTGTATTCATAGAGCAAAAAAGGTGTCTAAATACAGCACATTACTTCATATACCTATTTGTTATAGTATTGTCGTCTATGAATAAAATAACAAAGCAATAGAAGGATGATATTATGAAAATTACACAGAAAAACAACATATAAAGGTGTGTCTCTGATCATTTTACACTTTGAAACAAAAAATTACAGCTACAATTTTAATTATAATTTAAAACTTTAGAAAAGAATAAACAGAAAGAAATAGAAAAGAAAGGCAATTTTGGCCAACTTGCATTTTTATCACACCGTTCATGCCTTCAGGACATCCCAAAGCATTTTACAGCTACTGAAGTACTTTTGAAGTTTGTTCATTGTTGTAATGTGGGAACTGCAGCAAACAATTTACACACAGCAAAGTTCTATAGTTAGCAATGAAATAAATGACCAGATAATCTGTTTAAACAACATTGGCTGAGATATAAACAATGGCCAGACCTTGACACTGGGGAGGATTCCCTTGCTCTTCTTCAAATAGTACCATGACATCTTATTCAGCCACCTGATAAGGTGGGGCTTCGGGTGACAGCGCCATCAATTTAAGGCTCATCCACAAATTGGCACCTTGGCCAGTGTAGCACTCCTTTAGTGCTCCACTTAAAGGGACATCCAAATGACATGCTCAGGCCTGTAGAGTGGAACCTGATCCCACAATTTGCTGGCTGGAGGTGAGAGTGTTTCCCCTGAGTGGCGACTGACAGTAATTCACAGGGCTTTTTAGGTACTTGTCACATTCAGTGTTACGCAGCATGAAAACACAGTGATTTAAAATGCAAGGCTTAGCTTAGCTGCCAATTTAAAATAAAATATAGCACCTAGAGCACAGTACTGAGGAGCAGTAGACTACTCAGCCCTTCCACTATGTAATAAGACCATGGCTGACCTGCTTGTGGTCTCAAAACCACGTTCCTGTCCCATCCCCTGCAACACATCGCTTCTTTGCCGAAGAAACATGGGCTGTATTCTCCCCTACCCGGCAGAGCGGGGGGTCCCGGCGGGATGGAGTTGGCGTGAACCACTCCCGCGTCGGGCCACCCCAAAGGTGCTGATTTGCCCACACCTTTAGGGGTCAAGCCCTCACCTTGAGGGGCTAGGCCCACGCAGGAGTGTTTCCCATCCCGCCAGCTGGCGTGGAAGGCCTTTGGCACCACGCCAGCCAGGGCCGAATGGATTTCACCAGCCGGTGGAAGTCCGCGCATGCGCAGGGGCGTCAACGGCTGCTGATGTCATCCCTGCGCATGAGCAAGGGAAGAGGCCACTTCCGGGTCGGCCATTGCAGAGGCTATGGCCGATGTGGAAGGAAAAGAGTGCCCCCATGGCACAGGCCCACCGGTGGATCGGTGGGCCCTGATTGCAGGCCAGGCCATCGTAGGGGCACCCCCCCCCCCCCCCCCCCCCCCCCCGGCCAGATCGCCCCGCCACCCCCCAGGACCCCGGAGCCCTCCCGCGCCGCCAGTTCCGCCGGTAAGGGAGGTGGTTTGACTCACGCCGGCAGGACAGGCATTACAGTAGCGGGACTTCGGCCCATTGCGGGCCGGAGAATCGCCGGGGGGCCCGCCGACCGGTGCGATTCCCACCCCCGCTGAATATCCGGTGCCGGAGAATTCACGCCACCCCCTGGCGATTCTTGGACCAGCAGGGGGGGGGGTCGGAAAATCCAGCCCCATCTATTTATTTCAGTCTTCAACAAATTCATTGACGAGCATATAGGATAGGGATTAATTTTTTTAATGTTTAAGAATAAGCCAGCGCATTCTCATTGAACTGAATTTCAGCGTCTGTATTAAATGTTTGATAATTCTTAGCATCTCACTGCTAAATTCTGGTGACATATCTCCAATGTTGGTCTGCGGGTTTTATTTTATTGATAGGTACCTGAAGAAACCATTAAGTGACTCATAATTCTGAGTTTTAAAGAGAGAAGGTTTTACAGCGGAGTGTAACTAAATGTATTTTCTCTCCATGAACAAATGCTTGCTTTCTTTGAAAAAAGGAGGAAAAATATTTTATTGCAATACTGCAGGCCAGGGATCAAGTTACTTTGTATGTTTAAGAATGAACTAGCACAATCTCATTGAACTGAATTTCAGCATTCTTTTCAAATATTTGAAAATTGGTACCTGCCAAGAAGTCAAAACAAAAAGGTCCTGTGAAATAGTCCTTACGGAATTTTGGCAGAATGGCTGAGGAGTGGATTATGAGAGGAGACAGCACCATTTAATTTTGCTGAAGTCAAAGTTATATTGAGTTCTTGGATAATGCAGTATCGGTTCTAAAAGCAGCTCAAACCCTTGTCACCGCAGTGACATAACCATGAAACTTTGTTAAACCACAATCCATAACACACAGGCCCAGCAGGTGACACTGTTGTGATTTTAGTACCATTTCTTTTCAAAGTGATCTCAAGCACAACACATGTTTTAGTAATTACAGTGTATTTTATCACATCATGATGGTGACTAACAACAGCTTATTGATTCAACTTTTAAAACCATTTGAATCTCAGTAAATACACCAAATGATCAACCTAAAGTCTTGTTCTACAAAGACAAATCCATTTTTTGTGTGGCACACACCACAAGCACCACCGGTTACATTTATGTGTTACTAAATTTACACCAAGGGGAGTCAAATATAGCTGTAGAGTCAGAGTTATTAGAATGGCAGTGCTCAGCAGTCCACCACATACTCAATCCAAACAGCTTTGAATTTTAAACTAATCACAGTACACAGTTCCACAAATCATGCAAATAGCGTTTGAAAAGGCATAATTTCCTAATAATTAAAAAAAACCTTCATGTGTTGTCAGGAAAGTTAGTTGTAAACATTTTTTCCCTTTTCTTTTATCATCTTGTCCTTAGCATGTTCTGTTGATCCCTTGTTTAAACCTCTTCACTTTTTCTCTGCCTTTCGAGTGTCATTTGTAATTTATGAACATTGTGGCAAGGTTATTACACAACATATGTTAGTGGCATAAATAAAGAGCAAATACTGCTCGTGAAGTACAAAAAATCTTCCTTACATTAGTATATTATTTTGATACCAGCTGCGTCATCTTAACTTGTTTTTTTTTTCTGTTTGAATTTTTTCTTATGAAATCAAGAAACCTGCCTGTTGGCAGATGGTGAAACTAGCTGTCAGTTACAATTAGACTGTCTCACTTATTTACCACAAATGGGAGCATCCTGGTCATACCACCAGACACAGTAATTCATATGCTGGCAAAGGTCCAGAAAACCAAGGCCTCTGAAACAAAAATCTCTTCTTCTCAGGAAAAAAAAATAATTTGCAATTCAGCAATTGGTGAGATGGTAAATGAAGAAAAAAAGTATAAAAGGAATTAAACTAAACCATCCTCGATGAAGTGGTGCAATCTGCGTTAAAATGTCCCAGGTTCTGTTTCTGTCGACGACCTCGGTTATTTTTTGGACATTTCCTGTGAAGCAAATGATGAGAATAATCAGAGCTTCATTAATGTAAGATCTCTGTAGTTCGCTTTTACTGGAAGATGATTGTCATTGTGAACAAAGACTCCACATTCAGGTGCAGCACAGTAGGTTATTCCATTCTCTGCCAACAGTGGGAAACTTGTCTGCACCAATGTGACATTTCCAATTCTCACACCATTCACACTGGTGGTCCCCTCTGAGAAAATCAATTTACTGCCAAATTAGGGCTAGTTTAGTGGCCCATAGCCATGAGAATCTGGATTGATACTTTTCAAATCAATTTCATGTAGGTCTTTACAGCTGGAAAATATTGGAGATTTTTGAAAAACCCAGTAACGGCTGTGTCCCTCAAGGCTTATATGTGCAAGAGCAACACACTATCCCACTGAAGCCACTCATGATGCTCAAGTAGGTATTCCAATTAAATATGATGCAATACAAAGAAGCATTGAGTGACTTTCCTTCTCAATCCTTGGAGGTCGATGCTCTTTAATTCTCACGTCTTAAATTTGTACGTTGAGGGGTTGTATTGTAGTAAAGGTGTAAGGTAAAAAATGCAATTCTGCATGCGGTGAGTTCACAATCTCAGCTATATAATCCTGCGAAGAACAATTGTTTCTTCACAGAGGCCAAGGTTTTAATGGGGTCATGGAATGTTGCAGACCCTTAAAACTGGAAGGTGGGACTGAAATCTGGAAATCCCATCCCCATTTCCTACAAATTACACTTACGCTGTGAAGGAAAAGGAGGTGGGGCATAATTTACACAGTTGGAAAAGCCAAATTTAGCAGGGATATTTGAACTCAGTGCTGAGTTTAAACAGACTCCATTTATGATGTAGCAAAGACCTTAACCCACAATGTGTCACGTTGCGTGAGTTGGAATATGTACATCATGGGGAGCTGATGGGTGAAGGCTATAGGGCCTAATATTTGACAAAACACCAGGACGAGGTCCAAAAGAACCAAGGTGGGCTTTTTGAACAGCCTGCCTAGGCACATAGTAACCTCTGTGGCTGCCTCAAATCAGTGTCCAGGATTGGTGGGCCCGACTCCATCCCGCACCCTAGCCTCTGGAGTGAAGATCCCCCCTAAAGAGGGGTTTCTCCTGAGGTGGGCATGGTGAGTTGGATGATTTCCTGACTCTCACGTGTAGAGTAGAACTCTGGGCCAAAGAGGGTGAATTGAATCGGTTGCTTTCATGTACAGCGTAGATTTGAGCTGGTTTAGTGCAGAAGTGACAGAAATATCTACATACCTGTCCACCTGTGGAACACACAGTGAAACCAAGATTTATCACAATAATTGAGAGGTGGGTGGGTCGCCAATGCATAATGGAAACTTATTGGTCTTACAAGAATGCTAAGGCAATACCCTGGGCAGAGGAATAAAAATAAGTATGATACAAGTGACAAAATAAATATTGGATGTGATTCTGGAATAGACAGTTGGCAACTGTAAATCGAGGTGGAGGCAAGGCCAACGCAGGTGCATCTTGAATGCCCAAGGCTTGTCCCATACAATTTTCCAGTGGGCCAGTAAATGGATGAAGATCAATGCCACCTGTTTGAGGCAGGTGGCAGTTTAAACTTGACAATTGGGGCCTTTGTTGATGTAAGAAACTGGCTGGATGTTTTTTTATTATAAATTTAGAGTGCCCAATTATTTTTTCCAATTAAGGGGCAATTTAGCGTGGCCAATCCACCTATCCTGCACATCTTTTTGGGTTGTGGGGGTGAAACCCACGCAGACACGGGGAAAATGTGCAAACTCCTCACGGACAGTGACCCAGAGCCGGGATTCGGACCCAGGTCCTCAGCGCCATAGGCAGCAATGCTAGCCACTGTGCCACCGTGCTGCCCCAGAAACTGGCTGAATGTTTAAAGTGAATATAGGCAAAGGAGTGTCATGTGCAAGATGGCTCGGGTCTTCTGAGCCCCCATTCAGTCAGGTAGCTTGCCTGCTCCCTTGACACCACACCTGTTTAGGCAGGAGGGAAGAATATTCCTCTCTTCATCTCGTTTTAAGTACTGGAATACAAATAAAGGAATAAGGGTGCATGGGAAAGCAAATAATTTTTAATTTAAACCATTTATGTCCTGCACCAAAAATAGCTCCTGCCCATTTATTTTGCTGAATTATTAATGCAATCTACTTACCTTGTTATACACATCACCACAGCAACTATTATGGCAATCTGCACAGCTCCAATTATTGCTGCAATTAAGACATAGTGAAGTTTTTGCCCACTTGGAACAACATATAGAATACTGAAGTCTCTGTTTTCACAGCGCTGTCCAATGTATCCAGAATCACAACTGCAACAGAAAAATAGGTAGGTATTACATTGGCATCTGAACATTTGTAACAAGTCCCAACAAGTTTTACGTTTTCTGTTTCAGTTATTTTTTGTTTCTTCACTTATCCCCGCTTTAGCTGGCAGGTTGCAATATATTCCACAGGTGTTCACAGTCTTCCAGCATCAAACACACCAAAGTGACCATGCTTTAGGTGCGTGCCTGCAAAATGAGGCTAATCTCGCACAGAGGGTATCATAGCTAAGTCTGATCCTGTTCTCACCTGAACGTCACGCGTTCCACCAAGAACTATGGAGTACAAACTAAGGCCAGGCACTTTTTCCCCTCCCTCCACTGGAACTATTATACATCATAGCCAGCTGCTGCCTTGGCTCAGGTTAGCTCATTGAGCAAGAGTGAATTGAGCCTAGAGCCTTAGTGTTAAACTAAATACCTGATCATCAAGACAAAGCAGCAATTAGTCGTTTGGTTTTTAAAAAGTGGCAAAAATCAAATGGATGCAGTTTTTAATGCTAAAATCATTACAGTACTTATAAGTCTCATATTATTCAACGTTTTGTTTGTTATTTTGTATGCTGTGTGAATGGCAATGAAGGATTGGAGGTAATAACGCTGTGACATTCCTGAAACAGTTACTGGTTCCCTTCAGTGCACAAGATGATTTAAAATAAATTCCACTTAGATCTTTAACCGCAGATGTTCAAAATGCACATAATTTTTAGGATTTAATTTGACTGTTTATACATTGCCGGCATTTCTTGCAAAAGAAAGATTTTCTTTGCAGTGGCTGAACCTTCACATTCTGGCAGTGGCTCAATTACATTGGAACAAAGCCCCAGAGCGAGCAGGTTTACCTGTGTGTTTCCCTGCGCTCATGGCTATACAATGCCACTCACGTTAAATAAGGGCCCTCAGTGGGGAATGCATGGTCGAGGCCACACACAGTCCTGTTTTCTACACCGAGAAGCTCCACTCACCAGAACTCCTCAGTGTAGCGAGAGATCGGGACGTCATTTTAAAATAGCGCCTCCGACCCTCCCAACGCACTATGGGAAGGTCCATGCCCTCCCTTCAAACACCCACATAGGGCATACCTGGCCCTATTGCTGGCACACAAAAATGCCAGTTTGGCACCTTCGCAGTGCCACCTAGGCAATGCCAGGATGACATGCAGGTGGCACTGCTCGGGTGCTGAGCTGGCAGTGCCAGGGTTCCAACCTGCCCAAAGGACATGCACCTAGGGACCTCCAATCCCCTGGGAGACCCCCATGAGTGCCATTCCGTCTAGTCCCTGTTTGTGGGGACCAGTGCTGAACGATGCTCGCCCGAGGTCTCCGAAACGAAGGGGCTTGATCCCACTTGGTTACCTCAGTGTCTCCCTTTAATTTGAAGATTTGCTAAAAGGTGATCCCACCCACAATGGGCGGGATTTACATCGCAACATCACGCGAAATCGCATTACATCTTGGGAGGCGTTTCAAGCCAGGTCGATCCCAGGAATGTAGTCTCCCAGTTTTTACCAGCCAAGTGCGCTGCAGCCAGCTGCTTTTTGGGCGCTGAGTGGCCGTTGGACCGCGCCCTTTATTTCAGTGTTCATCCAGTGCATTGTTCAGGGCACTGTTCTGTCTCAGGACCAACCTATTCTGATCCTCCAGTTGGGACCACATGAAATTATTTTCTGTTTCTTCTAGATATGCTTTCAAAACAAAACTACTTACAAACATCAACAAAACATGTGGGATGCAACTGGTGAACACACACTGAAACTACCCCACTGCGTACATGCTCCGTAAATTTCATTCCTCCTGTCTGTGCTATTGCTGAAGGGAGCTGACACTGTTTTCTTTAGAGCAGAGCAGGTTAAGGGGAGATTTAATAGAGGTGCTAAAAATTACATAGGGACCTGGTGGGGTACATAGAATTAAACAGCAGCCACTGACAGCAGGGTTGCTAATCAGAAGAACCAGAGAATAGATGAGGAGAAATATTTTTAGACAGCCACTCGTAATGAAATGAAAATCGCTTATTGCCACAAGTAGGCTTCAAATGAAGTTACTGTGAAAAGCCTCCAGTCGCCACATTCCGGCGCCTGTTTGGGGAAATGTTTTTTGATCATGAAAGGGTGATGGAATTCAACAATAACTTTCAAAAGGAAATTGGATACATACCTGCAAAAGAAACATTTGAATGTTTGTGGGAAAAGGGCAGGGACTTGGACAAATTGGATGGTTCTTTAAAAGAACGTAATAGGCCAACAAATCCTGGGAATGGATTACAAGTCAATAGAAGCACAACCCCTTAGTCTCCTCCAGTCCAACTCAAACACAAGAGACAAAAATCAAACAAATTTCCTTGAGCTTTATGTATGCATTTCCCCCAAATGTATTCACAGCCAAGGCAACAAAGGCAATGGCCGTAATTCTCCGTTGCAAATCTGCCCCGTTACTGCTGCAAGCGAGAATGGAAAATTTGCACTTAGTCAAATCTCTCATGTGCTGCAGCAGGAATGGAGAATCCCGGCCAATATAACAATGGACTGCCACAAGGACCCCACAAACAAAGTGGTTTCACAAACATATTTGTGCGAATGTGTGAAGAACTATTTGAAACAAGCAATGCTGAAGAATCTTAGCTAGGTTTAGTTTAGTTGAAACATGGTTCAGCTGACAGCATGAGTTACTCTAAACAAATGTAAAAAATGAGGTGCCAGGCTATACTATTTTTGACGCTTTACTTGCCCATTCAATAGCAGCACAGACATTCCATGTCATTGCCTACTGAACGAGATTAAAATTATTTTGATTTGGAACCATCAATAACTTTAGTGACAGCTATCAAGCTTCTATTGCTATTTAGTGGTGATGTTGAAGGCTAAATAATTGTTAACAAGATGAAGGTACCCTTGCGTTTAAAAAAACAGATAGGCATCTGAGCTGTACAAAATGAGTGTCACATATCATAATAATAGTATACTTTGAATGAAAAGCTTGCTGTACAGCTCATTTTTTAACATTGTTCATTTGTAAAGAAACCTATGAAGCAAGAATAGCCTTTTCTGCCAACTTTGAGGGAATTGAAGGACTGGTTATGAGTCACTATGAAAGATATATGAACATTGCTATAATATATGGCTTTTTTTATACGGGAAAGAACTGTAAATAATATAATAATAAATTAAGTAAGGAATTCATGAAAATGTTTGCCAAAATTGTTATTTTACACACCACATGATGGTTTAAATTATATCAACAGACATTACTGCGTCTTTTATTCATGATAAAAAGGCACATAGCTTTTATTCCTTCATCGACAATAAAAGGTATTGAGTCAGAGTTATTTTAATCATCAATTTCCCCCTATGACTTACATGAATGCAAGTCATTTGATGCACGTTTATTTAACGAGGTGATAACCTTTCTCAAATCAAAAGCTAAAGTTTGAGCTCACAAAGATTACTGAACATCCTACAACATTGGGCAGGGGTAAGGATGCAAAGTCAGATTCAAATGGTCACTCTTCACAATTTATCAGATAAATTAGCTGATGCTACCACGTCAGAGATTAGGGACGTGATTTACCGGCCTCGTCGTGCCCGACCTGGTGGTGTGACAAGCCCGATGAATCCCGCAATAGGCCGCTCCAGAGCCTCTCAAAGCTCGAGATATCTTGTGAGATTCATCCGAACCTCACGGGGCATTGCGATTTGGATCTTGCCCATTTAAATGAGCCGTACAGCTCAGTTAAATATGCTCATTTCGTATTCTCTCTGTGCCCGGAACTAACCGCCTTGCCAGAGAGGCCTGGACCAGGTGCCATTTAGTATTGGTCCACACAAATGTGGACCAGGCCTAATGGGGGGTCTTGCAGGACTTTGGAGACCCCTGGGTGGCCAAGGCCAGGGTGGATTGGCCCCTGACTCACCCTCTGGCACTTGAACACTTTGGTACTGCCACCCTGGCACTGCCAGGATGCCCAGTGTGATGATATGCATGAAGCAATTTTGTATATAATATTGTACATGACCTCCGACCAGCAGGTGGCAGTGTAAGTCTACCATGCGGCACTGTGCCTCGGGGGACTGGAGAGTTGGGAGAACTGTGGATAGGCATATTTTGCAGTAGCTCTAAAATAGTTAATTAGTGTTAGTAATTTGTTATTCATTTATTCCAGTTATCTTTACCACGCACTTGTTTCATAATAAATTATTTAAACCAAATGTTCTGTAGTGCATCATTCATATCTGCCAGTCTACACATGACACCCGGGAGGCACGTCCAAGCTGGCAGTGCCAGGGTGCGAGGTCCAGGGCGACACTGCCAAGGCTCTTGATCTGAGGGGAGCCATGACCATGAAAGGAAGAAGGGGATAGTGGTGTAAAGGGGCCTCACGGTTGCACAGTGTTTAGCACAGTTGCTTCACAGCTCCAGGGTCCCAGGTTCAATTCCCAGCTTGGGTCACTGTCTGTGCGGAGTCTGCACGTTTTCCCCTTGTCTGCGTGGGTTTCCTCCGGGTGCTCCCGTTTCCTCCCACAGTCCAAAGATGTGCAGGTTAGGTGGATTGGCCATGCTAAATTGCCCTTAGTGTCTAAAAAGGTTAGATCGGGTTACAGGGATAGGATGGAGGTGTGGGCTTAGGTAGGGTGCTCTTTCCAAGGGCTGGTGTAGACTTGATGGGCTGAATGGCCTCCTTCTGCACTGTAAATTCTCTGATTTTCTGTGTTTCATAAAGATTGGATGGGGACCCTAAAGATGGGGTGAAGAGGCCTGAAAAGGGAGGGGGCCCTCAGCCACCTCCTGGCGGGGATAATGCCCATGTATGCAGGGGGGGAAATTGCCGGTGGGTGGGGAGGGGGGGGGGGGGGGGGGGGGGGTGTGTGGGGACCCTCAAGCTCACTTTTGGATTGGGGTAGCCTTTCAAATTAGCGCCCTGATCTCGGAGAAGCTGGTCTTACCTGAAAATTGAGTGTGGGCTTGACCGGGAAGAAACTCCCCAAGACACCAAAAAATGACTAAGGGTGCAATCTAACCAAAAGAAAAATCAAACCCCATTCAGACGGGATTAGTGGGTTTTTCGCAGCACTTGCTATCTAAGGCACATTGTTGCTATTTCAGACTCTGGAAGGAAACTCCCCCTCCCCCCGAGGCCACACCTAGCTTCATTTCCTGCACTGTGTGGGGCTCCTCCTCAGTGGTGCCTCCATCTCTCAACCCTCCGATGCAACCCCGGACACCTCACTACACCCCAACTCATCTGTTGGAGGTTCCTCGTTCCCCCTCGCACCCCACCACATACCAGCAGGTCAAACTATGATGTATCCTCGGCAAGGGCAAAATGCCAGCTTGGCACTGCCAGGATTTCACGAGGTGTAACGACCATTGGGAATCCTGGGAGAGCATCTACTGGTCGCATGTCGCCCTGATTCTGGCGGGACACAGCCGGTAAATCGCGCCCTAGCCGTGGTTGAATAGAGGTGTGGATCTCACTTAAAAAGTTGGTGTGAAACCCGCTCAAAATGACACTCAGGGCGAGATCTTCCCAAAAAGGAACAAAGTCGCCCAGTGAGCGCATTTAGCCGTGTGGGCACTCGCAGCGCTGCCGTGTGGTTCCCGGCACTCGCAGCGCTGCCGTGTGGGCACTCGCAGCGCTGCCGTGTGGTTCCCGGCACTCGCAGCGCTGCCGTGTGGTTCCCGGCACTCGCAGCGCTGCCGTGTGGTTCCCGGCACTCGCAGCGCGGCCGTGTGGTTCCCGGCACTCGCAGCGCTGCCGTGTGGTTCCCGGCACTCGCAGCGCTGCCGTGTGGTTCCCGGCACTCGCAGCGCTGCCGTGTGGTTCCCGGCACTCGCAGCGCTGCCGTGTGGTTCCCGGCACTCGCAGCGCTGCCGTGTGGTTCCCGGCACTCGCAGCGCGGCCGTGCGGTTCCCGGCACTCGCAGCGCGGCCGTGCGGTTCCCGGCACTCGCAGCGCGGCCGTGCGGTTCCCGGCACTCGCAGCGCTGCCGTGTGGTTCCCGGCACTCGCAGCGCGGCCGTGCGGTTCCCGGCACTCGCAGCGCTGCCGTGTGGTTCCCGGCACTCGCAGCGCTGCCGTGCGGTTCCCGGCACTCGCAGCGCGGCCGTGCGGTTCCCGGCACTCGCAGCGCTGCCGTGCGGTTCCCGGCACTCGCAGCGCTGCCGTGCGGTTCCCGGCACTCGCAGCGCTGCCGTGTGGTTCCCGGCACTCGCAGCGCTGCCGTGTGGTTCCCGGCACTCGCAGCGCGGCCGTGTGGTTCCCGGCACTCGCAGCGCTGCCGTGAGGTTCCCGGCACTCGCAGCGCTGCCGTGCGGTTCCCGGCACTCGCAGCGCTGCCGTGCGGTTCCCGGCACTCGCAGCGCTGCCGTGCGGTTCCCGGCACTCGCAGCGCTGCCGTGCGGTTCCCGGCACTCGCAGCGCGGCCGTGCGGTTCCCGGCACTCGCAGCGCGGCCGTGCGGTTCCCGGCACTCGCAGCGCTGCCGTGAGGTTCCCGGCACTCGCAGCGCTGCCGTGCGGTTCCCGGCACTCGCAGCGCGGCCGTGCGGTTCCCGGCACTCGCAGCGCTGCCGTGTGGTTCCCGGCACTCGCAGCGCTGCCGTGTGGTTCCCGGCACTCGCAGCGCGGCCGTGCGGTTCCCGGCACTCGCAGAGCTGCCGTGTGGTTCCCGGCACTCGCAGCGCTGCCGTGTGGTTCCCGGCACTCGCAGCGCTGCCGTGTGGTTCCCGGCACTCGCAGCGCTGCCGTGTGGTTCCCGGCACTCGCAGCGCTGCCGTGTGGTTCCCGGCACTCGCAGCGCGGCCGTGTGGTTCCCGGCACTCGCAGCGCTGCCGTGCGGTTCCCGGCACTCGCAGTGCTGCCGTGTGGTTCCCAAAGCCTCAGGTTCCTCGGGAATCTGAACATTAGAGTGAGGGTTATTGCCTCGCTCTAAATCGCAGATTTGCCAAAAGGAGATCCCGCCCATTGTGGGCCGGATACACCTCGCAACATCTCGCAAAGGCGTTGCGAGCTGGGTAGATCCCTGGAGTGGTGTCTCCCGGCTTTCAACAGCCGCGCTGCGCTGCAGCGAGCTTCTTTTCTGGTGCAGCGTGGCTGTAGGATTGCGCCCATAGAAATCTTTTGGATCATGTCCAAGGTTCACTTAGTGGGCCGGGCAACCTATTCTCCAGCCCTCCGTGAATCTCCGGACCCCTGGGCCGGGAATCATGTGGGTAGGGATTACTATAGGTTTTATCAAACGTGAGCCTGACATTGTGGACCTCACGGTGGGCCAAGGGGTAACTCCTTATGGGAGCTGCCAGCAAAGTCCATCTGAGGATCAACCCCCCGCCACTCCCCACAATGCATGACCTGACCATCCTCCTCTACTAGACCTGCCCCCACCAGACACCCTGTATAATTGGAGACCCCCCAAGAGCCCTCCTAAATAGGGATAGCCTCTTCACAGGAACCTCCTTAATAGGGACACCCCACCAGAGGAGCCCCTTAAAAGGTAGACCCTCCAAAGGGAGTCCTTAAGAGCAAGACCCTCCACAGTGACCCCTGACTAAAGGCACCCTCCTCCACAGAGATCCCCTAATTAGAGAGACTCCCCCACGGAGACCCCCTAACAAGAGGGACCCCCCAGAAAACAGACTGCTGTCTAGAAGCGAGAGAGCAGCCCAGACAGGGCCAGTGTTAGAAATTACAGTTGTAACACTTACCTGGAGGCACCACGTGCCCATTCCTGAAAAGAGAGCTGCTGTGACCTGTGTTTAAACCCTTCAGGTCCTGCAGCCTCATGCCATGCATTCATTTCTAGTAGTGGTCTGTGATTGATAGCTTCCACAAAACAGTTGTAGTCTTGATTCATTCATCTCCCTTCATGGGTGAATGACTCTGAGTGCTGAAACCCCAATTTTTACAAAGATCAACCATATCAAAGAGAGGTAAGTGCATTCCAAACACTAAGTGCATTCCAATCACTCGAGGGTGTGATTACAATGATAATCACAAAACACTCAACACTGCAGATAGCCTAGAGGAGTGTAGAAAGTGAAGGGGGTGGAAGGGTTCAGCGCTGATACTTATTAAAACTGAGTAGTAAGCATGCCACTAGAGTAGTTTTACATAAATTATTTTATTAAGGATTGAGATGAATTATAGGACTGAGTAATCATTATTAACCATTAAACATGTATTTTTAGGACATAGCAGTAATAAGTAATCAATTGGGATTGAGGATAGCTAACTTGCCCAAAAGGACATTACTTCTGACATCAGGGGGATGGTTCTCCAAAATGGAGACCAAGTGTTTGCGCCATTGGGAACGCCGTCACATTTCACGACGGCTCGAAACGGGCCTGGGTACAACCGATTCTGTCCCCCACAGCGGGTCAGCACGCCGCTCCAGCCTCCCTTCCCAGCGCCAAATGGGTGCCGCGCCAACCCGCGCATGTGCAGTTGGGCCACGCCAAACTGTGCACGCGCGGGGGACCTCTTCAGCCCACCGGCCCCGACTCAACCTAGCGTCAGTGTTCAGGGGCCGGACGCGCAACAAAGTAGGCCCGGGGGGGGGAGAGGCCGGCCCGTCAATTGGTGGGTCCCGATCGCGGGCCAGACCCCATCGGAGGCACCCCCTGGGAGGCACCCCCCCGGTCGCTTTTCCCCGCCCCACAGGCCGTCCCCCTGACCCTTCGTGCAGAGTTCCCGCCGGCAGCAACCAGGGCTGAATGGCACCGGCGGGACTCTGTCATATTCGAGCGGCCGCTCGGCCCATCCGGGCCGGATTCCAGCGGCCCGTGGCCAGCGCCACGTCAAACGCCCGGCGCAAATGGCACCGATTCTCCACACCTCGGAGAATCGCGCGCCGGTGTTGGGGCGTCGCGGTGCAGTTGCGCCGATTATCCAGCCCGGCGCAGGGCTCGGAGATTCATCCCCCTTGTCTTTGTGAAACAATTCAGGGTGCTGGTTCTATTGTTCTGTTTCTCACAAACAGTCAGAAAGCTGCTGGGATTGTACGCAGCTGTCAGGATGAGGATCAATCATGCGCTGCTTGCAATTTTATCGGGTGAAGTTTAAACACTGCTTGTAATTCTATTGGATAAGTTTAAAAGTAGCAGCTTCAGGGATTGGATCGTGTCCAACTGGGTGGGCTATTGATTTTTGAACGTTGTATAAGTACTGTGTTCTGGTCTTTGTTCGGCAGAACAAGTCTTGGCAGATATCCAGTCGTGCTGCGTGTACACGGAACAAGTTTGATTAAATAAGCCACCTTGTCCAGGTTATGGTGTTTGTTCCTCTCTGTACTGAGCTGAGCCACAGGGAATAACCCCACGTGGAAGCTAACTCAATACACAGGTCTTGAAACTGCTCCTACATCATTTCCTAGGATATTGAAGGAGTACAGGGAGGAAATAGCAGATGCTCTGAAAATTATTTTCCAATCTTCACTAGACACAGGGGAGGTGCCGGAGGACTAGAGGAATGCAAATGCGGGTCCGTTGTTTAAGAAGAGTATGAAGGAAATGGCAAACAATTATAGGCCGGTTAATTTTACTTTAGGTGGTGGAAAATTGTTAGAATCAACCCTGAGAGATCGGATAAACTATCAGCTAGAAAGGCATGGACTAGTAGCGACATAATAAAGATTATTATTATTATTAGTCAATATGGCTTTGTTAAGGAAACGCCATGCCTCACTAATCTGCTTGAATTATTTCAAGAAATGACAAGGAGGATCAAAGGGGGTAGTGTAGTGGATGTTGTCCACATAGATTTTAGTAAGGCATTTGACAAGGTCCCACATGGCAGTTGGTCAAAAAAGTAAAAGCCCAAGGGATACAGGGCAGTGGGGCGAGTTGGATAAAAAGTTGGCTTAGTAACAGGAAACAAAGGGTAATGGTCGATAGTTGCCCTTGCAAATGGAAAGCTGTTTCAAGAGGTGTTCCGCAGGGCTCAGTGTTGGGGCCCCTTCTGTTTGTTGATATGTTAACGATTTTGGACTTGAACATGGGGGGGCACAATTGGAAATTTGCAGGCAACACAAAAATTGGTCGCGTAGTGGATAGCTGTAAGCCTCAAAATTATATAAATATGTTGGTGGAGTGGGGAGGAAAGTGGCAGATGGAGTTAAACTATGATATGTGTGAGGTAATGCATTTAAGGAGGTCAAACAGTAAAAGGGAATACACAATAAATGGGAATGTACTGAAAGATGCAGATGAAGTGAAAGACCTTGGCATGTGAGTGCACAGGTCCCTAAAGGTGGCAGCACAGGTAGATATGGTTGTATTAAGGAATTAGGAAAGCTCTCCTTCAGTGGCAGAGGTATAGAATACAAAATAGGGATATAGGATGCGATTCAATGGGACAAAAACAGAGTCCCGTTTCGGGTATGTTGAGCTAGGAAAGACCCAGCTATTCAACGGCATTTTGCCTTTTTTTGGCCTTGGCGGGGAATGCCGTTTCAAGGCCACACTTCCATCATTTCCTGCACTCGCGGATCGGGCGCTGTTTTTAAAGGTTTGTCCTGACCTTTCAACCCCCCTCAGTGTCCCCTACCGCAGCCTCCAGACACTCTCACTGAACCCAACTCATCTCTTCTTAGTCTTCAAGCTTACCCCCACCCACAATCCCAACTCTTATGGGCAAGACATCCCGGGTCTGACCCTGGCATGGGAAACCTGGAACCTGGGCACCTTGGCACTGCCACCCAGGCACCCTTGAAGTTCCAGGATGACACTGCTAGGGTACTTGGGTGTCAGTGTCAAGGTGTAGGCTGGTAGTGCCAAAGTGCCTGTGTAAGTTCCAGGGTGCCACCCTGCCCATAGCCCAACCACCCGAGGGTCTCCAACGGCTGGGAGAGCCCGCACACCACCAGGCACCATTACCCCATCTGCATCTTCCCAGATGGGGCCGTTAGGTACTGGGCGCCGTGGAATCTAGTGCAGACATATTTAAATGAGCCTTTCTAATCTGGATCGCACCCAGTGAGGGCGAGATCACGACATCTCGCCAGATTTTGTTGAATTTCACGAGACATTTTGAGCATCCCACATTCCACGAGAGGCTCTCACGTGATTCAATGGCTTTGTCGCATCACCCTGTAAGAACACTATTCACGAAGCCCTATGGTATTCTTGCTCATGTATTTGCTTTGTTTGGCCCCTTGTTGCACACTGTAACCAATCACTGTTTGTCGATGTACCATTTGTCAATGTACCTTGTTGATTATTCTCTTTGTCTAACTATGTACGTACTGTGTAAGCTCCCTCGGCCGCAGAAAAATACTTTTCACAGTACTTTGGTACATGTGACAATAAATCAAATCAAATCAAGTCAGGCAGGCGCAACGAGGCAGATAAATTGCGCCCATAACGATCAAACTGTCTAAGTATTGTGTGTAGTTCTGGTCACCACGTTACAGGAAGGATGTAATTGCTCTGGAGGGAGTGCAGAAAAGATTTACTCAAATGTTGCCAGGGCTGGAGAATTGTAGCTACGAAGAGAGATTGGAGAGGTTGGGGTTGTTCTCCTTGGAACAGAGAAAGCTAATCAGTGACATGGTTTAAGTAATAAAAATTATTAGAGAAAGATTAGACAGGAGGAACCTATTTCCCTTGGCAGAGATTTCAAAAACCAGGGGTCATAGATTCAAACTAAGAGGCAGAAGGTTTAGAGGGGACATGAGGAAATACGTTTTTACGCAGAGGGTGGTGGGTGTCTGGAATTCACGGCCTGAGTTGGTTG
The DNA here is from genome assembly GCF_902713615.1 of Scyliorhinus canicula. Classification (NCBI taxonomy): domain Eukaryota; kingdom Metazoa; phylum Chordata; class Chondrichthyes; order Carcharhiniformes; family Scyliorhinidae; genus Scyliorhinus; species Scyliorhinus canicula. The sequence continues at coordinate 156,764,937 of NC_052150.1, forward strand.
TGGAGGCAAAGACCCTAAACTCTTAAATACTTGGATCTGCACCTTAAGTGCTGTAAGCTGCAGGGCCATGGACCATGTGGAACATAGGAATAGGAATAGGCCATTCAGCCCCTCGAGCCTGTTTCATCATTCAATGAGATCATGGTTAATCTGTGACGTAACTCCATACACCTGTCTTTGTTCCATGTCCCTTAATATCTTTGCTTCACAAAAATCTATCTATCTCAGAGTCTCAAACCTCCACCAGTCTTTGAGTGAAGAAGTTATTCCCAACATCTTTCCTGAATGGTCTAGTCCTAATTTCTAGACTATGCCCTCTAGTTTTATGATCTCCAACCAGGGAAAATAGTTTATCTACCCTGTCTTTCCCTGTTAATATCTTGAATACTTCAATCAGATCACCCCTTAACCGTCTAGATTTTAGCGAATACAGGTCTAATTTAAATCATCTCTCCTCATAACTCAACCCCTGTAATCCAGGTATCATTTTCGTAAACCGATGTTGCACTCTCTGCAAGTCCAACATATCCTTCCTGAGGTGTGGTGCCCAGAACTGCTCACTGTACTCCAAGTGGGGTCTAACCAAGTTTGGATAGCTGCACCATTCCTATAGTGCAGGAAGATGGGGTTAGAAACGGTACCTGGATGCTTTTGTGTCAGTATGGACAGGATGGGCCCCTTCTATGCTGTATCATTTCTATGGCTCTATGGCTATTAGCTGTGGGGCCATGTTGAGTAATTTCCTTCATCAATTGAGTGTTCTCTGATTAATGTAGCATTTAATGGATTTCTCAGATTTCATTGATTTTTCCATATGCCACTGATTCTAGCTGTGCTTACTGTTTTGTTCCAGCACAACCATTTTGTACTGATATATTATACTATATTAATTTGTCCCAATCTGATGGATGGATTATGCGTCAAGTGAATAGAAGAGCAATGAAGTACAGTAAATTGAAAACAAAATTATCTTGACTACGTGAGTACGTGTGTGCACAATCCGGTCTCAACCTGTCTGCAGCCTTTGACACAGTTGACCACTTCATTGTCCTCCAACCCTCTCCACTGTCTTCCCATTGGGTGAGACTGCTCCCAATTAGTTCCATTCTTATCAATGTAATCATAGACGAAGTAGCATTTACTCCAGCCACTTCTGGTGACCCCCAAATATCTATCCTTGGCGCCTCTTATTTCTCATCCATATGCTGTCCCTCTGCAATATCATCCAAAAAGCATAGCATTTAGTTTTCACATGGATGTTGACCTTGACTTTTCTACTGTTCCTTAATTATCAGACTGCTAATCCAACATCCAGTTGAATACTGGGAAGTGTGAAGCCATTGTTTTCTGTCCTCATTTCAAACTCTGTTTCCTAGCTGGTGAACCAGCCCTTTCCTTGGTGCGGACCTGCATCGCATGCCAGCTGCACCGCAGCTCACTACCTCCATGATGTCATCCACTGATATCACAGCATGTGGCACTGTCTTTCCCTGGTGCATTGATACAAGCCTGTGCAGTGCTGGCAGAAATGGTGTTGCGTATCTCTCTCCTTGTGTCGAAATGTTTAACCTTACTGAATTGTATGAATGAGTTGGAAAAAATCTAAGCTTTACATAGGACTGGTGAATTTCATAGAAAATTATTTTGTGAAGCACAGAGATGATGTTTGCATATCTATAAAAGCGCTTAACAGTTGTTGACTGGTGTTGTTCACAGATATGTCTGTTCAATGAAGTTCAAGCTTACTCGCAACTGGGACTAACGGGGAACTAGATATGTGAAAATAATCCAATTCCTTGACACAAGCATCCTTGGGAATTTCCACAAAAAGATGAAACCTTAAATAAGTTCAAAATCTACATATTATTGGCAACATCATCTGTAAACAAGCATCAAAGAGCTTCATGTTTTCTTTCAACTGATGAGCGGAATGGTGGCACAGTGGTTAGCATTGATGCCTCACAATGCCAGGGACCCAGGACGCCAGCAACATCATCTTTAAACAAGCATCAAAGAGCTTCATGTTTTCTTTCAACTGATGAGCAGAATGGTGGCACAGTGGTTAGCATTGATGCCTCACAACGCCAGGGACCCAGGTTCTATTCCAGCCCTGGTTGTAGTTTGCAAGTTCGCCCCATGTCTGTGTGGGTTTCTTCCAGGTGCTCCAGATTCCTTCCACAGTCCAAAGATGTGCAGGTTAGGTGAATTGGCCATTGTCCCTTGGTGTCCCAAGATGTGCAGATTAACTGGGGTTACGGAAATAGTGCAGGGGCATGGGCCTAGGTAGAGTGCTCTTGCAGAGGGTCGGCGCAGACTCGAAAGGCCGAATGAATGGCCCCCTTCTGCATTGTAGTGATTCGATGGATTTATTAATTCATTCAATTTTAGTTTTCAGTAGATGTGGATAAAGATAAGAGTAGTCCTCTGGTGAAGCTGCTAAATTGGGGAAAGGCTAATTTCAACAACATTAGGCAGGAACTGAAGAATGTAGAACATATAGAACATAGAACAGTACAGCACAGTACATACCCTTCGGCCCATGATGTTGTGCCGAACATTTATCCTAATCTAAGATCAACCTAGCCTACACCCCTTCAATTTACTGCTGTCCATGTGCCTGTCCAAGAGTCGCTTAAATGTCCCTAATGACTCTGACTCCACCACCTTTGCACGCACCCACCACTCTCTGTGTAAAGAACCTACCCCTGACATCTCCCCTACACCTTCCTCCAATCGTCTTCAAATTATGTCCCCTCGTGACAGCCATTTCCGCTCTGGGGAAAAATCTCTGGCTATCCACTCTATCCATGCCTCTCATCACCTTGTACACCTCTATCAAGTCACCTCTCTTCCTTCTTCGAGAAAAGCCCTAGCTTCCTCAACCTTTCTTCGTAAGTCCAGTCCAGTCCAGACAGCATCCTGGTAAATCTCCTCTGCACCCTCTCCAAAGCATCCACATCCTTCCTATAATGAAGCAACCAGAACTGGACACAATATTCCAAGTGTGGTCTAACGAGGGTTTTATAAAGCTGCAGCTAAACCACGCGGCTCTTAAACTCAATCCCCCTTTTAATGAAGGCCAACACACCACACGCCTTCTTAACAACCCTATCAACCTGGGTGGTAACTTTGAGGGATCTTGTTCGTGGACCCCAAGATCCCTTGGTTCCTCCACACTTCCAAGAATCCTGCCTTTAACCCTGTATTCAGCATTCAAATTCGAATTTTATTTCAAAATGAATCACTTCACATTTATCTAGGTTGAACTCCATCTGCCACTTCTCAGCCCAGCTCTGCATCCTGTCAATGTCCTGTTGTAACCAGCAACAGCCCTCGACACTATCTACAACTCCACCAACCTTCATGTCATCGGCAAACTTACTAACCCACCCTTCCACTTCCTCATCCAAGTCATTTATAAAATCCACAAAGAGCAGAGGTCCCAGAACAGATCCCTGCGGGACACCACTGGTCATCGACCTCCAGACGGAATACTTTCCATCCACTACCACTCGCTGTCTCCTTTCGGCCAGCCAATTCTACATCCAGACAGCCAAGAATTTAGATTTGGGTGGCTGCTTGACAAGAATCAACATCTAACATGTGAGTGTCTTTCAAACGTCAGTTGATTAGAATTCAAGACTGGCATGTTACTGTGAAGATGAAGGATAAGTAGGCAAGTGGATGTTGTCTACATGGACTTCAGTAGAGCCTTTGACAAGGTCCCTCACGGCCGACTGGTACAAAAGGTGAAGTCTAACAGGATCAGAGGTGAGCAGGCAAGATGGATACAGAACTGGCTCAATCATAGAAGAAAGTGGGTTGCGGTGGAAAGGTGCATTTCTGAATGGAAGGCTGTGACTAGTGGTGTTCCACAGAGATCAGTGTTGGGATCTTTTTTGTTTGTAGTATATATAAATGATTTGGAGGAAAATGTAACTGGTCCGATTAGTAAGTTTGCGGACAACACAAAGGTTGGTCGAGTAGAGGATTGTCAGAGGATACAGCAGGATATAGATTGGTTGGAGACTTGGCAGAGAAATGGCAGATGGAGTTTAAACTGGGCAAATGTGAGGTAATGCATTTTGGAAGGTCTAATACAGGTGGGAATTATACAGTAAATGGCAGAATCCTTAAGTGTATTGACAGGTAGGGAGATCTGGGCATACAGATCCACAGATCACTGAAAGTGGTAACGCAGGTGGATAAGGTAGTCAAGAAGACATGCATGCCTGTCTTCATCTGTCGGGGCATTGAGTATAAAACTTGGCAAGTCATGCTGCAGTTGTACAGAAACCTAGTTGGCCACATTTGAAATATTGCGCACAATTCTGGTCGCCAGACTACGGAGGATGTGGATGCTTTGGAAAGGGTAAGAAGAGATTTACCAGGATGTTGCCTGATCTGGAGAGTATTAGCTATGAGGAGAGGTTGGATAAACTCAAATTGTTTTCACTGGAATGACTGAGGTTGAGAGGCGGCCTGATAGAGGTTTACAAAATTATGAGTGGCAAGGACAGAGTGGATAGTCAGGTGCTTTTTCCCAGTGTGGAATAATCAAATGGGACATAGGTTTAAGGTGTGAGGGGGAAAGTTTAGAGGTGATGTGCGAAGCAAACTGTTTATAAAGAGGGTGGTGAGTGCCTGGTACGCGCTGCTGGGGGAGATTGTGGAAGCAGATACAATAGGGATGTTTAAGAGGCATCTTGACAAATACATGAATAGGATGGGAATAGGAGGATAGGAATCCCGGGACTGTAGAAGGTGTTAGTTGAGACAGGAATCAGGCTCGGAGAGCCAATGGGTGTGTTTCTGTGCTGTCCCGTTCTTTGTTATCTGATGGCTGGTTGTGATGGCAAATGGAATGAATAACGTATGGATGATCCTGTCTTATTATTACCAAAGGCAGTGAAATCGTCCTGGAATTTGAGCTTCCCTGCAGCATCTGGAAAGAACTGCTCAAAGAAAAGCTATAGAGCTCTTCACAGCATCCGCTGGGATTGAGCCTGTCATTTTGGGTCTGACCACAGGTCAGTTATGCACAGTGGCAGACTGGCCAGGGTGTCAGGTTGCCCGATGGCAAGTGGGCCCCTGATGAAGTGGGCCCCCTATATCAAATAAAAATGCAATAAAGGAACAAACACAGACAACTGTTTTAGTAATAAAAAGGAATAAGGAAAAAGGGAAAAGGAAAAAGAGAACAGGACACAAATAAGCAGTGCATGAAAAGGAACGAAGCAGGGGAGGTAGTGGAAGGATGTGGAATCGGGGGGCCTGGTTCGGGCATAATTAAGGAAATTCCATGTTTTCAGCAAGAGTGTGTGAATTTAAAGATAAAGTTACAATTTGTGATTTGAGATGGTCGGCAACTTCAAAGGATATCAAGCAGTAGTCTTGGTTCAGCCGGTACATCGATCCGGGGCCCAGAGAGCCAAGAAGGGGCCCGTGAATCTCTGAAGGGCCCTTAAAAATTATAATTAATTAGATAAATAAATCTCCAACTTCTTTCCTGAGATTTGTATTCTAACTTAATAAAATATAATTGTTTTTAAAAAGAGCAATACCAAATAAAAATGCAATAAGGAAACAAACAAATAATCACTCAGTGTATGAAGGAACGAAGCAGTGTTAAACGGATGTGAAAAGGAGTGGAAGGGGGGCAGGTTCACCCGGGTCGGACATAGTTGGAAATCCACGTTTTCAGCAAGAGTGTGTGAATTTAAAGATAAAGTTACAGTTCGTGATTTGAGATGGTCGGCAACTTGAAAGGATATCAAGCAGTACATAGGGTCGTGAGGTCACCGAAAAGGAGAAGCAGTACCTTTGACCGTGAATCATGAGGTCAAAGATATTGAAGTGATAAGCCATGATCGGTAAACTCAAAGGGTTGCGACTTGTAACACTACACTGGTATCAAACTGGACATATTAACTTTGGTCGTGGGACCATTCTTAATGTCTTACTATAGTCGGACCAAACTTCTAAGTTTCAACAGTTGTCTCAGTTGCTTGCTGATGTGAACACTGGACAGTGGATTGTCTCCTTTTCTGAAGCTGCATAGGCCACAGTAGTATTGACTAATGAACATAGCCTATTGAAGTGTAAGTAAGTTATTTTATATTTTTTATCAAGTAAGGGTTTATCTGGCATTCCTTAAAGTTATTCTTGCAATCATCAATATTCATTTTTCCCAATGTGGGCTATTTTTAATTAAGTTTTTATTTCAGGAATATTACCCCTACCAGCATGGAAAAGAAAAAGCATAAATCTGGGTCACTAAAACGCAAAGAACAAAAAGAAGCAGAAAGGTAGGAATCAGCCAAGTGATGCAGGCCTATTACACAGTTTATAATACCACAAGCACAATCCACATCAATATCCAGTTCTGCAACAAATAATCAAGAAGCAAGAAACAATGCTCATGGTGATGATGCAATGACATGCGAGTTACAAGAACAGAGAAGAGCTACTTTGAATGTAGAGACAAATACAAGTGCATCCATTACTAATCAACCCAGGCCCAATATTTCTTCTGGCTTCCTTGTTCCGGTATCTGTACTGCCTGTAGTTGCAACATCTGAACACATAGCTTCAACTAGTGCCAGGGAATCAGATATTCCTTCAAGCATAAATGACTTGGTTTCTGAAGCACATCCTGTAAATGAACCTACGCAAGAAAATGAAAGATCAATTACTGGAATCTTCCAATATCCATCACGAGCAAAGCTAAAACAATTTTTTGCTGAACATCCACTTCAGCCACTTGATGATCTGCCATTTGATGCTCGTTTGTATGAGAGGAAAATTATGAATGACTCAGTCCCAAGAAAATGGCTAACATATAACAAAGAAAATAGATGCTTATATTGTTCATACTGCTTAGCCTTTGAGTTTCCCAACACTTGTAATCCATCACCCTTTGTACGTGGCTTTAGTGACTACAGGCGTATTAGCCAGAGCTTGACTTTACATGAATCGACAACAACACATGTCAGAAATGCTCAGCAATATATCAGTGTGGTTAATGATGGTACCTTAGATAAAAAATTTTGCAGCATCACTAATTAAAAGGAAAGAAGAAGTATTGAAGCAGAGAAGTATTGTCATGAGGATTATAGACATCATAAAGATGTTAGGCAAGCAAGCACTTCCTTTTCGAGGTCACAGAAATGAATCGGCCTACACTCTAGATAATGAGGTTCTGAATCATGGCAATTTTTTAGCTACAGTGCAGTTGATGGCAAAATATGACCCCATTATGGCAGCTCGCGTTTCTGCAGTGCAAAACAAGTTTAAACAAAGAATCAAACGATTAGAGCAACAAGGAAAGGCTCAAAGTAAAGGCCGTGGTGGACTTGTTACATACCTGAGTAAAACAACTATAAACATGTTAATCAAAATTATGAAGAATATGATACAAGAAAGAATTAGTCATGAAGTTTCTCAAGCAAAATATTATTCTATTCAGGTTGATTCAACACAAGATAATTCATCCATCGATCAGTTTAGCATTATTATTCAGTATGTGCTTAAAGGTATTATCTGTGAGCGACTACTTTCAGTTGTGCCAAGTAATGATGGTACAGGACAGGGACTTTTTGATCTATTGATTGAAACATTACAGCATCTTAAAATTGACCCCAAAAATGTTTATCTGATAGCACAGATGGCGCTGCAAGCTACCATGGCCAGTATAATGGTTTACAAAGTAAAATTGCTGTGTGGCTGATCAACATGTTCATATATGGTGCTATGCCCATGTCTTGAATTTGGTGATAACTGAAACAACAAAATGTTGTGTGCCTGCAGTTTCTTTTTTCAATTTGCTCCAGAATATAGCAACTTTTGTGAAAGCATCATACAAGAGAATGGCTGTATAGATAGAAGTTGTTGGAAAACATCTAGGACAAGAAAAAATGAAACAATTAAAGCTAAGTGGTGAGACCAGATGGTCAGGAAAATCTAATGCAGCAACAACGTTTTGATGATGCCGCTGCCAGTACTTTCGTAAATCTATTGACATGCTTATTAATGATACAAGATTCAGAAAAGTTTGATGCAAAAACAAAACATGAAGCAAATGTTTTACTTCAAAGTCTTCTAAAGTTTGAAACCATATTGACAGCATTTACTATTTGTATATATTTGAAACTACAACCCCGTTATCAAGTTATCTACAGACAAATGGTTTAGATATGTTTACTGCATGGAGTTTGGTAGATTCAGCGACAACAAAGTTGAAGGAACAGACAAGAACATTTGATAATGTTCACAGCAAGGCTTTGGAATTTGTAAATAAATGTAATGACAGGATTTCACAGATGAATATGGATGAAAATCAAACATTGGAAATTGATGCGTTGGAAACAGCATTGCCTGTTAAGAGGCCGAGGAAGAAGAAAAGAATGGCAGATGAGCTTATTGATGATGAAAGAAATTCCTCAGATTCTCAAGCTGATTTTCGAGTAAATGTGGTTAACCTAATAATGGATCGCACTGTCCAGTCACTAGAATCACGCTTTGTACAACACAAACAGTTGTATAAAGATTTGTCCTGCTTGGACCCAGCAAAGTTTAAAACTATTGCAGAGAAGGGCCTTGAAGATGAAGCATTGGAAGGTATTATTAAGCTGTTTCCAGAAATCAGCAAAGATCAAGTAATATAGGAATTGTTTTCTTTTGCTTCAAACTTTGATGTATTAAAGCTATTGCTTAATTATGGTGAGAATATGGATTCCAGTTGCAACAATTGTAATATTTGCAGCACTTGCCCATCGTGTGTACTAAAAATTCTGGCATCCAACAGACTTCATGACAAGGCATATGATAACCTTTATGAACTTTATAAAGTCATCTGCACACCATCAGTTACTCAAGTCCAATGTGAGAGGACATTTTCAAAGCTAAAGATCATAAAGACAAGGTTAAGAAATTCACTGTCTGAGGAGAATTTGGAATCATACATGTTGCTATCCATTGAAAAGGAATTGTTAGATGAATTGGATGCAGAAGCAAGTATTGGCAGATTTGCACAATCATCTAGCGAACACAAACAATTGCTCTTAATATAGTGAACTGCATGCAATGCTCTATTGTGCTTTTGAACTATCTGTTAATGTGTAAATTGTGCAGTAAACTATTTAAAAATATCAACCAATTACTTAAAATAAAAAAATAAAAAATTCAATTATAACATTCTGTATTTACATTTGGTATCTACTGCCAGTAATATGTACAGTACATGTACACTGTAATTACTAAGAAATACACATTTTTTCCACAAAAATTTTAATTGTACCCTTTTTCCCATATGTATTTTTTGAAAATTTTATTTATTCGTTATGAAAATTAAATAATAGCATTGTAGTTGTGGGTGGGCCCCCTTTGTCTCCTGGCAACCAATATTTTTAGACCCAGTCCGCCACTGGTTAAGCACTTGCAGTACTTGTGGTACCGTCAATAGCCAGATCGACAATCACTTGAGAACTGCATAGTGAAGGGATATAAAATGATAAACTTTGTCTTGGCATGAGGGGACAACGACATTTCATTTGTTTGTCATCTGTAGCACAATATGCACTATGTCTTTAGGATTTCATACAATTGGTAAACAAAGCAAATATTCCCCTATGGAAACACTTAAAATGCAGTTAAAGACTGCATTTGTCAGAGCAAAAGATCTTTACCAATTTGAACAAATAGGATGATTTAGCATTCAATCTGTGCAGCTCAAATCCATTTATCGCTAATTGTGTAAAAGATAACACTTGGACATTCTATTATAGCAACAGACTAATATTCAGCTTACTATGAACTCTGCTATCGATTACGTTTGTTAGTAAATTATTGTTTCACACATTATTACATGATATTGGCAAATTTAATCAGGTTAAAGTAGAAGCAATAATTACCAAATAAATGGATCGTGGTTGAATCTGAATATTACAAATTAGTCTTAAAACATGCTTTCCTGACAAAGTGAAGAAATGCTTTACCTCTAAGATTATGTTACATTTGTAGAATGGTTTCAGGCTCTGCCACCTCTCTGCAAGCTTAATTTAAGTAGCTGCACACCCCTTCCTCTTCCTCATAGCCCTACAAACATTTCCCATTCAGGTGTCTTTTGAAAGCCATGATTGAATCTTCCTCCAGCACCCTTTCAGGTAGCCCATTTCAGATTCTGGCAACACACGACATAAACAAGGTTTTCATCATGTAGCCTGTGGTTGTTTTGCCAATCTTATTAAATTGTGTCCTCTGGTTCTTGAATATTCTCTCTACCCATCTAGACCACTCATGATTTGAACACCTCTAACTAATCTCTCAGCCGTCTTTAGAAGAACTCAGCTTTTCCAATCTATCCAAATAATAGAAGTCCCTCATCCTTGGAAAACTCTTTTTGACCCTCTCTCAAATGTTTACCTCCTTCCTAAAGTGAGGCACCCATAATTGGACAGAGTGGGCCAGTTTACATGGAGTTGGAGGGACTGTGGAGCCATTTAAAAGTTGCATTTGGGACCTGATTCCAGGATTGTTGCCCATTTCCGGCACCCGACCTTTTGCTGGCGCAGGATAAGGGTGCAAGTTGTGACCCTGCACCCTGCACTCCCAACCGGACCTGTTTCATTGCAGGGAATAGGCATTTCCAAGCATCCTGCAATTTTTGTGGAGTTGGGCCAGCTTCTTGATAACTTTGTTCACAGCTCCTCCGAGGATTTGTGAACTGTAGTCTGAATTCAGGAACCTTTCAAAAGTAACTTCCAATGGTCTTATTCATGCCCTCGCCATGGCCTCTTGCAGGGGCTGGTTTAGCCGCTAAACAGCTGGCTTGTAATGCAGAACAATGCCAGCAGCGCGGGCTCAATTCCCGTACTGGCCTCCCTGAAGAGGCGCCGGAATGTGACGACTAGGGCCTTTCCACAGTAACTTCATTGAAGCCTAGCTGTGACAATAAGCGATTATTATTATTATGCCGTCTCAATGCTAAATAAATGGTACTCATTGCCTCCCACCCACCTCACGGTCCCTATAACCCCCATGCCGACTCATGGTCCTTCCATGCCCATTCACCTTTGTGGGGGAGAGCTCACTGGTGGGATTTAACCTGAGGATCAGCACATCTCAGGTGAGGGGCAAGGTTGTGAAAGCAGGATCTTCATGAATAACCTCAGCCTGTACACAAATTGAACCCACGCTGTTGTTGTTGCTCTGCATCACAAACCCTCTGTCCGACCAACTGAGCTAAACAAGCTCCCTGTGCACAATGTACCTATAGTAATGATGCTCTCGGTGAATGTGCTTTAAAAATAGCCATTCAACAACAAACAAATTGAAAAAAAGGTATTCCAAAAACTTTATAGAAGTATAAATCATCAGACCTTTAAAGTTACAATTACAGAATTTGTATGCAATATGGACATCGCTGGCTAGACCAGCATTTATTGCCCATCCCTAGTTGCACTTCAAAAGGTGATGGGCTGCCATCTTGAGCCTCTGCAGTACCTGAGTTGCAAGTACATCCACGGTGCTGTAAGGAAGGGAGTCCAGGATTTTGACCCAAGACAGTAAAGGAACAGCAATATATTTCCATGTCAGGGTGGTGAGTGAGCTGGAGGGGAATCTGCAGATGGTGGGGTTCCAGGTATCTTCTACTATTGTCCTTCTACATGGTTGTGGTTGTTGGTTTGGAAGGTGCTGCTTAAGGAACCTTGTGAGTTCCTACAGTGCATCTTGGTACAGTAGATGGTACACATGGCTGCCACTGTCCGCAGGTGGTGGAGGGATCGATATTTGTGGAAGGGGTAGCAATCAAGTGGGCTGCATTGCCCTGGATGGTGTTGAGGTTCTTGAGTGTTGTTGGAGCTACACTCATCCAGGCAAGTAGAGAGTGTTCTATTACACTTCTGACTTAAGCCTTGTAGATGGTGAACAGGCATTGGAGAGTTAAGAGGTGAGTTACTCGCCACAGCTTTCCTAGCCTTTTTCCATCTCTGGTTCTCCAGTATTTAAATGGCTAGTTCAGTTCAGTTTCTGATCAACAGTAACCCTCAGGATGTTGATTGTGGGGGATTCAGCGATGGTAGTAGCATTAAATGTCAAGGGGCGATGGTTAGATCATCTCTTGTTGGAGATGGTCATTGCCTAGCATTTGTGTTGCATGAATGTTATTTGCCACTTGTCAACCCAAGCCTGGACATTGTACAGGTCTTGCTGCATTTGGACATGGGGTGCTTTAGTATCTGAGGAGTCGTCACTCCCAGAAATTCCCACTTCTGACCTTATAATGGAAGGAAGGACATTGATGGTTGGGCCTAGGACTCTACTCTAAGGAACTCCTGCAGTGATATCCTGGAGCTGTGATGATTGACCTCCAATCACCACAACCATCTTCCTTTGTGCCAGTACAACTCCAACCAGCGGAGGGAGGATTTCCCCCTGATTCCAATTGACTCCAGTTTTGCCAGGGCTCCTTGATGCCATACTCGGTCAAATGTTGCCTTGGTGTACCTCACCTCTGACATTCAGCACTTTTGCCCATATTTGAACCAATGCTGTCATGAGGTCAGGAGCAGAGTGGCCCTGACGGAACCCAAACTCAGTATCCTTGAGCAGATTATTGCTGAGTAAGTGCTGCTTGATAGCGCTGTTGATGACAAGAACCTAATTAACCTAGTAAACATTGGGACATTGACAAAAGGGATCACAGCAAAAAATAATGAATAATCCCATAGAAGTGTTAACCAAGCAAAGTCAACACTTCTCTGCACCTAGCTAAACAAACTCACTTATATTATCCTTTTAGAAGAGTTGTGTGGGGGCGGGGAGGGAAGGGGGCTCTCAACAAAGCATTCATCATAATAAGTTTCACATATGTCATTGTTACTATAAGGTTTGTTGATTCTGTATATGGTGTGTTCTGGGTGAATGGGCGCGGAAGAGGCACGATAGGTATGAAGCACCATTTGAGGTGGGGGACATGAGTTGGCATTGAATTGACTTGCAGCATGGAGGTGGTATGGGTAGGTGGGCAGTTTCAGGGTGCGAAGAGTGAGGGCTAACAAACTAAAATTAAACCAAACTATTGGAATGAAATCCCAAAGAACAAAGGGGGTCCTTTAACCAGCGTGCCTTGGCACTAGGCCGACTCTCCCATGCCTGTCTCCCGAGTGAGAATAGTGTGTAAAGGGTCATTTTTCTAGCAAGACAATTTGGGAAATTCCCTGACTTGAGCTATCTGCCTCAGTAGCAATAATTCAGCCCAATATTCCAGTGGTGGATAAATCTGTGTTTCATAAAGGTTCATCCAATCTTCCTTACTTTTGTCATTTATTTATGCCTTGATTTATACATTTTTATTTAAGATCTTTCTAAGAATCAAGAACGATCTGAACTTGTAAAGGAGGTTAGTGAACATATAATAACAAGGAGTGAAGAGAGAAACAGATACTTACAGACAGGATGTCTCTCGGCGAGCGTAAATATATTCACATTTGCCATGCATGCAGATATTTTCTGAACATGGCTGGTAGTTCCCAGTGTAAATATCTTCTCTTTGATCACTGGCATCTTAAAAGTAAATGATTAACTGTCAGTTTTATTTGCACTCATTTCACTTGTTTTCCATATTTAACACAGGTTGGTTGCTTTTAAGTTATCATCATGACATTTGGAAGATTGGGCTGAATATCCTGGAGGGATCCCCTGCTTGTTGCCTGTAACTCTTTGCCCTTAATAAAATATATTCTATTATATTCAATAAATTGTTGGCCCAAGTGCATGCTATCTCATTTAGTTTCTTTAGCTGATAGATCTGAAGCATTCATTTACTCAAGTGTTCATCCTCTCAAAGAGATCCCAGATTTCTGGCAGCATTGTTGCAAGCATATGAAACTTGCATATGAAACATTACAATTGTTATTGGTCAGCAACTTTCCTCAATTTCTTGTCAATTTATAAAAAAACTTTATTATGGCACAAAGTTTATTCCCTAGTGCAAAAACCAGATTGGTGATTGTTAAGTTTTTCACAAAAGTATTTGCAGTGATTTGATTCAATTATTTATTCTATTGATGCATTGGGTGGTGGTGGTGGTGGTGGTGGGGGGGGGGGGGGGGGGGGGGCGGGGGGGGGGGGGGGGTGGGGGGGGGGGGGCAGGATGCAGGAAGAGGGTCACAAACCCAATTGCTGAAGCCATGGTTTAGTCATGGGTGTTCAAATCAGTTTCTGGATTTTCCAAACAATGACAAAGTGTGGAAGGGAGAAGACAGGAAGAAGAATGAAGGCAGGAAGACAAAGGAAGGCAGTTCCCTGGTTCCCTGACTCTTCCTTGGAGGTGATGCTGGAGTTGGTGAGAGTCAGAAGAGAAGTTCCGTTTCCGGTGGAGAAAAGGAAGCTAGCCAAACCAAACAGTCAATGCCTGAAGGTTGCAAAAGTAGTGACAATAAGTTTGTGTTCCCTTGTAGCTGGACACAAGGATACATTGCCACAAGAGATTTAATAACCTCACAGAAAAGGTGAGCTGTCTGACATTTTTGGGTGCCAACTGTAAGTGCTGCTGAACATTTCTCAAACCAACACACTTCGCAGCTTCTCACATCCTCAGCTGAACAGCCAACTCTCTCCCTCATCTGATTGATATCCCATACCCACCCCTCATAGGTACATATAGGGGCGATGGCAGCATAGTGGTAATGTCCCTGGGCTAATAATCCAGGAGATAATACCCTTAGGACATGATTCAGCTGGATAAAAACAAAATCTGAAATTGAAATCTGGAGCGTATGGAACTATTGTCGATTGTCGTTAAAACCCACCTGGTTCACTCAATGTCCCTTTAAGGAAGAAAATCTGCCATTCTTACCTGGTCTGGCCTACATATAACTCCAGATCTACATTATCTCCAAATCTAAACTGCACTCTGAAATAGCCTACTAACCACACAGTTCCAAGAAATTAGGAATGGGCCACAAATGCTGGCGTTGCCAACCACACCCACATCCCATGAGCGATTAAACACAAACAAAACTCCAGAAATGTTGTCAGTCCATCCACTTCTCATATCCCTGAGTCTCTATCTACCTTCTCTCATTGCAGGAGGAGAGCGCACAATGTGAGGGAGTCAGGAAAGTGGGGGTTGCCCTGCAGTGGTAGCCACATTGACTGCTGCAGAGGAACAAATGTTAGAGATTGGCAGAGTGCCACAGTTCATGGCAAAGTCAATGAACAATTGGAGATCTCCCACATACTTGGTGACAGCATTAGATATCATACTGCCTTTTGACACACAACACTCACTCATGTTGAATTGATGTCACCTCTATGTGAAATGTCATGATCGGCACTCTGTACAGTTTGAACACTTTCTCCATGTTAGCAGTAATTCCCGTATCCCACAAGTCCTTCAAGAACTTTAATGGGAGGAGGTTGAGGCTTCTACAGAGGAAGGTGGACACTCTGAGGATGCACTGTCTCATGATTCATGGGTACCTCCAGCTGCACAGATATACACCACTCGGAGGGTGCTGCAGTAATGATAGCTAGGGTGTCTGATGGTGAAGAACATGACACATTTGAGCAGGAGCGGGTGCTAAAGACAGGGACAGGTGGAGAGCCCAAGTTTTGCGGTTGGATGTAAATGCTGGGCTGTGGGGGTTATCAATAAAAAGGACACTTCTGGAGCAGCAACAGGAATTGTGTGTGCTTCTGTCAACATTTCCGGAGGCAGTGTGCACCCATGGAGAGATGTTAGAGGAGTCCATCTCTAGCATGATTGCCATGATGTGTCAGGTATCTTCACATATCACCAAAACAGTAGCCACCTGCATGGAGCATCAGACATGGCAGGCCACCAAATGCATGCTGGCCCTGATAATAGTCTGCATAGTCTGACTGCCACAGGATGGAAGAAAACCTCGCAGAAATACAGCCAACCACTCTCTTGCTCTTAGCTAGCAGGGGGCCATATATCCATCCCTTGCACCCCACACCCACAAAGCACCATCTGGCTTTTGTTTGTATATTTGTGAGTGTGTGGCTGTGTGTAAGGGAATGGGAAGTGAGATGATGGAAGCTGCCTCGGTTCTTCCCTGACCTCTAATCACCATTCATACGTGGGTTTTTCTGAGGTGTGTGTGGATGAAGTGACTTAAAGTAGGGCCTCCAGTTACTTACAGTGGGAGCCTTGGTCTAAAGCCAAGGTTGGTAACGGCAACATTCTCCTAGATGGGAAAGGTATGGGATTCTGAGTCAATTCAGCTGATTTTAATCTTGCCTGTGTACTATTTCAACCAGCTGAGGAAAGTGAGAGATAAAATTGACCCCATATATTCTGGTACTATTTTTATGCTACTTATGTCCACATCTATAACTGCAAATGCCTTTGTAAGCTTGTCACTCTCTAATTACATCCTCCTCCCAGCGATTACACTGCAGCAGCTCCACTGGTGGGATAATAGAGCCAGGAACCTGGGATGTAATAGTTTAACAGGAATTGAATCCAGCTATTTTTCTGTCTGAATGGTGTTTATATGTCACCACATTTACTATTAGCCTATAACAGTTCTTCAGAATATCTTGTAACTCCTTCACTGTTTATCATGTATGGCCATTCAACAGCAGAGCAAACCTTCAAACTACGACTTATAGCTGACACTCATAGTTTCAAAGGTCTTCACACATTGGAGCCTACATTCTTATCAAGTGATAAATGAAATGACCACTCTAGTTGGGTAAGGGCCACATCCAATGCGATCCCATCCTAATTAGAGGAAATGTTCTGATGGGCTTATGTTAAATACATTGTCGTATATTCAGTAAGACATCTTTGCCCTGGTTTAAAGGCAGTTCAGATCTGGAAATGGACCTGAGCATGACTTCCCAGATCCCCAGCCTACTCTTGGTTGCCAGCCTTAGCGAACAGAAAATGGCACAGCCTGCAGTGAATGTTTTAAATCATAAATAGGCTTTTTGCCACTTACCTTTAGCTTCTGTGCCCAGCTGGAATCCATTGTCCTTCCCCAAAGGACCAGTGTCATCTTTAAAAAATTTGATACATATAGAAATTGTTAACATTGATTTATGACTCATTTGAAAGGGACTAAGAATAAAATACTAAAATAAATATTTGGACATGCTTTTATCTCTTCCTTCACTTCTGAATTAACGTTAAGTGATCGTGTCCAGCTATTGGTCTAGGTTGACCATCTGAGAGATCGGATTGATTTTCCAACACAAACTACATACACAGCTTTCAGTCGTAATTGTGACTAGCGTGTTTTTAAAAATTGGCAGTCACCTTCCCTCCAACACTCCAGCACAAATAATGGTCACACAACTCTTTACACAATTCCTCATTGTATCCAGACATCACAGGTGGGACAAAACATTTGACGGGCCACTTAAAGGTCTGTTGACTTCGGGTGGGAATTGCTGTTCTCAACCGGGCATGACCAGAAAACTCCACCCTAGGTTGTTAAATCAGGGTGGAAATTGCTGAGAGTTTGGTCACAACCTTTCAGCCCTCCTTAGATATGTGCGTGGTGCGAAAGAACTGGAGGATTGCAAATGTTACACTCCTGTCTAAAAATGGGAATGGGATAAATCAGCAATTCCAGGCTTGTGAGCTGAATATCAGTGGAGACAATAACCTAGAATAAAATGCATTGATATTTGAAAAATATTGACTAATAACTGAAAGCCAGCATAGATATGTTAGAGCTAAAGTTTATTTGATGAATTTGATTGAGCTCCTTGATGAAGTAATTGACAGCTTTAATGATGGAAATGAATTTCATGTTTTGTATCTTCTTCTTCAGACTCTAAGGCAGGTCTGACCCCTAGCACCACAACCTCCACCACAGGTAGGGCAGGGAGGCATCCTAGCTCCACCCCAGCCTGAATGGGAATTGAACTCGACATCAATTTGATTCACACCAGCTTTCCGGCCAACTGAGCTATTTGGCACCATCCCCCTGCGCCTTTACATGCATGTTGCAGCCACGGATAGTGAGGTTCCAATTTCTTTCTAATACATAGCTAACCAGGAATCTCTCTTGCTCTTATTGCCAGCCATGAGTGTATGTTAGAATGATTCACAAGTGGATGCTCAACTTGGTTTGCAACATTACAAACACACCTTCCTTGACCATCAAGTCCTGGAGTGGAACATGAACGCAGACTTCTGGTTCAGAGGCAGAGATGCTATCCCTGTACCACATGATCTCTGATGTTGTGCACGTGGGCTTTCAAAAGGCTTTTGATAAAGCATGACATAATAGAAACATGTGTTTAAATTTATTCTGCTTGGAATTTGTGCATAGCTGGCTAGGCCAGCAGGTATTGCCTATCCCTAATTGAAAGCCTTAATTTGAAGCCTATGGGATTAAAGAAGCAGTGGTGACATGAATGAATAACTGGTTGAGGGACAGAATGCAGAGTGAGGTGGTGAGCGATTGTTGTTCAGATGGGAAGGAAGTAGGCGTGCATTATAGGGGGTCAATGTTCCGGTCCTGTCTACCGTATCAATGCATTTTATTCTAGGTTATTGTCTCCACTGATATTCAGCTCACGAGCCTGGAATTGCTGATTTATCCCATTCCCATTTTTAGACAGGCGTGTAACATTTGCAATCCTCCAGTTCTTTCGCACCACGCACATATCTAAGGAGGGCTATGGTCCCCTCGGTCGTCAGTGTTGGGACCACTGGACCCTTTTAACATATATGTTAATGACATGGACTTGAGTATACAGGGCATAATTTGACAGTTTGCACATGATGGAAAACTCAGGGGGAAGATGGTAACCGAGTCAAGTAGGATACAGGCAGGCTGGTGAAATGGGCACACATGCAACACAGAGAAGTGTGAAGTGATTAATTTTGGTGGGAAGAGTGATGAAATGCCTCATATAAATTCAGTGGTACAATTTTGAAAATGTAGGAACAGAGAAACCTAGGGGTGTCTGCACACGTCTTTGAAGGTGACAGGATAATTTAAGAAGGCTGCTAAAAAAAGCAAAGGGAATCTTTGACTTTATAAATAGAGGATCAGAGAACAAAAGCAAGGTTATTATAAACCCATAGAAAACACTGCTGGAGTACTTACTTCAATTCTGGGCATGACTCTTTAGGGACAGCCTCAGAACGGTGGAAGGGAGATTTACTATTATAACGGTCACTAAACTTCAAAAGTACTTCATTGGCTGAGAAGTACTTTGGGATGTCTGGTCGTCATGAACAGCATTATATGAATTAAATTTGTTCTTTCTTCTTTATGAAGGACTTCAGCTACACAGAGAGACTAGAGTAACTGGGCTTAATGTTTGAGTAGAGAAGAGTAAGAGAAATCTGATAAAGGTATTCAAAATCATGAAAGTTTCAATTGAGTAAATGAAAAACTATTCCCAGTGACAGAAGGGCAGGTAACCAGAAGACACAGATCTATCTGCAGTAATTGAGAAAAGAAGAGGCTACATTAGGGAAAAATATGCCTTTCAGAAAAGGATAGTGGAAGCAGATAAATAACAACTTGCAAAGGAAACAGCCTTTGAACTCTGGAACGGTTCCTACAGATTGGAGGGTTTTTAATGTAACCCTGCTATTCAAAAAAAGAGGTAGAGAGAAAATAGGGAACTATAGACCAGTGAGCCTAATGTCGGTAGTAGGGAAGTTGCTGGAGTACATTATCAAGGGTTTCATAGCACAGCATTTGGGAAGCAGTGGTGTAATCAGACAACGTCTGCATGGATCAGACCCCATTTGGAGTATTGTGAGCAGTTTTGGGACCCGTATCTAAGGAAGGATGTGCTGGCCTTGGAAAGGGTCCAGAGGAGGTTCACAAGAATGATTCCTGGAATGAAGAGCTTTCCGTATGAGGAACGGTTGAGGACTTTGGGTCTGTGCTCGTTGGAGTTTAGAAAGATGAGGGGGGGATCTTATGGAAACTTCCAGGATACTGCGAGGCCTGAATAGAGTGGACGTGGAGAGGTTGTTTTCACTTGTAGGAACAACTAGAAGCAGAGGACACAATCTCAGACTAAAGTGATTATCTTTTTAAACAGAGATGAGGAGGAATTTCTTCAGCCAGAGGGTCGTGAATCTGTGGAACTCTTTGCCGCAGAAGGCTGTGGAGGCCAAATCACTGACTGTCTTTAAGACAGATAGATAGGTTTTTGATTAATAAGGGGATCAGGGGTTATGAGGAGATGGTTAATGGGGATGAGAAAAATATCAGCCATAATTGAATGGCGGAGCAGACGCGATGGGCCGAGTGGCCTAATTCTGCTCCTATATGGTCTTATTATTTATGAAAGGTAAATCATGCTTGACAAATCCACTGGAATTCTCTGAAGATGTAACCATTAGAGTTGACCAGAGAGAACCGGTGAATGTGGTATATTTAGACTTTCAGAAGGCTTTCGACAAGGTCTCACATAACCGATTAATATGTAAAGTTAAAGCGCATGGGATTATGGGTAATGTCTTGAGACGGATAGGAAGCTGGTTAGCAGACAGGAAGCCAAAGTTGGAATAAATGGGTCATTTTCTGATTGGCAGACAGTGACTAGTGGGGTACTGCATGTATCTGTGCTCGGACCTCAACTGTTCACATTATATATTAATGATTTGGACGAGCGATCTAAATGTATTATCTCCAAATTTCAGATGATATAAAGTTGGGTGGGAGGATGAGCTGTGAGGAGGATGCAGAGTTGCTTCAGCAGGATTTGGACAGTCTGAATGAGTGTGCACATGCATGGCAGATGCAGTATAATGTGGATAAATGTGAAGTTTTCCACTTTGGTAGTAAAAATAGGAAGACAGATTAGTATTTGAATGGGTGTAAATTAAGCGAGACCTTGGTGTCCTGAAAGTATCGTGCAGGTACAGCAGGCAGTAAAGATGGCAAATGTTGGCCTTCATAACAAGAGGGTTTGAGTATAGGGATAGAGATGTTTTACTGCAATTGTATAGGGCATTACAACATTTTAACAGGATTAGAAAGGGTAGATTCAGCAAGAACGTTCCTGATGATGGGAGAGTCCAGAACAAGGGGCCATAGTTTGAGGATAAGGGGTAAATCTTTTAGGACTGAGGTGAGGAGAATTTCTTCACCCAGAGAGTGGTGAATCTGTGGAATTCGCTACCACAGAACGTAGTTGAGGCCAAAATGTTGTGTAATTTCAAGAGGTAATTAGATAAAGTTGTTTGGGCTAAAGGGATATGGGGGGAAGGCGGGATCAGGGTATGGAAACTGATAATCAGCCATGATCATAATAAATGGCAGAGCAGACTCGAAGGTTTGAATATTCTCCTCCTGCTTCTATTTTGTATGTTTCTATGTATATGTGCTACTCTAGCAAGTCAGAGGCTGGGAATTCTGCAGAGGTAACTCACCTCCTGACTTCCCAAAGCCTGTCCACCATTTACAAGGCACAGATGAGGGGAGTGTGATGAAATGCTCTCCATTTGCCTGGCTGAGTGCAACTCCAACAACTCTCAAGAAGCTCGATATCAGAGGACAAACCAGCCTGCTTGATTGACACCTCTTTCATAAACATTCACTCCCTCCACCACTGACAGTGGCAGCAGTGTGTACCATCTACAAGATGCACTGCAGCAACTCACTTTCTAAAGGACAAGGGCAATAGATACCTGGGAACACCACCACTGCACATTCACCTCTAAGCCACTCATGATCCTGTATTGGAAATATATCACCATTCCTTCACTGTCACTGGGTCAAAATTCTGGAACTCCGTCCGTAACAACACTTGGTGTACCTACATCACATGGACTGCTGCAGTTAAAGAATGCTGCCCACCACCATCTTCTCAAGGGCAATTAAGGATGGGAAATTTTTTTGGCCCAGCCCACATACCATGAACAAATAAAAAATACAGATATTAATAGTATATTTTTATTGTTCATGGGAAGTGGGCTGTATGGAAAGATATAATGAAAGGCGAAACTTGCATGGCTATGTAGAAAAAGTTGGGAAATGAGACTAATTGTATGCAAAAATATGACAGTGATAAGATGGGCCAAATGATCTTCTTCTGTGCTACATCATCTATGATTCTAGATCTGTCTATATTGGTATCAGTGTTGCATACATGAACATTTCTCTTTATAGGACCCAGCAAGGCCTTCATAAATCTATGTGCAATGAGCTTTGAGCAGTGTGATGAAATGTTGTGTAGGTGCACACAGCTGGGACATCCTCCACTCCACTGACTTCCTGGTCTCAGATGCACTGTTTTGGCCAAGCATCTGCTCATTATTCAGGGTGAATGATAATTGGAATCATCATTAGTGTCTTGTCTAACAGCCAAAAGGATTAAAGATTATTATAGGAAAATGTAGATCAACAAAATGTAATATAGCCTATCAAGCCTGTTACCTCCTTAAGCCATGTACAATTTGTGCTCTCATGAACTTTGCTCACTGTATCATACTTCATCTGCAGTGTTAGCAGAGACCGGAGAGAAGATTGGCGATAATGGGAATCTGTGTGGCCTGAGTCGATCAGAGGGGATCAGGGAGAAAATAAAAAGAACTATGGGCCGGGCGGGTTTGACGCCAGCCTCCCCCTCCCCGACCGGGAACCGATTCTGGTCCCCGGTTGGGGCTAGTATGCCGCGGCCGTGAACTCCGGCATCGTGGACTTAACGAATTTCGTTAAGCCCGCTTGCCAGAGTTTGCGCCGGCTGACGCGTCACATGACGTCAGCCGCGCATGCGCGGATTGGAAGACTCCAACCTGCGCATGCGCGGATGACGTCATCGCGCATTTGCGCGAAACCCGCGCATGCGCGGGCCGGGATGCCCCTCAGCCGCCCCGCAAAGTGATACAGCGGTGCGGCGGAAGGACAAAGAGTGCGCGGGAATCAGACCCGCTGCCCGCGATCGGTGGGCACCGATCGCGGGCCCATGGCACCCTTGACACGGCAGTGGTACTGCCGTGCCAATCGGTGCCATGGTTGCCAAGATCGGGACTTTACGGCCGTTTTTACGAACGGCCAGACCAGGTGTGTTTGCCGTTCGTAAAAACGGCCGTAAAGGGCTTGGAATTCGGCCCATCGGCCAGCTGAGAATCGCTGCTGGCCGTAAAAAAACGGCGGCAGCGATTCGTGTCGGGAATTGGGCGTGGGGGGGGGGGAGAATAGCGGGAGAGCGTCGGACTAGCGTGGTCGTAAAAATTTACGACCCCCGCTATTCTCCGCACTGTCGTGAGTGCGCACCGTCGTGAGTGCGGAGAATTGCGCCCCCTATCTATACTGAAAAATACATACACAAAAAGGCAGAAATAGTCTTTTTACCCCTTGCTGGGCCAGATAGATTTAGCACAGCTCTTAGGCTCTAAGAAGAATGAATCAATGTTACATTCAAATCCACAGTCTGACTTCCCTTCTGATCCTGCTGCTGAGAAGCAACCCCTGAAGATGCTCAACATCTAAATAATCTTTCCTTTCCACCAAGATTGTTTGTGTGAAAAAGTCTTCTCTTTTTTTATTGATCCAATTATTTATCTTTCCCCTGATATCTTATTGCACAGTCAAGGTCTCCATGATTGGAATGACAATCGGTTTTAGCCGAATCTGCAGGCCTATAATAGCGGCTTTCCTGACAGAAATTTTCAACTATTCTATGTTGAACATAAAGATAAATATTACAAATTAAACTCTTCCTCCAGAGACATATATTGAGAATTCAGCATCGATTATGGTGAAAGAAACTAATTGGAAACAAAGTGAATTCTTCCACCCTGCCCGCCGCACGATCGCCGTAGGCGAGACACGGATAATGGAAAAGTCCATTGACCTCATGCCCGATTCTTCGGTCGGCGGGCAGGCGCAGCAGCAGAATCCCACCCAAAGTATTCACAACACAGAAACAGACCATTCAACCCAACTGATCTGTGCTGGTGTGTAAGCTCCAATCAAACCTCCACCCATCCTTCCTTAACTAAGGCCAATACCGTCGATGGGATTCTCCGTTCCTGAGACTAAGTGTCGACGCCGGCGCAGGATTTGTGGAGTTCAACGACAGCAAAACTGGCTCAGCACCTGGACCGATTCAGCTACTGCTAAGCGGCTAGCACTGTTGCCATGTAGAACACAATCATTTCCAAAGAGAAATGGTGCAGGATTCATCGGGTCTGAGATTGACACTGAGGAGGCTGACAAGTTGCAGCCGTATATACACACTGCACTCCCCACACACACATTCCCAGCCAACAAGAAGGCAGCGAGGAGAGCAGCACCCCGTTTCATGGATGCCGAGCCGGAGACCCTCCTGGACACGGTGGAGGAGAGGCGGTTGACCCTGAACCCAGGCTGGGAAGGAGGCTGACCTCACAGCTGATCCAGTACATCAGATGGAGGCAGGAATACCCGAGGGGGCAGACAGTTGGAGGGAGGGCCAACCCAAGGGACTAGTTGCTGTCCAGACGAGTTTCAGCCTTCTGGAATTGTGGAGATGCAGTTTGCAGAGCCAGGGACTACATGAGGGGTAGTCGGAGAGCAACCAGTACCTGCAGCCGCAGGTGGAGAAGTCCAGCCGCATAAAGGAGCGGGAGTTGGTGCTGACCATGCGTGCCACCCAGGCCAACACAGCACGGGTTGCATCCGCGCTGGAGGCATTGGGGGCGAGGGGTTTGGCTATTGATCAGCATGTCCAAGTCCTGAGCATTCTGTGCATGTGCTGGCCGAGGCCCAGGGCAGGGTTGCCACCTCACAGGCAGCCATGCCAGAGCCACTTGGACATTGTAGGTGTGTTTCTGAGCGAGGCCCAGTCACAGTGGGCCATGGCTGAGAACATCGGTAGCATTGTCCAGGCACTGGTCGATGTGGCGCAGACACAGAGGGAGGTGACCCCAGTCCCAGAAGGAGATGGTGCAGTCACTGGCTGATGTAACACAGACCCTGAAGGTGGTGGCACAGTCAATGGGTGATGTGGCGCAGTCCCAGAGGGAAGTGGTCCACTCCCTGTGCGCCATGGCCGCCAGCATGCAGATCCTGGTCGAGACCTGAGCGCACTCCAGGACTGACAGCACCAGGTGGCGGGAGAGCCTCATGGGATAGCTCCGCTCGCACCCCCGACCCATGGAGTAGCACGGGGCCACCAGAGTAATTTAGCATAGCCAATCCACCGGGCACCCTGAGGGAGGAGGAAGTGATGGGTTCTGTGCCGCTGAATCCCGCAGGGGAGGTGCCAGAACACCGCAGCACCTTGGACTCTCCCCCTCCTGTCCCTGATGCATCTGGTGAGCAGTGGGCAGAACAGGGCAGCACCATGCCACCTGGGACACCTGTGCAACACCTGGGCTCATCCAGGCCCGGTCGCACCATGAGATGGCCGCCAATGTGAACATAGGTCGCAGGGCGGGAATCACAGCAGGTCGCCTCCACTCCTGATGTACCGTTTTGGGATCCACCTAGACATAGTGTTAGGGCCCGTAAGGCCAGAAAGTTAGACACCAGTTAAGTTGGCATGGGTGCCGGGCACACTTTAGTGATAGGGGCTCGGGCACAAATCTGTATATATGTTGTCACATTAAACATCTCTTCCTACTCGGTGCTCTGTCAGATGGGTCTGAGGGGTGGTCTGGTCTGGGCTGCCAGAGAGAGGTGTTGTTGGGGGGGGGGGGGGGGAGATGGGCAGACTTTGTGGGTGGCCTGGACCCCCCTACCTCACCCCCATACCCAGGTATGTATCTCGGAGGGGGTTGCAGGTGGGGGAGGAGGGGGGGGGGGGGGTGTCCGTGACCCTGGCCTGTTTCCCTGCCCCCCAACCAATCGGTGAACCTGGAGGCGATTAGATTAACCCTTGTGCGTTTTCCCTGGAGCACACTTTGTGTGGCCTCCTGTGCCTTCTTGGACTCCATGTCCTGCATATCCTCCCCTCCCCCCATCCTCCTCATCGGAAAAGACAAGGCGTTTATCCTCCTCCTCCAGCATGTCGCCCCCTGCTGCGCGGTGTTATGGAGGACACAGCAGGTCGCCAGCATCATGGCGACCCTCTCAGCATGATACTGGAGGGCGCCTCCAGAACGGTCCAGGCACCTGAACCACATTTCAGGAGGCCAATGCACCATTCGATCATGTTCCTGGTCGCTGCATGGATGACATTATAGCGGGTCTCTGTGTCAGTCTGAGGCCTCCGAATAGGCGGCACCAGCCATGGCCACAGTGGTGTCAGGATCTTTACTTTTATAACAAAGTAAAAATGCAAGGAAGTGATAATGAACGTCTTTAAAACATTGGTTCGATCGCAACTGTGTCCAATTCTGGGCAGTACACTTTTGGAGGGGTGTGCAGGCATTAAATAGAGTGCAGAAAATATTTAGGAGAACACTTTCATGGTGAGGAACTTAAGTTACATGGATAGATTTGAGAAGTTGGGGTTGTTATCCTTAGTGAAGATAATAAGAGATTTGAGAGAGGCGTTCAAAATGATGATGGGTTAGGACACAGTAGATAGGGAGAAACTTCACAGGGTGGCATGTTTGGCACAGTGATTAGCACTGCTGGCTCACTGCGCCAGGGACCCGGGTTCAATATCAGCCTTTGACGTCTGTGTGGAATTTGTAAGGTCTCCCCGTATCTGCGTGGGTTTCCTCCGGGAGCTCTGGTTTCCTCCAACAGTCCAAAGATGTGCACGTT
Source organism: Scyliorhinus canicula (assembly GCF_902713615.1). Lineage (NCBI taxonomy): Eukaryota > Metazoa > Chordata > Chondrichthyes > Carcharhiniformes > Scyliorhinidae > Scyliorhinus > Scyliorhinus canicula. The sequence continues at coordinate 156,791,597 of NC_052150.1, forward strand.
AGTGTCCAAAAAGATGTGTCGGTTATATGACTAAGGGGTTAATGGGATAGGGCAGGGAAGTGAGCTTGGGTGAAGTACTCTTTCAGAGGGTTGGTGCAGATTTGATGGGCTGAATTGCCTCATTCTGCATTGAAGGGATTCTATGATTGGCAGAAGGGTCAACAATCAGATGACATGATTTGAGATAATAACAATTTTACACAGCGAGTGGTTAAGATCTGGAATGCAATGCCTGAGCGTATATTGGAGGCATGGCCAATCATGGCTTTCAAAAGGGAATTGGATAGTTAACCGAAGAGAAAAATATTGCAGGGCCATGAAGAAAGGGCTGGGGATCAACTCATGCTGGTGGATGGGGCATTGAGAGTGGGGGGGAGAGTGGGTGATTGAGGATTAGTGCAAGCATGGGTGATCAAAGGATCTGGAGAAGAGATCAGGGGTCAGAAATTAGGGAGATGTGACAGGAGGCATGGGCAATAGGGACGCAGGTGGTGTATCTGAGGTTGGGGTGGCAGTTATTAGGGTAGTGGTTAAAAGTGGAGGCAGGGGAACCATTCTGCTCCACCTGCATTTACGTTCAGGTTAAGTCACTTATTGGTTGTGCACAATCATTAGGGTTAGTTTCCCAAGAGTGCAGCCCACAATGTTGCAAGCTGCCTCAGTGTCAACCAATCTAAGGGCCCACAAGCATATTTGCATTTGCAAAGGGCATTAAGCTGGCTTCAGCATGGGTATAGGGTGGTTCTTACTTGTCTTCACCCTACATGACAGCTAATATACTTCTGACTTGAACATGCATTTCCTCCCCGCCATTTTGGGTGTTTATGCAGCACCTATTTTCACAAGTCTACTTTAAAGATTTAACTACTTTTGGTGCATTAAGATAGAAAGCATTTCTACATTGAAACAAGGTTACCATAAGTAGTATTTGTCATTTACAATAACATAACAAATTGCTGTTGCTTTTTTATTAACATGTCAAAACTGACAGCTAAAATGATATGTTTTTGTCAGGATTTTCTTCATCTAGAGTACTGACAATCTCAAAACAGCTTTTCAATTTATTTTTCAGAGAGGAGAGATTGATGTGCAAGGAATAAGTCTTGCATCTTAATTGAATCTTTGGCAAATAAGGCCTCATCCATTTGCCCTTTTTAAGGTCATCACTAGGCTGAACCTTACTGCAGTCCTATTCCTCAACCTCCCACTATGCACCTGTTAGTTTACCTTTGCTGCCTTTTTTTATTGCTTGGAGACAAGCTTAATACACTAACAAACGATTCACTAGATCGAGGTGAGAACAAACATGCTGACAAGCTCTGTTAAGGGGGAGGCATATTTTCATTTAAAATTGCATTAATTTAAAATTATTAATGGAAAACATAGTCATTTGAAAATGTACAATGGCTTTGAAAAGGCAGAAATGCACAATCATATGGAGTTAAACACTCATTGGAATGCTACATGATGTGAATGGAAATGAAAAAGACTGGGTGAAATGCCAATAATTACATTATGCGAAAGCTAAATGATGCATCAACTATGGCTTTCAATTTAATATTTCTAAAACTCTGTATGTGGATAAATTGATTAAATGTTTTGCAGAATTTTTTCCACCCAAAGCAGATGCCAGTCTGAGCACATCACTGAATATAGTCTCAATGCATCATTTTTGAACATGTATTCATTTACCTTGGCATTTACCAAGACGTTTTACTTCAATCCACTCCTGTCTTTGGCAGGATGCTTCTTTGACAAGGCAAGGGCTATCATATGATTTTCCATTAGATGCACACACCGGATTGTAGTTGAATCTGCTGCAGTCTATATTACACACACACCTGATAAAACCAAAAAATGCACATTGTGCCAGTTACCATATAAACCAGTCACTACTACACAAATCACATCACAGTGAAACCTTTAAACACAACATTGCCTCAAACTGCAACTGCTCAAACAATAGCCCCCAGATCATGAGTTGCCTGCCTGTGTTCTAAATTCAAGTACATGTCGTGTAACAGTGATTATCTTCCAGACATAACTGATAACTTTATTGCGAATGGAATTAATATTTCATGTGTGAAAGAGGGAAAACCAATAGCAACAGCACAGTTTCCAATGATCCATTTAAATCACACTCAAAATCCTATTGGAAGCTGTGTACCCTTTACATATTTCACTAGTGACTGAGTTGCAGGTATTCTTTTGCTGGCATGCTCTTTTGAAAGTGGTTTTGGACGCAGGTTTATCTGATTTGAGAGGAATTATTTCTCAATTCCCCTTAATTTCAAATCCTGGTTACACTGTATAAACTTTGTGCTATCTGTTCAGCTTTACTGATTTTACTGCCTTCTACCCAGCTCCCATATTAGATTCTAATGATTCGATTTAATATAACTGATGCAGTTAACCTCTGGGAGCATAGCAGTATTTTGCATAATGTTGACGTGTCCACAGTTTGGTTTCATCGAATTTCCCACTATTCAAGATGATTATTCTGGCAAATAGCAATATCAGAAAAGGAGAGATGAACAACAATTAGCTCCATTAAAATGTCCTTTCTTCTTTGTAGCATTCAAATCAAGTTATGCTGCTTATGAAACATCACAGAAACATCACATTAAAGAATCTGAGATTATTTTTATTTCACAGTTCACTGGCATTTCCTACAACCATTAGCAAAAGGATAAGTTTAACATTCAAATGTGTTAAGGATGAGCACTGTATAAAATATATTCATTTCTGACGATGTTCAAAAGTGTGAAAGCACCAACATTTACTAAAAACGAAATAAGTAGCTGAACCTAAACAATTAATAATGTTTTATCTGCGTGACTAGTAGGAACCCTTTGATGATCATCTTGCTTTCTCTGTGTTTGGTTCCTGCACTTTCAATTTTATTTCTCTGATTTAATTGTAAGTATTGGCTTTATTGGCTTGAAGAGCATCAACAAATAAATCTGTACATTTTTGACTGATTGCACTTGCCACATTAAGTCCTTGAAATTCTACAATTTCAGTGAGGGGGGTGCATTGTTGCAAAATGGCCATGATTCTTGGCCAACTTTCATCCCTTTTTCATTATCACCTGTATTCATTTTCAGGATTGGATTCGAATGTCTCCATTCCAGAAGTAGGAATATTCATGGAGAATGCCATGATCTGTGGATAAGGGCGAGATTCTCCCCTTACCAGCGGGGCGGGGGATCCCGGCGTAGGGGAGTGGCGCCAAACACTCCGGCGTCGGGCCTCCCCAAAGGTGCGGAATTCTCCGCACCTTTGGGGGCTAGGCCCGCGCCGGAGCGGTTCGCACCACGCCGACTGGCGGCAAAACCGGCTCCAGCGGCCTTTGACGCCCGCCGCCGGGGCTGGTTGAAAGGCCTTCGCCGGTTCGCGCATGCGCCGGTGGTGATGTCAGCGGCAGCTGCCACTGACGTCACCACCGGTGCATGCGCACTGGGGGATTCTCTTCTGCCTCCGCCATGGTGGAGGCAGTGGCGGCAGCGGAAGAATAAGAGTGCCCCCACTGCACTGGCCCGCCCGCCGATCGGTGGGCCCCGATCGCGGGTCTGGCCACTGTGGGGGCACCCCCTGGGGTCCGATCACCCCGCGCCCCCCCCCAGGACCCCGGGGGCCCGCTGGCGCCGCCGATCCCACCGCCACCAGAGGTGGCTCAAACCTCGGTGGCGGGAGAGGCCTCCCAGCGGCGGGACTTCGGCCCATCGCGGGCCGGAGAATCGCCGCAGGGGGCTCGCCGATCGGCATGGGGTGATTCCCGCCCCTGCCAATTCCCGGGTGGCGGTGAATTTCTGCCACGGCGGGGGCGGGATTTTCGGCGGCCCTGGGCGATTCTCCAACCCCGCGGAGAAGTTATACATGATATTGGTTTCCACCATATATTGAATGGCAGATCACACTGTATGGAGATCCGTCAGTCTAGCTTATCAATGTCAGCCCTCACTCTGTGTGTTTATGGAAGAGGGGGAAGTAACTGTTCATTCCATAACATGTGTCCTAATATTCTCAATTAATAATCAGGCCCACTAATCCTTATATTCCCATCCCAGTATGGAGGGTAACACTGGCTCTTTTCCCATATTTACTGGGCCCTCATCAACTTGCACCACTGCTAACCCCCCACACAGACGACAGGCCATTTGTGCCTTGTTCTTATTTTTTCACAATTTCTACACTCCTCCTTTCTATTTCTCGTGGGTTACCTCCCTTGCTTTATTTTTGGGAGCGATTTTCTGGCAGCAATGCTGCAAAGTTCGGCATGAGGCAAAAAAAATGGAAGTCGCACCAGGCGCAAAACAATTTGCGATCTTCCCGGGCACTTCCCATCGGCACAGACTGAATCCAAGGGCAAGAAGCTAATTTAAATGAATTTCAATCTCATTAAGAGATGTCAGCCGGGGGCCAATTATTACTAGTCTTTACATGCGTCGACCAGGTGGACTCCGAGAGGGGGGGGAGGAGGTCAGTGTCCCTCTCCACTTAACTCCAGGGAGCGCAAAGGCAGCAGCCGTTGGCCAGATGACGTGGGGGATGCTTCAACGGAACTGGAAATTTGGGGGCTCAGGCTAAGCTGAAGGGGGCCAGGTCGGGTGTCTCCACCGCGATAAGGGTGGCTTTGAGTCTGTGAAGCCTTGAAGCCTGTTTACTTTCATGTCTAATACCCCATAAGAGGACAAAGCACAGCTGCAGCCTGCCTGTCCTAAAGTTTCCTCACAGGACAGAGCCACTCTGCAGCTTGTCTCTTGGAGGAACATTTCACTGCCCATGAAGTTATAATGGGCTCTATAGTTTCACTGTTGCAGTATGCCTGTTCTTTCCCCTTTGCACTTGCTTATTTATATTCCATTTCACACCCCATCGACTTTCATGAGCCTCCACAGTTTAGCCAGCGGCTACCTGCTTCATAGGATCTATAGCGATTGTTTGTTTACAGTGGGCGAAATTTATGGAATGTTTCTAACCATTTCGGGCGTGTTTGGCTGGGAGTTTCTCCCTGGCTTTGTCGGCGAATTCCCCTCACTATCTAACCACACTTTGACCCTGGGGTGTTTCTCTCCGGGCTAGCCCAGACTTGGGACGGGGGGGGGGGGGGGAGAGATTCTCACAGCCCAGGGCCGGGCCGGAGAATCCCCTCGACCGGCGCGAATCGTGTCATGCGGCTACGACACCAGCACGTGATTCTCCACAGAGCGGAGAATCAGCGCCATTGGCGCTGGCGGTTGGGGCCCGCTCTACGCGGCCAGCCCGCCGATTCTCGGCCCAGGGTGGGCCGAGCGGTCGGCGTAACAAAGCCGAGTCCCGCCGGTGCCGAGCACACCTGCTTTCAGCCGGCGGGAACTCGGTGTGGAAGGGTCGGGGGGGGGGGGGGGGGGGGGGTTCCCATCCCGGGGGGTGCCTCCGATGCGGCCTGGCCCGCGATTGGGGCCCACCTATCAGCGGGCCGGCCTTTCTGGCTGGGGGCCTCATTTCTTCCGTGCCGGCCCCTGTAGCCCTGCGCCATGTTGCATTAGGGCCAGCGCGTTGAAGGAAGCCACTACACTTGGGCGAAATTTATGGAATGTTTCTAACCATTTCGGGCGTGTTTGGTTGGTGCCTGTGCCACTGCGCATGCATGGATCGCGCGGCTTCCAGGTGACTCCGGGATTAGCAGCTGGAGCAGCGTGAACTGCTCCAGTGCCGGGCTGGTCCCCTGAAGGGGCCAGGATTGCTGATCCTGAGGCCGTGTTGACGTCATCGAGAACCGCAACGGCATTTCCGATGGCGTCAACACTTAGCCTCAGGATCACAGAATCCCGCCCAGGATTCTCCGTTTTATTCTCCGGCCGGAGCTGAATTGCACCAGTTTTAAGATCCCCTTATGGTTGTAAAGCTGAATTAAAGACGAGGGATTCCCAGGGAATCCTGCTATTGGGCTGCCATTTGGGCGAGGCTCGTGGCTGGCCACCATGCCCCACACACTGTAAATCAGCCCCGATGCCCCCTCCACTGCAAATCGGTCTGGACCACACCCCCCACCAGACATCAGCCACGAAGCTCCCCCACGAACACAGCAGGTCTGCACCCCCCGGATTGCCTGCATTTCCCCCCCTACCCCATGTATGGGGGTGACCTGACCTGCCCAAACCAACTATGCCTCTATAATAGGAGGACCACCTTCATGGACCCCTATAATACAGTGACCCTCCCAGGGACCCCTGTAATAGGCGTACCCCCCCCAGAGATCCCTGTAATAAGGGGATCCTATAATAGGAGGACCCCCTCGGGGCCCCTGTAACATTGGGAACCCCCCCTTATGGACCGCAGTAATAAGGGGACCACCCAGTGTCCCCTGTAATAGTAGGACTCCTCCTCTCCCCCCCCCCCCTGCACAGGGACTCCTGTAATGCCCCCCCCTTACAGGAACCCCCCTGCCTAAAGTAACCCCTCCAGAGACCACATCCACAAACAGATCCCCCTGCAACATAGGCTCCTCCCACCCCTTTGAAAGGGGACCACTGTTTTGAAGCTAGACAGCAGACCAGACGGGCCGTGGGAAGAATTATAGCTGCCATACTTGCCTTACAGCTCCACATATCTATTCCTCAAAGGAGAGAATGACCGCAAATGACCTGCGTCTTGTTCCCACAGATCCATTACCTGCAAGCCATTCATAGCTTTCAGTAGTGGTCTGTGATTGACAGCTTGTAAAATCCATCTATAGCTTTGGTCCATTCATATCCTTTCACTCTTCAGAGGACTAAGTGGTGAAACCCCATGTTTGTGAACATTGACCACATCAAAGAAAGGTAAGTGCAGTGAAATCACATGCTTGAGTGATTGGAATGCACTTAGTGCTTCATATATACTTACATTTCTTACAGGGGTCCCAGGGGTGGAAGCCCTATTATAGGGGTCCCTGTAGGGGTCCCCCTATTGCAGGGCTCCCTGCGGGATGTAGCCCTATTACAGGGGTCCCTGGGGGTCCCCTTTTTACAGGACTCTGTGGGGGTCCCCCAATTACAGGGGTCCCTGTGGGGTGTAGCACTATTGCAGGGGTCCTGGGGTCTCCCTATTACAGGGGTCCACCCCTGGGAGAGGCTTCCCATGGGCCTTCGTACTCCCCTTTCCACCACCCCTCTAGGACACTCACCGTTCACCCCCCCTCCACAACCTTCCGAAGGCCCCTTCCTACTCACTCTTCACTCCCACACCCTTCATAACCCCATTCCTCCTTTCATGGGTGTTCCCCCATCAGGCCCTGACCCTTGTGTCATGTGAGTGTCCCTTTAAGAAAGGTTTGGTCTTACCACATGACTTGTAGCATGGCTTCAGTGATATCATTTGTGGGTGGAGCTGGGCTGTGGCTGTCAGGTGAGAGGAGGTTTAGGTTTTTGGGTTTCAGTTTCAGCTTGTTGCTTTGGACTGCAGAAGAGAAGCAGTGTTTCCCTCTTTTCATTTTAAAGCTGTTCCAGGGAACTGAAAGCACATTGGGGTGGCAAACTGCCTTGGTAACTAAAGATAGAGTTGCTTTCCAGAAGGAGTTTTGAATCTGCTGGTTGGAACTGGATCAGAATCTTAGGGAAAGGACCAGTCCCATTCAAGTGAGATTACAGTGTGCTGGGCCACACCTTTGAAAGGGGTTTGGTTTATTGGCTTATTGGATTTTGTATTGGATTGGAACAGCTACTAAGGGGGATTCATTAAGAGTTATATACATACAGATTACTGTCGCTGTTGTGTTTTCTTAATGTTTGTAATTGATAACAAATTCTTGTTTCATATATGTTAACTACATTCTTATAATAAACTTTGTTTTGATAAAAGCGTCAAGGGAGTCTGATGAATCATACCTGAAGTGAAGACTCTTGTGCTCATCCGAGCCAAATTCAACATAAAAGTTATAGGCCAGGTGAGCTTCATAACATACTTTGGAGTTTGTAAGCCCTGGCCCATAACACTTGGCAGTGCCAGGGTGCCAGTGCAAATGTTCCCGCTTGGCAGTGCCAAGGTGCCCAGATGCCAGGGGAGAGCCAGTATGCCATCCTTCCTTGGCCCTGAGCTCCAAGGGCCTTCAATGGCCTGGGTGACCCCCAAGAGCCATTCCACCTGCGCCACATTTGGGTAGACCAGTACTAATAGGCGCCTGACTAGGGTATCCCTGGGGAGTCCGATAGATTCCGGGAGCTGGTCAGTTCTTAAACCGATTTAACTGTGTGAGACTGGGTCCCATCCATTGTGGGCGGGACCCAGATTGCGACTTCTTGCAAGGTCTGCTTAGATCTCACAAGATGTATGTGCCATGTCAAGATAAATTGCTGCCCTTAGCTCTTCAGAGTTAATGTGACATGAAATTCAATGGGCACCAACTCCAGGACACATCCTGCCGCAATTGGAGTGAGCATCAGCTGATAAATGCCGAGAGGGGCTTTCCTGGGCTTCCCGATGGCACATACATCTTGTGAGATCTATGGTTCATCAGCTGTGAGGGGCTCACCAGTGAGTGACCCAGAAGCCTATCTACTATTAATCCCACGGAGGTGTGAGTATTTGCACTGGTGGAGGGTGCGGGTGACATGTGTGATACATCTTTAATGGTGATATCTGAGAATTGTCCCTCTGTGCTTCTCAGGTCTTTGGTATTGAGGGCTGTGAGCATGGTTGGAGCTGCTCTTCTGATTGTCCTACAAGGGAAGAGAGGTAGCATTCGTATATCACGGGTGACTTGAGACATGCCTGTATGTCCTGAGAGTTCTCACAATTGCTCGCAGCCCTCACCTTGCTCTCCATACAGATGTGGCATTGCTCCTCCCGACCAGCTCAATAACTCTTTTCTCAAATGGGATGAGGGATCTGAGCTCACGCATGACTCTGGGTTGCTGTGCCCACTCATGCGGTTGGGGGGTGGGGGGGGAATGGGGATTGGCGAGGAGTGAGGAGAGGAAGACGAGGCATTTCTGCCGTACAAGACCTAATGTGGGCCATGTTCAAACGGCAACCAGTCAGCCCAGCCTAAATCTCTGCTGATCCACAGGGCCGACATCTAGCACAAGCAGATGGTTCACCCCTAATAGTCAAATGTTCCCATTCTAAAAATTTGGAATGAAAGTCACACCACTCTACACCTCTGGATCACAATTCCAAAGTTAATATTATTAGTCTCAAATAAGGGGTTTGCTGTGTTTAAGGAAAAGTTAAAATCTTATGACTGTAACACCTTCTACCTGATCTGAAGGTTCTTGCCTCTACTCAGTATCAATGACATACAACAACTTGGATTATTGATCCACCAAATGTGGTACACCTTTATTAATACCACAAAGCAATAGTACGTACAATACTGGTTACTTAGTAGTCCTTTGAGTCACAGTTCGCCTCGGTGGTCAATCACCTCGTGAGGTAGCTGAATGAGTGAACACCTTGGAGGTGTGGGGGTGGGGGGGGGGGGGGGGGGTGGTGTGAAGGGGTGCAGTGGGATACTGGAAGCGGCAGACTTATCTGGTCAGGCAGAAGCCATTCATCTTTTTGCGGCACTGCTGCCCCATCCTCTTCTGCCATGAGCTGGCACTGACTACAGTTGCCACTGCTTTCCAGGCAGGGATGGTCACCTTGCTGGTGGATGCTGTATGGAACGTAGATATAGGGGGTGCTGCCTCTGCTGTACTCCAGCCAGGCATCTGGTGAGGGCTCCCTCTGAGAATCTTGGAGCAGGCTTCCTGGCTGCCATCCTCTCAAATCAACTGGAATAAGTGCTGGGGAGCCAGTTAAATGGAGCTCCCCACTGATTGCAATGATCAAGTTACCTGGAGACAAGAGAATCAGTGGGCGGCCATAACAAGCTCGGCGTGATTCATGTAAAGACAAAAACTAATGTTTAAAAGGCTCAATGCTCAGTGAGATTTTTCGTCTCTGGCGCTGGATTCACAGTGTTTTTCTCACCAGAACTGACACTTTGTCATTTTTTGGTAAGATTCCACCCACTGATGTAGTTGAAAACCAATTAAATGGGCTGAAAACATATGCATGGCCATGGCAAAAGATCAGATCCAAAAGAGGTACAAAAAAGAGCACACAAAGGCATCATTGTTCTAGTGGATAGAGTATTTTTGTCAGCCATGAAAACAGGCACAGCTGATTGACCACCGAGGCGAACTGCGGCGCACAGGACTACTAAGTAACCAGTATTGTACGTACTATTGCCTCGTGGTATTAATAAAGGTGTACCACATTTGGTGGAACAATAATTCAAGTTGTTGTATGCCATTGATACTGAGTAGAGGCAAGAACCTTCAGATCAGGTAGAGGGTGTTACAGTCATAAGCTTTTAACTTTTCCTTAAACACAGCAATCCCCTTATTTGAGACTAACAATCCTAACTTTGAAATTGCGATCCAGAGGTGTGGAGTGGTGTGACTTCCATTCCAACTTTTTAGAATGGGAACATTTGACTATTAGGAGCTGAACCATATGCATGTGCTGAATGACGGCCCTGTGGACCTGGTGTTGAGGATCAGCAGAGATTTAGGCTGGGCTGGCATTGGTTGCCGTTTGAACATGGCCCACATTCGGCCTTGTATGGCAGAAATGCCTACAAGTGCAGTTGCCTCTGTACAATGTGTGGTGTAGGTGGGAAGCTCAGGATCTTCTAACCTGCCTTCCAGTGGAACATCATTATCACGGGGTGTGGGAGGAGATGGAGACAGTGGGAAAAATGTCTCAGCTTCCACTCATCCATCCAACTTTCCTATTCTAAGTATAAAAATATAAAAACTCTAAGGAAATGGAATCAAGCCTCCCTCTCTACCGATTGCATTGCTGCCTCCCAAACTGTGTAGGATATGTTGCATTTCTTCTTCGCCTTTAAACTCCTTGACAGAGCACAGTCCAGAGACAAATTCTCTCCGTCTAATCCTGCTTTGGGCCAAACTCTCCAGCTGTTGCCATGTATAGCCCTTGGCTCTCATCTTCTTTTCTGTACCCTGCCTCTACTTGTTTCTTGGTCAGCCTTGATTTCCCTTTCCTTGAGTTCCATATGAGAACTTGCCTTGTAATGTTCCGTAGCTTCCTCAAAATGGGGCCTATCCAATACCACTTTTGCCTTTTGATTTGGAGGACCATTGAGTTTTGTTTGGTCTCCTCCCAAAGCCTAAAAGTATTGATGGTATTTGGTCAGTGTCTCCAAAGGATCCTTCTGAGGCATCTGTTGATGAAGGATTGAATTTTCATCAACATTGGTTTTGTTTCAGAGCAATAAAGGAGAACAGACTTTATGTTGGAGTTGGAAATCTTTAGCTTTGTGGCCTTGATGATCTCTCTTGATTTCTAGATCTTGGAGAGAATGATGAATGTTGTTCTCGCCTTCCAAATTCTGATTGTCTTGTACCAAGAACACAATATTATACTTCATACAGAATCAATGGGATTAAACTGTTGTGCATGAAATGCTTTACAAGTTTTGATCTGCTCCAGCCTTGTAATATATCTGAAGACCAATAAGTTTAAATAATTTATGCAACTATCAGCCTAGTTTGCTCCACCACTTATAAGTAAAAATTACGGTAGCAAAAATTAGCTGAGCCTTTATAAAAATTGCAAAACTGTGAGAACTAGGCATGAAACAGAATCTTGATGTGGGATGATGGGAAATGGATTTGCTGCATAAGGTGGCTATTTGATATTCCAGGCAACCTCCCTAGAAGACAGCACTGCTGCATGCCAGGCCGGAGATGAAAGCCATGGGGCGCTATTCTCCGCTCCCCACGCTGCGTGGGAGAATCGCGGGAGGGCCCCCTGACAAATTTCATGCCCCCCCGCTTGGAAGAATCGGCGCTCACCGTTTTTCACGGCGACCGGCGATTCTTCGACCCAGATGGGCCAAGCGGCCTGCCGTTCGCGACCGTTTCACGATGGCGGCAACCACACCTGGTCGCTGCCGTCATGAAACGGGTGTGGAGATGCCCATTTGGGGCTTGTAGGGGGCCTGGTGGGGAATGAGCACCACGACTGTGCTCGGGAGGGGACAGGCCCGCGATCGGTGCCCACCGATCGTCAGGCCGGCGTCTCAATCGGACGCACTATTTCCTCTCCGCCGCCCCGCAAGATCAAGCCGCCACGTCTTGCGGGGCGGCTGAGGGCAAAGACGGCCACCGCGAATGCGAGGGTTCAAGCTGTCAGCGTTGTGACGTCAGCCGCGTGTGCGCGTGTTGGAGCCGGCCAACCTGCGCATGCGCGGCTGACGTCATTAGGCGCGCCGGCCGCGTCATTCTCGGCGCGACGCCTCCGCGGCCGAGATTTACGGAGCCCCGCTCCTAGCCCCACCGGGAGGGGAGAATAGGGGGCGAGGAGCGGCCTCCGAGGCCGTCGTGAAACTCGGCCGAGTCCGCGACGGCCCTCCCGATTTTTCCCGGGAGCGGAGAATTCCGCCCCTGGTCAATACTGTATACCAGTAACTTTCAAACTTTTTTTCCTGGGACCCACTTTTACCAACCAGCCGACCATCGTGACCCATGCAGGCTGGCTTTCACGACGCACGCCTGTCGATCTTCACAACCCACGCTGGCTGACCTTTGCGACTGACCTTCACGACACACCATTATTGCTTACCTTTAATGCTTACAACAGAAGGTTAATGTTCAACAGGTTTGTTTCAAATCACTAGCTTTCGGAGCACTGCTCCTTCCTCAGGTGAATGAAGAGGTATGTTCCAGAAACAAAGTCAAAGATGCAAAACAATGCTTTGAATGCGGGCATTTGCAGGTATTGTCTTGCATATTTGACTTTGTCTATATATATGTTTCTGGAACATACCTCTTCATTCACCTGAGGAAGGAGCAGTGCTCCGAAAGCTAGTGATTTGAAACAAACCTATTGGACTTTAACCTGATGTTGTAAGACTTCTTACTGTGCTCACCCATGTCCAACGCCGGCATCTCCACATCATACCTTTAATCCGACAGGTGAGTCTGCTTGGTCCTCATGACCTCACTTACTTTGTCATTCAATGTTACATTTCTGCCAAGGACTTCAGCTAATGTAAGTTCTCACTGCATCCTTTCAAAAAAATCAAAAGGTTTGTCCTCTAACTCGCCATGCTTCGTCTTCAACTGCCTTTGAAATCTTGAAAGATTAAAAATTTCATTTTAAAGTACTTCCCTGTATATGGCACACATGGGGCGGGATTCTCCGACCCCCCGCTGGGTGTGAGAATCGCCGCAGCGCCGCGCGAATTGCACCACGCCGCCCCGACACCGGACGCGATTCTCCTACCCCGTGTGTAAAGGGCTGCGCGCGAATGGCATCGGGCCGCACGGAGAATCGCCGCAAACGGCCGTAGCGGCGATCCTCCGGCGGTGCCGCGATTCTCCGGCCCAGATGGGCCGAGCGGCCATTCGAAAAAATCCGAGTCCCGCCGGCGCCGTTCTAACATGCTCTGGGCCAGCCGGACCTTGGGGTTGAAGGGTTCGCGGGCGGCCTGTGGGGAGGGAGGGGAGGTCCAATCCTGGGGAGGCCCTCCGTAGTGGCCTGGCCCGTGATCGGGGCCCACCGATTGGCGGGCCGGCCTCTCTTGCTGCGGACCTCTTTTCTTTCACGCCAGCTCCTGAATCCCTGCGCCATTTGGCGTCAGGGCAGGCGCGGGGATTATGGCCAGTGCGCATGCGCTAATTGGCGCCGGCCCAACTGTGCATGCATGGACAGTGCGGTGCCAGGTCGACGCCGGGACCAGCACCGTGCTGGCCCCCCACCAGGTCCCGAGAATCTGGTCTCGGAACCGGTGCCGGAGTAAAGTACTCCCATTTTGGCGCCGGCACTCTGATGCCGGACCAGAGAATTGCGGCCGTAGGCTTTGCATCCTGATTTGAATTGGCAAAATTAACAATGCTCTATCTCAAGAAATCATCTTCATAATGCTTTGTTCCCGATTTCAGTTTCTTCTTAATTTTCTGTTCACCAGAGGCCCTGAAGCTCTGGGTACAGGTCACATCAGCACTGCTTTGTCCTGCAGTGGACTCTCCTGAAAAGCTCTCTCTCTCTCTCGAGCACAATCAATTGTGCAGTTTCTCTGATGGCTGCCTGCTTTCTCAGCTGGTGTGCCAGCAGCGGCTGGCTTTGTCTCCGTGTTCGTATCAGGTCCCATGTGCTTGGCGGAGTTCAAGCACTGCTTTCCTGGTGGAGAGCAGATAAAAGTTCCTTTGTAACTCTTTCCTCTCCGCCAGGAGCTATATGGTCGGGACCTCGGAGTATTTATAGTCTACCTCCAGTATGGAGTCGACCAGCTGCTGCCTAATCGCCTTTTCCTCCCTATCTCTTCGCGCTTTGAAAGCGATGATTTCCCCTCTTATTACGGCCTTTAGTGCTTCCCAGAACGTGGAGGGCGAGACCTCCCCGTTCTGATTGTTCTCCGTGTTTTCTGCTATGGCCCGCGATATCCTTTCGTTGAAGGCCTTGTCAGCTAGAAGGGCAGCGTCCAGCCTCCATGTGGGGTGTTGGGCCCTGCCCGTTTCCAGCCTCACGTCCATGTAGTGTGGAGCATGGTCTGATATCACAATTGCGGAGTGTTCCACTTTGTCTATCCCCGGAAGAACCGTTTTCCCCACCACAAAGAAGTCCATTCTGGTGTATATGTTGTGTACTGGGGAGAAGAAGGAAAACTCCTTCTCCCCTTGGTGGGTGTGAACCTCCACTGGTCCACCGCTCCCATCTGTTCCATCAAGTGACCGAGTTCCCTTGTCATGTGTGCGGTTTTCCCCGTCTTGGCGTTCGATCTGTAGTCTTTGGGTCCTGTACACAGTTGAAGACCCCCCCCATGATTAGCCGGTGCGTCTCTATGTCAGGGATTTCTGCCATGGTCCTCTTGATGAAGCTCGGGTCATCCCAATTGGGCGCGTACACGTTAACTAGGACTGCTGGTGCCTCATCCAGGGTCGCGCTAACCATGACGTACCGTCCCCCCGGGTCCGCAACCGTCTTTGTCGCCCTAAACATCGTCTATTTGCTGATCAATATCGCTACCCCCCCTGGCCCTCGTCCCTTAGCAGGAATGGTAGGTCTGTCCCACCCAGCCCTTTCTTAACCGCAGTCGGTCCTGCTCTCTCAGGTGCGTCTCTTGAAGGAAGATTATGTCTACCTTCATGTTTCTTTGGTGGTTGAGGACTCTGGATCTTTTCACTAGGCTGTTGAGTCTCCTTACGTTCCAGGTGACTATCCTGGTGGGGGGCTTCTGTCCCCTCGCTCCTGTGGGATTAACCATATTCACGTAGTGGACGCGCCCCTGCCCTCCGGGGTTCCCCCTTGTTAGGGGGCCGGATGGCCGCTGTCACAGCTCTCTCCATGCGGTCAGGCTCCTGCGCTCCGGAGCCTCCCTCCATCCAGGGGTATCCCCGCCATGGTCGCCCGCTGTGCGTCCGCCACACGGGTAGCCCCCTTCACTTTGGGGTTTCCCTTCACCCAAAGGCCGTACTGGGTGGGTACTTGCAGCGATTCCTTGTTCCGAGCCCTTGGTTGCGGCACTCTGTAGCCCTATTCCTGTACCTTTTCTAGCCTTGTTTGTCCCTCCGTCCCTGTGTTCCGCCCCCCCCCGTGCCCCTCCCTAGTCCCTCCCTTTCCTCCCCCTCTCCCGTATATCCCTCCTTTGTCCCTCTTTCCCCTGCTCCTGTCCCCATTTGCCCTCCCGCCTCTGTTGAGTGATCCCAGCCGCCCTCTGCCTGGCGCCGTCCCCTCTGTTGGGGGCGCGCTGCGGCCCTGCTTTGTTGCATGTCCCCGGTGCTAGCTTTCTTGCTAGTGCGGCGACACCCCTCTAGGGAGTTACTGTCTCGCTTCTCCCCGGCCCAGCCTCTGTGTTTTTTCGCCCACTCGTCCCCTGCCCTACCCTGTGCTCCCCCTGTTTCCTCACCCTTCTCCGCTACTCTCATACGCTTATGCTGGTGCCTGGTTTCCCATCTATGTTGGTTCGTTGGGGAGCGCTTTGCTTTATGTTCAGGGTGCGCTTGCCATGTTGGGGGTGGGGTGGCCTGGCATTGCCTCATCCCCCCCCCCTCGGTGAGTTGTTGCCCCTTACCAGGGGCCCCGTGTTTCTACCCTTGCTGTTGGTTTTCCAGCCCATGTTCTTCGATAAATTTGTTTGCGTCGGCAGGGGATGTGAAGAAATATTCTCTTTTTTGGTCTGTGACCCAGAGTTTCGCTGGGTACAGTATACCAAAGCGCACATTGCTCCTGTGAAGGGCTGCTTTTGCTCTGTTAAATTTGGCCCGTCTCCTGGCGAGGTCTGCCCCAATGTCCTCGTACACTCGAATGAGGTGCCCTTCCCATCTGCAGGTTCTGTTCTACCTGGCCCAGCGCAGGATTGTTTCCCTGTCTTTGTACTGGTGTACTTTGGCTATAACTGCCCTCGGGTGTTCCCCCGCCCTGGGTTTCGGGCGCAGTGACCGGTGCGCTCTGTCCATTTCCGGTGGGTTGGGGAAAGTCGACCTTGACTTTGCCTGTTCTTCTATTCTTACCCCACCTCCTCCGCTGCCTTTTCCATTATATAATTCTTTACATTTTGACCTTTTTCAGTTCTGTAGCATGGTCACATTAACTGTAGGAGAACATATGGCCGGGTTTCTCCGAAAATGGGGCTATGTCCCCAAGTTCGCCGCAAAACGGGCGCGAATCACTCCAGACTATTTTCAAAACGTCCGGAGTGATTCTACGGATTTAAGAGGTATAGCAGGGCCCCGGTGTGCACCGCGCAGCTCCTGCTGCTGATGTGGGGCCTGAAACCTCCGGCCGCGGGTCCGCTCATGCACGCCGGCGCCCGCGCAACATGGCGGAGCCACACAGCGGGCCAGCGTGGCAGAAGATAGCCCCCCCCCCCCGGATCGCGCGCCTCACCGATTGGTAGCCCCCGATCGCGGGCCTGGCCTTCATGGAGGCCCCCCCTCCAGAGACTGATTCTCCCCCCCCCCCTCCACCCCCTCCCCACCCAGGACGGCCAGTGCAGCTGCGGGTCTGAGCTCCCGCCGGGTGGAACCAGGTTGGAACCACGTTGGCGGTCCTCAGTCGGTCGATCGCAGAGAATCGCCGCAGGGGCTTCTTTCAGTAGAGAATCACGTCCCGGCGCTGCGGGTGTAAGACCCCATTCTCGCCCCAGTGCCGAGCGTGATTTCGGCGCGGAGAATCCCGGCCATAGATTTTAAAGAAACATAAACTCCGCCCACAGCAGCAAACTATTTACTCTACACAATCCCATTGGGACAACCAACATTGTGGTCCCTCTTCGGACCGGCTTTTATGCTTGAGCCAGCCCCAGTTGGGTGGTCCCCCGACCACTAACAGCACTAATGTACTTCATGAACCCCACGGGGAGATTAATTAAGGTTTCCTCATGGGCCTTGTAGGGGTTATTACACCTTTCCCCCTCCAAGTCCGGACGTTTCCCTTATGCAACCAACTGGGCAGGCATGCTGTGCCGCTTTGCACTTGGCTGCGTTTCCATCAGCAGTGGGTTGTGTGTAACGGTTGATAGACTGCCTGTTTCTAGACAGTCTCTGGCAGGTTACTACTGAGATTTTGGCCCGGGACATGGCATCGTCCGTCTGTGTGGGCACTACATCAGAGACATCTCGATGGTCCAAGAGTTGGGCCACGGTGGGTTTCACGCCTTGTCTAAGGAATGGTCAGGAAGAGGTACCAACAACCTCAAGTGCGGGCTTCTATTTCTTCAGGTGGTCAATGTGTTAGCGCTGGGTCTTCCCTTGGACATTAACCCTGTAGGATATGGGCCCCGTTTGCTCCAATAGGACCCCTGAGAGCCAGAGTGCACCATCTCCAAAATTGCAGGCGTAAACCTGGTGTCCTGTGGCCATGATACTTTTGTTGCAAGTCTTGCTGCAGCTCTACTTTTCTGCCCAGGTTCGGGGAAGTCAGGCTTAACGGGGTTCTGAGGCGTCGGCCCATCAGCAGCTCTGCTGGTGCCACCCCAGTTATAACATGTGGCGTGATCCTACAGTTAAAAAGGAATCTCGGCAGTCGTGATACCAGGGAGCCCGCAGTGTGCTTCCTCATACCTCTGTCTGGCCCGCCTGTTTGGCCCGGTGATGTGGGGATTTTGGATATGATTGATTACGTTCATATGTGCTAATTTGGAGAACTCTTTGCTTGTCCTGTTATTGAGGAATCCTGTGAGTGCTGAATCAGCATCTTAATTTATCGATGGTGGCCCTTGATGTGGTGGAGGCCATCTTATATACGTCAAGCCACTTAGAACAGGCATTCATAAGGATTAGAAACATGAACCCCATAAAATACCCAGCGAAGTCCACATGCAGTCTCATCCTGCGACGCCATGGTCATTCCCAGGGGTGAAGGGAGGCTGAAGGTTGGAGCTTCTGATGTCCCACACATAGCAGGCAACTTTGCATGAAAATCACACTGTCTCCTCCATTCCTGGCCACCAGACGTAACTTTATGCCAGCATCTTCATTTTTCAACTCCCCGGGTGACCACAGTGTCAGTTCTGCAGGATCAATTCCTGACCTGACGATAGGATGATCACGCACATTCCCCACGAGAGGATGCCATCTTCGACATGCAATTCCTGCGACTTTTTAAAGTTAAATTTAGAGTACCCAATTCATTTTTTCCAATTAAGGGGCAATTTAGCATGGCCAATCCACCTACCCTGCACACCTTTGGGTTGTGGGGGCAACACCAACGCAAACACGGGGAGAATGTGCAAACTCCACATGGACAGTGACCCAGAGCCAGGATCGAACCTGGGACCTCAGCGCCGTGTGCCACCATGCCGCCCAAATTCCTGCTACTTTTTGACAGAAGGCTGCAGGACCGCTGGGGGATTCCCCTGTAATCCGGCATGTAGTAACATGTGATGGAGCTTCACCAATTAGGGATCTTTCTGCGTCCATGAGCGTATCCGAACGCCGTCACCGGCAGAGTGTCCGTAAAATTTATAGTCGCCACGACTTTTTCCACCACTGGTGGAGGTAGGGGATTCACGGGCAGCAGAAGATGACTGAAGGTTCAACTTGGGCTGTCTGAACCCCTGGGCGATGTTGAAAAGGATATTATACGCTGCCAGCAAAAGTGCCCAGCACTGAATTCGGGGACAAGGCTGTGCAGCGAATCCCCTTGTCCTCCTGAAAGAGGCCAAGCATTGGCCTGAGGTTGGTGTTGATGAAGTGTCACCCGTAAACATACTGATTAAATATCTTTACGACGAATATCATCGCCAAGCCTTGGTCTTCTATCTGGGTGTAGCGGCGCTCCGTGTCTGCTAGAGCACTGGATGCGAATGCTATGGAGCAATCAGTGCTATCATACATCAATGGGACAGCACCACCTGATGCCACAGGGGGAGGTATCACAAGTGAGGATGAGCAGCTGGGATGGATTATAGTGGTTGATCGCCTGCCAATGTCCTGAAGTATCAGGGCTGAGTCCCTGGGTCCACATAGATGTGCGCCTTGCCTCCCTTTATTTTGCCCAAGCCCTTCTGGAATACTTCTGGATGTTTTACGAGGACCTCATACAGGTTTCCAGTGCCCATCCAGAAAATCTACTGCCAATCGAAGCAGATGTCTTGTAGCCAGTCATGCCCCAGCAGGTTAGGTTTCTATGCTCGATCTTACAAACCTCAGCCGGGTGGGCCTCTGTCCACTAGTGGGGGAGTTTGAGCTGGCCGGGTCCTAAAGGACACAGCTGGTAGGCGGACACTGCAGCAGGTGGTGAGGGAACCAACAATAGGGAAAAGCATACTTGACCTCATCCTCACCAACCTGCCTGCTGCAGATACATCTGTCCATGACAGTATCGGTAGAAGTGACCACCGCACAGTCCTTCTGGAAACAAAGTCCCGTCTTCACATTGAGGATATCCTCCACTGTTGTGTAGCACTGGCACCGTGATAAGCCACCAAGCCAGGGGATCAACCTGGTTCAATGAAGAGTGCAGGAGAGCATGCCAGGGGCAACACCAGACAGAGTGAAAAATGAGGTGTCAGCCTGGTGAAGCTACAACACAGGACTACTTGTGTACCAAACAACATAAGCAGAAAGTATTAGACAGAGCTAAGCTATTTCACAACAAATGCATCAGATCTAAGGTCGGAGGTCCGGCCACATCCAGCCGTGAATGGTGGTGGACAATTAAACTGACTGGAGGAGGAGGCTCCACAAATATCCCAATCCTCAATGATGGAGGAGTCCAGCACATCTGTGCAAAAGGCTAGGCTGAGGCATTCGCAACAATCTTTAGCAAGAAGTGTCAAGTGGATGACCCATCTTGGTCTCCTCTGGTGGTTCCCAACATCACGGAACATTTAGGCGGGAATTCAGCTGTTGGAGTGGGCGGAGCGACAGAGTTAAGCGGTGAGTATTTAAACTCGCTGCTTCGCTGCTCAAACAGCGGCCACAGGGTCTTTGGGGATAAATTTGAAGAGTGACATCACAGCAAAGCAGTGACCTGATTGGCTAATAAGGATAGTGCTCCAATTAGCAGTAGCTGGGAGAAATTTAACTGTTCGTTTGTTGGTAAGTATTGTGATTGGTAAGTAAAATCTTTATTCCTTTCACTTATTCATTATTTGATAGTATATTTGTAATCAGTTAAGGTAAAGTGTAAAAATGGCAGGAGATCTCAGACCCGTATTATGCTCCTCGTGCTCAATGTGGGAGTTCAGGGACGCGGCCGATGCCCCTGACTCCTTCATGTGCGGAAAGTGTGTCCAGCTGCAGCTCCTGTTAGACCGCATGACGGCTCTGGAGCTGCGGATGGACTCACTTTGGAGCATCCGCGATGCTGAGGAGGTCGGGGAGTTGGTCACACCACAGATTAGGAATGGTGAGGGAGACAGGTAATGGGTGACCAAAAGGCAGAGAAAGAGCAGGAAGGCAGTGAAGGTGTCCCCTGCAGTCATCTCCCTCCAAAACAGGTATACCGTTTTGGATGCTGTTGGGGGAGATGACTCACCAGGGGAAGGCAGTAAGTAGTAGCCAGGCTCATGGCACCATGGCTGGCTCTGCTGCACAGAGGGCGGGAAAAAGACTGGCAGGGCTATAGTCATAGGGCATTCAATTGTAAGGGGAGTAGACAGCCGTTTCTGTGGTCGGAAACGAGACTCCCGAAAGGTATGTTGCTTCCCGGGTGCACGGGTCAGGGATGTCTCAAATCGGCTGCAGGACATACTGATGGGGGAGGGTGAACAGCCAGTTGTCGTGGTGCATATATGCACCAACGATATAGGTACAAAACGGGATGAGGTCCTACAATCAGAATTTAGGGAGTTACGAGATAAGTTAAAAAGTAGGACCTCAAAGGTAGTAATCTCAGGATTGCTGTCAGTGCCACGAGACAATCAGAGTAGAAATTCAAGAATAGTCAGTATGAATACGTGGCTCGCGAGATGGTGCAGGAGTGAGGGGTTCAGATTTTTCAGGCACTGGAACCAGTTCTGGGGGCGGTGGGACCATTACAAATCGGATGGTCTACACCTGGGCAGGACTGGAACCAATGTCCGAGGGGGTGCTTTTGCTAACACTGTTGGGGAGGTTTTAAATTAATGTGGCAGGGGGATGGGAACCAGATTAGGAAGTTAGAAGTCAGTAAAGAGTCAGCAACTAAAGCAAGTAAGGTACTAGATAATAAACTCATTGTGACTAAGTAAAGAGTAGACAGGGAAGAGATGATGAACACAAAGGGACAGGTGGTCTGAGGTGCATTTGTTTTAATGCAGGAAGTGTAGCAGGTAAGGCAGATGAATTTAGGGCTTGGATCAGTACCTGGGAATATGATGTTATTGGTATTACTGAGACTTGGTTGAGGGAAGGGCAGGACTGGCAACTGAATATCCCAGGGTATAGATGCTTCAGGAGGGATAGAGAGGGAGGTAAAAGGGTTGGAGGAGTTGCATTACTGGTCAGAGATGATATCATAGCTGTGATTAAGGAGGGCACGACGGAGGATTCGAGCACTGAGGCAATATGGGTAGAGCTAAGAAATAGGAAGGGTGCAGTAACATTGTTGGGACTTTACTACAGGCCTCCCAAAAGCAAGCGTGACGTAGAGGTACAAATATGTAGACAGATTATCGAAAAATGTAGGAGCAATAGGGTGGTCGTGATGGGAGATTTTAACTTCCCCAACATTGAATGGGACTCATGTAGGGTTGGAGGTGTCGATGGAGCAGAATTTGTAAGGAGCATCCAGGAGAGTTTTTTTTAGAGCAGTATGTAAATAGTCCAACTTGGGAAGGGGCCATACTGGACCTGGTATTGGGGAATGATCCCGGCCAGATGGTTGAAGTTTCAGTCGGTGATTACTTTGGGAATAGCGATCACAATTCCGTAAGTTTTAGAATACTCATGGACAAAGATGAGAGTGGTCCTAAAGGAAGAGTGCTAAATTGGGGGAAGGCCAAGTATAACAAAATTCGGCAGGAGCTAGGGAATGTGGATTGGAGCAGCTGTTTAGGGGTAAATCCACATTTGAAATGTGGGAGTCTTTTAAGGAAAGGTTGATTAGAGTGCAGGGCAGACACGTCCCTGTGAAAATGAGGGACAGAAATGGCAAGATTAGGGAACCATGGATGACGGGTGGAATTGTGAGACGAGCTAAAATGAAAAAAGAAGCAAACATAAGATCTAGGTGACTTAAAACTGATGAAGCTTTGAAGGAATATCGGGAAAGTAGGACAAATTTCAAACACGAAATAAAGAGAGCTAAAAGGGGTCATGAAATATCTTTGGCTAACAGGGTTAAGGAAAATCCCAAATCCTTTTATTCGTATATAAGGAGCAAGAGGGTAACTAGAGAAAGGATTGGCCCACTCAAAGACAAAAGAAGGAATTTATGCGTGGAGTCAGAGGAAATGGGTGAGATTCTTAATGAGTACTTTGCATCGGTATTCACCAAGGAGAGGGACATGACGGATGTTGAGGCTAGGGATGGATGTTTAAATACTCTAGGTCAAGTCGGCATAAGGAAGGGGGAAGTTTTGGGTATTATAAAAGGCATTAAGGTGGACAAGTCCCCAGGTCTGGATGGGATCTATCCCAGGTTACTGAGGGAAGCGAGGGACGAAATAGCTGGGGCCTTAACAGATATCTTTGCAGCATCCTTGAGCACGGGTGAGGTCCCGGAGCACTGGAGAATTGCTAATGTTGTCCCTTTGTTTAAGAAGGGTAACAGGGATAATCCGGGAATTATAGACCTGTGAGTTTGACATCAGTGGTAGGCAAACTGCTGGAGAAGATATTGAGGGATAGGATCTATTCACATTTGGAAGAAAATAGACTTATCAGTGATAGGCAGCATGGTTTTGTGCAGGGAAGATCATGTCTTACAAACCTAATAGAATTCTTTGAGGAAGTGACAAAGTTAACTGATGAGGGAAAGGCTGTAGATGTCATATACATAGACTTCAGTAAGGCGTTTGATAAAGTTTCCCATGGCAGGTTGATGGAAAAAGTGAAGTCGCATGGGGTTCAGGGTGTACTAGCTAGCTGGATAAAGAACTGGCTGGGCAACAGGAGACAAAGAGTAGTGGTGGAAGGGAGTGTCTCAAAATGGAGAAGGGTGACTAGTGCTGTTCCACAGGAATCCATGCTCGTACCACTGTTGTTTGTGATATACATAGATGATCTGGATGAAGGTAGAGGCGGTCTGATTAGCAAGTTTGCAGATGATACTAAGATTGGTGGAGTTGCAGATAGCGAGGGGGACTGTCAGAGAATACAGCAAAATATAGATAGATTGGAGAATTGGGCAGAGAAATGGCAGATGGAGTTCAATCCAGGAAAATGCGAGGTGATGCATTTCGGAAGATCCAATTCAAGAGCGGACTATACGGTCAATGGAAGAGTCCTGGGGAAAATTGATGTACAGAGAGATCTGGGAGTTCAGGTCCATTGTACCCTGAAGGTGGCAACGCAGGTCGATAGAGTGGTCAGGAAGGCATACAGCATGCTTGCCTTCATCGGACGGGGTATTGAGTACAAGAATCGGCAGGTCATGTTACAGTTGTATAGGACTTTGGCTAGGCCACATTAGGAATACTGCGTGCAGTTCTGGTCGCCACATTACCAGAAGGATGTGGATGCTTTAGAGAGGGTGCAGAGGAGGTTCACCAGGATGTTGCCTGATATGGAGGGTGCTAGCTATGAAGAAAGGTTGTATAGATTAGGATTGTTTTCATTGGAAAGACGGAGGTTGAGGGGAGACCTGATTGAGGTCTGCAGAATTATGAGAGGTATGGACAGGGTGGATAGCAATAAGCTTTTTCCAAGCGTGGGGGTGTCAATTACAAGGGGTCACGATTTCAAGGTTAGGAGAGGGGGAAAGTTTGAGGGAGATGTGCGTGGAAAGTTTTTTACGCAGAGTGGTGGGTGCCTGGAACACTTTGCCAGCAGAGGTGGTAGAGGCGGGCAATATGGAATCATTTAAGATGTATCTAGACAGATATATGAACGGGTGGGGAACAGAAGGAAGTAGATCCTTGGGAAATAGGCGACAGGTTTAGATAAAGGATCTGGGTCGGCGCTGGCTGGGAGGGCTGAAGGGCTGTTCCTGTGCTGTAATTTTCTTTGTTTTTTTTACATTTGGTTTTTCTTTCAGATTTCCAAAATCCGCATTATTTTATTTTTCTATGACTTGGTGCAAGTTAGGATACTAGGCAGCAGACCTTTGGATTAACTGAAATTTACTTGGTGCTACCTCATCAAATTAACTGTAGCATCTGGGATGTATGTGACTGTGGTGCCTGCAACATTTGGTGAGAGGGATGCAGGCGCGATATAGTTTTGGACTGGTACTTCTACCCAGGCTGCTCTTTCAGGCCTCCAATCTCAGAAAAGGGAAAAATATTAGGAATTTAGCTACATTGTATTTTAATGGCTTCATGTCAATTTGCCAAGGCTTTTATCCATATACTGCAATTAAATGAGTGCCCTGCAGAAGTAGGAATATGTATTAAATGCAATCTTTAGGTTTTGAAATGCAATCATTACTCAGTGTCTTACCTGGCTTCCCATAGTCATGTGACCTGTGGCATGAAAGATTCCCTGTGGGCAGCCATTTTACATTGTTAAATAAAACTGTAATAAAGACGAGAAAGACTGTAGTCTTTGAGCATATAACATGGGATGGAGCTTTCCCATTTGAGGACCAAGTCCTGGAGGTGGGGGGAACGTGAAGTGTTTTTCACAGTGGAGGCCAATCAGAAAACATGCCAAATCTTCTGGCCCTGACCTAATGAATTATGTGCGGGTGTTTTGCACGGTAATTCAGGGCTGTCCTATCTGGGTGTCAAATTGAAAAGGTGCCCAACATCACTGACCACTATTGATGAACGAAGGTGGACCTCCTGAAAATAAAAATAAATCTCTGGGAGCACCCTGAGTGTGGAAGATGATCCTTTTAAGAAAGAAGATGGATCTCCAGGAACATTCTTAGGCTGGAGGATGGACCCCTCCAAGGCACAGAATCTGGAAAGTCCATCTATAGATGCTCCTCCCACCCACGACTGTGGTGTTCCAGGGTTGCCATCCGCCTGCATCCTGAACTACAGAGGCAGCCCCAGGCTTGTTCAGGTGAGTCCTGGCATCTGTGTGCCACGTTCCAAAGGTGTTTTGTACTGGCGTGTTTTCCCACTGGCTCTGCGGAGAATCAGGCGTGGGTGGTTGGGCCTTCCTCTGCATCACATTAGCAAATGTGTGCAAATGAGTCGCACGCTGGTCTCCAGTGAGTTTTACGATCCAACATGGCAGGCACTAGCGGAAGATCTCGCTATAAATTCACACTGGCGTAAATCCTATTTTTGGACCTCCTGCCAAATTCACCTCTCTCCCCAACCTCCCCCCCCCCCCCCCCCCCCAAACTCCGCTATTGAATCTGTCGGCAGGGTCTTGGGAGAATTCTGCCCATGGCAGAAGTGAATTGTGAAAAGCTGGAAGAGAAAAAGTGGGTTTGAGTAGGGTGATCATTGCTCAGCACAACATCGAGGGCCGAAGGGCCTGTTCTGTGCTGTACTGTTCTACGTTCTAGAAGTCACAGTTACTGAAAGATGAACATGTTAATGTTTCCAAACTGCTAAAAGCCGAAGGAAAAACAACATGGACAAAGAAAAGCTAATACAAACTGAAGGCTGTAACAAAATATTGGGTGAGACAAAAAAGGCTGTAAATTCCCCACTCCCAGTTCCTGTTGAAATGAAAGGAGATTACAGCAGAATTGTCAATTTTCCACTTACAATGGCATAACTACAAGCTTGCAACAGATTTATTTAATAAGCCGGAGCCGATATGAAAAGCAACACTTTTAACACCGCAGGGCAGAGATTGCTACTAATCGTATTCCACCCTAAATCTATGCCAAGCACAGATAAAACAAACTACAGAAATTTTGAAAGCATGCATTGAACCCCAGTGAATGTAACTTATGAACACTGTAGGTTCAACATTGGGCATCAAGGTACAAAATAGTCCAATGTGATATAATAGCACAGCTTACAGAATCATGTGAATTAGGGCAACTAAAAGGTGATCTCATTAAAAATAGAATTATTTTAGGTATAGGACATCTGACAGTGAGAGCAAGTCCACTGAGGGTGGAGAAGCTTACTCTCAAGAAAGTGATAGGCGTGTGCAGAAACACGGAGGTTGTAAAGTGTCAACTCGAGCACATGTATGGCAGAACAGACCAAGCATGAGTTACATTATGTGACAGACATTCCAACTGAAAGAACCGGATAGTTGCAAAGGGCAGGATGCAAATACTGTGGAAGACATCATACAAGGGAGAAAAAGATTTGCTCAGCTAGGGGAAATCACATAAATGTTTAGCCCAAAAAAGGAAAAACAAGCCTATGCAGATGGCCACTGGAAAGGTATCAGCTGAAACGTCTGATGAAGCACTGTATTCCAGTGGTAGGCGACCTGTGGCCCGGGGGGCACATGCAGCCCATCTGGGCTCGAGTGCGGCCAATGAGATATTTTGTTGACTGTTGCCTATGAGCAGGGTTGCCACATTTTGCAGATTTTCATCCACATAGTTTTTCTAACCGGTATGACTGAACTAATACACACACAAAGCAAGGACATATGAAATGAGGTGCATGCTGATTGCATACAACACTGACTGTGAGAGCTCTGCTTCCAAAGTGTGAATATCGATTTTGTTTTTACCATTTCAAGTTGATGATAGTTTTATTAATATATAAATGACATGGCATTTCCTATAACTCGTTACTAAATATTCAACTTATATTTAACGTATTTAACCTTATTCATGGAATCATGATGAGTGAACAAGCCCGGTTTCAATCTGGCATCCCACTGAGATGAAGGAGGGCCACTCATGCGGCCTACTCACTAGCGTTGGTTGCCCATCATTTTTATATACCAAACAACAGGTTTCATCAAGTCCACATAGGTAATAAATGGTTTGTGACTATTACCACGATAACCACAGAAGAGGAGCATCAAGTGAACAGGAAAAGTCAGATAGACATTGGTGCATCATGCAACATCACGGGCGGAATTCTCTGTTAGCCGACGCCGGAATTGGGAAATGTGATTCGGCGGAGAATAGCTTCCGACGCCAAATCGCGATTCTCCATCACCTCGAAAATGGCATCAATGCGTTTCACTCCGAACATACAGTAGGCATCATTTGCACATCATTAGCGGGCCTGACCCGGTACTCTCCAGGGCCTCTGCGATTCTCCGCCTCCAATGGGCCGAGTTCCCGGCGACGTGGTTCACTTGTGCTTTTAAAATTTGTGAAACCGGCGTCATGGCTGCTGAGGGAGAAAGAGGGGGTATGGAAGGTGTCCAACATCGCCATA
The DNA here is from genome assembly GCF_902713615.1 of Scyliorhinus canicula. Classification (NCBI taxonomy): domain Eukaryota; kingdom Metazoa; phylum Chordata; class Chondrichthyes; order Carcharhiniformes; family Scyliorhinidae; genus Scyliorhinus; species Scyliorhinus canicula. The sequence continues at coordinate 156,819,429 of NC_052150.1, forward strand.
GTTTGCTGACAATTGTGCCGCTGGCCAGTGGGCTTCTGCCAGGGCTGGAGGGAGTAGTGGGTGGTGGCCAGGAGGTGGACTCTGGGGTTGGGGTAGACGGGCAGAGAGCACCATTTCCGCAGCCAGAAAGGCAGCCATGGAGCTGCACACACCGCTAACAGCCAACTTTGAACATGATGCCATGGGTCATATAGGTGTCCCCCCAGGGCATCCCCTTGGGTGCCTTCTGACCCCAGATGACCCATCAGCTGTATGGGCGCTCTCCAGCACAACCAATGCCATCTCATTGGCTGGGATGAGTGTGTGTTGGGAGTGTAATGTGTATGTGCAGCTGCAGCTTGTCAGCCTCCCGAGTGTCAATCATGGACCCGGCGCATCCCACACCATTTTTCAGTGGAATCGAGTGTGCTAGCCCCTCAACGGGGCGGTCCAGGTGCGGCGCTTGCTTTGCTGTCATAAAAGTCCATGGATTCTGCAATGGCGTTAACACTTAATCTCAGAAACGGAGAATCCCGCCCCATAACTTTCACACACTTGTGTAAACTAGCCCAACTTGGTGATCCAAAAATGAAGCCCTCAGAGGTTGAGGCAACATGATGGCATGGTACACATACTAAGAGGGCAAATTAGTCAACGAGCCCAATGCAATGGCAAGAATGAAGATCTGGAGTTTCAGACCAAAGGTAATACCAACAGCCTCTCATCTCAGCTGGAGCAAGTCTAAAGCAGGGACTGGCAACCCTACCTGTGCCAACAGAGATTTACAATGCGTTGAAGCATGGAAAACCTGCTGAACAGATCCTGGAGGACTACAAAGATGTGTTTACAGCATTTGGATGTCTGCCTTTTTTAAAATACCTTTTTACAGGATGTGGGCTTTTTTTGTTGCCCATCCCCAATTGCCCTTCAGAAGGTGTTGGTGAGCTGCCTTCTTGAACTGCTGCGGTCCAAATGGTGCAGGACACCAACTTTGCTATCAGGGAAGGAGTTCCAGGATTTTAACCATGCAACAGTGAAGGAACGGCGATATATTTTCAAGTCAGGATGGCGAATGACTTGGAGGGGAACATCCAGGTGGTGGTATTCCCATGTATCTGCTGTCGGTCTAGATGATAGTGGTCATGGGTTCGATAGGTGCTGCATAAAAAGCCTTGGTGTGTTCCTGCAGTGCATCTTGGATTGTGCGGTGGTCACTCCTACCAATACTGCCATGGACAGTTGAATCTGTGGAAGGCAGGTTCCTGTACACACACGACTGCATGGCAAAACATGGTTCCAACTCCACCTACAAGTTTGCTGACGATACAACCATAGTGGGCCGGATCTCGAATAACGACGAGTCAGAATACAGGAGGGAGATAGAGAACCTAGTAGAGTGGTGTAACGACACCAATCTCTCCCTCAATGCCAGCAAAACTAAAGAGCTGGTGATTGACTTCAGGAAGCAAAGTACTGTACACACCCCTGTCAGCATCAACGGGGCCGAGGTGGAGATGGTTAGCAGTTTCAAATTCCTAGGGGTGCACATCACCAAAAATCTGTCCTGGTCCACTCACGTCGACGCCATCACCAAGAAAGCACAACAGTGCCTATACTTCATCAGGAAACTAAGGAAATTCGGCATGTCCACATTAACCCTTACCAACTTTTACAGATGCACCATAGAAGGCATCCTATCGGGCTGCATCACAGCCTGGTATGGCAACTGCTCAGCCCAGGACCTCAAAGAACTTCAGAGAGTCGTGAATACCGCCCAGTCCATCACACAAACCTGCCTCCCATCCATGGATTCCATCTACACCTCCCGCTGCCTGGGGAAAGCGGGCAGCATAATCAAAGACCCCTCCCACCCGGCTTACTCACTTTTCCAACTTCTTCCATCGGGCAGGAAATACAGAAGTCTGAGAACACGCACAAACAGACTCAAAAACAGCTTCTTACCCACTGTCACCAGACTCCTAAATGACCCTCTTATTGACTGACCTCATTAACACTATACCCTGTATGCTTCATCCAATGCCAATGCTTATGTAGTTACATTTTATATCTTTTGTTTCCCTATTATGTATTTTCTTGTATTTTCTTGAATTTTGTTTAATTCCCTTTTCTTCCCATGTACTGAATGATCAGTTGAGCTGCTTGCAGAAAAATACTTTTCACTGTACCTCGGTACACGTGACAATAAACAAATCCAATCCAATCCAATCTAGGTTGGTGAGGATGAGGTCTGGTATGTTTTCCCCTCTTGTTGGTTCCCTCACCACCTGTCGCAGACTCAGATTAGCAGCTATGTCCCTTAGGATCCAACCAGCTTGGTCAGTAGTGGTGCTACTGAGCCACATTTGGTGATGGACATTCCCTACCCAGAGTACATTCTGTGCCCTTGCCACCCTCAGTGTTTCCTCCAAGTGGTATCAACATGGGGGAGTACTGATTCATCAGATGACGGTGGATGGTACGTGGTAATCAGTAGGAAGTTTCCTTGCCCATATTTAACTTGACGCCACAAGACCTCATGGGGTCCAGAGACGATGTTGAAGGCTCCTAGGGCAACTCCCTTCTGACTGCATACCACTGTGCCGATGGGACAGGACATACCTGGGGATGATGATAGTGCTGTCTGGGTAACAATGAGTCCGTGAGTCTGACTATGTCAGGCTGCTGCTTAACTAGTCTGTGATGCAGCTCTCCCAATTTTGGCACAAGCCCTGAGATGTTGGTAAGGAAGAATTTACAGGGTTGACAGGGCTGGGTTTGCCATTGTCGTTTCCAAAGCCCAGGCCGATGTCAGATGATCCTTCCGGTTTCTTTCCTTTTAGGATTTGTAGTGGTTTTTGAAAAAAACTGAGTGGCTTGCTGGGCCATTTCAGAAAGCATTTAAGAGTCAACCACATTTCTGTGGATCTAGACTAAGTGAGGATGGCAATTTCCTTTCTGAAAGGATATTCGTGAACCAGCGTTTTTTATGACAATCAACAGTGGTTTTAATTCCAGATATTTATTAGATTCAATTTCCACCGTCTGCTGTGGCAGGATTCGAACCTGAGTCCCCGGAGTATTATACTGGCTTTCTGAATCACCAGTCCAGTGACAATACCACTATGTCACCGCCACCACTGGAGAAAATCACCTTGAAGTAGATGAATGTGTAAGACCTATTCAGCATCTGCCTAAAGAGTTTCAGTTGTCGTCAAGTCTAAACAACAAGGTTGAAGGGCTGGAAATGAAGTGGGTAATCAAGAAAGTGACAACTCCTGCAGACTAGATTAGCAACATGTTCGCAGTGAAACAACCTGGAAACCTGTATGCTTAGATTCAAAGGATCTAAATAAAGTGCTGAAGAAATCTCACTACCCCATGTCAACCATTGAATGAATGTTGTCGCAACTTACTAAGGCAAAGATACTCACTATCCGAGATGTGAAGGATGGTTACTGGCAAGTGAAACTGGATGAAAACAGGGGCTGTTTAGCACAGGGCTAAATCGTTGGCTTTGAAAGCAGACCAAGCAGGCCAGCAGCACGGTTCGATTCCTGTAACAGCCTCCCCGAACAGGCGCCGGAATGTGGCGACTAGGGGCTTTTCACAGTAACTTCATTTGAAGCCTACTCGTGACAATAAGCGATTTTCATTTTCATTTCATTTCATTTCATTTCAGTAGCATTCAAACTACTTTCTGTCCCCTGTTCGGGAGATACAGATGATTGCACATGCTGTTTGACATTTCCATGGCTCCAGAAGAATATCAATGTAGGCAACATGAGGTAGTCAGTGATCTTCCCTGAGTGAAAGCCATAGTTGACCATGATCAGAAATTAATACAAGTGCTGGAGAGAGATTGCCAGATGAACCTGAACAAAAAATTGCAACTGAAGATGCCTGAAGTCAAGTGCATAGGTCATGTATTGACAGCAAAAGATCTTCGCCTGGATCCTGACAAGGTGAGAGCTGTAGCAGCCATGCCCAACAAACAGATGTGAAAGTTGTAGAAAGATTTGTTGAATTGGTGAACTTTTTCGGAAAATGTTTTGTCTAATTTGTCATAAGAGAATGGTAAGCTGGCAAAGAGGTAGGTACAAAGTATTCATCCCTTTAACTACGGATATTTGCATGCAAGACTGTCCCAATTTTCACCTCCACCTGCTCCAGCAGGACCCCAGATGCCCCAAAAACATGCCAAGCTTTTGAGCTCACATTTGTTGACATCACAAGAGATGATGCAAGAGAAAAGGGCATTGGTCCCGAGAAGCACGTTCCTTTTCAATAATAGCTACGATCTGTTTCACATATCCACTTTCACTAAGTTTCTGTCTGTGCGCACCCTCCCTGCTTCCAACCCAAAAAATAAATGAAGGATTAATTCAGGATGCCGACCTAATCTTAATCAACATGATTTGTCCTTATCCTGATAACCCTCAAACGTTTTGCTAATTGGATGTTCATGCAGTAGTTTTTTTAAGGTGTTCATTCAGGCAGAATTAACTGCCTTATCTGGGAATCTATTCTGTAAACTGATAACTATTCATAGCTCTGTTGGAAATAAGAATTGCTTCCAGTTTCAAGTATTGCTTAAGGTTTGTTAATTTTATACCTATGTCCTTTGGTTCTGTATTCACAGTTTAAGTATCTGCTTGCATCTGCATTATCCATTCCACGGTGCACTTCAAGAAATGGTTCTCCTGCATTCAATTTATTTTTTGTAATCGAAACAACTTTAGATGTATAAATCTCTCCTCATAATGCAGAGCTAATTCTCTGAATCGTACCTGTTATTCTTTGAGTCCTCTCTAATACATCCAGGTCTTTTGATCAACAATCACTGCCCCTCTCCACATCTCCCTCCAGAATTACTGTTCATTTACAATCAGTGTCCTTCATCCATGACCTTATTGTGGGATGAGGGTATTGATGTTTTGATTTTGTCTGAAATGTGGCTCATGGGTGGGAACATGGCATGCCTATTAGAGCCTCCCCACCTGACTGTACCACCAGCTCTGCCCAACAGCCACAGTAAAGACCTTACTCATCAAGTCACACCTTGGTCTCACTCCACATTCTTCTGGCTCTTTAAGTATATTTTGTTCAATCCCTCTTCTCTCTCTCTCCCCAAAATCTGCTCTCAACCCTACCTTGAGAATGTCTTCAAATATTGTCTCTTGTCCCACCTCAAGCCTCTGATTTGCGACTTTCTGGACCCAATCTTCATGGTCTGAATTGGGCCCAGGCGGAGACATACAGGCTGAAGAAATGGCAGCGACATTGTGTGTGCCAACATCCTGCCTCAAGTCTGGTTGCCGCAATCTTTAGCACTGGTGAGTGAGTGGGCAGGCCTGTGAACTCATTTGCATTTCTTTTGAGGCCAATTAAGCTAGATAAGGGCTTGTTAAAGGCACATCTTTCTGAAGAGTAGTTGAAGGCAGGCATGAAGCAAGTCAGGGTGGGTCAGAGAGGCCAGAAATGCTTCTGAAGGCAAGTCTAAATATTGATCATAGGTGGAAGTGAAGTAAAAGTTACAGCAGCCTAACATAGGTCAGGGGTGGAGACAGCATTAAGAACTTTGCCAGTTGTCAACCTCTTGGAGTCGTGTAGGCATTGGAGAAGTGGGCAGTTTGGATTCCAGGTGAGCACCAGGAAGGGTGCAACTGGAAATGGTGCTGCATCCTCAGAAATCAAGGCCATTGAAGATTAGGAATAACAGCCTGCACAGGGAGGGTGGAGCTCTGGGCATCACAAGGCCAGAGGAGCAGGATGAGGGGCAAGAAGCAGGAAATGAACACTACTCTGAGCACAGGATTTACAGACAGAAGAGAAGGTATTTGGATATGAATGTGAATCAGTACCAAGGGAGACTGTTACTCTCTAGGTAGATGATCACATGCATCTGTACCCATGTCAGTGCAGTGTGGACCTCACACCTAGCACCACTGATCAAGGGAAGGGTGGACCTCGAGGAAAGTGAAACCCCTGAAAAGGCCAACTCATCAGGGAAGGAGTAGGAAGAGACAGAGGTAGAGTAAATTGAGGCAGAGGGAGGTGAGGCTGAATAAACAGATGTTCTTTCTGTGTGAAGAGATGGCCTTGGCCTGCCATCTTCGCAGAAGATTCACTTCCTCCTCGCCCTCATGGGTGCCAGGCCTTTGACTCCCCTGTGACATCTTGCTTCTGTCAGATGATGCAGAAAGCTTTGGCACAAGCTGCAGACTTCTCCATTAGGACAACCTCAGCAGTCTCAGTAATTGGCTACATTGAGTGTCTAAATAAATCCTGCACTTCATCTGATCCACCTCCATTCCTGTCCCCAACTGGATCTAATTGGAATGGAAACCTCTATCCATATCAATGATCCAATCAATTACTCCCCGAAATGTAGTCAATTTGCCACTTAATGCGAGTTTTAAAAACTTTGTTCATTGGATGTGGGCATCGCAGGCATTTAATTCCCATCCCTAATTGCCCTTGAGGGTGCAATTAAGAGTCAACCATGTTGCTGAGGATCTGGGGTCACATTTAGACCAGCCCGGGTAAGGAAGATTTCCTTCTCTGGAGAACATTAGTGAGTCAGGTGGATTTTTACAACAATTGGCATTGGTTAAATGGTCATCATTAAACTTTTGTTTCCAGATTTATAAAAAAAAAATTTCATATTTCACCATCTGCAGTGACGGGATTTGAACCTGAACAGTATTACTCTGGGTCTCTGGCTTTACTAGTTCCATGAGAATGCCACTGTGCCACCGCCTCCCCTGTTTCTGCTCCTGTTTCCCACAACGAAAATCCAGCCCTTTATCTTTGATGATTTTAATCTTCACCTCAGCTTTCCTTCATAATATCTGATACATCAAACAACTTTCTGTCGGTATGAAACCTCTCTCTCCATATAAAGTAACCATAATCATGGTTACATTTTTGACCCCGATGGGTGGGATTTACCAACCACCATGCTGCGTGTTTTTCGGCGGAGGAGGTGGCCTGCCAGCGGGATCTACCGGTCCCGCCGTTGTCAATGTGATTTTCCATTGACAGCACCCCTCACAACTGGGAAACCTGTGCGCCGGTATGGGACCGGAATTTTCCACAGCGTAAATGGCCAGTAAATCCAGCACAACGCCTCTGAGTCTCATTACTCTCAAATTCCAAACGCAAACATGTCCATCTCTGTAATGCATTGTAACCAATGTCCTTCTGCTTGGTATGTCATGTGATACATGGTGACATCACGAGAGGTACTTGGCACATTTTCTGTCTCTTTCACCTCGGACTGTGAGCAAGAAACAGCACTTCAATAAACACTAACAACTGGTTAAGTAAGCTACGGTGTGGCAACCTGGTTATCATTTATCTCTAACGTCAAGTAAAAGCCAAACCCCATAAACATAACAGTATAAGATAAAAGCTGGTGGCAAGAATGTTCTTCCACGAAAAATAGTCAGAAGAAACAACTCAGACTTGGATCTCAAGTCAATGATTAATTTTCAGGAGACCGCTCCACCATCAATTGAAATGCGGTAAATCTGGCCGTTGGAAATGGGATTTTAGACTTTTCTAAGGCTTTACATTAAATTTAAAATTAATAGAAAGCACTCTGAAACGTTCCTTAATTTTTTTGTACATGGCCACAACCTGGGAGCGCTGAGAAAGTTAGAATGGGGGGGAAATTAAACAAAAACAATTTTTATTCAGTGCATCAACAGTAATATTAGTCGATTAAAACAATTGATGGGCACAAAACCTCCTAGAAAACAAGTGTCATAATATGCACCCATGCACATCATGAGGTAAAGACAGGCAGTGACAGACACCCAGGTGAGCCAATCAACATACAGAACAGGACACAACCAATCACCAGACAGAACACCAGAGGGGGGCTTCCTACTATAAAACACACGAGGCATCAGCACTCTGCCTCTTTCCACTGGTGATAGCTGTAGTGACAGTCAGGGTGTACAAATCATTCAACAACTTCTACACGTGGATCAGAACTAGCCTGGTCTCGATAGTTAGAGTTAGTTTACTTAGAGGAGTAGAGAGTCAACCCACAGGCAGCTGTGTGTTTCGTTGCTGGAGTTCAATAAACTCTATTGAACCAACGCCTACGTTTGCTGTGTACTTTATCAGTCAACTGCATCGTGTTGCAGTCCGTGTTACCCCAGGGTGAATAACACGACATGATATCAGGAGTGACTACTGGTTCTAAGTAATTTACCTTCGAAAATTCACTGACGACCAGCAACTGCCTTCCGGCGGCATGGAAAAGATCCACGCACCTTCACAGCTCCAGATCTCCAGGAACCTTGGCGCCAACTGGCAGGTCTTCAAGCAGAAAATCAGTCTATACATTGAGGCCTTGGGCCTCGAAAGTGCATCCGATGCCCAAAAAATCGCACTGTTACTGTCGACTGTGAGGGACCAGGTCATCCAAATCTTCAATTCACTCACGTTTGCTGACGGTGAGGACAAGACCAAGTTCCAGACCGTCCTCGCCAAATTGGACAGTCACTGTGAGGTCGAGACGAACGAAAGCTTTGAGCGTTATGTTTTCCAGCAGCGCCTTAAGGGTAATGATGAGCCTTTCCAGTCTTTTCTCACTCATCTGCGCATTCTAGCGCAATCCTGCAACTACGGTGACACCGCTGACTCCCTCATCAGGGACCAGATTGTGTTTGACATCCACTCTGACGCCCTGTGGGAGCAGCTCCTAAAAATAAAAAATATGACCTTGCCAGTAGCCATCAAGACTTGCAAGGTCCACGAAAAGGCGAAGTGTCGCTATTCCCGCTTCAAGTCGGCAGAGCAGGACCAACTTGCCTTCCATGAGGTTGAAAGTGTACAGGCCATCACCCGAATGCGGGGCCTGAGCATTGATGAAGGTGTCCATTTCGCGGGATTTTCCAGGGGTCCACGCATGCGCACCATGGTCGGGAGAACGAAGCAGCCGAAGACTACATTGCGCATGTGTGAGCGGCGGCTGACCGCACTGCGTATGTGCGCCGACGCACTGAGCGTCACGACTTCGACGTGATGACGTGCGTCAACTGCGGCACCGCCCAATTAAAGCGGCAATGCCATTAAAGAGGCAGGCAATGTCTCAACTGCAAGAAGCTTGGCCATTAGGCTGCTTGGTCCAAATCTGCACCTCCGATGGGGGGGCTATTGATCACGGGTCCAACGCAAACGCGTTCGAAGTATGCAGCAAGGGCTGCTGGATTTGGAACCTGATCCTGTCATGGATCCAGAGGCCAACTGGCCAGAGTCCCCATATCGAATGGGCATCATCACCATGCATGGCAGGGCCTCCTCACACCCAGCAACACACACGCTCATCCTCAATGTGGATTATGCAGACTCAGCTTCGGACTTCCATCTTGCCCTTCTGGCCTACAGGGCAACCCCTCTGTCCAGTGGTATGTCTCTGGCACAGCTCTTGATGAATTTTAACTTGCGGACGACTGTTCTGGCCATTCATGTACCTGACCTGGATCACCTTCCAGTGCTGCAAAAGATGCAGCAGATCAGAACCCGAAAAAGGCTGACATATGATGCTCATGCTATTGATCTGCCCGTGCTCTCTCCGAAGGATGCTGTTCGCATCAAGTTGCCTGGTGGAGGCTGGTCAGCTCCTGCTGTTGTGGTTCGACAGGCTGCACCCAGGTCGTTTGTAGTTTGCATTGCTGATGGATCCATTATCAGGCGCAACAGAAGGGCACTAGGCAAACTTGCCTGCCCACCACCGGATCTCACGTTCCCAGATGCCGTTCTTCCTTATCCAGACACCTCACTCCATGAGGCCACCGATCTGGCTGCATGCCAACCTGTCACGGCATCATCGTCCCCGCCTCCATCTCTCAGGCGGTCTACAAGAATACGCCGACAGCCCCAACGACTGGACTTATAAATAGTTCCTTGTATATATGCTGTTATGTTCCTGCATGCTAGACACCATACATGTACATATCCATTCACTCACCAATTGCTGTAAATAGTTACTTTTGTAAATATGTCGTATATGCTATAAGCAGCCGACAATTTTTTTTTAAAAAGGGGGGATGTCATAATATGCACCTGTGCACATCATGAAGTAAAAGCAGGCAGTGACAGACATCCAGGTGAGCCAATCCATATGCAGAACAGAACACGACCCATCACAAGTCAGAACACCAACAGGCTTCCAACTATAAAACACCCAAGGCATCAGCACTCTGCCTCTTTCCACTGGTGATAGTTGTAGTGACAGTCAGGGTGTACAAATAATTCAACACCTCCGACACGTGGATCAGAGCTAGCCTGGACTAGATAGTTAGTGTTAGTTTACTTAGAGGAGTAGAGAGTCAACCCACAGGCAGCTGTGTGTTTCGTTACTGGAGTTCAATAAACTCTATTGAACCAACGTTTGCTGTGTACTTTATCAGTCAACTGCATCGTGTTGCAGTCTGTGTTACCCCAGGGTGAATAACACGACAACGAGCAAAGTAAAGAAATAAAGGTGTAGGCTGGAAAAAACTAGTTACTTATCAAAATTGGGGAGTCTTTTCTCGCTGTGCATCTTCGCACATGGCGGGTTACAGCGTCAGGTCCTCGTACTCAATGAGAGAGAGGGACATGCTTTTGGGAAAAGCAACTGCTCTAAAAGGAACAATAATGCCATAGTAACCAAGGTTAAGCAAAATTACAGCTGAAATATTTTGATTTTAAAACCGATTGGTGTTTGCAAAAAATAATTTTCTTAAAGCCGCAGTCCAAAGAAAATAAATTTGAAAGAAACAAAAAAAAAAGAAATAATACAAATTAAACTGGAAGAAAAAGACATTAAGAGGGGAAGAAAAGTTTTACAAAGTACTACAGTTTAGGAACTGGTGACTGTGATGGTGGGAAAAGTGGTGCGGTGGAACCATTTGATGAGAATGCGGAATCATGGAGTTCCTATGAAGAGAGATTCCAGTGCTACCTTGCTGCAAACTGGATACCAGGTGGAATTAAAGTTGCAACTTTTTTGAGTGTATTAGGATGTAAGACCTTCACTCTATTACAAAGTCTTGTACATCCTGCAAAACCTGGTACAATAACTTATGACGAATTAACGAAGGCATTTGAAGAACACTTCTCACCCAAACCATTAATTAGAGCAGAGAGATTTAGATGTCATCGCTGTCGTCAAGGGGGTGATAACATTCCACAATTTGGAGCTGTACTGCGGAAACTAGCCAAGAAGTGAGTTTGGATCAACTCTTGAGGACGTGCTGCGAGACAGACGTGTGTGCTGATTGAGAAATTAGGCAATCCAAAGACGATTACTGACCAAAAGCTCTCTAGTAATCAAATTTGCTGGTGAAATAGCAGTGTCTATGGAACTGGCAGCTCAAGAAGCTTCCCAAATAAGAACTACCGCCAACATAAACAAGATGAATTCTGAGAAAAAAAAAATCTCTCAATACCCAAGCATGCCATAGGTGTTCCCAGGTAGGACATTCTCGATAGGAATGGTGGTGTCAAGAAAACAAATGTTATATTTTTGGCTATAAAGGTCACATAACAAAGGCATGTTGGCCCAGACCGAATCCTCAAACCACAAATTTTGGTAAAAACAAGAACACACCCAAATCCACAAAAAGAGTCCACAGTATCACCAGAGACAAAGAAAATTTCCAGTAAGACAAATGCTTAAGGAGATCAAAGAATTCAAACTTAGTGTAATAGTGATGCAAGGTGATACATAAAGATTTTGAGTCTATCCGAAACTAAATGGGAACAAAATTAAAATGGAAGTAGATACTGGTGCCGCTGTATCTCCTATCTCTGAAAAATGATATCAACAAAAGCTCAATAACATACCATTAAAACCACCTGATATAATCTTGAGAATTTACACGGAAGAACTGGTTCCAGTGAAGGGTTATATCTTGGTGCAAGTTGAAGTAAATGGTCAATCTGAAAAATTACCATTACGTGTGGTAAAAGGAAATTTTCCTGCACAGCGTGGGGGAACAAAATCAAACTAAATTGGCCAGTTGTGAACCAATTGTTTGATGGAAAGAACGCAGAAACGATTGAAAAGTACAAGAAGATATTTGAAAACACTTTCAGGGAAATGACCGGAGTCGAGGCATGACTTAAGATAAAACCTGATAGCACCCTTAAATGCTTAAAGGCAAGAAATGTGCCATAAGCTAGCAAAGCAAAGTTGAAGTGAATCTTGGCAAATTGATTAAAGATGGGGTGATTGAGAGTGTGACGATAAAAGATTGGGCAGCCCCAATTGTTCCAGTTATCTAGCTAACAATCAGTAAAAATCTGTGATTATTTGAAAATGATGATAACCCAGTGTTGTGTGCCACCCAGTATCCCTTATCATTAATAGAGGACCTACTTGCTGGATTGTCGGGTGGACAATGTGGTGATATGCATCACTGTAAATACACAAGGAGTAAAGAAGCTTCCCAAATAAGAACTACCGCCAACATAAACAAGATGAATTCTGAGAAAAAAAAAATCTCTCAATACCCAAGCATGCCATAGGTGTTCCCAGGGAGGACATTCTCAATAGGAATGTTGGTGTCAAGAACACAATGCCTGAACTTCGACGAGTAGCTGAAAGTAAATACACTAAGACCAAGTAAACGCTAGAGGGAGCACCAGAGACATCATGACATGCAGACATACAGCTAGTGAACACATAGAATAGGGCATGACCAATGGGCAGTCAAGGCACCCAGAGGTGACACTACCACAAGGGGTCAACTCATAAAATAGGACAGGGCACACATGCTCTTTCTCTTTCCACAGGCAACATTCAGAGAGGACAGGGGCAGATCAGAAGCATCACACCCACCACATGGCTTAGAGCAGACTGGTTAGTTAGACTGAGTTACTATAGCAAGATTAGCAGGAGAGTCGAACTCAAGTAGGAGAATTGTTAACTGTTCAATAAATGTGTTAAACCTATCTCCAAGTCTGAACCTTCCTTTGTCAGAGCATACATCAAGGAAGCAGCTTATGCTACATGAAGAAGCATAACACAACATTGTACCAGTAGTGCCTGTTGAATCTATATAGTTCAACTCCACATATCCGTGACTACCAGCAACAGCACCCAGGCAAGATGTTCGGGATTCTGGTTCCTCAGCAGCTCAGGTACCACGGCAATCTCAGTGCCAACTGGCATGCATTCAGACAGAGATTTGAGATTTACACGGTAGCATCCGACCTAGATGGCGTGGTCGATGCTGAGAAGATAAAGCTTCTACTCACCATTGCGGGTGAAAGTGCAACAGAAATCTTCAACTCCTTCAGATACTCAAAAGGGCAAGACAAGAGAGTCTTCCAGACAGTCCTGGACAAGTTTAAGAACTACTGCGAGGTCAACACAACAGAAGAAATCGGTAAAACTGGCGCCATTACTCACCACAAGGCAAAGGTAGACTTGCAAATGCAGAAAATGGCAGTTTTGATTGGCAGCCATCTTGAGAAGGGAGCCGCACATGCGCAGTTCCCCAGAAGAAGCTAAACAGTGTTGCGCATGCACGAGCAGCCGCGCATGCGCAGCTGCGCAAAGAGCGCACAGTAAAGGAAGGTTTGTTTGCACAAATGCGAGAAGCCGCGCATGCGCAGTTGCGAAAAGGGCGCACAGTACAGGAAAAGCGATCTGCGCATGCGCAATCCATTCCTATGCTCTACGTCACAAGCGTCATGATGTCAGAGGCCCCTGAACACGCCCACTTATAGGGGAAATGTCCCAAAAGAGTGAAAAAAAATTTTAAAGGCGGAAAACACAATTCTTTCACCTGGAACGACAGCACAATGCCTGAACTTCGATGAGTAGCTGAAAGTAACCTCCGCAGAACCCTGCAACAAGCAGTTAGCACCACCCTAAGAGATGATTTAGTCCTTGACGACTACAACTCAGGCGTTGATTTCTTCCTTAGACATAGCAAACACAATGACAGCTCCGACACAAAAAGTGATGATATGGTCCTTGAAGACTACAACTCAGAAGATGAGTTCATCATTGGATGTGACAACCTCAGTACCAAATCTGACACAGTCATGGATGAGTTCTTCAGATTTGAGGATCCTCAGCCCAGCATAGACGACATCGCGACCCATGAGTACAGGATTCTGCTGCGGCCTGATGCCAAGGGACAGAGAGCGGTACAAGCCCACAGAGAGTGGCCTGACGCCAGGAGACAGAGAGTGGTACAAGCCAACAGAGAGCGATCTGACGCCACACCAATGGTCCACGCACCACGAACAGTGCTCCATGCACCATGAAGAGTCTCCGACTCCACTCAGAGAGTGGTCCACGCACCACGAAGTGTCCCCGACTCCGCACAGAAAGCGATGACAGACTCCACAGCGAGACCACTGCACGACTCCGTTGAGAGCGCAAGATTGACTCCACAGTGAGACCACTGCATGACTCCACACAGGGAACGATGCCAGACTCCACAGAGAGAGCAGTACAAGCCTCCACAGCGAGCTCATTGACAGACTCCACAATGGAAGCAACGCAAGACTCCAGAGCGCAGTCCTTTCATGAGCAAGATCATGAAGGTCTAGCAACCTTATCTGAGCAACCAGCAGCAGACGATGCAAGTCTGCCACGCTCAAGTGCACAGCAAGACGACTTTGACAGTCCACCACGCTCACATGAAAAACAAAATGACTATGACAGTCTACCCAGATTATTTGAGCTACCAGACGAAGACTCTGACAGTCTACCCAGCTCATCTAACCGACAAGAAGACACTGAAGGTCTACCCATTGTATGTGAGACAAGTGACGAAGGCATCACAATTCCCATACACGATGAACAACAGTGAGACTGACAGACCTCAGCTGGTATGTACAGAGGCACTCGACACTCAAAGTGAGGCTACTGGTGATTATAGTGACACCACGCTAATTCAAACCTCATCCATTCGAGCCTCTCCACAAGAAAATGCATTGCTGAACGTTTTGACTCTGGACGGGGAGCATCAAGACACCTCAGATGATTCAAGTGACACCTCAGATGATTCAAGTGACACCTCAGATGATTCAGGTGAACCTGAAATGACTCTGGACGGGAGTGTCAAGAAACCAAAGCTGATTCAGGTGAACCAGAAAGGACACCAGACGGGGAGCATCGACAAGCCGAAGATGATTCCTGTGAACCGGATATGACTCCAGACGGGGAGCGCTGAGGAATCAGAGACGGCACGCTCAATGAAACAGCAGATGCCACAAAGGACACTGACACAAGTAACTTTGTGAAGGATTCGAATTCTCCACTCGGTGTGGTCATTGAGTGCAACAAGCACAACAAAAAAAATCTACAAAAACAACAAGACTGACAACAACAAGAAACATACTAAGGGCAACGTCAACAACAAGCCTCTCCACGACAAAAACACCAACACTGGAACAACGACTGGTATGACATGGTACAACTCTGCAAATGCAGGACAATGTAACAGCACAGCTCCTCACACTGGCAAGAGTACAGCAATACCATGGCATGACAGCAAATCTCACCGATTCAAATTTGCTCCACTACAAACAAGCAAACCAGCTTTCAGGAAAGATGATATCAAGAATTGCTACCATAAGCATTGCAAAAAAAAAGAGTTCAAATCAGACAACAAAATGATTTGACCACTTCTTGGTTCCTTAAGCACAGGGACACTGATGGCGTTCACAAGGAACTGACAACATCAACATCGACACTTCCATAACAAAACAAGAAAGCCACTTGACCATATAAATTCATGACCTTTGGACTCACATATTATTTGGTATTGTATAATCATCACTTACATCATGATTTCTACATGTCATCACTTATCTACCTATTTTGTTCAATCTTCTTTAGCCATGCACAGAAAATATGTCAGATGAAAAAAGGGAGGATGTGGTGATATGCATCACTGTAAATACACAAGGGGTTCATGTAAATACACTAAGACCAAGTAAAAGCTAGAGGGAGCACCAGAGACATCATGACATGCAGACATACAGCTAGTGAACACATAGAATAGGACATGACCAATGGGCAGTCAAGGCACCCAGAGGTGATACTACCACAAGGGGGCAACCCATAAAAAAGGACAGGGCACACATGCTCTTTATCTTTCCACAGGCAACATTCAGAGAGGACAGGGGCAGATCAGAAGCATCACACCCACCACATGGCTTTGAGAAGACTGGTTAGTTAATCTGAGTTACTATAGCAAGATTAGCAGGAGAGTCAAACTCAAGTAGGAGAATTGTTAACTGTTCAATAAATGTGTTAAACCTATCTCCAAGTCTGAACCTTCCTTTGTCAGAGCATACATCAAGGAAGCAGCTTATGCTACATGAGGAAGCATAACGCAACAGACAACAGTTCAGTAAGACACATTTGTTCCAAGCATACCTCTAGATGAAGCTGAGTCGCAACATCTTCTAACTATCGTAAGACACAAAGGACTGTTCAAGTACAAAAACCTACCGTTTGGAATAACATCTGCACCGGCCTTTTCCAAACTTCCATGGGCTAGATCCTTACTGGCCTCTATGGTGCTCAATGTCATTTAGACAACACTTTAATTACTGGCAGGACTGAGCAGGAGCACCTAAACAATTTAGAAGTCGAAGGTGCAGCCTGGTGGCATAGTGGTTAGCACAGCTGCCTCACGCGCCGGGGTCCCAGGTTCGATCCCGGCTCTGGGTCACAGTCCGCATGGAGTTTGCACATTCTCCCCGTGTTTGCGTGGGTTTTGCCTTCACAACCCAAAGATGTGCAGGGTAGGTGGATTGGCCATGCTAAATTGCCCCTTAATTGGAAAAAATGAATTGGGTACTCTAAATTTATATATTAAAAAAAAGAATTTAGAAGTCACTTTGGAGCGACTTGAAATACACAATCTTCACATGAAGAGAGATAAATGGAATTTTTTCAATCATTGATACTATGGTATCGTGATTATGTAATTGATGAGGACGGGCTCATCCTAAGAAAATGACTGCAATTTTAGATGTGCCAAGACCACAGAATATATGCCAACTGAGATCTCTTTTAGAACTCATCAATTATTATGGAAAATTTATTCCATCCATAGAATCCCTACAGTGCAGAAGAAGGCTCGTCAGCCCATCGTGTCTGCACCGACCTTCTGAACGAGCACCCCACCGAGGCCCACTCCCCTGCCCTAACCCGGTAACTCCATCTAACCTGCATATCTTTGGGCACTAAGGGGCAATTTAGCATGGCCAATCCCCCGAACTTGCACATCTATGGACTGTGAGAGGAAACTAGAGCATTTGGAGGAAACCCATGCAGACACGTGGAGAACGAGCAGACTCCACAAAGACAGTCACATAAGGCTGGAATTGAACCCAGGTCCCTGACACTGTGAGGTAGCAGTGCTAACCACTGTATTGCAAAATCCAAATCTCGCTACCATATTAAAACCACCGTACATCGCTATGGGCAAACCAACAATGGACCTGGACAAAAGACCACAAAGAGGCACATACTGAAGTCAAAAATGTGCTCAAGAAATAGGAAGTGGACATTGAAGAAGTTCTCAACATTGATAATGAGACTCCAGTTGTTCATTCAATGACTAATGGTGAAATAGCTGAAATGGTTATGAATCAAGGTGATCGTGATAATAACAGTGAAGTTGAAGATAGCATTGTTAACACAGCAGAAAAAGTGCCCATAGAAATCATGGTAAAAATGTGTGACGGATTTATTGAAGGACAAGAACAGCATTCAGAACGGAATCAAAGAGAGACTGCTACAACAAAAAACATTGTTAATGATGCAGACAACACTTGAAGAAACATTTAAGAAAGCCATCCAGCACAGTGCATCCTCATCCTTAGAGCCTGATGTAGTCTTTGATTGAGTTTATCTTGCTTTGGTTTTTTGATCATGATAATAACAGTGAAGATGAAGATAACATTGTTAACGTGGTGGAAAAAGTGCCCACAGACACCATGATGTAAACGTGTGACGGACTTATTGAAGGTCTAGAACAGCATGCATTCATATCGGAACAAGAAATCATGTCAGTTGATAAAAATCAAAGATTGGTAAGTACAAAACATGTTGGGCGGGATTCTCTATCAGTCGACACCAGAAGGAAACACGACTGGGCAGAACACCAGTCGAAAATCGTGGCCGCGCTGGGCGGCAACGGGATGCTATGCTCCGGTCCCTCAACAGCGGTACTACGCCGCACGCCAGTGTGGCCATGCATATTGTACAGTAAACGCTGATGCCATATCATTAATGTACCCACCCCAATATTCTCCGGGCCTCCGGTGATGCTTGGCTTCCACCAAGAGGAATTACCGACGGTGAGATTCACTAATCCCACCCGGGCACTACTCTGCTGGCGGGGCATCATGTGCTCCACCAAGGAGGATGCCCACAGTAGATCCCCAGGAGACCGCTAGTCAGGTGCCGCAGAGGGTACAGCTGGCATGTGTAGGGCCAGCCAACAGTACCCCTGGTGGCAGGAACAGGTACTAGGCCCAAGAGCTCTCCCAGTACCGGGCACCGATGGGGCCAGAGGTGCGGTGCGGAGGGCAGAGGGAAAACGGCAGCAATGGGACACGAGTGGAGCATACGGCGGCAGGGCTTGCAGTGCAGGCCAGAGCCACTGTGTAGCCAATTGGGCCTTATCGGACACAAGGGTATCCACCATGTTAGCATTTCCGCACTTTACAACCTATAGACAACGGATTTCGGTATCTAACCAGGCATGGTTGCCATCAACCAAGCTGCCACAGCCCTGGTGGACGCACTGAGGTGTACGAGCAGGAGCTGCTCAGGGGGTTCCCTGCAGGACTCCAGCCTGCCCCAGAGGAACAGGCACCAGTCAGTGAGGGTGTCGAGCCGGCTGCCCAACAGGGCGAAGAGAAGGTGGCAAGGAGACGCTTCATCAAGTCTTATGAATTCGACAGAGCCTGTCATTCGAAGACCTGTCAGACCGAGCGCGTCACCAAAGACTCCGGCTGAGCAGGGGCATCGTGCAACATCTCTGCTTGGTCATAGTGCATCTGGCACCGCAGGGGTATGGGGGGAGGTTATCCGGTCCCGCTGGCTGTCAAGGTGATGGTCACCCTAAACATTTATGCCACGGGTTCTTCCAGGTGCTGAGTGGGGGCCTGGGATCTTGCAGACTTTGGTGCACAGGTGCATCCGCACCTTAACGGAAGCCCTGTCTGCCCGGTCGGCACAATACATTACCTTCTGTGTAGACCAAGCCCACCAGATTGCCCAGGCAGCGGGATTCATTGCCATTGCCAGGATGCCCCAGGTCAAAGGAGTGATTGATGGGATGCATGCCCCCCTACGAGCACCGGTACGTGGGCGGGTGGTCTTCACAAACCGAAAGGCGTTCCCTCAAATGAATGTGCAGCTGGTGTGTGGCCATGCATGTCTGCATGGGCGCACAATATGCAGGTCTGCGCCCGATACCCGGCGCACAACGCTTTCATCCTGGTGCACTTGGCGATTCCTTACACTTTTGAGGTGTACCCCCAGATGAGGGGTTTGCTTGTGGGTGACAGGAGTTATCCGCTGCTGTTGTGGCTGATGACACCATGGGGCTGGTTTAGCTCACAAGGCTAAATTGCTGGCTTTTAAAGCAGACCAAGCAGGCCAGCAGCACGGTTCGATTCCCGTACCAGCCTCCCCGGACAGGCGCCGGAATGTGTCGAGTAGGTGATTTTCACAGTAACTTCATTGAAGCCTACTCGTGACAATAAGCGATTTTCATTTCATCCAAATGCCACAGACAAACACAAAACCGTGACAAAACCCTTGCAAAAAACAGGGGTGTGATAGAGCGGTGCATCAGCGTGCTCAAGATGCGGTTCATGTGCCTGGACCACTCTGGAGGGGCTCCCCAGTATAGCGTCTTCCAAATTGTGGTGGCCTGCTGCATCCTCCACAACATTCTGGAGGAGGATCATGAATGGCAGGCCTTGTCCGACGAGGTGCTGCAGATGAGGGCGAAGCTGGGCAGGGCCTGGGACCTTGGCAGCCACAGGAGGCCGCACAGCATGTGGGCCTGGGCAGCCACGCAGGGGACAATCTAATTGCCTCCAGGTTCACCGACTAGGGGGCACTCCCATCACCATCGCACCTGCTCACCCTCCTTGCAGCCTATCCCCACCCCTATGCTCCCGAGACCTACTCCATACCTGCCTCA
Organism: Scyliorhinus canicula; assembly: GCF_902713615.1. Taxonomy (NCBI): domain Eukaryota; kingdom Metazoa; phylum Chordata; class Chondrichthyes; order Carcharhiniformes; family Scyliorhinidae; genus Scyliorhinus; species Scyliorhinus canicula. The sequence goes on from NC_052150.1 coordinate 156,839,612, forward strand.
CTACATGGCGCTGGTCTGGGTTGGCAGTAACAGCAGGTCTGGTCCATGGGATGGAGGAGGATGATAATGACCCACTCCGCGATGAGCTCTGGTGTTCCACATTGTTGGACGGGCCTGACTCCTGTCCTCGGTAGCACATTCCATGTCCACCCAGGTGATCCCTGCATGTGAGCTGGCCATTCCACCGCACATTCAACCATTGAACCCTCGGGGTGGTGGAGGTGGGGACAGGCTCTATTAAGTGGTGGTCCCAACTGGAAGTCAATTGTGGCGCGTTAGTGGCCAATTAAGGGCCACTGAAGGATTGTCTACCTTACTGGTATTCTACCAAAAGCAAATGGGTCCTGTGACTCACTGGAAGACTGTCCAGTAAAAGATGGAGGCCTACCTCAGGCTTGGATGGGGTCCCCTCCTGATCGGGCATCCTGTGGTCCATGAAGCACCCCACCGCCACCGGTGTCAGGGCCTCATCTTGTTGAAATATTTCCCCTTTCCCTCCACAATGACACACACTTCTCTCACCTGACAGGCCCAGGTGAGTGTCACATAGATATCTTAATGCCCAGGGCCTCTTCCAGCATTGTTACTCCTGACCCACTGCAGTGCCAGCAGTGGCCACTGCTTCTGGTGGTGCTGCAGGGACTGTGGAGGCGCTGGCCCTCTGACTGGCCATCAACTCTTGGAGGAAGGGCCTCTGCCCTTAAAGAAGAATGAGCCTGACAGCTGGTAGTTAATTGCCTGATGGTCACTGAACTCCAGCAGGAATTCCAATAATGGCTTTGAATGAATTGCCCCGGGCCTTCTGGCTGTGTGTCCATTAAATTTAGCCCTGTGTATTCACTCTAAATTGATTGATGGGTAACACAGAGTCTTTGAGAGATGGCTGTACTACCCTTGCAGAAACTTATTGCAGGTGTAATGAACTGTATCATCATATGCAGATTAAAATCATACATTTGATGTATTACAGAATCATGTTTTCACTCTATCATGAGTACATCAACGATGCACTTTTCCCATTTGATAAACGTTCCAAGAAGTTTTCATATTATTGATGAATGTGAAATGACAACATAGGATTAGATTGTACTTGTGAAACTATCTACTGAGAAAGGTGCAGTGATTTATAGTTTCACAAAGATGAATACACATGCTCTCATTCCGTATGATTTAAAAACGGCATGCTAAAGAAGAAAGCCAATCTGGGTCCAACAAACATTAGTTTGACAAGGTTCAATGCTGTCTGGTAGATGTGCTCCATGAGGATACCTGTGTTCTATATCATGAGAGCATTGCTTCATTACAAAATGAGTGTCTCCTGCCTCCTTTGGGATATAGCTCCAATATGATATATATATTGAACAGAGGTCTGATTTTGATCTCTGCTACTTTGGGACAGTAAGAAGTCTTACAACACCAGGTTAAAGTCCAACAGGTTTGTTTCGAATCACTAGCTTTCGAAGCACTGCTCCTTCCTCAGGTGAATGAAAAGGTGCGTTCCAGAAACATATATACAGACAAAGTGAAAGATGCAACACGATAGTTTGAATGTGAGTCTTTGCAGGTAATTAAGTCTACAGGTCCAGATGGAGCAACTGGAGTGAGGGATAATCACAGGTTAAAGAGGTGTGAATTGTCTCAAGCCAGGACAGTTAGACCATAAGACCAGTTGGTAGGATTTCGCAAACCCAGGCCAGATGGTGGGGGATGAATGTAATGCAACATGAATCCAAGGTCCCGGTTGAGGCCTTACTCATGTATGCTGAACTTGGCTATAAGTTTCTGCTCGGCGATTCTGCATCGTCACGCGTCCTGAAGGCTGCCTTGGAGAACGCTTACCCGAAGATCAGAGGCTGAATGCCCTTCATTGCTGAAGTGTTCCCGACTAGAAGGGAAAATTCCTGCCTGGCGATTGTCGCGCGATGTCCGTTCATCCGTTGTCGCAGCGTCTGCATGGTTTCGCCAATGTACTACACTTCGGGGCATCATTTCCTGCAGCGTATGAGGAAGACAACGTTGGCCGAGTCGCACGAGTATGTACCACATATCTGGTGGGTGGTGCTCTCGCGTGTAATGATGGTACCCATGTCGATGATCTGGCACATCTTACAGAGATTGCGATGGCAGGGTTGTGGGGTGTCATGGTCGCTGTTCACCTTCGACAACACGTTCTTCATCCAGACACACAGAACAGCCATGGGGACCAAATTCGCACCTCAATATGCCAACATCGTCACGCACAAGTTTGACAAGACCTTCAACCAACGTCATACACCAGATACATCGATGACATTTTTTTCCTTTGGACCCACGGTGAAGAATCACTGAAACGACTACACAATGACATCAATAAGGTCCATCCCACCATCAGACTCACCATGGACTACTCTCCAGAATTGGTTGCAGAACCAGGCCACGGATAAGCTCATGATGTTCCACTTCTCCAGCTTCCACCCTGAAGATATTAAAGAAGCCATCCCTGATGGACAAGTCCTCAGTATACACAGGATCTGCTAAGACAAGGAGGAGCGTAACAGAAATCTACAGACGCTGAAAGATGCCCTCGTAGGAACGGGATATGGCGCCCGACTCATCGATCGACAGTTCCAACGCGCCACAACAAAAATCCGCACTGACCTCCTCAGAAGACAAACACGGGACACAACCGACAGAGTACCCTTCGTCGTCCAGTCCTTCCCCGGAGCGGAGAAACTACGACATCTTCTTCGCAGCTTTCAACACGTCATCGATGAAGATGAACATCTTGCCAAGATCATCCCCACACACCCACTACTTGCCTTCAAACAACTGCACAACCTCAAACAAACCATTGTTTGCAGCAAACTACCCAGCCTTCAGAACAGCGACCACGACACCTCACAACCCTGCCATGGCAATCTCTGCAAGACGTGCCAGATCATCGACATGGGTACCACCATTACACGTGAGAACACCACCCACCAGGTACGTGGTACATACTCGTGTGACTCGGGCAACGTTATCTACCTCATATGCTGCAGGAAATGATGTCCCGAAGCGTGGTACATTGGCAGGACCACGCAGACGCTGCGACAATGGATGAATGGACTTTGCGCAACAATTGGCAGGCAGGAAGGTTCCCTTCCTGTCAGGGAACACTTCAGCAGTCAAGGGCATTCAGCCGCTGATCTTTGGGTAGCGTTCTCCAAGGCGGCCTTCAGGACGTGCGAAAGCGCAGAATCGCCGAGCAGAAACATATGGCCAAGTTCCGCACACATGAGTACAGCCTCAACCGGTACCTTGGATTCATGTCGCATTACATTTACCCCCCCACCATCTGGCCTGGGCTTGAGAAATCCGACCAACTGTCCTGGCTAGATACAATTCACACCTCTTTAACCTCTGATTATCCCTTTCTCCAGTTGCCCCTTCTGGACTTGTGGACTTAATTACCTACAAAGACTTGCATTCAAAGTATTGTATTGCATCTTTGACTTTATCTATATATATGTTTCTGCAACCCACCTCTTCATTCACCTTGAGGAAGGAGCAGTGCAAAGCTAATGATTCGAAACAAACCTGTTGGACTTTAACTTGATGTGGAGATGCCGGCGTTGGACTGGGGTGAGCACAGTAAGAAGACTTACAACACCAGGTTAAAGTCCAACAGGTTTGTTGGACTTTAACAAGCTTTCGGCGCACTGCTCCTTCACCTGAGGAAGGAGCTGTGCTCCGAAAGCTCGTGTTCGAAACAAACCTGTTGGACTTTAACCTGGTGTTGTAAGACTTCTTACTGGACTTTAACTTGGTGTTGCTCACCCCAGTCCAACGCTGGCATCTCCACATCATGACTGTGGGACAGATCCACAGAGTCACGCTCCCCAGATCTACAAACTACATACTAATTCCATCTTCAAACAGCATGAAAAAAACTGTTTTCATTTGAGTAACTTAGCACAATGGGAAAAAAATTAGGCTGGTCTGTATGAGGGAGAGCATCTAACAAAATAGACCACAGCCCAAGAAAAGCTTGCTGTTTTCAGCTATGTAAATGCAGCTGTGTTCAATCTATATTTTTCTATTCCCATTATCCTTTCCTATATTTTTATATTTACCCTTCCTTCATTCCTCTGACTTTTTTTCTTTTTTGCACATGACTTTAACTTTCTGTATTGCCATTTTGAGTCAAAAGATAAAAGCAAATTACTGCGGATGCTGGGATCTAAAACCAAAAGAGAAAATGCTGGAGAAAAAAGTCCAGATGACCCTTTGTCAAAGCTAAAAGACATAGAAAATGGGAGATATTTATACTGTGGGGCGAGGGAATGAAAGATGAGCCATAGCCACAGAAACCTGGGGAAAAGGGTGATAACAGTCACAGAAACCAAGGGGAAAAAATGCAAATGGCAGCCCCCAGAGAGAATAAAAGGTGTGAAAGGCCAAACAGCAGAGAAACTAAAATCAGAGGGTAAACAGTGACAGATGTAGGGGTGAAGGGGAGAAGGAAAGGGTAGAAAAGGTAAGGAGATGGGGAGATGTTCCGGTCTCAACATTGATTTCAACAACTTCAGATGATTAGCTCTACCCCACCTCAACCCCTTTGTTTTTATTCCATTTCATTTTAACTGTCTTTTTCCTTTTATTTATTTCTTGTCTTTCTTTACATATATATTTCCCCCTCTACCTTATCCCCCCTCTCGTTACCTTTTCTCCCCTTTGCTTCTCCCCTTCCCCCCTACAGCTGTCACAGCTTACCCTCTGATTTTAGTTTCTCTGCTGTTTGGCCTTTCACACCTTTTATCCTCTCTGGGTACTGCCATTAGCACTCTTTTCCCTTGGTTTCTGTGGCTATGACTCATCTTTCATTGCCTCACCCCACAGTATAAATATCTCCCATTTTCTATGTCTTTTAGCTTTGCAAAGGGTCATCTGGACTTGAAACGTTAGCTCTTTTCTCTCCTTACAGATGCTGCCAGACCTGCTGAGATTTTCCAGCTGTTTTTCTTTTGAATCAATAAAGCTTTACATAATCCAGTATAAATCCAGCGTTTGGCATATGATGTAAAACACTCATCCATCTATAGCCCTCCTGTGCAAAAGACTCATCAGTCAATGCAATCCCATTCACTGCTTTGTTGTAGATAGCAAGCATAGCAAACATCTACCTAAAACTATTTCCTAGAGAAAAAAAATCAGCTTGCAAATGAGGTCACAGATGAAATGTGTGAATTTCCTTGTCCAGTTTTTCAACTGATTCACAAATAATTGCTATTTGTTTTGATTGAAATGTAGAGTCATTATTGTTTTTTGTTCTACCCTACAGTTATGTTGCCTCTGTTGTACATTTTAAAAGATAAATTACCAGACGTCCTCTGCATCTTCATCACATTCAGCTCCATACTTGCATTTTCCACATTTTACATGCTTTTGCCGTCTTTCTGTTCCCGAGCCTTCGTATTCTGCACAGAAATAACATTGAGACAATTAGACGTTTGTGACAATATATTTGTAAAAGTCAAAATAGCAACAAATGGTACTTCTGCTGACTTTGCATAATTTTGTAAATGATTAAGGAAAATGACTGTTCATTGATCAAATACATCTGATAACATGATACACAGATTGGGTGAAATTCAATAATCCCAAAAATGGATGTGGGGATCGTGATGTGGGATTGACCGATGCCCATTCCTTCCAATATAGGTAGAATGAAAATTTGTACTGTCTGTCAGTTTAAATGATAGAAGCATGCAGCCTAATGCTAAATGTGTTGTCGAATGACAACAAGCCTTCTGGAGGCTTCATGTGAGGCCAGCAGCACTTAAAACCAGCCTCCAAACCAGCCTGCAGGAAGGTGATTCTGTCTGCAGCTGGTGCTGGAAATGGCTTGGAAAGAGTGTCTTGCAACTTGCAAGAAGAGAGTGTACACCAAGGTTATCAGATGCAGTGCTGAAGGTGGTGGGAAGGAGGAGGGGGAGATCCTCTATTCACATAGGGTCAGAGGGACCTGCAAACACAATTTTAGAAAACAGTGGGAGAAGATAGTCATCGCTGTCAATACAAGCAGAGCAGTCCCAAGGACCTGGATACCGCGCTGGAAGCTGTTTAATGACCTTACATGCAATTGTTCCTCAAATACCACATCCTTACAACTAGTCTGACAAACTTCTTTCACCACTCACCAATCAATAATTTCTATCAACGGTTACTCATCTTTCTCAAATGCTGAGAACTGCTGCAAGTCTGACACCCACATCTCACAGCTTGCACGCACAGGCAGCTATTCAACAATGACAAGCCCCATTCCCAGCTTGGTGGCATAGTGGTTATCAACACTGCCTCACAGCTCCAGGGACCCGGGTTCAAATCCGGCCTTGGGTGACTGTCTGTGTGGAGTTTGCATGTTCTCCCCGTGTCAGCGTGTGTTTCTTCCGGGTGCTCCAGATTCCTCCCACAGTCCAAAGATGTGCAGGTTAGGTGGATTGGCCATGATAAATTGCCCTTAGAATCCACGGATGTGAAGATTAAGCCATGAGGTTATGAGGATAGGGTGGAGTGGGTGAGCGGGGGAGTTGACCTGGATAGAGTCAACTTTCAGAGAGTCGGTGCAGACTCGGTGCGCCAAGTGGCTCCTTTTTTAATAAATAATCTTTATTGTCACAAGTAGGCTTACATTAACACTGCAATGAAGTTACTGTGAAAAGTCCCTTGACCCCACGTTCCTGCACCTGTTTGGGTACACAGAGGGAGAATTCAAAATATCCAATTTACCTGAAGGGTAATTGTATGATTGTACTGTAGGGATTGTATGATTCTACAGCATCACCCAAACACTATGGGCGGGATTCTCCAACCCTCCGCTGGGTCGGAGAATCGCCGAGGAGGGCGGCGTAAATCCCGCCCCCACCGGCTGATGTATTCTCCGGCGGCGGGGTTTTGGCGGATGTGGGAATCGCGCCACGTCAGTCGGCGGCTGCTGGCAGCAGCCCCCCCCCGGCGATTCTCCGGCCCGCGATGGGTCCAGTGGCCGCCGGTTTTCGGCGGGTTCCGCCGGTGTAAATCACAACAGGTCCTTACCGGCAGGACCTGGCTCCACGAGCAGCCGGCGGGTGTCCCCACGGTGGCCTGCCCCGCAATCGGGGCCACCGATCCGCGGACGGGCCTGTGACGTGGGGGCACTCTTTCTCTCCGTACCCACCACTGTCAACCTCTACCATGGCTGGTGCAGAGAACACCCCTGCACATGCGCTGGGATGATGCCAGCACACGCTGGCGCTCCCGCGCATGCACTAACCCGCGCCGGCCGGCGGAGGCCTTTAGGCGCCGGTTGGCGTGGCGCCAAGCCCTTCCACACCGGCTGCCGCAGCGACAAACACTCTGGCGCCGGCCTAACCCCTGAATCTTCCGCACCTTCAGGGTGGCCTGACGCTGGAGTGGTTCACGCCACTCCCCGGCGCCTGAGTGGCCAGCCCCGCCGGTTCGCGGAGAATCTCGCCCATTATACCATATACAATCTATATCAATGACGTGGATGAAGGGATGATCTGTATTGTAGCCAAATTTGCTAATGTTACAAAGATAGGTGGGAAAGCAAGCTGTGAGAAGGATCCTAAGAATCTACAGATTGATAAAGATAGGTTAAGTGAGTGGGCAAAAATTTGGCAGATGGAGTGTAATTTGGGAAAGTACAAAGTTGTCAGAGAAGCAGAATATTATTTAAATGGAGAGAATTGAGAATTCTGCTGTATAGAAGGGTATTCCTTGTACATGAATCACAAAACGTCAGCATGCAGGTACAGCAAGTAATTAAGAAGGCAAATGGAGTGATTGCCTTGTAGTACATATCACAAAATGGCTGCGGCAAGGATGGCCCCACATTGGGGTCTCCAGTACCCTGATTCTGCTGGTTGGTGGGCTGCCCAAATGGGAGGGAAGCAGAGCACGGCAGGCTGCTCTGGGACCGCTTTCCCCGGTGTCTCGAGTGATGGCAGTGCCATCCACACGGCTCACCTTGGCCATTACCAAACTGGCGGTGGTGGCGGACCCTCTATGGTGCTGAGGACTTGCTCAGTCAGCAGAGTGGCTGGCATGGAGCTGCCTCATCCGTTTGGGTTGTACGGAGAAGGAGGTGGTGGCAGTGGCTGGGCGATGGTGGTGAGCATGGCAGTGGGAGAATTGCAGGAGATCCCGGCAGCGGCAGTGAGCCTGACTTGGTCGGTAACGGTTACCAGGAGGAGGGAAGGGTCGGGGGGGAGAAGGGAAGGGTAGGGAAGGGAAGGGAAGGATAGATATTGGTGAGATCACACCTAGAGTTATGTCTACACTTTTTGTCATGTTACTTAAAATATTTGCATTGGGAGGGGTTCAGAGAAGGCTCATTTGGCTGATTCCTGAGGTGAAGGGTTTCCCTTATGATGAAAGTTTGAGCAGGTTGGTCCTGTACTCATTGGAGTTTCTAAGAATAAGAGGCATTCTTATTGAAACATGTAAGATTCTGATTGGGCCTGACAGAGTGGATGCTGAGAGGATGTTTCCCCTTGGTGGAGAATCTAGAACTAGGAGACACGGTTTCAAAATATATGGGGGTGCAATTTAACCGCCTCATTGCATCTGAATTGAGGCCGTTGACTTTTCACGAGATTGAAAGACCTCACCAGATTTGACAGAGCCTTGCGAGACTTCATGATCTGGATCTCGCCCTCAAATGGCGTGGTCCAGATCTGCATATTTATAATAATCTTTATTATTGTCACAAGTAGGCTTACATTAACACTGCAGTGAAGTTACTGTGAAAAGCCCCTAGTCGCCATATTACGGCTCCTGTTCGGAATATCCAATTCACCTAACAGCACGTCTTTCGGGACTTGTGGGAGCAAACCGGAGCACACGGAGGAAACCCACACAGACATGGGGAGAACGTGCAGACACCGAACAGAGAGTGACCCAAGCCGGGAATCGAACCTGGGACCGTGGCGCTGTGCAGCAACAGTGCTAACCACTGTGCTACCATGCTGCCCATAAAATGACCCATTAGGCTCATTTAGATACGCGTTTGCGGGATTCTCCCAAGGCGCAGGGCGCTGTTTAGTACTGGTTTCAACAAACATGGACCAGTCATAATGGTACCTGGGGGGGTGGGGGTCTCCCAGTCCATTAGAGGCCCCCAGATGGTTAGGGAGAGGGCAGTATGGCACCTTGGCACTCCCTCTGACACCGAGCACTTTGACACTGCCAGCCTGGCACCCTACCAGGGTGCACTGTTAGCACTGTCAGGGTGAGCCATTGGGCCCAGGGGACCTTACCAGGTGGAGGGGGGTGAGGGGATGTTCCCCGGGCCTCCACAGGGTTTGAAAGGAGGTGGGGGATGGAGAAGCTCACAACAGCCAGACAAAATGGCACCCTGAATTCCAAGGAACCTTATTTATCTAAGAGCAGCCTCAGCGGAGAGAAACTCCCTGAGGTAAAAATAAATGGTGAAGTACAGTTAATGTTTCATGGGATGTTTCACGCCGTTGCACCCCCAACGCTCCCAAAACTGGACATAGATTATTTTCCTGTTAAATTGCGCTGTGGTCTCCCATTTAAGACAGCAATGAGGTAGAATGGCTTCTCTCAAAGGATCATTAATCTTTGCAATTCTTCCCTCCAGACAGCAATGGAGGCTGGGCCATTGAATATATTCAAGGCTGAGTCAGAAAGATTTTTGATTGACAAGGAACTCAAGGGTTACGGGTTAACAGGAGGAAACTAGAATTAAGGCGATAACCAAATCAGTCGTGAACTTATTGAACAGCAGAGCAGGCTCGAGGGGCCAAATGGACTACTCTTGTCTCATTATTATGATCTTATCTATATGTGGTGAGACACAGGGTGCGAGTGGTCTGCTGCTCAAGCAGAGGCAAAGGGCAGCACCTGTGACACCTGACAGGAGGGTGACGTTTCTTATGGGTTCTGCTCCAAAGGGCTCAGATGAGAACTCTGACGGGGTGGCACACAGACAAAAGCTGACAGATGTGTACACAGAAATGGTTGGTGCTTGGCGGGCCTGCCAGAAAGTTTGTGGTCACTGTCACGGAGGACGGAAGCGCCAGCTTCAACCTTGCACACACTTTTGCACAGAGCTAGGAGCACATCTTTAAAATGTGGAAGCAATGGCCCATTCCATGAGAAAGCTTGTGTACGTAATGATGATGCGGCAACTGGTGGCTGGAAGTTCAGTTTCCATTGTTGCAAAAGCCCAATGTCTGACTGTTGCAATGGAAGCCCAGCCCGCTGTGGTGCACGCTTATGCTGCTCCCATCATGAAAATGTTGGTTTGGAATGTTTGCTTATTACTGTATTGGTCGGCAAAATAATCCGTTATTGATTGGGAACGAGGTTGGGTTCACTAGCATCACAGTCAGGTGAATCACTCACAGACATACTGCCTGAATTGGGCTGTGTTGGTTGCCTCCTCCTTCTCCTCCTCAGATGCCAGCTGTATACCTGGTGGTAAGACCTGTGGCCCCATGTTGGAGAGATAACATAGGATACAGCAGATCCGCAAGAACAGTGACACATACTGGAGTATACTGCACAGCTCCTCTGGAGAGGTCAAGACAGCACAAATATTACTTAAACACACCAAAGGTCTGCTCAATGACATTTTGTGCAGTATAATTGTTCCTTGTTCTAATCATATTTCCCATTTGTGTAGAGTTTGGCACCTCAGTCGTGAGCCTAGTGCTCAGCGGATAGCCCTCATTGGCTGGTAGTCACCTTCTGGTCTCTCATCGTTATGGCCACCCTGCTCTGAGGCTGCAGAAATGCCTCTAAAAGGTGGCAGGATTCAACAAGCATCTCCTTTGTGAAATGGGAGCATTACATACAGTGTTCCTGGTTTTGGTTGAGGTAGGCCAACTGTTCCCTGAACACCCTAGGTAGATATGAGCTCCTGCTAGGAATCCTCCCCCCATTCTCCTCATCTTTCTTCTTTGAGCAGTTTGTCCTGCTTGGTGTTGTCTTTGCTCATTCTCGCTGTCTTGCTGCAGGCCAAGGTAGAAATAAAATAGCACCCAAGGCTGGGAGCAAACGGTCTGAGCAGAAACCTAGAAGTGGCAACCAAGCACTTCACTGTATTTCCTGTCGGCTTCACCAACTTTCATTAACAATCCAAACCATCAAACACTTCTACTCACGTCGCAACAGCCAGGAGAAATCAATCGGCAACTTGAATTCTGCAGAGGGAAGGGAGTGAGACAAAAGTTGTGGTATACATTTGTACCAATGACATAGAGTGACCAGGTATCGAGGTCCTATCTGGTTAGATATTCAGGACCAAAGGAAGAAGGTAAAATGTAGAACCTTGAAGGTACTAATCTCTGGATTATACCCAGTTCTGCAAGATAGTAAGGGTAAAGATAGGCAGATAGGGAAGATCTAAGTCTAGTTTGAGGCATGATGCAGGAGGGAGGGTTTCAGATTCTTTGGACATTGAGATAAGTTCTGAGGCAGGAGACACCCTTTCAGGAGGAATAGGTTGCACCTCAGTAGGACTGGGACCAATGTCCCCACGGTAAGGTTTACTATAGTGGTCGGATAGGATTGGCAGGAGGATGGGCACCAGCATATAGAAGTAGGAAAGTGGAATAAGTGAGAGTGTTGGATAGTACTAGAGAAATGAGCAGTACCATATTAGATGGAGCAGATTAAGAAGAACCATGATGGACACAAAGATAGGTTTAAAATGTATGTATGTAAATGCACAAAGTGTGGTGAATAAGGTTGGTGAGCTACAAATACAAATAGATGTGTGGGAATATGAACAACAGAAACGTTGAAAATGTTAAGCTTAATATTCAAAAATGGGGAAGCATTTCTGATTAGGGTAGACATTGTAATGGTTGAAAGAAATTATGTCCTTGAGGGTGCAAGTACACAATCCACTTGGTTACAGTTGAGTAGGTGCTTAGATTAGATATGTCCCTTGGTTCAGTTGGCTTACCTACTGGTCTGCTAAAGAAGTTGGGAGTGGAATACTTACCATAATCTTCCAATCTTTCCTAGCTATGGTGCCAGAAGATTGGAAAGTAGCATTCATGGCATCTTATTCAAGAAAGAATTGTAAAGAAAGTCCAAGTAACTACAGGTGATCAATTCAGTATCAGTGGTGGGTAAGGTTTTAGAAACAATAATCAGTGAAAAAAATCAACCGACACTCAGAGTGCTTTGAGTTAATTTAGACAAGCCAGCAGGGATTTGAAAAGGAAGATGCTGCGTGACAACCCAGTTGAACTTTTGATTAAGTAACAGAGAAAATTGATAAAGGGAATGATGTGAATCTTATTGGTATGGATTTCAAGGAAGTGTTTGACTACAAAGAACAGTACAGCATAGTAACAAGGCCTTTAGCCCTCCAAGACTGTGCAAATCACGATGCCTGTCTAAACTAAAACCTTTTGCACTTCTGCGGTCCATATCCCTCTATTTCCATTCTGTTCATGTATTTGTCAAGATGCCTCTTAAACATCGCTATCGTACCTGCTGCCACCACCTCCACCGGCAGTGCGTTACAGGCGCCCACCACCCTTTGTGTAAAAACCTTCCCTCCACATCTTCGCTGAACGTTTCCCCGCGCACCTTAAACCTACGTCCTCTAGTAGTTAACTATTCCAACCTGGAAAAAAGCTTCTGACTATCCACCCTGTCCATGCACCTCACAATTTTGTAGACTTCTATCAGGTTGGCCCTCAACCTCCGTTGCTCCAGTGAGAACAAATCAAGTTTATCCAACCTCTCCTCATAGCGAATGCCCTCCATACCAGGAAAGATCCTACAAAATCTTTTCTGTACCCTCTCCAAAGCCTCCACATCTTTCTGGTAGTGTGACGACCAGAATTGAACACTATATTCCAAGTGTGGCCTAACTAAGGTTCTCTACAGCTGCAACATGACTTGCCAATTTTTATACTCCGTGCCCCCTGATGAAGATAAGCATGCCTTCTTGACTACCTTCTTCACCTGTGATGCCACGTTCAGTGACCTGTGGACCTGTACACCCAAATCCCTTTGCCTGTCAGTACTCTTTTAAAAAAAGAAATAAACCAGGTCCTTGGTGCCATGAGTCAGCAGTGCTAACCACTGCATCACCGTGCCACCCAGACCTACAATGTGTTTTTTTATAAATTTAGAGTACCCAATTAATTTTTTCCAATTAAGGAGCAATTTAGCGTGGCCAATCCATCTACCCTGCACATCTCTGCGTTGTGGGGGCGAAACCCACGCAAACACGGGGGGAATGTACAAATTCCACACGGACAGTGACCCAGAGCCGGGATCGAACCTGGGACCTCAGCGCCATGAGGCAGCAATGCTAACCACTGCACCACCGTGCTGCCCTCTCCTGTCAGTACTCTTAACAGTTCTGCCATGTACTTTATATTTCCCACCTGTGTTAGACTTTCTAAAATGCATTATCTCACATATGTTCGAAATAAACTCCATCTGCCATCTCCCAGACCGTCCCCTCAACCTCCATTGTTCCAGTGAAAACAATCGGAGCTTATCAAACCTCTCCTTATATCTAATACCCTCCAGAGCAGGCAACATCCTGGTAAATCTCTTCTGTACCCTCTCCAAAGACTCCGCACCCTCCTGGTCATGTGGCTACCAGAATTGTACCACTAAGTGCCACATAAAGGGTGGTTAACACAATTTGGGTCATGTTGTAGGAAGGTCAGTGCCAATTTGGATTTTAAAAATTGGTGCTAGAATAGAAAAGAACATGTCATGGTGTGTGGTTATTTTCAGACTGGAGGATGGTAAACAGTAATGTTCTCCAAGGGTCAGAGCTGCTTTTTCTTTTGATAAAATGGCTTGGATATTGGGATATGGGGTAACATTTCAAAATTTTCCCGTGATTTCAAACTTGGAAGACTGACAAATAATGAGAATAATGCAAATCGACTGCCACAGAACATAGATGGGCTAGCAGAATGGGCAGTCAAGGGGCTAATGGAATTTAATACAGAGGAGTGTAAAGTCATGCATTTTGGCCAAAGGGATTGGAACATACAACTTACAGTGCCGAAGGAGGCCATTCGGCCCATCGAGACTGCACCAACCCACTTAAACCCTCACTTCCACCCTGTCCCCGTAACCCAATAACCCCTCCTAACCTTTTTGGTCACTAATGGCAATTTATCATGACCAATCCACTTAACCTGCACATCTTTGGACTGTGGGAGGAAACCGGAGCACCCGGAGGAAACCCACGCAGACCTGGGGAGAACGTGCAGAGTTTACACGGACAGTGACCCTGTGGGGAATCGAACCTGGGACCCTGGCATTGTGAAGCCACAGTGCTATTCACTTGGCTACCGTGCTGCAGTTTGGGAGGAACAATATGGAAATAATGGCACAGTTCTATTTAAAGTAAAAGTGGGACAAAAAGAATAAATAATTAGATTTCTCTGTGTTAATTGACCTCTGGGGTTAAGCACACTGCAGTGCGCACCTGGATTTACAATATGTCTGTATGTCTGTATTCAGGTATATTCATAGGGTGGAATTTTCTCATCTATTTTGCAGAGTGAGGCAGCAGGTGGGAAAAACGGCATGGGAGCTGGCGGCCCCAATCATAGCTTCTTCTGATACATTGTGAAAAACATAGGAAGAAAAAATCTGGGAAGGGGCTGAGGGGGGGTGGGTTATATTCTAATGTTCTTGCCATCATTATTCCAAAGTGAACACAAGAAACACCAAACCCTGGTGTATTCTTCGCCCTACCTACTCTTAGGCCTGCAGCTGTATTCCTGTTTTCTGGCTTGGCCAGGGGCCAGCAATATGCCCAGGCCTGTGTGTTTGATTTGATTTGATTTATACATTGTCACATGCATTGAGATACAGTGAAGAGTATTGTTCTGCGTACAGTTCACAGAGATCGTTCCATGCATGAAAACAAAGAACACACAAAGTAAATACATAAGCATGAGACATTGGGTGTAGCATACGACATACAGAGCTGCAACTGTAGAGATGAAGTGGAGAAAGATTAGTTCAGTCCATAAGAGGGCCATTCAGGAGTCTGGTAACTGCGGTGAAGAAGCTGTTTTTGAATCTGTTAGTGCGTGTTCTCAGACTTTTTTATCTCCTGCCTAATGGAAGAAGTTGGAAGAGTGAGTAAGCCGGGTGGGAGGGGTCTTTGATTATGCTGCTCACTTTCCCAAGGCAGCGGGAGGTGTAGACAGAGTCAATGGATGAGAGGCAGGTTTGTGTGATGGGCTGTGTTCACGACTCTTTGTAGTTTCTTGCTGTCTTGGGCCGAGAAGTTGCCATACCAGGCTGTGATGCAGCCAGATAGGATGCTTTCTATGGGACATATAAAAATTGGTACAAGTCCATGTGGACGTGCCAAATTTCCTTAGTTTCCTGAGGAAGTGAAGGTGCTGTTGTGCTTTCTTGGTCGTAGCAACGACGTGAGTGGACCAGGATAGATTGTTTGTGGTGTTTACACCTAGGAATACGTGGCTAAGGGATTGGTGTGGGAAAGAGGGATTCCACTTCATGGGACATTGGCATCAGTTTTGGAACCGGGGGGATCTGTACCGTTGGGACGGTCTCCACCTGAACCGATCTGGAACCAGTGTTCTAGCGAAGAGGATAAATAGGGTGGTCAGTAGGACTTTAAACTTCTGAGTTGGGGGGAAGGGAAAGTGAAAGCGACAGGGAGCATGGAGTTAAATGGCAAGATACGCAGGAGGATAACATGTAGGCAGGTGGATTTAAGCTTGAGGCAGACTAGGAATTCAACAAAAAGGAAGGATAACTTTGGACATCTTAGGACTTCCAATATCTGTAATGATAAGAAAGTTAGCATTAAGGCACTTTACCTGAATGCTCGTAGCATTTGTAACAAAGTAGACGAACTAATGGCACAGATCATCGTGAATGATTATGATGTGGTAGGCATCACAGAGACATGGCTGCAGGGGGTTCAGGACTGGCAGTTAAACATCCAAGGATATACAACCTATCGAAAAGACAGGGAGGTGGGCCGAGGGGGTGGGGTTGCCTTGTTAGTTAAGAACAAAATTAAATCTATGGCACTAAACGACATAGGGTCGGATGATGTGGAGTCTGTGTGGGTAGAATTGAGGAACCACAAAGGCAAAAAAACCATAATGGGAGTTATGTACAGACCTCCTAACAGTGGTCAGGACCAGGGGCGCAACGTGTACCGGGAAATAGAAAAGGCATGTCAGAAAGGCAAGGTCACGGTGATCATGGGGGACTTCAATATGCAGGTGGATTGGGTAAATAATGTAGCCAGTGGATCCAAAGAAAAGGAATTCATGGAATGCTTACAAGATGGCTTTTTGGAACAGCTTGTCATGGAGCCCACAAGGGAGCAGGCTATTCTGGACCTAGTGCTATGTAATGAACCAGACTTTATAACAGATCTTAAAGTAAGGGAACACTTAGGAAGCAGCGATCATAATATGGTTGAGTTCAGTCTGCAGTTTGAAAGAGAGAAGGCAAAATCGGATGTAATGGTGTTACAGTTAAATAAAGGTAATTACGAGGGCATGAGAGAGGAACTGGCGAAAATCGACTGGAAGCAGACCCTAGTGGGGAAGACAGTAGAGCAAAAATGGCAGGAGTTTGTATGCATAATTGAGGACACTGTACAGAGGTTCATCCCCAAGAAAAGAAAGATTATCCGGGGAGGGATTAGACAGCCATGGCTGACAAAGGAGGTCAGGAAATGTATCAAAGAAAAAGAGAGATCCTATAAAGTGGCCAAAAGCACTGGGAAATCAGAAGATTGGGAAGGCTACAAAAACAAACAGAGGTTAACAAAGAGACAAATAAGGAAGGAGAGGATCAAATATGAAGGCAGGCTAGCCAGTAATATAAGAAATGATAGTAAAAGTTTCTTTCAATACATAAGAAACAAACGACAGGCCAAAGTAGACATTGGGCCAATTCAAACTGATTCCGGAAGGCTAGTGATGGGAGACGAGGAAATGGCTGGAGAACTTAATAAGTACTTTGCGTCTGTCTTCGCAGTGGAAGACATGAGTAATATCCCAAAAATTATAGAGGGTCAGGGGGCTGAGTTGAGTATGGTTGCCATTACAAAAGAGATGGTGCTAAAAAAGCTAAAAGGTCTTAAAATTGACAAATCTCCTGGCCCCGATGGGCTACACCCTAGAGTTCTGAGAGAGGTGGCTGAAGAAATAGCGGAAGCGTTGGTTGAGATCTTTCAAAAATCACTGGAGTCAGGGAAAGTCCCGGACGATTGGAAGATCGCTGTTGTAACCCCCTTGTTCAAGAAAGGATCAAGACAAAAGATGGAAAATTATAGGCCAATTAGCCTAACCTCGGTTGTTGGTAAAATTCTAGAATCGATCGTTAAGGATGAGATTTCTAAATTCTTGGAAGAGCAGGGTCGGATTAGAACAAGTCAACATGGATTTAGTAAGGGGAGGTCGTGCCTGACGAACCTGTTAGAATTCTTTGAGGAGGTGACAAGTAGGTTAGAACAGGGAAACCCAGTGGATGTGGTCTATCTGGATTTCCAAAAGGCCTTTGATAAGGTGCCACACAGGAGACTGCTGAGTAAGGTGAGGGCCCATGGTGTTCGAGATGAGCTACTGGCATGGGTTGAGGATTGGCTGTCTGACAGAAGGCAGAGAGTTGGGATAAAAGGTTCTTTTTCGGAATGGCAGCCAGTGACCAGCGGTGTCCCACAGGGTTCAGTGTTGGGGCCGCAGCTGTTCACCATATATATTAATGATCTGGATGAAGGGACTGGGGGCATTCTAGCAAAGTTTGCCGATGATACGAAGTTAGGTGGTCAGGCAGGTAGTGCTGAGGAAGTGGGGAGGCTGCAGAAGGATCTAGACAGTTTGGGAGAGTGGTGCAGGAAATGGCTGATGCAATTCAACGTGAGAAAATGTGAGGTCTTGCACTTTGGAAAAAATAATCCAAGCATAGACTACTTTCTAAACGGTGAGAAAATTCATAATGCCAAAGTACAAAGGGATCTGGGAGTGCTAGTCGAGGATTCCCTAAAGGTAAACATGCAGGTTGAATCTGTGATTAAGAAAGCGAATGCAATGTTGTCATTTATCTCAAGAGGGTTGGAATATAAAAGCAGCGATGTGCTACTGAGCCTTTATAAGGCTCTGGTTAGGCCCCATTTGGAGTACTGTGTCCAGTTTTGGGCCCCACATCTCAGGAAGGACATACTGGCACTGGAGCGTGTCCAGCGGAGATTCACACGGATGATCCCTGGAATGGCGGGTCTAACATATGATGAACGGCTGAAGATCCTGGGATTGTATTCATTGGAGTTTAGAAGGTTAAGGGGAGATCTAATAGAAACTTACAAGATAATACATGGCTTAGAAAGGGTGGACGCAAAGAAACTGTTTCCGTTAGGCGAGGAGACGAGGACCCGTGGGCACAGCCTTAGAATTAGAGGGGGTAAATTCAGAACAGAAATGCGGAGACATTTCTTCAGCCAGAGAGTGGTGGGCCTGTGGAATTCATTGCCGCGGAGTGCAGTGGAGGCCGGGACGCTAAATGGCTTCAAGGCAGAGATAGATAAATTCTTGATGTCGCGAGAAATTAAGGGCTACGGGGAGAATGCTGGTAGGTGGAGTTGAAATGCCCATCAGCCATGATTGAATGACGGAGTGGACTCGATGGGCCGAATGGCCTTACTTCCACTCCTATGTCTTATGGTCTTATGGAATATGAAGGTGTCAACCATCTCCACCTTGGTGTGTGTGTATGTGGTTAGAAGTGGGTAGAAGTATATGTAGCTGATAATAAAGATAAGCAACATCAAAGATCTACCCAAATGAAAAGAAGAATGAAGGAAATCTCTAATGCTGTAGAAGCTGCACACATCTTTCCTCACTTTCCAAACATGAAGAGTGAAAATGTAATTAGACTGACATTCAGGCCTGTCAGGTTTACCTGCTCCCAATTTTATATCCATCAAGTACAGATCACCAGACCAAAGAAAATTAACTATTTCCCACTGAGAGCATAATAGGGTCAGTGAGGCGGAACGTTGGATGATTAGATAACCGAACCTACACCTTATCACCAAGATATCATGATGATTGATGAAATGCAGCAGGATGTGTGTAACCAATCTGGCATATCTGTGCAGTTCGATACAAACCATATATGACTAATCAGATTCAACATATTGACAAAGTATTAAGTGGGTGCGAACATAACCAAGCAGAAGAGCTAAGAAACAGATGTAATTCAATGCAATTGAGATAAAATGCAACTGATAAAATGCAAGAGCATAAAAGGTGATGAAATATGATAACCAATATAACAAAAGCACGCCAATAAACCATGTTAATTGCAGACTGTTTAAAAGTGAGGGGTGAAGGTTGAGATTGTAAACGGGAATAAAAGGAAGTGAAAAACAGTGTACATCTCAGAATACGTGAAGAGAAATCAGAATAGCTTCAACAGTTTTTTTATTACTGTAAAGCACTTAAAATATCAGAAAATATTTCAAACCACCTGGCTGGAAAATATTTAAATCAGTCTGGAAACACTGAAAATTTTGGAAACCCTTTAGCTGGGATTCTGTGTTCTGGAGTCTAAGAGATCCCGCAAGGACAGATTCAGGACTGGTCCCAGCTGGTGCTTGAAGCACCACGGACGTGCCATTCCACGGCACTTGGAAACATTTTCTTTGGACATCGAATTCGCCGGGATCCATGCTCCATTCCAAGGAAGATCCCCAACCTGAGCCCCTCCAGCCCTGCACAAGCCCATACCCCTGATCCCTACCTCGGGAAGGACCCCCCTCAGCACCCTGATGCCAATTATTGGAAGAGTACCTACCATCTTGTCACCCCTCGCAAGCCGTCAGATCAACGCTCCTCAATAATTGCACCAATTCGCAGCAATAGGATTCTCGTTGGAGAGCATCCCACCTGGCTTGTAAATGGTGCATCCTGCTGACCAATGACTGGAAAATAGCTTTAATGAGCTATGTGCATTGGTCCCTTCGGGAAACCCACTATGATTGGCGGAGCTGGTTTGCTACCCGGTGAGAGGTTGGCCATGAGACACAGCCACTTCATACTCCTAGAATGCCTTGATCCACTGCAATTCTCCTACCGCCACAACCAGTCTACAGCAGACATCATCTCCCTGGCCCTACATTCATCCCTAGAGCATTTCGACAACAAGGACTCCTATTCATTGACTACAGCTCCGCCTTCAACACAATATCCCAGCCAAGCACATATCCGAACTTCAAAACCTAGGACTTGGCTCCTCCCTCTGCAACTGGATACTTGACTTCCTGACCATAGGCCACAATCAGTAATGATAACCAACTACTCCTCTTCCATGACAGTCCTCAAAACCGGGGTCCTGCAAGGCTGCGTACTTAGCCCCCTACTATACTCCTTATACACACACGACTGTGTGGCAAAATCCGGCTCCAACTCCATCCACAGATTTGCTGATAATATGACTGCAGTGGGTTGGATCACAAACAACGATGAGTCAGAATACAGGAGGAAGATAGAGAACCTAGTGGCATGGGTGCAACGATAACAATCTTTCCCTCAATGTCAGCAAAACTAAGGAGCGAGTCATCGACTTCAGGAAGTGAAGTGTCGTACACACCCCTACCTGCATCAATGATGCCGAGGTGGAGATGGTTGACAGCTACAAATTCCTAGGTGTACACATCACCAACAATCTGTCCTGGTCCACTCATGTCGACGCTACGACCAATAAAGCATAACAGCACCTTTCCTTCCTCAGGAAACGAAGGTAATTTGGCACGTCCACATTGACTCTTACCAACCTTTACAGACGCACCAAAAAAAGCATCCTATCTGGCTGCATCACAGCCTGGTATGGCAACTGCTCGGCGCATGACGCAAGAAACTACGGAGAGTCCTGAACACAGCCAAGTTCAACACGTGAACCCGCCTCTCATCCACTGATTCTGTCTACACCTCCCGCTGCCTTGGGAAAGCAGGCAGCATAATCAAAGACCTCTCCCACCCGAGTTTCTCTCTTCAAAACTCTTCCATCTGGCAGAATATGCAAAAGTCTGTGAACACGCACTAACATACTCAAAACTAGCTTCTTCTCCGCTGTTAACCAGATTCCTGAATAGCTCTCTTATGGACTGAACTAATCTCTCTACATATCCTTTCTACTACTGTAGCACTATACTCCGTTTGCTTCACCAAATGTGTATATCTATGTATTTACATTGATGTCAAGTGTACTTTTATACGTATTTCATGTATGGAACAATCTGCCTGGATTGTATGCACAACAATACTTTTCACTGTACCTCAGTACACGTGACAATTAATCTAAATCCAAATCCAATCTCAATTTTGCCCCGCCACGGGATTCTTCCCCCATTTGCGATTCCTGATCGTAGTGACGGGGAACAGAGAATCCTACCTGGCTTTTGGAACTATTTATATTTATTTGATCATTGGCAAAATCAATATATACGTGTTTTTGTTGGGCTCCACATTCTTAATCCTTTGGATATAGACGTAACAGAGTACTGGAGCTCTGCCAATGCAGTATTGCTGTTCAAGTACATAGCAAATAGGGCACATGGGATAAAATTCAGAAGAGGGAAGGTAAATGGGCATATCTTTTATGACTATAACACAGTGGGATAAATCTTGATTCTATGTAGCAGTGTAAAGTGGGTGATAATGATTAGAATAAAATTGGAAGAACTGCAAAGTGGGATTCCGACTCACTATCAGTCATTTTAAATGATGCACAATGTCATAATCTACCTTAATGAGTAGTGCATGTTTGCAGTAGACTTCCCAGGGAGGTGATTGAGAATGATAACATCTGTAATTTCGAAAATATGTTCGACAGACTTTTGGTAAGAGAATCAAATGAGGGGAACAAAAACAGAAAATGCTGGAAAAACAGCTCCTACAGCATCCTCATTTCTGATTCTAAACATTGGCCGCGATTCTCCGCTCCCCACGCCGGGGGGTAGAATCGCGGGAGGGCTGGGCGCATCACGCCATGCTGCCCTGGCACCCCCCGTGATTCTCCCACCCCCCCCAAAATGGTGTGTCGCGTTTTGCGACACGCCGCTCGGAGAATCGGCACTCGCCGTTTTTCCCGGCGACCAGCGATTCTCTGGC